>NC_053437.1:49161465-50361465 GCF_007990345.1 Gossypium hirsutum
GACCCTTATCATTCGGAGAAAGAAAATGTCACACCCAATGCGTTAGGGCACAACATTCTAATTTCCTCAAAAATGAATTAGTCTAAAACTCATGTAATAAAAATTTAAAAGAATATTCATTTGTTTAAGATTTAAGAAATCGCGGCCCAATACGTTAGGGCACAATTCCTCAAAATCCCAAACTTGAAATATTTCCTTTATTATTATTTTTTCAAAAAATCTTTGTCTCGAGAAATCAATACGTCACATCCAATACGTTAGGATACAACATATTTAACTCCCCAACAACAAGATTTTTATTTTATATATTTTTTATTAATGAGCAACCCTCGATCGTTGGATTTAACGAAGAAAATCAGAACCCAATACGTTAGGGCTCAATTTCCTTGAGAATCCTAAATACGAGTGTTATCTCAATTTTGAAAATTTTAAAATCGAAAAAAAAATGATGTGATGCTACATTAAATATAAAATGTAATAATAAATACAACAATGGCATAGAAATAAACAAAATTAATGTACATAAACAACGACATGTAAAATATCAAATGAATATAAATGAAAACATACATCAATATGAAGGAAATAAACAAAAAAAAGAGAAAAAGGTACAAAATATATATACATTTGAAACTATGAAGAATAAAAGACATAAAGATAATTTACTCATAAAATTTTGGGTTATAAAACTTATATATATATAAAATACATAATGCATTTATGAAAACAAGGAAAATATAAATATATACATATAAAATATATTCATGCATTTACAAAAAAAATGAAATATATAAGTATAATATAAAAACATGGAAAATATTTATAATAAGCTTTGAATGGAGTATAAATATATGTGTATATATTACAAAAATGTATAAACATATAAAAATCATAGAATATGGGCAAACGCATAAATATTATGAAATATAAATGTGTGTATATATATGTATAAAAAAATATGAAAATAAAATAATAATAAAGTATGTATATAATATGTATATATATTAAAACGTTTAAAATATATATGTATATATATTAACATGCATATGCACACATATATGTAGGTATAATAATATATAATATAATAATAAAAAATTAATAAAAAAATTAATAAAATAGACTAAAAACCTAAAATGAAAGATTAAGGATTAAATTAAAAATCAACAGAATAAAAAAATGAAGGGCCCAATTAAAAGGCGCGAATAACTCATAGGGCTCAAATGGGAAAATATCTCTATCCTTTGAAACGCGTCACTTTATTAGGGCTAAATAAAATAAATAAATAAAATTCGCAGTGGTATCACATTCTCCCTTTTTTAAAATCGTAAATAAGTAAAAAATAATTGAAAAAGAAAAAAAAGAAAACAGTAAGCCACCTTTAAAAAACTGCCAATCGTTCTCCCTTTTTTATTCTTTTTTTTTAAAAAAACTACCAATCGTTCTCCCTTTTTTATTCTTTTTTTTACAATGAAGGGAGAGGCCTCTATTTATAGCTGAGCCTCCCCAAATCTAACGGTACAGATCAATTACATCAACGGCTAAGATTAAAGGGTATCTACAAATTAAATCTCTAAGATTACAAAATCATATCTTCTAAGATTGTATATATCATATCTAAGATTGCATATCATATCTAATATTGTATATCCTCAAAAATTATGTTTTCATATGTGAGCCCGAGCTAAAATTGGGTATTACAATAATTATTCTATTAATAATATATTAAATTATTGTGGTGACACTTTTATCATTTCATACTTTTATTCTTTAAATAAAATAATTAAAAACTACAAATCCAAGGACACATGTTCAATAGTATTAAAATATAAGTTCATTCTCTGTTCACCTATATTCATTAAACAAAGTTTAAAAGATAATATTTTGAACATAAAATGTTTTCTTTCACTCATATCATGAGAGTGATAAAATTTAATAAAAATAATTTTAATTATAATTATTTTATAAATAAATTTTTCATTATTAGTGTTATCGTATTTTTCACTTAATTATGAAGGAAAAAAATCACTTAATTAGTGGTATAGTTATATACCAAAGGAAAAAAAATCGCTTAATTAGTGGTATAGTTATATACCAAATGAAACTAAGATTCAACACTATAAATAAGTGCATTTGCAAGACATTTTAATTCAAACAACATCTAAAGAATCACTATAAATAAGTGCATTTAATCATACGACATGCAGTAAAAACGTGTCCTACAGGGGGCGCTTTCTGATTTTTTTTAACATATTAACTCTTTTAGTCAAATGATTAAATGTTAGTGATTTTGACTTTGAGTCCTGGGTATGATTCTTCTCTTACTCACATTTGTATTTTTATTTCATGTTGTTTTAAACTTTACTTTTATTTTTAATTACTAATTTTAACACATTAGTTCATTTGGATAAATGGTTAATTAATAGTGATTTTATCATTGATTCTAAAGTTTGGTTCTTATTCTAAACACATTTGTATTTTTTATTGGCTTAATTTTGTAAAAAACCCTCAAACTTTTTTTAAAAAATAATTAAGCCTTTGGTTTTTTTTTTTCACTCAATTGGGTACTTGAGCTACCAAAATGCATATGAAAGACTCTCAAACTTAAAAAAAAAACAAATAAGCCCCCCGTTTTTTTTTGCACTCAATTGGGTATTTAAATTACCAAAATGCATAAAAAAATGCCACTAGGGGGCTGGTAGGGGTCCTACCCCCTAAAATGAATTTTCTTCATTTAGGCCTTTTATAATTTATAAAATTTTAAATTAGTAATGATAAAATTGCACTTTGACCCACCAAAAATGATAAAAATTTAATTTAATCCTCTAAAAATTATAAAGATATAGGTTTTTAAAATGACGAAATTACATATTTACTATCATAAAAATATATAATTTAATTCTGCCCAAAAAAAAAATTTTGACTTCCCTGCCCCCTAAGTCATATTTCTGGATTCGCCACTGAAAAAGACCCTTTTACCATTAACTTTAACGGTCAACCGTTAAAGTTATAGATAAATTATAAAATGTTTTTTTTTGGTACAATAACTTTTATAATTTTTTTATGAATTTTATATTTTTTTACATTTTTTATAATTTTCTTATGACTTTATAAAATTTTATAATTTATTTCTATATTTCTATATATTTTATAATTTTTTTATAATTTTTATAAAATTTTTCAAGTTTTAATAATTGTTTTACAATTTTATATTTATTTTATAATTTTTAATAAATTTTATATTTTTTATTAAAATTTAATTATTTTTATAAATTTTATTGATTTTTATTTTTATCATTTTTTGTCACAAGTCACGCCGTGCTTGTGACATGTGGTGGCTTTAATTGCAAAAAATTAGGGGCGGTAAACCGTTAAGGTTAACGGTCAAAGGGTCTTTTTCAGTGGTGGATCTAGAAATACAACTTAGGGGGGCAGGGGCAAAGTCAAATTTTTTTTGGGCGGGTCAGAATTAAATTGTATATTTTTATGATAGTAAAAATATAATTTCTCTAGCAACGACGCCAACAATTTGACTACCACCAGATGTGCGAACGTTTGGACTGAACATATTGCAGCAAATAAATATATGATTAAACAGCGGTGTCCGCAAGTATATGGGTCAAATTGTAAATAGAAGAATGTTACAACGAAGCACTTTGAAAAGTATTCCGAGGATCTACCTAAGAGAGGTTGAATTAAACTTAAATTAATTTTCTGTACTAATAGGTCTAAATAGTACTAATCTAAAATTATTTTACGAAAAACCAAAATTAAAATTGATCAACCAAAATAACATAAATGATCTAATATGAAGAAAACAACGTAACAATCGAAATTAATTCCAATTAATAGACAAAAGATTAACTCACTTCAGTGTTCCTAATTAACTTTAGAACTCGAGTTTTATCAAGTTAGCTATTAATTAACTAGTTATTACCTCTCGATCTCTAACTAATTAACTAATCGACCAATACATACTCATCTCTTGACCTCACTTTCTTGACCACGATAAATTATTATTTACTCAGTAAACTTATCTCTCAATCTCGTTTATCCTAAATTACTTCCTAGGGTTTAATCGCACATAATTTAAACCAACTAAATCGAATTTAAACCCTAATTCATCCATTAATTAGTCACACATCAGTTCATTAATCTCCCCAAGGAAACTAGCCACTCATGGATCTATATGCAATAATCCCTAAACTCATATTTAACATACAAAACAGTAAATGAAATAAAAGAAGGGAATAAGAAAATAAATCCATCTGGATGTCAATTTGTGCATGAAAGCGAGATTTCCTTTAACAATTGCAAAGGTAATTCCAATTGCGACTAGAAACCAAAAAGAAATAGATAAAAACTATTAAGTTGAAAGCTTGGATCGAAATGGAATCCCAATTACACAAGAATATAAACTATTTAGAAGACTAAATTGAAAGAAAATAAAAACTAAAATGAAAACCTAAAAGTAACTAAGTGGCTCACTTGGCCAAGCCTCCTCAAATGAGGCTAAACATGTCTATTTATAGAGTTTATGTTCTTGTAACAGCCCGATTTTGACTCTAATCGGAATAGTCGTTTCGGGACCAAAAATCTGAGTCTGAAAAAATTTTAATATTATTTTCTGTGTTTATTATGTGTGAATTTGATTGTGTGAAATTTTCATGTTTTAATTTTGTCGTTTGAGTGACCGATTAAAGAAAATGGCTTAATCGTGTAAAATGAAAATTTAGGGGTTAAATCTAAAAGTACTTAATTATTGTTGTCTTTATAAAATGGAGGATTTATGATGCAATAAGGCCAATATATAGTTAGTGGGCTGCAATGGTCTAAATTACCCTTAGATTATATGTTATAAATATATATTATTAAATGTTAATTTTGTAACTTAGTTAATAAATTAAGTTATAATAAAATAAAACAAAAAAAAAGATGGCCATTATCATCTTTCTTGGCTGAATGTAGAAAAGAAAGAAAACCATTCATGCTTGTTAAGGTTTTGACATTCAACTAGCTTGATTATAGGTATGTTTTACTTCGGTTTTTGATAATTTATACGTTTTTGAGATCGTTGCTTCGAATACTTCAAAACCCATGTCTTAATTTTGTGAATTGATGATGATTTTGAAATGTGCCATTGATGAATGTTTGAGTTTTATGATGTTAGTTGATGAAATATGAAATATATGTGTTAGATTAACATGTTTTGTTTTTGAATTTTTGGTGAATTTGAGTAATTAGGGCAAAATTGTGAAAAAAAATTTGAGGGACTAAAATGAAAAATAAATTAAATGTGTGGGCTTGTGTGAAGACTATGAATATTCAGCCCTAGCATGATGTGTGCAAATTTTGTGTATTTTGTGTTTTATGCAATAGGGATTAAATTGTAAAAAATGTAAAATGTTAGGGGCAAAATGGTAATTTGCCCATTTGTGTGTTTTTGGACTAAATTGAATGAATTGTTGAATAAAAAAGTTAAATCTGAATATGTTTAGATCATGAAATGAAGGAAACAAAATTAGATCGGGGGAAGTCGAAAGTAGTCGAGTAGTCGACTGTGTCCGTCGATATCCGAGGTAAGTCGATAAGCATTTTAATGTTGTTAAATTTAAGAATATATATATGATATATGAAAAAGTAAATTATTTGAATTTATTTATGCATTGGCCAAATGTGAGTATTGATATAGGGTTATGTTTCAAGTTTGATTCAATCGATATTCAATATTTGAAAGCCTGTATGAACCCTAGGAATAGATAGGATACTTATGTCATGACATAGGATCTACGATTTGTGTTTTCGTGTAAGACCATGTCTAGGATGTTGGCATCAAATTATGTTTTTGTGTAAGACCCTGTTTGGGACAGTGGCATCGATCTGTGATTACATGTAAGACCACGTCTTGGATGTTGGCATTGTACGAGCCTTCCGACCATCCGTGTATCCTTTTTACTTCCGAACGGTTCAACAGACAAAGTTAAGTGAAGATTAAATGAGAAATCGAATTTAAAAGAGCTCAGGTATGTACTTATATCAAGTTGTGAAAGTAAGGTAAGTTAGTTGTTAAATTAGTTGTATAATATTAAGTTATAAATGTGAGCTATGTGTATGCATATGTGATGATGTAACTATGTGTATGCATATGTGGTGATGCATATTCGGCTAAATGTGGAATAAATGATTTTAATATAAGTAATTTGATTAGATTCATGTATATGTGTATTATTAACTATATCGTATGAGTATGTTAGTTATAATGATAATTTGTCATTAGAAAGCATGTATATTCAGTTTTGGCTAACTTAGTGATAATGTATATTTTTGCTTACGACTTATTAAGCTTCAAATAGCTTACTATGTGTGTTTGTATTTGTTTACCTCTGTTTTATAGATTTTGAAGTTGTTACGAGCTCAGGGATCGTCAGCAAAGCCGACCACACTATCGACATTTTCTTTCGGTATTTTACTAAGTTGATTTCAAATATATGGCATGTATAGCATAGTCGAAACGTTGATTTTGGATCAAATATGTATATGTAATTAATAGCCCAAGCCATGCGAAAATGGCTTATTTTCTTTTGATTGAGTTTGTATCTATGTGTATGGTCTTAATAGTCACTAAAATGGAGTTTAGGTTTATGCATGTTTGATTATGGTATAATTTTGTGTTAGGTAAATAAATGTGATGCAAATGGATCTAGACTTGTTGACTTGGCTTTTAGATTAGTTATATATTCGAATATACAAGAATTAAATGATATTAAATCAAATATCTATAGGTTTGCTTATAATTTTGATTAGTTTAAGTCATGTACTTATAAATAGCCTATGAAAATAACCTATTTTTGTGCTTGTGTTCGGTTTGTTGATAATGGCTTATTCGTTTTAGTTATGTTTAATCCTTATGCTTTTGTTAATTTTTGTTAAAATGATGTTTGTGATTATGTATATTCGGCTTTATACTTGATTCATTTTGAATGGTAGGATACATGGTTAAGATGTAATAAAATTTATGAATTTGTATGTTTTAGGCCGAAATCTATATGTTAAGTGATGCCTTGTATGTATAATTATTATGCATTTGGTGATGGATTGATTTAGTTTTGGTATTATATAGGTTCAGTTATGGTATATAAGTATAGAGTTATGTTTAGTCTTTAAGCCTTTAATAAATTAGTTTGAAATGATATTGCTAATTATGTATATTTGGTTTTGGTAGGAGTTTTTTTTTTAATATGTGCATATTGAAGCCGGTTTTAAGAATTTGGCTTTAGTTTGTTTTATAGGTAACATAATTACTTTGTTTATGTTTGGGTGCATAATCTTGGTTAAGGTGAGTTTATGTTTAACTTGTTTAATATGTTTTGATAGTGAGTGATGAATTAAGTCATGAGTGTGGTAAGTATAAGTATTACATGAAAACTTGAAAATGTTAAGTCATTAGCTAAATAATTTGATTGATAATAGATGGTATATAATATGTAAATAAGACAAAATAACCAAGCTTCATTCGGTTAGGTTTAAGTTTGATTATATATATATAATTGGCATTAAAGGTAGTTACTAAATTCGACTATTATGTGTTTGTGTATTTGGATAGGTGAACTACTAAATTTGTTAAATTTATGACTTGGTTATGTAGCATATTCAGTTGTAGTATTTGATTAAAATAGGTTTGGTCATATTACTATAATGTTCACTTTTATTTTCTTGAATGGTTAGTCTATGTACTTGAATTAATTATTAAACATGCAAATTTAGTATATTTGATTTGTTTCATTTTGTTTATGCTTTATAATATATATTTATATATAGTGCATTATTCGGTTTTGTATTTTTTTTTAAAAAGTTCTTATGTTAACTAAAAGTTGAAATAAGTTTTATGTCTGGTAATATCTCGTAACCCCAATCTGGCGACAGATACGGGTTAGGGGTGTTACAGTTCTAACCTAATTAAGATTGATTAGCAACCCAAAAATCTAATCACATTACATTGTGTGGACTAAAATACCCATAATTAAAATTTCTGATTGTCGCCCGATGTCACGACACTATAGGACCGGTGTCGTGAAACTGCCTTTCGAATGGGAATATTGTGGCTTCAAAATTCGGTGTTTCGATACCACTCCTCGATGTCGCGACGATGCAGTCGTCCTTTATCTTCTTAGCTCAAAAATAGTGTCCTACACATTAAATGAAACCGTTAAATCATCCCTAGGCCTATAGTGGCCCATTAGGTTATGGCATTACTTAAAATTGCATAAAAATGCTTATTTTTCATAAATTAAACCTAAGATACTAAATAATGAAAACGACATAAAAACACTAGAAAAAAAAAGCTTATATCCACTTATATCCTCACCACCTTATATCCACTTCTCTCACCTTCCTTATTTCTCCATTTACTAAGGCATCATATAATATTCATAAGTACAATCTTCTGAGCTCGTATTATATTTTTTATTGAAAAATGTGAGTGTACTTTTTTCCAACTCACTTTGCTTTTATTCTTTTATCGAGATTTTCTCTATTGACGTTTTACCTTATTTTCTACAAGCTCAAAATTCTTATACTCACTATATCATACAAATCCATAGTTCACTCATTTTTTTTATCTTTTGAAATCGTTGTAGTGTATCTACCTAATCCTTCAATAGCAATCGTCGGATGTCTAACTCCGTGCAAGAACCAAAAAATTAAAGGATCAAATAGAATATTCGTTAGGCTTAAGGTTTCATTTTTTGTTCATCAAGAAAATGGATTCAAACTCAAATTAAATACTAAGGAAATTTTTACAGGATAGCTTTTTGGCTCCAAAATTTGTCTACCAAATAATGCCTTAGGTTGTTTGTAGGTAATTCAATACATGGATTAAATCGACCAAGTCTATCAATTTCTACAACCTATAATTCAATCAAACATGCATGCTATTTACCTATTTATCATGTGGTTTACTTAACATATTAAATCTATTCACAGTGTAATAAATTGAACTAAGTAGTCTAAAATTAGAAATTTAGAATCAATTCTTATCAAACTAGATTTACAGTTTATTCACAAAATCCTATTAACATGCTCCTAACCAACCATTTGTATTTCTACAAGCCCAAACACATAGAAAACATGCATAATAAAAAATTTTAAAAACTATTAAAACTAGGAAAAATAACATAATTTTTTAAAAAAATTGTAAATTTCCTAAGTCACCCCCTACACTTTATTTGTCATATTACCTCTAATGTGCAATACAAGATAAGGGAAAGAGGTTAAGCAATTCCATGGTTCGTGCAATGCAATTGGTGGGACTACTTCTTTTGGTTTTGGCTCTCAATTGTAGTGCCGTAAAAAATTGTGGGGTTCCTACAAAGGAAAACTAAAACACACAAATATATATAATATTAAATCTTAACTAATTAAAAACTGAAAAAAGGAAAAATCATCCCAAATAAAGTACAAAGTCCAAAAATAAAAATGTTTAAAACTAGTCAGAACCAGGTTCTAAATCCTCCATCATAGGTGTCTTGCCCCTCTCGCACCCCGCTGACGATTTAGTAGCTCACCTTCCCGAAGTCTAGGTCGGGTCGATAAGCGGTGTGGTCAAAATACCCACTCATAATCCTGTGGCACGATTGGGGTCTTCTCCTCCTCCTTCTCTTCATCTTCTTCATCATATGGCACCCTCCTCGCCCAGCGGTGGGAGTCGCTTAAACATGTCCAGCAGTGATGTAGGTGTTGGCCATCCATTCTGTTCTGCGATGCGAATTAGAATGTCGCCCATGTCTTACATCCACCATTTCGAACACTTTGAGATAGGCTTGTATGTTAGTCCTGTCATCTTTAACGTGTGAGCTTTACTTTTTCTCTTTGTCGGTCCTTGAGGATCACTCCTATGTTTAGTTCAGTGCTTCTTCCCCCTATTTTGCTTCCTTTGGAGCTCAATGAATTGGCCGTATAAGTTTTCCCCAAACACGCTCCTCGTAGGGATTTTTTACCGCCTCCGGACGTACTAATTTCTAGGGAGTGAATACTACAATAAAATATAGAAAGACAAGGCAGTATCCGCAAGTATACAAGTCTAGTTGTGATATAGTTTTACAACGAAGTAGGTGAGTACTCCGAGGATCGTACCCAATCTAATTAATACTTTTAAATCAGTTATAGTACGAACAATACGAAATAAATTATTTTTGGGGTTTTATAATAATAGTAATAAAAACAAAATAACATAAAAAGATAAAATTCAAGAGATTAAAAAGTAAGAATAAATCAAATCTGATTATGGGTGATTAGATCACTTCAGTAATCTCCATCAACTATCATTTTGGGTTTCTCGTCAATTAACTAGTCGCTACCCTAGCAGAATCTTCCGATCTTCCGCTAACATAACGAGTCAGCAAGAACTATTTATCTTTCGACCTCACAATTTAGACTGATTTGGGGTTAAGGTGTTCACGATTGGGCAATACTAATTTTGGGTTAATTCCTACCTTTATGACTTTTCGAGGTTGTTAGGCCTAGGTTTGTTTCATGTTCTAACTTTCCCAAATAGCTTATCCTTTGATTAACCCTATAAAATAGTTAACAGATCATTCTTTAACTTGCTAATCCCTCATAGAGGGATTAGTTTCTTATGGCTTCCATAGACAATATATAATCGATGTAAAGAGAGAGCATGCTAATTATATCGACAAGATAGGGTAAATGAAATGGCCTGATTGTATTGAAATTAAGCACAATTCCATAGAGTTTGAATGCTTCCACAAATTAGATCTCTTGAAATCAATAAGAACAATTGAAATAAATCTAAAATCCTAATAAAGAAAGAAAGCTAAACTAAATTTATAAGAGAGAATATAGGCTAAAGGAATGATGTCCATAACAGGTGACAAATGAGCCTATTTATAGCCTTTAGGTGGTCGTTGTCCTTAACCCTAGGTTAGTTTACGTTCCCGAGCTTAAGGTTTGATTGTGCAGACCAAAACTCCCTTGCTTCATGTGTTGTCTCCGTCACAGAGTCGATGTCGTGATACATCAGGACCTATGTCGTGACATAGCAATCAGTATACTCGTCTGCAGGTATATTTAGGGGTATGTCAGGACACCCTCAGTCTATGTCATGACATTGAAGGAAGTCTTGATTTTTCTCCATTTTGCTCCCTATGTTTCAACATTGAGTCATCCATGTTGCTACATAGCAACCAATATTCATTTAGTACACCTTCTAATAGTCTCTTGCACACTCACAAAGTGCGTTAGCTCACCCTTAGACCTCATTTAGCCGTTAAGGTCAATAAAAGACTAAATTTGCACATTTTATTAAATGTAAATAAACTATGAAAGCTTAACTAAAATATAACAAAAATGCTTGTATTCAAGCTCTTTAAATGTGAAAACTAGTTTAATATGCTACATCGAATTATGGTAGATCAAACACCCCCATACTTAAGTTATTGCTTGTTCTCAAGCAACATAAAAAATGAAAAATAAGATTATGACCCTTAAGCAAATATGATACAAGTATTTACTTTGGAGCATATAGCTAGGCATTTTATGCTTACTAACAATTTCAAAATGATGAATAGTTGATTTACCAATTTTGATTTCAAACATCTAAGTTCAGTATGTTACATATGACCACCTCTGGACATATTAATGTCCAAAGTGTGAATACTACAATGAAATACAAAAAGACAAGGTGGTATCTTCAAATATACATGCCGAGTTGTAATATAGTTTTACAACGAAGTAGGTGAGAATTTCGAGGATAGTATCCAAAGGAGGCGAGTGCCAAATCAATTCTAAACTAAACACTAAATGATCTAATTAATACTTTTAAATCAATTATGTACGAAAAATATGAAATAAAGGATTTTTGGGGGTTTTATAGTAATAGTAATAAAAACAAAATAACATAAAAAGATAAAATTCAAGAGATTAAAAAGGAAGAATAAATCAAATTTGATTATAGGTGATTAGCTCACTTCGGTAATCTTCATCAACTATCATTTTGGGTTCCTCGTCAATCAACTAGTCGCTACCCTAGTAGGATCTTCCGATCGTCCGATCTTCCGCTAACATAACGAGTCAGCAAGAACTATTTATCTTTTGACCTCACAATTTAGACTGATTTGGGGTTAAGGTGTTCACGATTGGGCAATACCAATTTTGGGTTAATTCCTACCTTGATGAATTCTGGGGGTTGTTAGGCCTAGGGTTTGTTTCACGTTCTATCTTTCCCAAATAGTTGATCCGTTGAGTAACCCTACAAAACAGTTAACAGATCATACCTCCACTCGCTAATCCTTCATAGAGGGATTAGTTCCTTATGGCTTTCATAGACAATATATATAATCAATGTAAAGAGCAAGCATGCTAATTAAGTCAACAAGATAGAGTAAATGAAAGAGCCTGATTGTATTGAAATTAAGCACGAATCCACAGAGTTTGAATGCTTCCACAATTCAAATCTCTTGAAATCAACAAGAGCAATTAAAATAAATCTAAAACCCTAAGAAAGAAAGAAAACTAAGTTATATTTATAAGAGAGAATATAGGATAAAGGAATGATGTCCATAATAGGTGAAAAATGTGCCTATTTATAGCCTTTAGGTGGTCGTCATCATTAACCCTAGGTTAGCTGACATTCCCGAGCTTAAAGTTTGATTGTACTTGCCAAAATGCCACTACTTCGTGTGTTGTTTCCGTCACAAAGTCAATGTCGCAACACACCAGGACCTATATCGTGACATAGCAATTAGTATACTCTTCTACAGGTATCTTCAAGGGTATGTCGTGACACCCTTAGTTTGTGTCGTGACATCTAAGATAATTTTGAGTTTTCTCCATTCTGTTTCGTGTTACGACATAGCGACCAATATCCGTTTAGTGCACCTTCTAATGATCTCCTGCACACTTACAAAGTGCATTATCTCACCCTTAGGCCTCATTCGGCCCCTAAGGTTAAGAAAAGACTCAATTTGCACATTTTATTGAAAGTAAATAAAACTATGAAAACTTAACTAAAATATAATGAAAATGCTTGTATTCAAGCTCCTTAAATGGGAAAACTAGTTTAATCTGCTACACTGAATTACAGTAAATCAATACAATATACAAGTATCAAAGGTCTCACCTACAGGAATCCATCAATAAATTATACAAGTACTTTGATTATCTGAGCAGAATACAAATAGTCATTTATGCGTATGTTTAGTATGATGTCTATTCATGTATAAGGGTATTTAGGTCACATAGGACTTTTTGGCTTGTAACTTTTTGAGGCTTAGAATAGGTATGGAATTCAAAAGTAGTAAGCATCAAAAGGGTTTTAAACACAAAAATAGTTTGGCACATCGGATTGATCCCTATTCTTCCCCCCCTTAGTGACCCTTACCCGTTCACTGCTTTATTCCTCCTTCACTCACCTTCCTTGTCTCTCCATGTATAGGAAATCATAGCATGACATAGTAACTACGGCTAGCCTACGAGTTTTAGTGCACTAATGAACGAGTTACTTTATCTTTTGTAACTTTGTGACTTTTCTTTTTCAACTCATCTCACTCATGAATGTTTTTTTTTCAAGAACTTTTTCTACTTGTATTACTTTTGCCTTTTAGATTTCTCTTTTGTTTTTCACTTTCGGGCTAACCTATAATTCCTATATCACACTAATCCTTCCTATTTCACTTTGTTTTTACAAACTCTACCTTAGTCTATCTACTTAACCCTCAATACGTATGGCCAAACGTCTACAATCTTGCGGTGCAAGACCAAAGGAAAAGGACAAGTACAAATTAACGTTTTTAGGCTTGAGGTTTGTAATGAGGTTCATCAAGAAGTGTCAAAAGGCTAAAAAATCGATACTAAATGTGAATATTAATAGGTTGGCTTTTTGGCTCGGGACGTGTTCCAAAAAATGCCTTAAGTCATCCTTAAATACCTCAACAAGCACAAAATTAATCAACCAAACAAACTCAAATTCAATCATTTATCATTCATACTAGCATGCTCATTTCATTGTATTTTCTATATCATTTAGTATAGTTGATTGCTTAATACCTATTTACAATGTAACATATAGAACTTTAATAGTCTAATGCTCAAAAATTTAAAATCACCTACCATCATGCCAAATTTATTCATAAACACAAGAAACCTATGTACATGCTCATAACTAATCACTTGTATTTCTACAAGCTGAAATTTTTTTTTTTAAAAAATCCTATGTTACCCCCACAATTTAGTTGACACATTGTCCTCAATGTGTTGCCCATAAGAAGATAAGGAAAGAAGTTACCCGATTGATCGTGGGCACTATAATTGCTAATGGTGGGTGTTTCCTCCTTTGATCGTGTGAAGTTCGAATTGTTTGTGTCTACTTTGTGTTGGGTTTCTAAAAAAAATTAAACAAACTACAAAACAAAGAATTATGTATGTATGTATCCCTAATCCTAAAAATAGGTTTACATCACCTTAAAAATTAATACAATCCCTAAAGTAATTATTTATTGATGAAAAGTAAAAATTCCTAATAAAGAAAGAATCATTCAATTTTCCTAAATTCGTCTACTCCTAAGAATCATTCAATTTTCCTAAATTCGTCTACTCCTAATCCTACTAGTTTACTCTTGAATATTAGTCCTCATCTTCCTAAAATCTTATTTTTCTCCTTTCCACTTTTTTGTTTCGACTGTAGAAGATTAAATTGCTTGAATAAATCATCATCGAGTAATTTCCTTGGGGGATTCATGATTTTATCTATCCGCTCAATGGGTACTCCTACCCTTTTACAAAGTTTCGTAATTAGATGAGGGAAAAATATTCCCTTTCCTAAATTCCTTGCACAATCAATCATGTTCTTATATATCCATGTTCCAATACATATTTGTTTCTTTTGGAGGGTCCCATATGTTATGGTAGTTTGAAATGGACTAATCTCAGACATTCTGTTATAGGCCATATTCTCGAACATACGAATTTCATCCACGTCTTGGCTTTTGGTGTCATCAGCTCTTAATTCAATGTTTCAAGTATTGTTGTTCCTATTCAATATGTACACATCTCTTTTCCTTCCATTAAGAATCTCAATATTTCCTCTGTATCAATTTTTCTGAATTCCTTCAAATATGTTTTATAAAGATAATCGTGATTATAATATGGTGCATCATAAATTTGATAAATACTCATCTCAGTTACTAGAACATTAACCCCTTTGACCTTTACAAGGGAGCGCATCTCATAGAACGGTTTGGTTGCTTCCCTTTGTTTTAAGGCTAGATAAAATTCTTTTACCACAAGAATTGTTAGGGGGTTTTCGGCTGGCAAACAAAATTTCGTACATTCCCTTTCAGTTTCATTTTCCCATATTCCTTTGCAATTCCTCATTAGAGGGTCAAGTCCCTACTCTTGAATAAATTTATATGGCTATAGTTGTTGTATGTACTTATACATGTCACCTTCTTAAAACTCAATAGTTAGGCTTGATCCCTTGCACTGAAATTGGCTGTAACACCCCTTGCCCGAGACCGTTGCCAGAGTCGAGCATGAGGCATTACTTGACTTAATTTAAAAGTTCGGGCATAAAAATTTACTTTTAAAAGTTATTTCACTGTTCATAATAAGGATGTCCACCTGGGCAAGAGTCACTAAATCAATTATAACTCGAGCTACAAAACTCAAAATTTAGATCCATAAATTTTTCCTAAAACTAGACTCACATATCTTTTTACCATAATTTTTTTAGAATTTTTTGTTTCAGCAAATTAGTACAGTTTATTAGTGAAAGTCTCCCCTATTTCGCTGATCGACTGTCCTAACCTCTCGTCACTAAAATTCAATTATCTCATTGTACAAACTTCATATGTATTCACACTTGTTTCTACAGAAACTAGACTAAATAAGGAATCTAGACATATAAATTACAACTCATAAATATTTTGTCCAATTTTTAATGATTTTCCAAAGTCAGAATAGGGGATTCCAAAAACCACTTTGACCTTGTCTAACTAAAATTCAAATATCTCAGACTTCATAATTCCTTTGTCTACACTGTTATTTTTCTATGAAAATAGACTAAATAAGGTTTAATTATATATCTCATCCACCCTCTAATTAATTTTCTACTATCCTTGGTGATTTTTCAAAATCACGTCACTACTACTGTCTCAAAACTGATTCACTACCAATTTTTACTTTTTCATGATTTCTATGCATAATTTATCACCTAGACATTTATAACAACAAACACCCTCATACTTAGCCATTTTAATAACTATTCATCATCAAATATTTACATATAATCTTTTGGTCATATCTTAAGAATATACAATCGAAATGACCAAGTCCCTATACATGCCATAGCTCAAAACATTTATCGTCTTAAAATGCCGAGTTGTGGTGGTTGATAGTGTGAACGCTCTCCGACGTCTTCAAGATCCCAACTATGTTTGATAATACTATATGAAAGAAAAAGAAATAAAAGAAATAAGCATAAAGCTTAGTAAGTTTACAAGTAAATAAATAACAACATTTATCATAAACAATTATATTCATAAATTTTTATTAAGCATTAAGATCTTTACTTTCTTCTTTACTTACTCTCTTACTCGTTTACTTACTTGCTTGCTTAACTTACTTCTTCGTTGCTGAAATTTCTTTTCTCAACTGATAACTGAGATACTCTTAATCTTATTAACTCACCTGAACTTGTCTATTAGGCTTTTACCTGAACTTTCATGTAACATCGTCTATTTATTAGCCCGTTGAATCACTTGGAATACTAAGGATACTCGGTCTCCTGTCTGAATATAACATGCCAAAGCTATGTCCAGACATAGTCTTACATGGGATATTTCTTGTACTACCAATGTCATATCCCAGATATGGTCTTACATGAGAGTTCTCATATAAGTGCCCATGCCATGTCCCAGACATGGTCTTACGGGGGACCTCTCATCTTGGTGCCAACGCCATGTCCCAGACATGGTCTTACATGGGACCTCTCATCTCGGTGCCAACGCCATGTCCCAAACATGGTCTTACATGGGACCTCTCATCTCGATGCCAACACCATGTCCCAGACATGGTCTTACATGAGACCTCTCATAATCTCAATGATGCCAATGTCATGTCCCAGACATGGTCTTACATGGGATCTCTTTACCCAAATGTCATGACATTTGTATCCAATACATTCCTCATGTTTCAACGGGGCCTTTTAACACTAATTCTCTGTCATCTCATACTTGAGTTAACATTAGATATTTTCATGAAATAAATGCATAATTTCTGGAAAATAACAGCATTAATAATAATTATCAAAATATTGCATTTATTTACCGTAAACTTACCTCGGTACAAAATATGATCAAATCTAGCACTTTAGTCCTCAACCTTTTTCTTTCCCAGGTCTAACTCTGAATTTTGTTCTTCTTGATCTATAATAGAAAACTTAGCTTATTTAATACTCACATTCATCAAAACAGTCCTTAACTCGAACTTTGAAAAAATTACGTTTTTGCCCCTAAACTTTTGCATATTTACACTTTTGTCCCAAAGCTCGGAAATTAAACTTCATCCCTTATTATTATGTTGTATGACATTCTGGACATTTTTCCCTTCTATGAAAACATCAAATTCCCACTCTAACACTTACTTATGAACATTAGGTATTTTTACCGATTATGTCGTTATACTCGTTTTCACTTAAAATTATTTAGCAAAATTTGTTTAACATAATTTCAAGCTTCATATTCTACCATAAAACATAAAAATAAACACATTTCACCTATGGGTATTTTTCCAAATATGAACCCTAGGTTAAATTATTGCTAGAATAACCTAAATCAAGTTACCCGGACTTCAAAAACGTAAAGAACATTAAAAAAAAGCTAGAACAGGCTTACAATCGAGCTTGGAAGCTTGAAAAACCCTAGCCATGGTTTCCCCTTGTGAAATTCGGCCATGGGGTTGAAGATGGACAAAAATTGGCTTTTAATTTTGTTTTTAATTCATTTTAATAACTAAATGACCAAAATGCCCTTAATGAAAAACTTTGGAAACATGCCTAACCTTGTCCATTTTTGTCTAACAACTTAACCAATGGTCTAATTACCATATAAGGACCTCCAATTTAAAATTTCATAACAACTGGACACCTCTAACATGTAGAACTCAATTTTTGCACTTTTTTACAATTTTGTCCTTTTGACTAAATTGAGTGCCCAAACGTCGAAATTTTCGAACGAAATCTTCACGAAATCATTTTGTGAAATCGTATACCATAAAAATATAATAAAATAATTTTTTTCCTCATCGAATTTGTGGTCCCGAAACCACTGTTCCGACTAGTCCCAAAATCAGGATGTTACATTGGCCATTTGATAACCTATTCTTATTATGCTTGTAATTTAACCTTTGTTGACGATAAAAGAGGGTAGGCTGAAATTTAATATTTGTTAATGATAAAATAGGGTGGCCATGTGTCTTATTTATAGATTAGAAAGAAAGAATAAACTATTCAAGAGTTATAGTCTAGGTTTACTAAATAAGCAGTTAAAGAACAAGAATCCTAATATAATTAACCTACAAAAATGTCAATAGTTAGGGTAGTTCAAAAAATAGAGTTACGCAGTGGTGTCGTAACATCCTTGGGTGATGTTGCAACGTCGAGGGCTGGTTTTGGAATCAAAATTTTGTTTCTTGACGCAAAATTCTAGAATGGTGTCACGACATGACAACCAGATTTCTCTTTGTTTCATGAAATCAATACTTGGGTCACCTTCTTCATTATCTTTCTTCATGTTTGTTGGTTTGCCATTGATTCCTTGGAAATCCCAAAAAGCGCTACACTGCAAGGTTTGTTCCTCTACAATAGTATTAATAGTTCCTCTAAAATAATATTTTACTCGTTGGCCATTAACAAGAAAATGTTGAGCTTCTTTTCCGATTAAGTCTATTGTCCCATGAGGAGTTACCTAATATATTGTATATGGACTTATCCATCTTGATTTAAGCTTTCCAAGGAATAATTTTAACCTTGAGTTGAATAGCAGCACTTTCTGTCCCGGAAAAATTCACACTTTCTAATCTTTGCATCATGTTGAAGTCTACTCCTCTCCCAGTACATTTTAGTATTTTCATAAGCCATAAATCTGAATTCTTCCAATTCTTGGAGTTGGAATAGTCTTTCTTTTTTAGCTAATTCTAGATCCAGATTTAACTCTTTGATCACCTAGTATGCCTTCCTCTCCAATTCGATTGGTAATTGATAGTTTTTACTATAAACTAAATTATGTGGGGACATACCTAATAGAGTATTATATGTTGTTTTGTAAGCCCACAACGCATCGTCTAGCTTGACTACCCAATCTTTTTTACTTGGGTTTACTGTTTTCTCAAAATTTTGCTTTATTTCTTGATTAGATACTTCTACTTGCCCATTAGCCTGTGGATGATATGTCATTTTCATCCTATGTATTCTGTTGTACTTAGCCAATGTTGCTTCGAACTACTTGCAACATATATGAGATCCTTCATCACTGACCAGTGCTCGTAGTGTACCAAACCTGGCGAATATGCTTTTCCTTAAGAATCTCAATACTAATTTTGTATCATTAGTAGGTAGTGCAATAGCTTCGACCCATTTTGAAGCATAATCTACAGCTATGAAGATATACTAATTCCCAAAAGAACTTGGAAAAGGTCTCTTGAAATCAATTCACCAAACATCAAAGACTTCAACCTCGATTATCCATGTTTGCAACATTTCGTCCCTTTTAGATATATTCTCAATTCTCTGACAACTATCACATCCTTGTACAAATTTATAAGTGTCTCTATTCATTCTTGGCCAATAAAACCCCGATTGTAGTACTTTTTGAGCTGTCCTTTTTCCACCAAAATGCCCTCTACAAGGAGATGTGTGGCAGCCTTGTAAAATATCTTGTATCTCTTCCTCTACTACACAACGCCAGACTAATTGATCTATGCATTTTCGAAACATATATGGTTACTCCAAAATGTAATTTTTTGATTCATGGGCTATCTGCTTTTTCTATTGCCAAGATGCCTGTGTTGAGAAGACCCTCTTGTGATGTAACTTCGTAATATGCATACCATGGTGTTAGATGCTTACTTGGTCTTGATTAATTAATGTCTACTCTGAATAATTGTTCATTTTCAAATGTCTCATTATTTCTTCAATATCCCCCTCTTGTAAATTGTTTTCAATTCTGGATAAATGATTTGCAATTTGATTCTTAGTCCCCTTCCTGTCCATTATGTAACAACCCATTTTCAGTATATTGGAACAGTGGTTTTGGGACCACAAATATGATGAGTAAATTATTATTTTAATGTTTATAGGATATTATTAAGGTCCTATTAAAATTTCATTAAGAAATTTTGATGTTTGCATGGTTAATTTATTAAAAAGGACTAAATCATAAAATGTGTAAAAGATTATTTCTATTAGCTAAAGGGTTTAAATGACTTTGGAAACAAAATTTAATGGAATTTAATGGTAATTATACCATATATGTTGATAGTGGATGTACATGGATAGGTTTTAATGTAATTATGATAGTTTTTAAAGGTTAATTTAGTAATTTGGTATTTAAAAGAAAATTTAATAACAAAAGATGAACCAAATGTTGTCATGTTCATATTTTGTTGTTTTGAACCCTAAAACAGCCATTGGAGAAGATAAGCATACAGTCAAGCTTAGGGTTGTTGCATGGTGAGTTTTCAATCCCCGTTTTTAATGGTTTTTATGGTTTTGAGTCTGTTTTAGCTTAATCTAGCTAGCCCGGGGGTTAATTTGTAAAACAATTAAAGGTTGAAGGTTATGCCATGAATTTTCTTGAATGGTTTTTGATGTTAAATGATAGCTTATGAACCTTTTTTGAGAAATAAACAAATTTGGTAAAGTGATTTTTGATGGAATTTGCATTTAAAGATTGATTTGCAAAAGTAGTAAAAATTCATGTTAAATTCATGAAATGATGATTTATTTGGGTTGGTTTAAGTCCCTAAAGAATTCAGTTAGCCTATAAGAGGGATTAAAATGCTTAGATTTCAATTTATGAGCTTAAGGACTAAATTGTGAAAATTTAAAATATTAGGGGGTAAAATGGTAATTTTTCATATATAAAATGTGGATTAAATTTAATACTATAAGTATTAAATGAATTGAAATTGTCTATTTAGATCAAGATAAACCACGTACGAACCTAGATCGAGGCAAAGCAAAAGCTTCAAGTTAGCTCGATTTAACTTCTACGCCCCTAGTCGTCAAGGTAAGTTCGTATGAATGGTTATTGTATTAACGCTATTTAAATTCTATGTTATTATGTTATTTATATTTTGAATTGAACGATGTATAAACAAATCAATGCTATGACGGATATCGAGTCCCAGTTGAAGCTTAGGAATTCGTAGGATACAAATGACATGTTATTAGGGATTCATGTTTCGGGTGCTGGTCTTGAATGTCTTACCGATGGCTGAGGTCCTGTATTTGTTGCGGATTCTCCAAAACTTGAGTGAGTAGCATTATGTAGCTTACATTCTGACCCACAGCTCTGTGAGCAGGCCCATTTCACAACTCGTGTGAGCAATGATGTAAAGCAAATGTTACAGTTATGTAAAGGCACACTTTGTGTGAGCTTTCTTGAGTATCCGATGAAATTATTCATGGTTCAAAAAGTATGAAAAGGAAATGAAATGGTAAGTTTTCAAATGGAATGTATCATGAATTTTTGAAAAGGAATTGTGATCTAGATGATGTGAATACATGTGTAAATTAAATGTTTATGGATAAATTCATTTGAACCATGTAAAAAAGTACTAACTTGTGAATTTGATGATGTTGTATAGGTAATATGCCAAGCTTGTGGTTTTAGTTGGTATTACACCTATGCTATATACATTATGTAAATGAAATGGTAAGTTGTGTTTTAGTTTATACGAGCTTACTAAGCATTAATTGCTTACGTAGTTTCTTTCCTATGTTTTATAGATTATCGGAAGCTCGTCGGAGATCTATCACACTATCCAACAAATATATCGGTAGTTTTTGAATGTTTTGGCCAAGGTTATAATGGCATGTATAGGTTCAATTATAATGGCATTTTGTTGGATGATTAGTTGGTGTTTGGCTTGTATAAGTTGTGGAAGTTAACTTGGTTGGTACCATTCGATCCATGTTACCTTGTGTCATTTTGGTTATCTTATGATGCATGTTTTGAATGACTCCTATGGTATATTTGGAATGGAATGATAGTAGTCAAGTTTGTGGCATGATTTGGTAAGTTTTGAACTAGAATTTGATGATTGGAATGTGGTAAAATTGACATGTTTAGGTAAGTGTTTTTGAAGGCACTTGAGGTGCCTTTGAATGACACATTGGTTAGTTGAATTAGGATTTCTTGATATAGCAATATATGTATGTTTAGATAAAATTTTTGGTGCTTTGAAAGTGTACATATTTGGTTTAAAGGTACATGCATGGAATGGATGTGGAATGACTTGATTTTAGGTAAAATTTGGGTCCACGCGGCCTGAGACACAAGCGTGTGACTCAGCCATGTGAGACACATGATCGTGTGTCATTTGGTGAATTCCTTAGGTTGCCACTTAGTGAGTTACATGGCCTGGCACACGGGCATGTGACACGGCCATGTGACCCTACTCAAAGAGTTACACCAGTGAGGACACGGCTATGTGTCCCTAGTTCGAAGGTTACATAGCCTGAGACATGGGTGTGTGTCTCAGCCATGTGAGGCACACGGCCTAGCCACACGACCGTGTGACCTTTGTTTCCAAATTTTCATGACTTTTTCCTAAAATTTCCAAATGTTTTCGAATTAGTCTCAAATCGTTTCTAAGATAAGGGCCTTGAGGGCTCGATTTCGGGACAGTATGTATATTTATGATTGTTTTATGATTTGTTTATGTTATTGAATGAAGTTAAATTTAAATGTTTCTGATTGTACGGTAATGCTGTGTAACCTTAATCCGATGATGGATACAGGTTAGGGGGTTACAGTGGTGGTTATTCTTGCATCTGTTGTTGATGCTATCGGTGATTCCTTCGGATTATTTTCTCTAGATTTGTTGCTGCTACAATAGGTGTGCCCCTACTGCGAGCATACACTAAACCCAAAAAAAGTGGTTAGTAGCAATAAATGGAATAAAATTGCATCTATAACCTATAAATTTCTTAATTGTTCCTTTAAAGGGCAAAAATTAAAATTAACCTAGTGACATTGCCTCCCGGCAATAACGCCAACAACTTGACCACCTTCGGACGTAGTAACGTCCAAAGTGTGAATACTGCAATAAACTAGAGAGTTATAAGGAGGTATCCGTAAGTATACGGGTCGAGTTGTAATATAGATTTAAAAATAAAGTAGGTGAGTACTCCGAAGATCGTACCCTAAGGAGGCCAGTACTAAATCAATTTTAACCTAAACAATTAAAGATGTAATTAATACTTTAAGTCAATTATATTACTAGAGTAAAATAAGAAAAATGTTTAGGGTTTCTAAAATAATAAAATAAAATAACATAAAAAATTACAATTGCAAGATATAGAGATAGATAAAGTGAATCAAATCTGAGGATGGGTGATCAGCTCGCTTCGACAATCGCAATTAATTGTTGTCTCGAGTTCCTTGTCAACCAACTAGTCGTTACCCTAGCAAGATCTTCTGAACTTCTACTAACATAACGAGTTAGCAAGAACTACTTATCTTCTGACCTCACAGTCCAGACTAGCTTGGGGTAAAGGCGTTTACGAATTGGCAACACCAATTTTGGGTTAATTCCAACCTTGATAACTTTCCAGGGTTGTCAGGCTTAGGGTTTGTTTCACGATCTTCCTTTTCCAAACAATTCATCCACTGAGTATCCCTACAAATTAGTTAAGAGATCATGCCTCCATTCGCTAATCCCCCATAGAAGGATTAGTTCCTCATGACTTTCATAAACAACATGGAAAGAATGGAAGAATTAATCGTAGGGAATGAATTGAAATAAATAGTTTATTAAGAAAGCCTTATTGATATTGATGAATAGAGCGAATCCACATAAATTGATTTCCTTTGCAATCAAATCTCTTGAAGAAAACAAATAAACTAAAATTATAAAAACCTAAAAAACCAAGAGAACAAATATAAATCTAAACCAAAGAATCTAAGCTAATGGAATGACGTCCATAATGTGTTCCAGAGATGTCTATTTATAGCCTTCAGGTAGCCATCATCCTTAGCCCTAGAGTAGCTGACATTCCGGAGATTAAAGTTCAATTGTACAGACCAAAATGCCCCTACTTTGTCTTTTATTCTCATTACAGAGTTGATCTCGCGACACACTAGGACCTGTGTCGCGACGTAACAACCAACATATTCCTCTATAGCCATCTTTAAGGGTATGTCGCAACACCCTCAACCTGTGTTGCAACATTGAAGGCAGTTTGTCACATTCTCTATTCTTCTCTCTGTGTTGCGACATTGGATCTACCAAGTTACAGCATAGTGTCCAGTATTGACCCGAAATGCCCTCTAATGGTCTTTTGCACACTCACAAAGTACGTTAGCTCTCCTTTAGGCCTCATTTGGCCCTTAAGGTTAATAAAAGACTCAATGTGCACATTTTATTGAATGTAAGCAACACTAAAGAACTGAATTAAAACATAACGAAAATGCTTGTATTCAAAGTCCTTAAATGTGAAAACTAGTTTAATCTACTACAACGAATTACGGCTGATCAGGTTCCTCAGTGACATCAATAATTTTAACTCCTTTAACATTCTGAGGAACCTTTCCAGTAGCATCAGTGCTTTCTCCTTTCTCACTGCAGTATTCCCATTTTCATTCCATACAAAGACCAAAAGAAGACAACCAATCTTTAGGCTCTTCACACAATCCCAAGAGAATCTCTATTGTTACACTGTCATCCTCATTAAATCAAGCTTCAGTACATGTCTTCACCCCGTTGAGCTGAAGTTCGCTAAGTGTATTCAAGTCCATGTCATAAAAACCATTAGGGCTCTTTTCCATCAAACAAAATCACCACACCTTCCTCAAGCTATGAACTTGCTCATATCTTATAGGCAGAATTGCTCGCAACCTCTTCAATTGAGCCTTATCTACTTTACTCAAGGAAGGGAATTCGAGGTACTCCTTTCACTGGGACGCTTGATCCAAGCTAAAGGAAAGGCAAACTCACCCCCACAAGTTTGTTCCATTTTAATGTACTTATCCCTTTTCAAATACAAGTTGCTTATGGTGTTATCTATGATAGATTTTAACCCCCTTGAGTAGTAAACATCATACATCCTTTTTAAGTGGCTTCACTGGCAGTAGTTATTATGTATACCCTCCTAAACACATTCACAGATGCCTCTTATTTCTTGTAAATGACAATCTAGGAAGTACGCCATTAAAACCCACCACAAATAGCCTATCAATTATCCACCACAAATTCAAAAATTCTATAAAAAGGGATAAGAAGGGAGATGGAAACCTGCCTCAAATACATATAAATTTAGCAAAAATTAGATATTCACGCTCTTAAATTTTCAAAACACGTGATACCCCTGCATGCTAATAGCTTTCATATCTCTTGTTGATGATGTTGAACACATATACTCTTAAACTCTCGGTGGGAACACTAACTAGTCCAGGGGTCATGTTTAACTAAAGACATAAAAATTAAGGATAGTATAGAGAAAATAAAAACAGTAACAACCTACTAGCAATAATAGCACTGGGCAAAGAGATGAGAAAGAAAACTTTATTCATGATAATAACAGCTTAAAAAAACCATAAAACTTACGAAATTAATGGTGATAAAAATCCAAAACCTCATCCCTATTTTCAAGTAAAACTGAAACTTTTCAATTGCTTCAAAACTTACTAAGCAAGTAATAACGCATATATGCACGCACAGTTACCATACATACAAAGCTCCTTCAATCAAAGCATAACATGTTTATCCAAATATTAAAAATTATTATGGTTTCATTGGAAACTAATTTGCTGTAATTTTATGTATCAAAAATTAGGCTCATCGTGTCACTTAACGAGCCTTTTTTAAACAATTTAAATGTCTTTTTAGTAGTTTAGCTTAATTTTAGTTTTTGCAATTAAATAAGTGTAAATGCCTCTTTTTATTCATTTTGAGAACCAAATTGGCCAATTGTGCCATTGGAGGCCCAAACGATTGATTGAGTGTTGTAAGAA
Organism: Gossypium hirsutum; assembly: GCF_007990345.1. NCBI lineage: Eukaryota > Viridiplantae > Streptophyta > Magnoliopsida > Malvales > Malvaceae > Gossypium > Gossypium hirsutum. The sequence continues at coordinate 49,187,712 of NC_053437.1, forward strand.
CACGTTGGTGGTAGAATTCAAACAAGAACAACACCAAAGGAAAGAGTATCGCGATATCAAAGCCAGGGAATCACAATACCCTCAATAGGCCTTAGATGAAGAGTACTTAAAGTGGTATCGCTATATCCACTTACCAAGGAGCACCTCATTTCAGGATTGGTGACAATATCTCGATATCCTACCCTAGGTATCGCGATATCGATATCGTGAGGGGACAAAAAATGACATCCAGGGTAGTCTTTGTCTAACCGAACCACCAATCAGAAAGACACGTTCAAGGACATTTTAGGAAATATTTTTGAGTCAAAATTACTACTAAAAGAATCCAAATTTGGCTGAGGAAAAATGACACATTAGGCATAGTTTAAATAGTTTTCTCTTGGTTTTGTCTTAGTTTTCTTTTTCATTTTTCTAAGGTTTCTTATTTTTTTTATCTTCCTCCATAGTTGTAGATTTCATTTCCTACAGTTTTCTTCTTATTCTTGTCACTCTTCAAGTTAGTAAAGTTAGTTATCTCTGTAACTAGGGTTTATTTGCACTTTTAGTACCTCTTCTTTACTTGTAATGAGATTTCAATCTTTGGCTTAATGTTATTTCAATTGTTAAAAAATTTAACATTAATGTTTCTTGTTCATCATTTTGTTGTTGAATACTTACCTTTACTTTTCCTTTAGGTTTTCCAAGTTAAAAATCTAAACTCTTATTTTCTTGTTAAGTTTATTTTAATGACTGCCATGTTTTCTTCCTTCATGTTTAGTAATGTAGTTTTTAGCATGAGTAACTAAACCTTATGTGGGGTTGGTTAATGGAGATGTGGGTAAGTTGATTTTCGAGTAAGAGACTAAATTGCAATAAATTAGACTAAATTGATTAAACTTAAAAACTTAAGATTGAAATCCCTAAAATAAAATCTAGGCAAGTGAGATCAAGAGGTAATCTTCTTGAACATCTATTCTTTAGTCTCGGGTTAGTCGGTGAGATTGAGAGATAAATCAGATTAACTTGTCTAATTGGTAAAATTGATATCTAGAGGTAAAATGGAACCATTTTGAAGTTTACAACATTTAGGTCCTTAATTCGGGAGTTGGTGAACCACATCAAAATCAATCAATCACTATTTTTCATTTAGGTTCCGTTTGTTTGCCAGTAAAATATTTTCTGAAAAATGATTTCTAGAAAATGATTTACTTTTCTGGTGTTTGGATGAATCTGTGTAAAATATTTTCTGTTGTTTGGCAGATTTCCTGAAAATACTTTCCGAAAAAGCTGTTTTTACATATATCAATAAATTTATATTTTAAATTGTTTTTACATATATTGCAATTATTTATTTATAAATAAATTAAATTAAATATATAATAATACTCAATTATGATTTTTTTATTTAGATAATGATTTTTTACTAACATTATTTATTTTTCTTATTACAAAATTATATAGTTTTACAATAAAACAAATTTTACAGATCATTATTTATAAGTATTTAATAAATTATGAATCCTATACATCATAAAAACTAAATAAACAATTATATTTTATATATAATAATTTACTTTAGGGCATATAAGCTATTCGAGGACATGGATTGGTAAATCAACTTTTGGTCTTGATTTATTTAAAATTAAATATTTGAACCTATTATTCACAAAAAAAAAACAAATTCTACCATGGACCTGGATATCAAATATTCGAATACTAATAATATCAGCATATACGAATACAAACATATCCAGATAAAATAAAATAAAAAATTAAATATCTGAACTGAATCCATACTATCCATCATCTCAAGTGACTTCAGCTTGGAATTAAAGAAATGCCTGCCTCATTTCGAGTTCATCCTGTCCTTGAGGGAAAACCCAAAAACTAGATGGAAAAGAAATACAATACCAAAGTAGTCATCAGTTCAAACAAATGGCATTAAAAACATTGATGTCATTCTACATATTTTGGGGAGCAACTCCATTGTCAAACAAACCCAATTTCTCACATCAAAGCCATGATGAACCTTTTTTTTAATACCACCATTAATGTCTACAAGCACTATGAACCACTTCAAACATTTTTCCGACCTATACTAAAGAGTACAATTACATGTCAAGGATGAGCTGAAAGGGACAGGCGATTTTCCTGGCATACTATATAAAAATATTTTCACTTCTAAAAAACTTCTGTGTCTATTACAGACGGGTTTAACCTAAAAAATCAATGGCCATTATGTCCTGGAGTCTTTTATCATCAAACCCTTTCGAGAAAAACCTTATCATGTAATGGTTCTCTCTCTTGAATCAATAATCATTCTCCAAAACAATGCAAAACTTCAATCAGGTATCAGGGGTTATCCTTTTTCTTTGGGCACACAAGGGCAGCGCAAACCAAGTTGCTAATTGTAAACATTATAACCTGTTAAAGCCTATGCATCTTTATTCTTAACCATTAAATTGAAGTTTCTGGTTTTGGGAGCCTTGTCCCTGCTGAAGAGCCTGCAAGTTTACTGGCTGTTTGTTGAACTGAGCAAATGACTGAGAGTAGAGGGAATTCATAAAACCCTGCAAATGGATAGACATAGATTTAATATAGAAAAAGACATTTAAAAGGTCAATGTGTGTAGTCCAAAAATGAAGTGAGAAAATATGCAACAAATTTTTAGCCGACAGACAATGACTAACAGTTCAAATTCACAAGAATATCTGGGCTGCTTTCTAGTTAGAAAATGAATTTTAAAATCTTGCAAGCCTGATAATTTTATAGACAATAATTCCCTATCAATATGTGATAGTACAATAAGCAACCTAAGACTGAAGCTGGTTGGGATTCACACCAAAATCAATCAAACAAGGTCAGAAAACAATCATTGAAATTACAAATCAATTAGCATGAGAAAGAAGTATAAGAAAACTTGAGCCAATTCAAAATGCATAAACAAAAAATGCTCGTAACAGCAGCACAAATACATGTACAGACCAATAAACAAATGATCTATAATACATATGAAAAAGGGGAGTGATTACCTAAGACACAAAATTAAACACTACCATTCAATTGAATCAAAATACACCTACAAACCAACAAACAAATGTAAATTTATACTAAAATCAACGATTACAGCTTATAACATCAAAATTAAGAAAAGAAAGATAGATAGAGACATTGGAGCAAGAAGTGACAAGCACAACAAGCAAAACTAGAATAATCGAATAGAAAAACAAGAAAGATAGAGAGAGACATTTCTCTATGTTCTTCCACATACGAAAAACCTGTTCACAAATGCATAACCATTAAAAATCAAAGAATAATCGAATAGAAAAACTAGAAAACATCTCATGTTTTGCAATATTCTGTATTTTCCCACCCATTTTCTATCCCTTTCTCAGTGACCAAACAAAGTGCCATTTCCATTCGGTTCAAATAAAGCATCAAAATAATCATTACAACCATAGAACCCAACTTCAAAACTCAATAAAAATCTGAACTTTAAGGACTATCTGTATTTCCTATATTTTCCCATCCATTTTTTAACCCGAATTTCTCATTTTCCATTCCTTTCTCAGAAACCAAACAAACTATCATTTTCATTCAGTTCAGATAAAGCATAATAATAAATCATTACATACTTATAACCCAACTTCTGTATGTAGTAAAAATCTGAACTGTAAAGACTAAACTCACTGTATTTTCCCACCATTTTCTAACCAAACTTTTTCTTTTTCCATCCTTTCTCAGAAACCAAACAAGGTCCCATTTTCATTAAGAATCATAATACATCATTACATCCTTAAAACCCAACTTCCAAATTTATTAAAAATCTAAACTTTAATATCACAAAATTATGAAAACACAAAGAAAGAGAAAAAAGAAAGGCACCTGGAGGATTTCATTGGATCTGAAGGCATGCCTGAGAAATTTAATTGCAGCCCAGAAATCATTTTTGGTCCAATCTCCATCATCTCCAAGTATTTGCATAGGGCAAGAGCCCTCCTTCTCCAGCTTTTCAATTAAAGCCCTAAGCCTGCAGTGTTGATGGTAAGTCTCAACAAGAAGCATGGTATGAGTTTTGGAATAGCAACCATCCGGCGGCCGCCGCGGTGTTAACGGTGATGAGCGAAGAGAGGATAGACAGCAATAATGCCTGGTTGATTTTAGGAAGTGGGTTTGGATGAGAATCGATTTCTTATTGTTACTATTAATTAAGGATTGCCATCTCAATATAACTTTGCAGTCTAAATTCACGATCAGTCAAAATAATAGAGAGAGAAAAAGAGAATAGAACCTATTGATAACAAGCACACCCAAAAGGAAGAAGCCTACCTAAGATGAGGAGGAAAGGCTGACGTTGATGGACGGAGAGGAAATGAGGAGGAAATGAAATGAGAAGGAAATGAGAGGCTGACCTAAGAAAAGGAATGGAAAGTGTCTTATAGAAATAAAATATGTAAGAGGATTTACATAAAAAAAAAGGGGACATTTTCCCGTGTTTTTGAAGTTGATTTTTTGGAAAATGAATTCCTTTGTCAAGCAAACACGTTAACAAAAGGAAAATGTTTTTCGGAAAATCAACTACTGCCAAACAAACAGACCCTTATTCGTCTCTGCATGCTTTATGATTTAGTCTTTTTGAAGTTAGTTCATAAATTAGTGTAATTACAGTCAACTTTATGGTTGTCTTAATATATTTTTTAGGGATTAGTTGGTTAGACACTTTATTTTGCATGCTTGTAGCTAAATTTGGTTCAATTATCGACTCCTTTGGGTTCGATCCTTGGAGTACTCAGTACCCCATTGTACAATTATATTACAACTAACCTATCACATTTGCAAACATCGCACAATAGTATTTCTTGATTATTTGTTTGAGTTAGTGACCGCCTCTGAATGTGCCACCATCTAGAGTAAAAATCCTACACAAAAGATATGGAAAAATAATATCCGCAAGTATACAAGTCATGTTGTAATATAGTTTACAACAGAGTAGGTGAGTACTCTGAAGATCATACCCAATGGAGGCGAGCACTAAATTAATATTAACTTAAACATAAATAGATCTAATTAATACTCTAATCAGTTTATGGTACGAGGAATAAAAGAAGAGTTTTTGGTAACCTATAATAAATAAGAACATAAAGAAAATTAAATAAATGAAAAGCAAGAAATCAAATAAGGAAATATATATCACATTTGGGCATGGGTGATTAGCTCGCTTTGGTAATCTTAAACAACTGTTGTCTTGGGTTTTCTTGTTCAATCAACTAGCCAATACCCTAGAAGGATCTTTCAATACGTCCACTAAAATACTAAGTCAGTAAGGTCTACTTATCTTCCGGCCTCATAGTCCAGACTGATTCAGGGTTAAGGTGTCCACGGATAGGTCATACCAATCTTAGGTTAATTCACACCTTGATGACTTCCTAGGGTTGTCAAGCCCAGGGTTTAAGTTCTTCCTTTTCTAAACAGTTGATCCGTTAAGAAATCTCTACAAAACAGTTAATTATTCATACCTCCACTCACTAATCCCCCATAGGAGGATTATTTACAGATGAATCTAATAAACAATATAAACTTGAATAAAACAATGGACAGAAAGAATGATTTCAAGAATATTGTTTAGAAGAAGCCTAATTGTTTTGAGTTTATGCACGGAATCCTCACAAATTTTGAGAATAATTTTAGAATCTAATTTCTCCTAAAACTAAATAACAAGAATGAAAATAAAGTCTAAAACCTAAAAGAAAGGAAAAACTAAAGTCTAAAACTAAAGAGAAAATTATAAAATAGCAAGATATGTTCATAACATGTGTTAGTTGAGCTTATTTATAGACTTAAGATGATCGTTGTTCTTAATCCTAGGTCAGCTGAAGTTCCCGAGCTTAAAGTTGGATTGTGCGGACCAAAACACCCCTGATTCATATTAATTTCTCGTGCAGAGTCGATGTTACAACACACCAGGTCCTGTGTTGTCACATCAAGGGAAGTATGCTCAACTTCAAGGTGTCGTCAAGGGTATGTCGCGACATTGAAGGCAGTCTTGGACTTTTCTTATTCTGCTCCCTATGTTGCAGCATTGCATGCTCTGTATTGCAACCTAGCGACCAATATTGAGTTAATTTCCTTCTAATAGTCTCTTAGACACTCACAAGGTATATTAGCTCACCCTTGGGCCTCATTCGGTCCCTAAGGTCAGTAAAAGACTTGAATAATGCATTTTATTACATTGAACTAAATTTGCTGAAATGTAATTAAAACATAACTAAAATGCTTATGGTTAAGTTGTTGGCGCTGTTTTTGGGGAATCAATGCTAGATTGAGCTATTTTTAGTTTTGTTACATGTTCTGTAGTGAGATAGTTGATGAAAGCTAAATTTATAGATATGGCCTTTCTTTGTGTTTTTTTGTCTTGTTTGAATTTCTTTTAATTCGTTTCGCTTTTTTGTACTTGTAGAAGGTGGTTCATAACTCAGACCAATAACTATATCGTACCATTCAAACCAGGACAAGAATGAATCCTAATGCATGGTAAAAGGGCTTAACATCTGAGGGACGCCAAACCTCCACAAGGAGACCAGTTGATTGACAACCCAAGAGTAGAGGCACAATCACCACAACCACACTCGCAACCAATAAAACAAATAACTTTCCAGGACTACGCTATGCTTAACTTAGAGGTTGTTCGGAGAAGCCTTAATAACTTTGAAATTAAACTGAATATGATCCAAATAATCCAAGGAAATCTACAATTTCTAGGATCAATGACTAAAGACTGGAACCAACGCTTTAAGGGTTTCCTAACCATTTGCGATACCTTTAATATAACGGGGTATCTGACAACACAATACGTCTTTGGTTATTCCTTTTCTTGTTGACTGGCGATACATTTATGTGGTTAGATTTGCAGCTAGTGGACTCTATAAACACATAAGAGGAGCTAGCGAGCAAGTGTTTGGTGAAATATTTTCCCTTGAGTAAGACTATATCATACTTCATAAGTGCCCATACGATGGCCTACAAGATTGGTTATAGTTTTAAATTTTTTATAATCGGCTCGATGGAAACTTGTGTTTATTGGAAAATTTTGATTTGAAAACGATTTTCTTGCACAGTGGAAAATTAAAATTTTAAAAATTGGCTCGGTTTGTAATATTCATAGAAATAAACTCTAACCAAATTCATACTTGTATTTTCGGCTTAGCGGACATTGGTTGTTACCGACTTTCAACCAAACAATCTTCTCAGCTATTCTCTTACCATGAACTGCTTCGAGTGTGGGCTTGAACCAATTGAATCAAAACACAAAACTAAAAAAAGTTCTCTCTCCTTTATTTAGGGTGAAAACAAAAATTTTATCTTTTTTAATAGAAATTGGTAGATTTTTTATTCTTAAAAAATATATTTAATAGTGGCGAATAAATTCTCTCTATTTTTTGGCAGAGTAACAATCTCTAAATGTTATGTCTAATGCCCTACCATTGCCATCTATTTATAAAAAGAGAAGTTAGAACCCTTATTGAATTGTAATGGTTTATTTTAGATAGAAAAAAAAACTTCTTACTTATAGTAGGACTACGGTGGATGGCACACCCTAGTATTCCTACTAGGGTTGCCACCCCATTCATGTCATACGAGGCGTTTTGGGTCTCTCTCACATCTGGTCCAATTATGAGTACTTCCTGGGTCTTTTCATCCAATACTCTATAATGTGATCCAACTTGATTCGATTTTTGTATTTCAACAAATAAACTTTAATATTCTATATTAAACAATTTTCTCATCATTATATTACCCCTAGTAAAATTTTGACAGTTTTACCCTTGATCAAATTTTTTACGATTTTACCTCTGGTAAAATTTGAAGAAAATATGTTCAATATTTCATAACTTAACATGTTCATTATAACCGAATTGTTTATTTTAATTTTCAGGATTCAAAACAGCTCAAAAACATAAACTCATCCTTCCGGTTATTCTTAAGTAATCCATATAGAATTGTAAATGAATCATCTCTATTTCTATTTTTTGAAACCTACATTCATTTCCAAATAATTATATTTTTCCATTTTAAAAAACCATAATAATTCTTGAATATTTTCCATTTCTCTTTTCCTATTCATTTTGTTCATTTCTATTTAAACACGCAATTCATTTCTAGTTTCAACGAGCTAGCGAAGGATCGATTGGACATATATAATTAGGTCTCAAATGATTGATAATTAAGTTTTGGCTTTTTTCCTATTAATTATAAACTCATTTAGTCATAAAGTCGTTCTATTATAGTATCGTGATTGAGTTTTCCCTAACAACATATCATTACGAAAGCAACTACTCAGTGCTCGTCCAGCAACCTTGTCATGAGTGTGTTACCCTCATAAGATATCCTTGATCTCTTTAGGATAATATATGCTCTTCTAACATGATCCTATTTTATCTCATGGTAACCATTACATCTTCCTTCATGAAAATTCAATCACTATCAAAAAGTGATCAAGTAATTCATCACAAAGACGAATGGACAATGACCACATTTACTTTTCATCAAGCATGTAATACCATTAAAAGGATATCAATTACCCATGTCTCGGGCTATGAATTCCACTATTAGAATGATGCTACATACTATAGAAGTCGTACACCCAACACACCGGCTTTTGGTTCCTTATCTACTTGAATTCAAGTTTTTACTTACATCAAAGTGTACGAGTCACACATACATAGTCTGACATCCACTCAGGATTTAGGTATGTCATAATATGAACATCACAATTGAATAAATTCATAATCAAATTCAAGATATATTCTATTTGGGTCTAGTCTGATGTACTATCAGTCTAGTCAATCACATCTATGTCTCTATGTTTTGGGAGTCATCCGCTCAGATGTCGAAGACAATGCATCTCCCAATTAGACTTGATAGATAACATATTACTCTTTCAATTAGTTTGCTCATTTCTGATTAGGCTAAGGACATGTGTAGGTTCATCTACTAATACAAGTTGTCTTTTCGTACTACAATTCGATCAAGTAATATTGCTTAGCATTAGTTTGAACAATAGACAACCAATGAACAATATTTTCTTCTATTTTGCTTTTCGTGCAAAAACCATTTAAGGATAAAAATACAAAATATATTAATTGTAATCAACAAATTTATTTTATTAATCAATTTTTTCGAATAATTACAAGTTTACTTAGACGAAAATACTACACTTAAGGTACCAGATCCAATAGTTTCCCACTTGCCCTAGTGAAGTAGATAAGTCATGTTTCACATTCCTATATCATAGTAATATGATGAGGAGACAGAAGACGATGACCCCCTACCATATCATGATGATATTGAGGAGGTGTTCGTGTCCAGGTAAACCACTAAACGAAGGGTAGTCTTCAGAAACCCTAGATACCAACCAAGACATTCTTACAAAAGTTCAGTCGTCAAGGGAAAAAGAAAAAGGATTGCGGGGCAGAATCACGGCTCTAAAAATGATGCTTAGTTACACGCTTTCACATTTTATTTTATTTTATTTGATGTGGCATGTAAACTATTAAACTACTGAATTATTTCTTTTGGACTTTTTTTTATTTTTGCTGGTATTTGTTTTTTGTTATTTGCATTTGTTTTGTTTTTGTGTATTTGTGTCTTTTTATGTGCAACCATTCATCCATAAGCTACACTACATGATTGTGCTTCAACGAGGAGGGGGACACCCTGTGTTTCGTTGGTGCACTTCAACTCCTTAAGGGATGCCTGGAAACCTCTTAAACTTTAGTTAAGAAACACATTTAGGGAAATGTGTAGCTTAAGTGTAGGGGGATGCACATAGTTTTAGTTTATCTGGTTTTTTTTCTTGTTTATGAGAGTTTATTTTACTTTTTACGTATTTTTCAAAAAAATTCAAAAATTCCAAAAATATTTTTCATTTATTTCTTTAATTGTTGTTCTTGTTGCATGGCGTTTTGTCATGAATTGATTGACTTTGGTGAATAATGGTATGATATTGTGGATTAAGTTCTTTGAATGTATAAGTTTTAATTGATGCTTGATGAATTTTATGCTTTTGTGAATAAATTGTTTAGCTCAATTAGTTACATTATACAATAGGATAGAGGTAGTTGAAAATTTCTTTATTTTATCCAAAATATCAATAAAGAATGAAGATAGATGTGTACATGCATGTTATAGAAATTATCATTATTCATTGAAAGAAGTAGAAACATGTTTCGGCTTTGTATTATGTTAGAGATTGTATGACCCAAATCTCGTCACATGTTGATGAAATAAATACAGTGGCAAAATAAGGGAATCTATGGAGGCGAAGAGCTGAGGGCCATTAAGCACAAAACTGGACTGGGGTTGCGCCCCACAGTACGAACCATACCGCACAAGTTGAATCCATATAGAACTATTATTTTTCTATTTGACTTTGATTAGAATAAGGTTTTTCAACCCTCAAATAGATGTAGTCGAAACTCCTATTGTATAATTCGTTTTTCAACATTAGTGATATTCTCCTCCTTTGCCCATGGTTTTTCTCGAAAAGGTTTTCCTTGTAAAATTTGTGTTCTTGTTTTTATTTTATTATTACTTTGTGGTCATTCTACCACCATTATCGACGTTTATTATAACATATTCATTGAAATGCTAGGGGATGACCTAAGGCATTATTTGTGTAGCTTAAAGCCTAAATGACCAACCTATGTGCTACATTATCCCTAATCCTCGAAATTTGAGTCTTATATTGTCCTTTCTTGATGAACCTTTATGTTTGAAACCTTGAGCCAAAATTGAGTTTGAAACTCAATCCTTCACTGTTGTTTAACTTTGTATTGCACTATCGAATGGATGTCAAGCCATGAAAGTTGAGGGTTAGGTGGGAACATTTTTGAGAATTCTTACAAAAGGTGCTTGAGTAATTAGTGAAAAGAGGATTGATTTAGCTCGTAATTGATTTTTACTAAAAATTGTGTATAAAAGAAAGAAAAAAATTTGAATGAAGAAAAATATAGTGAGGATCACAAGCATTGTAAGAGGAAAGAACAAATGAATGAAAAATATGCTCAAAATTAGAAAAAAAAAGATTATAACATTAAAGTTTCCAAATCATAGTACACAAAAATGAGCTAATCTCAATCCATATCTTCCACATTATAGGAGTCTAGCCTAATTTTAGTTTTTGCAATTAAATAAGTGTGAATGCATCTTTTTATTCATTTTGAGACCCAAATTGGTCATTTGTGCCATTGGAGGCCCTGACAACTGATTAAGTGTTGTAGGAACGTGTTGGTTATCGAATTCGAGCAAGAACAGGTATTGCGTTATCAAAGCCAGGGAATCGTGATACCCTCAACAAGCTTAAGATGAAGACCATCTACAATGGTATCACAATATCCATTTGCCAATGAGCACCTCATTTCAAGATTTTTAACGATATCGCAATATCCTACCTTGGGTATCGCGATATCGATATCGTGAAGGGACAAAAACTGACATCAAGTGTAGTCTTTGTCCAATCGAAGCACCAATCAGAAAGACACGTTTAAGGAGATTTTGAGCAATAATTTTGGGTCAGAATTGTTTCTAAAAGAAGCCAAATTTGTTTGAGGAATGAGGATGACACATAATGCATAGTTTAAATAGTTTTTTCTTGGTTTTCTTCATTTTCTAAGGTTTCTTATTTTTCATCTTCCTCCATACTGTAGATTTCATTTTTCTGCATTTTTCTTCTTGTTCTTGTTACTCTTCAAGTTAGTTAAATTAGTTATCACTGTAACTAGGATTTATTTGAACTTTTAGTACCTCTTCTTTACTTGTAATGACATTTCAATATTTGTCTTAATGTTATTTCAATTTCCTTTAGTTTCAGTTATTACAAAATTTAACTTTAATGTTTCTTTTTCATCATTTTGCTGTTGAATACTTACCCTTACTTTTCGTTTAGGTTTTCCAAGTTAAAAATCTCGGCTTTTATTTTCTTGTTAAGTTTATGTTAATGGCTGCCATGTTTTCTTCCTTCATGATTGCTAGTGTAGTTTTTAGCATTAGTAACTAAACCATAAACGATGTTGGTTGATAGAGATGTGGGTAAGCTGATTTTCGAGTAAGGGACTAAACTGAAATAAAATGGACTAAATTGAATAAATTTAAAAACTTAGGATTGACACCCCTAACGAAAAATCTAGGCAAGTGAGACCGAGGGGTAATCTTGTTGAACATCTATTCATTAGTCCCAAGTTAGCCAGTGAGATCGAGAGATAAATTGGATTAACTTGTCTAATTTTGTAAAATTGAGACCGAGAGGTAAAATGGAACCATTTTGAAGTTTAAACAATTTAGGTTCCTAATTCAAGAGCTGGTGAACCACACCAAAATCAATCAATCACCGTTTGTCATTTATTTATTAATTTCGTAACTCTACACATTTTACGATTTAGTCCTTTTGAAGTTAGTTCAAAAATTAGTATAATTACCCTCAACTTTATGGTTGTCGTAATATATTTTTTAGTGATTAGTTGGTTAGACACTTTATTTTGCATGCTTGTAGCTAGTTTTGGTTCACTGCCAACTCTTTTGGGTTTGATACTTAGAATACTCCATACCCCGTTATACAATTATATTACAACTGACCTGTCACACTTACAGACATCACACAATAGTATTCTTGATTATTTGTTTGAGTATTGATTTTTCCTCTCATTCCGTCGAGGTCAGGGAGGAGCAGTCAGAAACATAACAAATACATAGTAACAGATCGCATATTTTGCAAAAGACATCATTAACTATATACGAACATGCATACAATAAATCATCTTTCCCTCCATAAATTTCATCAACATAAATATTTCAATTATTAAAAATTAAAAATTGAAATTTAAAAATATTAATAAATACACTTATACAATATCTAATACTTCAACATAGACTTCAAGACTACTACGACCCTCCTAATAGGCTTGCGAAGGTCACTGTATAACCTTTACTCACCTGGGGGGCAAGTGAAACTTGTGAACCTCATAGCAAACCTTGCGGACATCATAACATACACATAGAAGAGCTTCACATGTGTCATCCACTAAAACCAACAGTGTTATAGACCCAAAGTTAACTTGTAAGCCCTAGGGCTAGTTTGTGAACCTTTACTTGACGACCTTTTGAATAGGGAATCTCTAACGAAATTATGTGAGGACCACATGGAGAACCAAAGTAATTGATTGTTAGTCACCCTAAAATGTCTCATCGTAGGACGTAACATCACCATCACTACAAAGATTATTGTAACACCTTACAACTGGCTCGGTCGCTGAGCCCGAATATTAGGATGTCACACCACCGTCACACATCGCATGCATTACAAATAGTCACATTATTAAGTACACACCTCTAATTTATCATTTGAATAATTATAAGTCATATATATCCCAGTCATCATTAAAACATGCTAAACCTTCATCAAGCGAACTTAAAACGAAAATTAAACATGCATTAGAACTGCATAGCAAAATTTTGAAGTGAATCACGTGGGTATTGTAATACCCCCTACCCATATTCGTCGCCGAAATAGGGTATGAGGCATTAGCAAATTTTACCGAATAAATTTTTCGCAAAATCCTAAAGTTTTTTTTTAAATTCAATATAACCCCATTTACAAGTATCTAATCTTCCCTGAATTTTTAAACCGAGACCAATCCAACACAACCAATCCATTTCAACATATTTTCAAGATAGATTTAACGTATTCACAAGATAACCTCATCGCATACCAAAACCAAAATTTGTTAGCCATACCAATGGCTAACCATACATTCATTTCACATTAACATTTAATTTACTAGCTTCTACATGCCAATGGTTTCCAAAATAAAGTTTCTTTATATACCGAGATCTTGAGGTTGATAGTGTGATATGTCTCTGACTGAATCCGACCTTCGAGCTCTTAACACTACATAACAAGGGAAAAAGAAATAGGGTAAGCACTTTGTGCTTAGTAAGTTCATGTAACATGAATTATACCTACCCAATATTTTCAATACAATGCAATAAACATTCATACACTCATTCCATACATTATTACCCTATCATGCACAAACTCAACATTCAAATTAGTCCAACAATTTCCATGTATCAATAATTTATACCATGATTGATGAGCTCACCAATTCCATGATTTCCATTTCCTTGTTATTTTTCCATATTTATCCCGTTGAACTTCTCGGAATTTCAATAGATTTTCAGGGGTACACCTAAGTGTACAAATCCGGGTCCGTCAATTCATATTCATGTGCCCACATTTCCATTGAGCACACCCCCGCGAACCTCATCTTTACAGCAGGATTACCAATCCAGGCTAAATCCCCTGTAATATAAACTCATAGAGTATTGTCAGGATTACCAGTTCAGGCTAAATCCCCTGCAACGACAATTACTCTAATGAGCTTGGAACTAAATTACCAGTCCAGGCTAAAATCAGACCCTAATTCAGATTACCCGTCCGGGCTAAATCGATTTTCCACATATTCTTCGGGAGGGCTATATCAGGATAAGACCACCTATCCGGGCTAGATCCTTTTTACCGTAAAATCCTTTTCAGAGATCCATCAAATTTTCCTTCCATTCAACCAGGATTTCTTCCCCTTTTTATCAAATATATCAATGTTTCATCAATTTTCATACAATGAACATTCAAATCATATTCACATCAATAACAAACATTCCAAGCATTTAAGAATATAATTCAAGTTACACGAACTTACCTCGATACTTGTTCGTAAACAAAAATCTACTAATCCCAAACTTTTTCTTTTCCTCGATCTAGCTTGGTATAGGAATTTTCTAGATTTAAATAAATAAATTTAATCATTCATATAATACGTTTCATGTTCATGTGTAACATTCTCAATAATTCCATTATTATTTATAGTGCATTCAAAGCTATCTCACTAAGTCATAATCACTAAATTATTTATATCTTGAGCTACGGAACTCCAAACTAAGATCTGCTAATTTTCCCAAAAACTGGACTTACATATCTTCTTACCATAAAATTTTCAGAATTTTTCGTTCCGCCAATAAGTACAGTTGATTCTTTAAAGTTTCTACTGTTTTACTGTTTGACAGTTTCAATCCCTCTTCACTAAAAATTAATTATCTCATTGTACAGAATTCAGATATTGTTTTTATTTGTTTCTTCTCAAAATAGACTCATTAAGGATTCTAAGACTATAAATTATAACTCATAAACATTTTTGTACAATTTTTAATGATTTTTCAAAGTCAGAACAGGGGAACCCGAATTCATTCTGACCTTATCTCACAAAATCCATTATATCTCATGATTTACAATTTCATTGCTTACACCGTTTCTTTTATAAGAAACTAGGCTCAATAAGATTTAATTTCATATTTTATTCATCCTCTAATTAAATTTCTAAAATTTTTGGTGATTTTTCAAAATTAACCTACTGCTGCTGTCCAAAACTGTTTTAGTGCATGATGTTAATTACCATTTTTCCCCTAGGTTTTCAATAAATGATAATTTTATCCCTGCTCAATTAACCTCTCAATTGAGCTGATTTTTCTCAATTAACACTTTATTGTATCACTTTAAACTATTTTATAACCTTTGGAAATCGGAATTTTAGCACTAGACTTTAATTCTAAACTTTTTCACAATTAAGTCCTACAAATCAATTTCTATTGAAATTACCTAATAAAATCATCTCATAAAAAAATTAAAGCTTCAATTTCATGCTATTTCATCATAAAATTCCAGCACATATTCATAGCAACTTTCAATTTCATTCGTAAAATCAAAAACTAATGAATTTAGTAATAGGACCTAGTTGTAAAACTCTTAGAAACATAAAAATTACAATAAAAAGGCAAGGATTAACTCACTTGGTGCAAAAATTATGAAAAACCAGCTTGAATAAACCTTTTGAACATTTTTGGCTGATGAAAATGCAGAAAAATAAAGAGAATTCTAGATATTCCAATTTTGTCCCATTTTTATGTTAGTAAAATTTGTTATTTTCCCATTTTACCCTCATTTCACTAATTCTCCTGATTTTTCTCAGCTTATGCCACCCAAAATATCTCTTTTGGGGATTATTTACAATTTATGTCCCTCCTCATTTAACAATTGAGCTATTTAATCCTTTTAGTAACGTTTACACATTTTTCAATTTAGTCCTTTTCACTTAATTGACTACCCAAACATTAAAATTTTCTAACGAAATTTTAATACCATATTACTAACATTTCATAAATATTTATAAAAATATTTCTGACTTGGTTTTACAAGATCGAGGTCTCGATACCTTGTTTTTACCTAATTTCTTCAATAATTTCTTTTTCTAACTAACCACTAAATCGGTAAAATTTTTCTATCGATATTTTCATACGATTTTCCTATCATATCAATATTCATGCAAAAATATTAAAATAAATTTCTCTTTAAATCGGATTTGTGGTTACGAAACCACTGTTTCGATAACCTTGAATTTAGGCCATTACAGGCATCAATACTGAATCAAAGGTATTGATATTTCTCTCAAATGGTATCGATACTGCTTGGTAAATCGATACTAAAGCAGCATTATGTTTCTCGCTTAAAAATCAAAACTTCAAAAATTACCAGTACCTTTCATAAAGTATTGATTATTTTACCTCGAGTATCGATACTCGTGATATGGTATCGATACCAAATTACAACTCTCCCCCTTTAAGGATTTTCGTCCTCGAAAATCTTACCAGTAAAGAGGTTCGGGTATTGTTTCCTCATTGCCTCCTCCAGTTCCCATGTCGCTTCCTCAATCCCGTGCTTTTTCCATAATACATTCACCAAATTTATCCTTTTATTTCTAAGCTCCTTTATTTCCCGTGCTAATATCTTAACCGGTTCTTCACTGTAAGTCATATCTGGTTGAATCTCCACTTCTGTCGGAGAAATAACATGTGAAGGATCTGATCGATACCGTCGTAGCATAGACTCATGAAAAACATTATGAATTCTATCGAGTTCCGGTGGTAATGCCAATCGATAGGCGACCGGCCCAATTCTTTCTATTATTTCATATGGCCCAGTAAATCTTGGACTCAACTTACCCTTTCGATTGAACCGGAGAACTTTCTTCCAATGAGACACTTTTAGGAATACCTTATCACCCACCTAAAATTCAATCTCTTTTTGTTTAAGATCGGCATATGACTTCTGACGATCGGAAGTTGCTTTTAGACTATCTCGAATCACCTTGACTTTTTCTTTTGTTTCCCGGATCAAATCAACCCCATGTATCTTCTTTTCACTGAGCTCTGTCCAATATAACGGTGTTCTACATTTTCTACCATACAAAGCTTCATACGGAGTCATTTTAATACTGGACTGATAACTGTTATTATAGGCAAATTCAATCAAAAGTAGATATTTCTCCCAATTACCTTCAAACTCTAATATACAACATCGGAGCATATCTTCCAGTACCTGAATTACACGCTCATATTGGTCATCTGTCTGAGGATGAAATGCAGTGCCAAAATACAACTGAGTACCCAAGGCTTCTTACAATTTGTCCCAGAAACGAGATGTAAATCGGGGATTTCTATGTGATATAATGGAGATTGGCACTCAATGTAGCTTGACAATCTCAGATATATACAGTTCAGCCAATTTATCTAGAGAATAATCCATACGTACCGGGATAAAATGTGTTGATTTTGTTAATCGATCAACGGTCACCCAAATGGCATCTTTCTTTTTCGGTGACATTGGTAATCCCGATACAAAATCCATAGTAATTCTTTCCCATTTCCATTCCGGTATAGTAATTGGCTGGAGCAACCCCGAAGGTACCTGATGTTCAGCTTTAACCTGCTGACATACTAAACACTTTGATATAAACTCAGACATATCACATTTCATACCTGGCCACCAGTACATTTTCTTCAAATCATTATACATTTTATTACCTCCCGAATGTATGGACATAATACCACTGTGTGCCTCGTGTAAAATCTTCTGTACAAGCTCTGAATTCTTCGGTACACATACTCTACCTCTGAATAATAAACAATTATCAGTCCCAATCTGAAATTCTGAATCATTACCTGAATCACATTGTACCTATTTAGCCTGTAGCTTCTCATCATCTTTCTGAGCTTCATATATTTGTTGTAGAAATGTCGGTTTAACTCTCAACTCAGCTACGAGTAAACCATCATCAACCAAAGACAATCGGGCATTCATAGCTCGTAAAGCAAACAGAGATTTCTGACTTAAAGTATCAGCAATAACATTAGCCTTACCCGGATGGTAATCAATAATCAAATCATAGTCCTTTATCAATTCAAACCACCTACGCTGTCTCAAATTCAGATCTTTCTGTGTCATCAGATATTTCAAACTTTTATGATCAGTATAAATATGACATTTCTCACCATACAAGTAATGCCGCCATATTTTTAATACAAATACAATAGCAGGTAATTCAAGATCATGCACCGGATAATTTCTTTCATGTGTCTTAAGTTGTCTCGAAGCATAGGCTATAACTTTACATTCTTGCATCAAGACACAACTTAAACCATTTAATGATGCATCACTATAAATAATAAATTCTTTACCCGGTTCAGGTTGTACCAACACAGGTGCTTTCGTCAACAAATATTTCAATCGGTCGAAACACTGTTGGCATTCATCAGTCCACTCGAATTTAACATCTTTCTGTAATAAACGGGTCATCGGAGAAGATATCATAGACAACCCCTGTACAAATCTCCGATAATAACCAGCTAAACCCAAGAAAATTCTAACTTCAGATACATTTTTCGGTGGACTCCAATTGACAATAGCTAAGATTTTACTCGAATCTACCCTGATGCCTTCTGCGGATACGATATGTCCAAGAAAACCCACTTCTCGAAGCCAAAATTCACATTTACTGAATTTAACATATAGTTGTTTTTCTCTTAGAATTTGCAATACAATTCTCAAATGTTCTGCATGCTCATTTTCGTATCGGGAATAGACCAAGATATCATCAATAAAAACTACCACAAACCTGTCTAACTACGATCTGAATATCCGATTCATCAGGTCTATAAATACTGTAGGTGCATTAGTCAGCCCAAACGGCATAACCAAAAACTCATAATGCCCATACCTGGTTCTGAAAGCTATTTTCGATACATCTGACTCCTTTACCCAAAACTGATAGTAGCCCGATCGGAGATCAATCTTTGAAAAAATAGTGGCACCCTTCAACTGGTCAAACATATCGTCAATCCGAGGCAATGGGTACTTATTCTTTATAGTGACTTTGTTGAGCTGTCGGTAATCAATACATAATCTTAAGGACTCGTCCTTCTTTTTCACAAATAAAACCGGAGCACCCCAAGGTGAATGACTTGGTTAAACAAAACCCCTGTCAACAAGTTCTTGTAACTGTGTCTTTAACTCATTTAATTCCGTAGGAGCCATACGATACGGAGCTATGGAGATTGGAGTAGTTCCCAGAATCAGATCTATAAAAAATTCCACTTCTCTTTCTGGTGGCAACCCCGGTAATTCCTCTGGAAACACATCAGAAAATTCACATACAACTGGCACTGCCTGTATCTTTGACTCAGATACCTTAGTGTCTAACACATATGCCAAATAAGCATCATACCCTTTTCTGACACACCTCTGAGTTGTCATCACCGAAATCACATTAGATAATTCCTCTGTCTGATCAGATTTAACCCGAAGTAATTCTCCATTCTGACACTTCAGAACAATACATTTTTGTTTACAGTTTACTACTGCATCATGCTAAGTTAGCCAATCCATACCCAATATCACATTGAACTCATCAAAAGGAAATAACATTAAGTCAACCGAAAAACAAATACCTTTTACCATCAGTGGACAATTTTTACAAACTTTATCCACCATCACAAACTGGCCCAAGGGGTTCGAGACTTTAACCGTAAATTCAGTAGGTTCAATAGATAAATTTTTAACAAATACTAATTTTGTGCATATGTATAAATGTGTAGAACCAGGATCAATCCATACAATAATATCAGCATCAAGTAAAGAAAATGTACCAGTAATAACATCGGGTGCTGAAGCATCTTCTCTAGCACGGATGGCATATGTCCTAGCAGGTGCTCGTGCCTCAGGCCTGCCTACAGTATCTTTCATAGCTCCTCGGCTACCACTGACATTACCAGATGGTTGAAGTGGTCTACCCCTCAAAACTGGATTACTTGGCTTCAATGTCTGTTCAGCTTCTTTTTCACCCCTTTCTGGACAATCTTTGAGGAAATGATCGAAAGAACCACATCGGTAACAAACCCCGCACTTTAATCGACACTCACCAAAAAGAATTTTATTACAGTACTGGCATCTCGGCTTAGGGGTGTCAACACTGCCAACACTGGTCACTGATGGAATGGAAGGTCTTGGATTAGTTGTTGAAAACCTCGCTCCCTACCCGAATACCCAGTAGTTGAGGTAGAACGATCCTGGTATTTCTTCAATTTCTTTGAAGAAGAAAATTGGGATTTTTCCATTGATCTTTTACTGAAAAGCCGAGCTTCTCTTTCAGCTTGTTCCTTTTCTTTGCTCAATTCTTCTGCTTTATAAGCTCGCACTGCCAATGTAGCAAACTCTCGAATTTTAAGAATTTCGATTAGTAGCTTAACTTCTTCATTCAACCCTTCTTCGAATCGTTTACACATTTTGGCGTCTGATTGTACCCATTCCCGAGCATATTTACTCAATCAGACAAATTCTCTTTCATACTCGGATACTGATCTATTACCCTGTTTCAGCTCAAGAAATTCTTTTCTCTTCTGATCGAGGAACCTCTGACTGATATATTTCTTTCTGAACTCGGTCTGAAAGAATTCCAATGTAATTTCTTCTTTCGGAACAACTGAAACTTTAGTATTCCACCAGTGGTAAGCTATATCTTTTAGCAATGATACTGCACATTTCAGACACTCTTCTGGTGTGCAAGATAATTCCTCCAAAACCTGAATAGTATTCTCTAACCAAAACTCAGCCTGTTCGGGATTATCATCAACTGCAGCTCTGAATTCTTCTGCCCCATATTTTCTAATTTTATCAACCGGAGCTTTCCTTTTTCTGATAGATTCAGTACCTGTACCCTGTGGAATCTTGGGAACCGGTGGAGGAAGAGGAGTTTGAGCTTGCTGCACTATAGGGTTAGTTCTTATATACTGAGTAAACCATTCATTCATTATTTGATAGAAGGCCATTTTAGCCTCTTCACTTTGGTCCCTTGTCTCAGACCTTCTACTACTAGTAGCTTCAACTTCTCTTTGTTCTGAAGCCGGAGCATGACTCCCGGCTTCCTCGGGTTGAGCTCGGTCGGCAGACATTTACTATAAGAAAATCACATTTCAAATGGTTAGGAGATATCACACTATCAATAACAATTTAAATGGCATGTATAGCTAATCTCGTATTTGCTACGTCGCCCCGAGAATCGGCTAAACTTGGCTCTGATACCAACAAATGTAATACCCCCTACCCATATTCGTCACCGAAATAGGGTATGAAGCATTAGCAAATTTTACCGAATAAATTTTTTGCAAAATCCCAAAGTTTTTTTAATTCAATATAACCCTTTTTACAAGTATCTAATCTTCCTTGAAATTTTAAACCGAGACCAATCCAACACAACCAATCAATTTCAACATATTTTCAAGATAGATTTAACGTATTCATAAGATAACCTCATCACATACCAAAACCAAAATTTGTTAGCCATACCAATGGCTAACCATACATTCATTTCACATTAACATTTAATTTACTAGCTTATACATGCCATTGATTTCCAAAATAAAGTTTCTTTATATACCGAGATCTTGAGGTTGATAGTGTGATACATCTCTGACCGAATCTGACCTCCGAGCTCTTAACACTTCAAAACAGGGGAAAAAGAAATAGGGTAAGCACTTTATGCTTAGTAAGTTCATGTAACAAGAATTATACTTACCTAACATTTTCAATACAATGCAATAAACATTCATACACCCATTCCATACATTATTCCCCTATCATGCACAAACTCAACATTCAAATTAGTCCAACAATTTCCATGTATCAACAATTTATACCGTGATTGATGAGCTCATCAATTCCATGATTTCCATTTCCTTGTTATTTTTCCATATTTATACCATTAAACTTCTCGAAATTTCGATGGATTTTCAGGGGCACACCTAAGTGTACAAATCCGGGTCCGTCAATTCATATTCATGTGCGCACATTTCCATTTCAGAGAGCACACTCCCGCGAACCTCATCCTTACAGCGGGATTACCAGTCCATGCTAAATCCCCTGTAATAGAAACTCATAGAGTATTGTCAGGATTACCAGTCCAGGCTAAATCCCCTGCAACGACAATTACTCTAATGAGCTTGGATCTAAATTACCAGTCCAAGCTAAATTCAGACCCTAATTCAGATTACCCGTCCAGGCTAAATCCATTTTCCACATATTCTTCAGGAGGGCTATATCAGGATAGGACCACCCGTCCGAGCTAGATCCTTTTTGCCGTCAATTCTTTTTCAGAGATCTATCGAATTTTCCTTCCATTTAACCGGGATTTCTTCCCCTTTTTATCAAATATATCAATGTTTCATCCATTTACATACAATGAACATTCAAATCATATTCACATCAATAACAAACATTTCAAGCATTTACGAATATAATTCAAGTTACACGAACTTACCTCGATACTTGTTCGTAAACAAAAATCTACTAATCCCAAACTTTTTCTTTTCCTCGATCTAGCTTGGTATTTGAATTTTCTGGATCTAAATAAATAAATTTAATCATTAATCTAATACATTTCATGTTCATATGTAACATTCTCAATAATTCCATTATTATTTATAGTGCATTCAAAGCTATCTCACTGAGTCATAGTCACTAAATTATTTATATCTTGAGCTACGGAACTCCAAATTAAGATCCGCTAATTTTTCCCAAAACTAGACTCCCATATTTTATTATCATAAAATTTTCAAAATTTTTGGTTTAGCCAATAAGTACAGTTTATTCTTTAAAGTTTCCCCTGTCTCACTGTTTGACAGTTCCAACCCTTCTTCACTAAAAGTTAATTATCTCATTGTACAGAATTCAGATGTTGTTTCCGTTTGTTTCTTCTGAAAATAGATTCATTAAGGATTCTAAGCATATAAATTATAACTCATAATCATTTTTTTACAATTTTAAACGATTTTCCAAATTCAGAACAGGGGAACCCGAATTCATTCTGACCTTATCTCACAAAATCTATTATATCTCATGATTTACAATTCCATTGCTTACACCGTTTCTTTTATAAGAAACTAGACTCAATAAGATTTAATTTCATATTTATTAATCCTCTAATTCAATTTCTACAGTTTTTGGTGATTTTTCAAAATTAACCTACTGCTACTGTCCAAAACTGTTTTAGCGCATGATGTTAATTACCATTTTTCCCCTAGGCTTTCAATAAATGATAATTTCATCCCTTCTCAATTAATCTCTCAATTGAGCTGATTTTTCTCAATTTACACTTTATTATATCACTTTAAACTATTTTATAACCGTTGGAAATCAGAATTTTAGCACTAGACTTTAAGTCCAAACTTTTTCACAATTAAGTCCTACAAATCAATTTCTATTAAAATTACCTAATAAAATCATCTCATAAACAAATTAAAGCTTCAATTTCATGCTGTTTCATCATAAACTTCCAACACATATTCATAACAACTTTCAATTTCATTCATAAAATCAAAAACTAATGAATTTAGTAATAGGACCTAGTTGTAAAACTCTTAGAGACACAAAAATTACAAGAAAAAGGCAAGGATTAACTCACTTGGTGCAAAAATTATGAAAAACTAGCTTGAATAAACCCTTAGGACGTTTTTGGCTGATGAGAATGCAGAAAAATAAAGAGAATTCTAGATATTCCAATTTGGTCCTATTTTTATGTTAGTAAAATTTGTTATTTTCCCATTTTACCCTCATTTCACTAATTCTCCAGATTTTTCTCAGCTTATGCCGCCCAAAATATCTTCTTTGGGGCTTATTTACAATTTATGTCCCTCCTCATTTAACAATTGAGCTATTTAATCATTCTAGTAACTTTTACACATTTTTCAATTTAGTCCTTTTCACTTAATTGACTACCCAAACATTAAAATTTCTACTAACATTTCATAAATATTTATAAAAATATTTCCGACTTGGTTTTACAAGATCGAGGTCTCGATACCTTGTTTTTACCCAATTTCTTCAATAATTTCTCTTTCTTACTAACCACTAAATCGGTAAAATTTTTCTATCGATATTTTTATACGATTTTCCTATCATATCAATATTCAAGCAAAAATATTAAAATAAATTTCTCTTTAAATCAAATTTGTTGTTACGAAACCACTGTTCCGATAACCTTGAATTTAGGCTATTACAGGTATCAATACTGAATCAAAGGTATTGATATTTCTCTCAAATGGTATCGATACTGCTTGGAAAATCAATACCAAAGCAGCATTATGTTTCTCACTTAAAAATCAAAACTTCAAAAATTACCAGTACCTTTCTTAAAGTATTGATTATTTTATCCCGAGTATCGATACTCGTGATATGGTATCGATACCAAATTACGTTACTGACTTCCTGCATCTTCAAAAATCATGGACATATCATTTTTAAAACTTGAATATTGATACCTCTGCTCCAAACCACAAAAATACAACAATTTAAGGCATATAATCCATTCTAAATAATAACTATTCAACATGCAAATTTTACCTCATCAAACCATCGTCTAAACAATCATAATAACAGTTCATTCATTAAAAACATGTCCGAGAAAGGAATCAACATAACAAGTTCCAATTCCATAAATCCTAAAAGCAAATACGCTATGAAAACATCCAAAACATTATGGCAATATTTATGCAACAAATCTACCACATTATTCAACGTCCATTGACCATACATACAGTTCATGACACTTCATCATAGTAAATATTCAAATCAAAACAATACCAAGGGAATAATGATAACATCCATCAAAAGTGTTAGAAAATTAAACTCATAAAATATCATGAAGACCACAATAATAATCGATCAAAGTCTAACCACATTGCCTTATCCTTATAGTTCAAAGAATAATATGAATACCACCTAAGCAAATACTAAAGCCTAACTTGGATCACTTCATTGGTATCCCCACATTGCTCACACCACAAACGCTAAATATCTACAATGGTTAGAGAGTGGGTGAGTTTAAATAAACTCATTACATGTTGAAATAACCACAATGTACACAACATCAAAAGTTAAAT
Organism: Gossypium hirsutum; assembly: GCF_007990345.1. Taxonomy (NCBI): domain Eukaryota; kingdom Viridiplantae; phylum Streptophyta; class Magnoliopsida; order Malvales; family Malvaceae; genus Gossypium; species Gossypium hirsutum. The sequence goes on from NC_053437.1 coordinate 49,213,065, forward strand.
AAAAGCATGCTATAACAAATCCAAAACCATATTCTAACCAAGCCACCATAACATATTCACGCTTCATTAAATTATAAAACTAGCATATACTCTTATGTATACAGTCAACTTATATACAAATAATTCACTTTACAATAATTCGTCAAGACTAACAACGTATACATGCTTTAATAACTCAAAAGTCTAGCTTATATATTTACATGCATTCACAAGTTAAATGAAAATGACCCAAACCACAATTACATACGCAATTTACTATGAGAACATACTAACATTTTCATGAAACTTAAATAAACTTATTTCGCATATTATTCGTATGTTTATGCATCCATCTCACATCGTATTATCACAATATATAAGCTCACATTTAAACGATGATTTGACATTTGAGGTTATGAAACATTAAAGTGGGTTTTATTACCACACATCAGATACACAGATCTCTAACACACCAAATGACTCGTAGAGTCGAACATATCCCAAAAGCGTAGCATTTAGCTAACAGTACACAATGCATGATTATCGAATTCACATTTAATTGCACTTTAAGTGCCACAATAATGCTCATTGAGCCATCACATACCCGACCACAAATGTGTGCATTAAAATTGGTACATCATATATCATGTACAAGTATTCTCACATATTACTTGTCATAATAATATCACATTCTATAATTCAACACATATGTATGTACCAAAATTTCACTCACTTCATATGCATATTTCCATTATTAGCATATCATTATCACTGTCATTTGGCACGTGTATCATTCCCACAACACAACAAAATTCACAATAGCCATCACATACATCTCGTGTTACAATATCGCATCATAATACTCAATCCACAATTATTCACATAATCACACATTTTTCAAAATAAATCAAGGGGAATAAAAAGCTTACACTCTGAACTTAGGATAGGGGTTTAGGTTATTCCTAAGCTCCCAATTAACACTGTGAATCGTGTCTACAAGCAGCGATTCTAAACACTCACCGATCACGCTTTTGCCTAATTGCCAAAAGCTTAAACTAACTTTTCCTTGCCTTTTTCCTTGCTCATCGAAGGTCTTAACGACTCTGGAACTTCACAACAATATACCACAATCAATTAGCAGCCAAAGACTCACCTAAACCAACCAAAATGCAAGCCTAAGTTATATTCCTCATGAAACTAAAACTTTGACTAACAAACTTGAAACTCAAATATCTTAATGTTTTTTCTTTTCTATTGTCTATAATTGATTCCAATCATCTAATTATACATCTAAGAACAATTTCAAAATACTCAAAACTATACAGATTCATGGATCTAAAATTTTGATATATAATGGTAATTTTCACGAAAATTCATTAAAATGATGGAATTCTTTAACGAAAATTCAAACTAAGTTTGGAAACCTTATAATCTTCTCAAAACTAATTGAAAAACACTTTGAAATCACATTTTTACCCAAAATCCCAAAATCCACCATTAACAATCCAATTTTCGACTTTTATTTAAAACATGTGATTTAATGGCTAAAAACTTAGTTTTAAAGACTAGATAACATTAAAAACTAATAGGAAAACAATTCGTTACCTTCGATGGGAGAAAAACAGATGTTTGGTTGAAAATCCAGAAAATCCACAAGCTTGATAGATGATGAAATGTTTTTGGTGGTTTTTATGGAATTCTAGAGAGGTTTAATGTTATGAGGATGAAAGAAATCAAAGGAATGGAGTTTAGGAATAAAAATTTGATGAATAAGGCTTTGGAAACACAATGGATAGAAAAACAAAAAGATGGGAAAAACTAGCGTGAGTTTTGTGAGGATAAAGGGGGAAAATAGGGTATTTTTAAAACTTTGGTATAATTACTTTAAAACTACTCCTAAATTAAACCTTTTTACAAAACAATCCTTATTTTAAAATTAAAGATATTTTCAACCTTATTTTCAAAAATTCATTTGATTTTCAAACAGCTACAGTCAAATATAATTTCGAGTTACTACACTTCAAAATTTCCAAATCCATTTTGAGCCAAAATTCCTAATTTACCCTCAAAACTTATAGGCCCAATTTTGGGGTGTGACAATTATCAAATGAGAATTCCACGTTAGCAGCCTTAAGACATGTATCTAAATTTGTCCCCCACTATAAAAGAACCATATAAATAACTCTCACACACTCACGTAGATACTCTACTTCTAGAACTCCATCACTCTCCCAAAAGTAGAGAATTCTCCCCAACCTTCATTCCATTCTCCTTCATCTAGTCGTCATCTCCTTTCCTTGTTCACCTTATTGATTAACAAACTCATTTAAATCTTACATTACTTGGGAGGATTTTTTAAAGATGGTGCCCTGAAGAAATTGTTGTTTTAAAAAAAAAATAGAGAAAACACTTAAGAGTTAAGAAAAGAGGAGTGGTGGAGGGATTTTTAAAAGTTTTTTAAAAATATTTTGGTATACTTAAGTTTAATCATTACTTTAAAAAAAATATTAGTAAATGAAGAAAGAAAAGCTTGGAAGAATGTATTGATGAAATTTGAAGGTGTTCTGAGTTTGTGGTTGGTGGTACGTGACGACATATGATTGTTTGTAAAGGAGGAGGAGACTCCATTAGAAAGTTGAACATATTTTTTTTTCTTTTTCACATTTTAATTTATTTTTTTAAGATTTCAGAATTAAAATAATTTAATTAGTATTCCATGGAGATGACTGAGGAGGAAAAATGGTCATGTGATGGCTTTTGATAGACTAGATTGAGTAGCCATCATTTTAAGTCCCAATAATTTATTTGATACTTCCGTTTTTTTTAAATTTATTTTTAATTTTTAATTTAGTTTGTCTTTTTTTTTGTTTTTAAACTTGTGTTGTTTGTTGTATCATTCAAAATGGATAAAAAATTAACGTCAATTAACTTTACGATGTGACAAGTGTGGATGTCACGTCAACAATTAATTAGTTTTAAAATTTAAAAATTTAAAAAATAATTTATAAAAATAAAATTATAAAAAATATATTTTTAATTTTAAAAAATTAATTAATTACTAACCGGCATACACATAGACTACCACATACATTAGCAAAAGTAATCGACATTAATTTTTTCATTTATTTTGAGATGATTTGACAAACGATATAAGTTCAATAGCTAAACAAAAAAAAAATAGAGAACTAAAATGTCATTTTTTATAAAATTAAAAGACCAGATAAACCATTATGCCTATTTTTAACCATCAACCTGCCATAGTGGAACGAAAGTAATTTTTAAGAACGAAAGTAATTTTTAATAATAATAATAATAATAATAATAAAACAATACATCTAAAGATTAAAGTGAGAAAAACTATATATTTCAGGGCTAAATTAAATAGTGAGACTTCATCTTTTAAAGATTTTTTAGAATATTTTATATATATTACTTAAATAATAATTACTTACCTTAATTATATAAAATAAAAAAAGGAAATTTAGAGGGCTCATGAGAGTATTGTTGTCATTGTACGAGACTTAAACACACTCGATAACATTGTTAAAACAAAATAAAGCCTAATTTCTCTATCATTTTTATTACAGCAAACATATACAAAGGTACAATCTCCCCTTCTGTTGCCGTGAAAGCAAGCAAATCTTCAAGCTTTTGAACTAAGAATTTGTCTGTCACACTAAGAGGAAGCAATTTCTTCCATCCCTTTCCAATGCGTAATTTGTTTTCCTTTTATTTAACCCTAAAGTTATATATCAGAAAGTTCTTTAACTGCACAGAAATCCCAATTCACAAAGAAAAGAAAATCGACAGGCTTTTGATACATGCATCATTCTATTTACACTCCTGCTATGAAACAGACGATTCTCTGCAAAAACATCAACCATGACCAGATGTCAAGAGACTGGTAAACAAATAAAATCTATGATTCGAGAATGATTGCTACGTATTTGAAGGTTTGAGTAGAACCTAAACCTTCATGAGCAAAACCCTTTTGAAGGGAAATGCTTGAAAGAAAAGGAAAGTTTAAAATATGGTGAAAGGAACTCACTCGTGAAAGAATCGAATATCCTGAGTATGCTAGAGTACAAGCATTCCTACTGATGCCATTGGCCTGTCATATGCACAAGTGTCTCCAACAGATTGTGCTCCCATGCCTATTGGAAAAAACGTGAAACTTCCAGGTATAATTGTTCAGCTTCAAATGGTTTTGACACGTATCCATCCATTCCACACCACAGACATTCCTCACGTGTAGCTTGGATAACATCTGCAGTCATAGCCAAAATGGATACATGCCAGTTTGAAACGTTGTTATAAGCTTCCACTGATAATTCGCCATGGTGAATACGATTATTGATATTATGTTCCATATCCCGAATTCTCCTTGTAGCTTCAAACCTGTACATAGATGAAGAAAACACACTCGGCATTAAACACTGACCAAGAATATAACCAATTGAGAACTCTCCAATGCTCATTTCACCAACTAGAGAAGATTTTCCTTTCATATTTGTTGACTTATTTTCTAAGGTTTCAAAAGTTGATTTGCAAAAGGAAGTTCTAAATTTAACATGGCATTACATACCCATCCATTTCCGGCATTTGGATATCCATGAAACAGGCATCAAACTGGTGAGGTGGTGTGAGCAGCTCAATAGCTTTTATTCCTCTTGTAGCACTAACCACATCTGCTCCGTATTTCTTCATTGCACCAGCAGCTACTTTTAGATTCACATTGTTGTCATCTACGATTAGAATTTTTCTCCCAAGAAGAAGATTTCGAAGAGACAAGCTATTTAACTGCCCATTACAGGGATTCCCTTTGTTCCCAACACCCATGGTGCGTTGTAGAGCTGCTGCTAACATGCTAGACCTCAAGGGTTTCGGGATGACAGTCATGTTACAAACACCAGTACTAATATTTGCTCCGGAAGAACTTATAGAATTAGACAAGAGGAAAACCTTTGGAGGAGTACCATAATCTATTTTCTCCAAGGTATCGAAAAAGAGAGTTGAATTGTTTAGATACTTATCCCAAACTTCCTGTTCAACGATAACCATGTTTATAGCATTACTCCCCCTGCATATGCTGGATAAACCTTGTTTCCATTTAGAAACCACTTCAACATGGATTCCTAGCCGTCGGATTTGATATTTTGACACCTTGGCCCTAACAGGTCGAGGATCCATAACCAATGCTCTCATCCCATAAAACTCGGAGGAAACAGAGTTAGACATTTTGTTGATTTGCTGGCTCTTGTACTTCTTTGAACTAGAGGAGCCACTGGTGAAAATAGCAGTAAATGTAAAGGTCGATCCAATCTTAGGAATGCTAGCAAAACTGATTTCTCCTTTCATCAGATTAACCAAACACTTGCTTATGCTTAGTCCAATACCTGTGCCCCCATGTGTTCGAGAAATAGAAGGGCCCACTTGCATAAAAGGGGTGAAAACACGAGACTGTGCTTCTAAAGGGATTCCTTCTCCTGTATCTTCAACTGACACGATAAGATTAATGCTGTGAGAGAAAGGATGTATTAATCCTTCTTGACTAAACCCTTTCCAGCTCTGGCGTCTATCTGCAACAGGAAAACCACTCAAGGTGTTCTCTGATGAAGATTCTGTCTCAACTTCTATTGAATCAATCACCTCTTCCACAAGATGAACTGTAACAAGGAAGTGTCCTTTCTCTGTGAACTGAACCAAAAAATTTAAGTTATATAGGTTTATTGCTACTAAAGCGTAAGTTGGATAAGACTGAACTCATGCTGAAGCTTCTAGCTCCCTATTGATAAAGTCATGATGCCATCCAATGCAAAGAAATTTTTTATATCGACATGCATGTAAGTATGTTAACTATTTCTAGCTTGGATACAAAGGAAGAGCGTTTTAGATGCAAGGCATGATGTTTAAAACTGAAACAGATTGGTCATACTTCAATATACTCAATTAGTAAAATAAAATATATTTAGAAAAGAACTTGAGTCCTAACAAGCTTTATATACATTAAAAGGAGAACCAAACTCATACTTTAATCGAGTTTCCCATGAGATTGATAATGATTTGTCTGAATCTCCCAGGATCACCAATTAGCATCTGAGGCACTTGATCAGAAATGTAAACCGCCAGCTGCACCACCCACGAATTGATTATACAAAATGAAATATATGTTAGACTTGTGGGTAAACACCTTAAGGAGGGAAAAAGAGAGGAGAGGACCAAACAGAATAAGGTGAGTCAGTGTGATACAGGTATCTCACCTCTACTCCTTTGTCCTGAGACTTCCCAGAAAAGAGTGACAACACATCATCCAAGATTGCTCGTAGATCAAACTGCACTTCCTCAAGTTCTAGCTTACCAGATTCGATTTTAGCCTGATCTAAGACCTCATTTATAAGTGCAACCAGAGCCTTTCCGCTAGCTTGAGCAGTTCTAACATAATCTAGTTGTGTAACATCTAAATCTGTGTCCATAAGCATATGCAACATTCCTGAAAGAAGTGTCTCACAGTCATGGTTAAGTAATCGATATTCTCTACTAGTTATTTTAATTTAATTTTTTTGAGCATAATACAATGCATAGAAATAAACTTTTATAGAAATAAATTAAAGCTTCAAGACTCACCTAGAACACCATTCATTGGGGTTCTGATCTCATGGGAAACAGTTGCAAGGAACTGCAAAACGGTCACAATTAATTAGGACCAAATGTCTGTAAGAGGTCAGAATGCTTTAAGAGTATAACTCAGATGTCATATACCTGAGATTTGGCAACATCAGCTGCCTCGGCCTGCTTTTTAAGCTCCATCATCTTATGGCAGTCATCTTCCACCTTGGCAATTCGATTTACTGTTGCATGGAATATATGCCCAACAAGTAATGCAATCACAAGGATGCCAATTGAAGTGGTTATTCCTAACCATGGCCATGGTGGCTTTTGCTTAAACCTAGAATAAAAACAAAATTAATCCAAGATTTATATTCAAGTTACGTTATTTTTAAAATGTTTTGGTTTCTTGAAGAAAGAAGGAAAACAATTTAGAACATCTCTTGAAGATTAAACAACCTTGTTTTATGGGTGTAGATAACAGTCCATGTTATATAAAGGTTGACACGCACTTGCAAAGGCCCATATCAAAGAGAAGGTGAAATCTGGGCAATCGAAAATCTATGAACTACCTGCAGCGCATCTCATGCTTTCTGAATGGATCTCCAAAATTAAGGAGGCTGACATGCTCCAACCCGTCATTTGATGCGTTCGAGCCATACATGCTGATAGGGTACGACTGATTAGTTGTATCCAGCACATTCACAAGGATTGTTTGTTTACTTGCAAGCTGTTGTAGCAACTTCTCCACAAGTGACTCAATATCAAACACTCCACCAAGATACCTGATTGAGATCATCTTATCAGAGCCATTAACTAGAGCATCCTATCAGGGATCTCGTTTAAAAAGAAAAGAGCTTGGTTCACCCTTTTTAACAAGGCATTATTTTCATTGATGTCTGTAAGCCATTGCAACTTTTACCTTTTTCATGTATGTATGTGGTTTCAGAGATGAGAAGCCTAAGGAATTCATCTTCCCACTAATTTTTATAAAAGGAGGAGACATTGATTGGACATTCCTACTTTTTGTGCATACTGAAAACATACCCGTCAGTAGCTTGAATCCTCTCAGTAGGAGTTGCATTCAACGGCAGATCCCTCTTGTAGACCGCAAATGTCAAAATAACTCCAAGACGATTTGTTTTGAGTAGCCTAAATGGAGCTGTTAGCACCCCTTTTCCTGATTTTCTTGCACACAATACATTCTTGCTATCCTCCTATCGGTACACAAGAAATTCAGTATTCATAACTGAAGAGTGTAATTAATAATGAATTCAAAATTCTTGAGAGATTGAAAATATTTTATTCTTCCTAACTAGAAAGTAGTACAATTAAATCTTCAGTCGAGTTAAGCTTAATACAAGTGATCCAAGGATCCTTGGGTTTCTCAATAAGCTTTTAGATAGTAAAAGAGCTAACCTGTCCTGACAGCATATCAATAGAAACCACATGTGATATGATATCCTGCGCAAAGACAACAGGAGCATATTCTTCCTGAATGGGCGATGGTTCTAAGAGGTCAGGATTGTAGTCATCCTTATGAACTGGGTTTTGTTCAAGGGTATCCATCCTCTTAATAGTCCAGCCCTGTTGCTTCTCAAATTGTTCCCTTTCCGAGTGGAGCACCCTTACAGCATAAGCCACACCACTTGTAAGAGGTCTCTCAAAAGCAGTTCGTTCCGTATACCTCGCAAAAGTCCTCTAGATGTGATTAAAGTGAGTTCCCTTTGTTATCCAAAAAAAAGAAGGATCATAATTCCTAACTACAAACACTCAGACCTGGTTTGGCTATCAAGTTAACAAGATCATTATTTGATAAACTGATCCTGATCAATAAAGCAAAGGAAATGCATAATCATCTATCTTAACTAAAAGTTACAAGATGAGGATATTAATTTACCTGATCAATAGCCGAGGGGGTTTTGCCATGGTGGAAAGTTGAGATCAAAATGGAGATGGCCTGGATATGGTTCATGCTTACATTAAACTGATCCTGCAGCATCCTAGCTCTCTCATCACATATGCTAGTCAATGTCTCCATCCTCTTTTCGGTAGCTTGAAAGCTCATATAATAGAATATAGAAATAGAAGCCAAAATCCAACCAATTATCCATGAAAACAAGAGCTTTCTCCACCAAGTCTTGCTAATTCTCTTGGAACCCACATACTGATAATATTGATGGTGGATGTTGAAGCTATAGTTTGAGAACTTGTCCCAGCATTTCAACCACATCTTGCTACCACTATGACCAAGGAGAACTGCCTCAGCGCCCTTAAATTCACCATTAATGAACCAGTTCACGGAAATCATAGATGCTACCCAGCAATATAACATCCAAAGCAGATGCCCCACCTTTAAACCAAACCCAAATACATGGAGCAAACTCATCCAAGAAACAGTGACCAATTGTGGGTCTCACTTCCTTCTTAATTCCAGCTAAAGACAGAGACCCACTGTCAAATCTATAGAAACTGTGTAGTAAAATTCTGCATCAACAGAAAATTAAGAACCTTGGGATAAGAAGAACCCTCTCCCAGCAAACTCCAAATTTACTATGTGACGGACTGTAAGGCCTTAGACCGTGAGGGAAAGAAAAAAAGATGCTTATCTTATCCAGCAATATAGCTTTCTAACTGAGGATGGCAAAATAGAAAACCCAGAATTGAGGAAGATAAAAAGGAAAAATTTTCACAGTAACCACAAAAAAGAATCAAAACCCCCCTCAAGATTCTGAGTTTCTAATTCCAAACACAAATTATACATTATACTACTACAACACTGTAGTACCGGTACTACCAGTATATATTATTAATTTTTGTCTTTAAATATAAAATAATATAACAGATGAGATCTATTCTCGGATTGGCTGTACTTTATGATAACAAAAGTACCCTTTGCTGCTCTGTATGAAAACAAATTTCTATACCAATTAACATAATTTCTTTTTCTTTTTTATTCCACTTCTGTACCCATTTTTGAGATTAGGAGCCGTCTTATTTTTCGAAATTGCCATCTGAGTCAAAAACATTAGATCAAGAAGACGATAGAGTTTTTAACCTATTTTGGATTATTGAATTTAGGGTCAGTAAAATATTTTTCAGAAAATGATTTATGAAAAATATTTTATTTTTCTGTAAAATAATTTACTGGAAAATATTTTCTGGTATTTGATTGAATCTCTGTAAAATATTTTTTGCTGTTTATAAATTTTTTGAAAATATTTTTCGGAAAAGTTATTTTTACATATATTAATATATGTTAAGCTAATTATCATGATTAATACAATACTTCAATAAATGATTTGGTTACCATGACTATGCATACATACATATCAAGCTAATTGCCATAATTAATACAATACTTCAATAAATGATTTGGTTAATACAATACTTCAATATATTTGATAAGCATATAATGAACAAAAAAATAAAATAAAATTACTTATTTTTCCATTAGATTAGAATTCACTAACTATTTAATTAATCACCATTAGATTAGAATTCACTAACTATTTAATTAATTATGACCAGCTTTACGAATTGTTAATGATTTCTTAAAAACTTCAAACAGCTTTGCGAATTGTTACATATTTGTAGGCCAAATAAAACAGTTTTGAATATTTTAAATAATATATTCTTACATAAAGTGAATAGTGGTATATTTTAAATAACAAATGCTTTGTGTCTACAAATTACATTTTGTAATAGGATTTTGCTAATATATAGTAATATCTTCTGAAGCATTAGAAATGATGAATAAACTTGTCAACTATTGCACATGATACAATGTTATTATAAATAATACATTTACTAACTTTAAAGAGTGCCATAAACATGCTTGTTAGCAAAGCCCTTTATAAGAAAATGGTTTGCTTAGCAAAATGAACTCTGAATCGCTGATAGTTTACGGAGCTGTTGGCACTTATATACTAAAAACTTAATCAATAAATATGGATCCAAATATATGACCTACATGATTAGTAATTCTAAACCACATATCTTAAGTACATCAAGTATTTCCTCTCCTTTTCTTCCAAGTCATATGCATATGTTGCTATCTTATCATTCAACATTCCTTTTCACCCACCATTTGTGGTGTATTTATTGAAGTGGATTATGAAGATGATCAGATTTGAAGGAATAAAGAGGATAGCTTCTCCTAGGCCACATTGTATGAGAAGCCAAATTGGTACTCGTATCCTCCTTTTAAAGGAGCATCATATGTGTTCTTGGATAAAAGTTATCATATCTGACATTCAGAAAAAAAAAAAAAAAAGAAGAAAAGAAATAAGAGTTATCCTTTCCAGGCCCCTGCAATACACCAAATGCATCATTCATGCAGCATCTAAGGTTTTTTATTTCCTTTTCTTTTCTGGCCACTTGTGTACTAAAGTTGAGTTTATTCTAAATGCAATATAGATACTTTTTAAGTATTCCCACATCCAGTGGGGCTGTTGGTTTAAAGTTTGAAGTGAAATCCTCTAAATCAATTCTAAGATCAAGGTAAAATGATTCCTAAAAAATTAAGATTCTAAAATCACTGTAACTGATACATAAAATCAGTCTAAATAATACATGTTTCCATAATAGTTGACTAATTACATTTTCCTCATACATCAATAACAAATACTATTAAGGTATAATTGTCTTTTAAATTCTTTTAGTATAGTAAATATGAGCATTATTTTAGTGACCAACAAATAACCATCAAATCCTCTAGAACAGAACATAAGAAATTCATAAAAGTATAACATCAGCAACTTGAGATTTGCTATTGACTAAGTTGTAGGCTTTCAAAAAATGCTCAAATCACCTAAACTCAAAATACTGAGTCATCCCAAAACATGCTCATATCACCTAAACTCAAAATACCGAGTCATCCCAAAACATGCTCAATATCTCTACTTCTTTCCACAGACATTACCTTATGCAAAATAAAACGCAAAAATTAAGCAAAATACAACGAAAAACCATTCTCAGGGCATAGAAATTAGAATCGTAGAAATCCATCATTCAGATTATAAAAGAAAAAAGAAAAAAAATCATTATTCAATAATCAATATATCTACTACTTTCCACAAAAAATCAAAATTATTACCCACAAAGAAAATAATTAACATAAAAAGTCTTTGTACCCTTAAATGCCCGATTCTGGAACTGGGAGCAGGACTGGAGGTGGACCGGTAGAGGTGGATCAGTGGAGGTGGATCGGTGCTCGGTGGAGGTAGCTTGATGCCTTGATTTTGGAATTAGGAAAAAAAGGGAGGAGGGCACGATAGGGTTAGAGATTTGGAAGACTGTTGAATAGTAAAGCAAAAGTTAAAATTAGCAACATTATTACCCAAAAAATCAAAATACAACGCAAAAAAATCATGAACATCAATGAGTAAACAAACGGTTTACCTTAAATACGAATTTGTTGGCGATTCGGGAATAAACAAACCCTTAAATGCTTGATTCTGGAATTGGGTGGAGGGCCGGAGGTAGACTGGGGGTGGACCGGTGGAGGTGGATCGGTGGAGGACGGAGGTAGCTTGATGCCTTGATTTTGGATTTGGGAAAAAAAAGGGAGGAGGGGAGATAGGGTTAGGGAAGACTGTCAGCAGTAAAACAAAACTTAAAATTAGCAAAACTAGCAGAGAAGATGAGGCAGAGATGATAAGGAGCTGTGGAAATGGTTTCAAGGGTGAATAGATGAGCTGTGGAAAATGTCTTACCGATTTCTAAGGGGTAAGACACTTTCCGGAAATATGCGTTGATTTTACCCGTGTTTTGGAAAATGATTTCCTTAGGAATTCATTTTCCAACAATCAAACACGTAAAATGTGGAAAACCAATTCCGGAAAATATTTTCCCCCTATCAAACAGACCCTTAGGGTAAAGTAGTTCTTATACTAGGCATACAAGTCGGATTCTTTCATACGGTAAATAAATGAGTAGAATTATTTTTCTATTAAAATTATCTGAGTAAAAATATCAAAAATATTGTTCTATAATAACAAAATTTAGCCATTAACTTTTATACTCTGTTTTTTAATTGTTCTATAATAAATCTGGCTAAATTTATTGTTATGTTTTATATATAAAATACCAAAATAAACATTTAATAGCATAAATTTAAATTTAATGAAAGGATGAAATATACACAGACTAATTTACCTATTCTTTTTAATCAAAGACATTGTTATCTTGAATTAAGAATTAATTTAATTTATCTAATTATATCATTTTTGTTTAATATTTATCTAATTATATTTTTTTAGGTTAAAGTGTGCCAATAGTCCTTGTACTTTTTAAAAAATTAGGCATTTAATCTCTCTACTTTTTAGATTTCAAATTTTAGGTCCAGCTATTAATACTGTTAATTTTTTTAGGTTAAATTTGTTGTTGTGACATTTTGAAATAAAAAAAGTACTCACTTAGTAGCCATGTTATTAAAAACTTGAATTCAACCAAAAAAATTAACCTTATTAACAGTTGAACTTAAATTTTAAAATTTGAAAAGTAGAGAAAATAAATTCTTAAAAATACAAGTACAAGAACTAAATTTCAAATTCAAATACAATTATATGTTTAAAAAATCACAAGTATCAAACTATTACAATACAAATTGCATGAAGAATCAAAAAGTAGAATCAAACAATGACTTTGAATTGGTACAATACAAACTAAAATTAATCATTATTTAAATATATAATTGTGAATGATGAATCTCAAATTTGAGTATTCAATACACTAAGCCTCGGATTTTGTGAACAGAAATGCATGCATATTTGACTTTTTAAAAGAAAAGCTAATTTTGGTGGAAATGAAAGAGATAATATGTGCTGTGGAGAAAGGAGAAGAGAATGTAGGGAGACCCCAGGGCTGTGTTAAGTTTCCAGCTTCCGAAACATGCTCAATCATCATTCTCCAAATTCTCCTCTCCTCTCAAATGAATGTTGGCCGCCACAATAGTGGCAAAACAGTAATTAAGTGTAGAAAGCAGTGGCGAAGAGAAGGGCACTTTAATCAAGGCAATAGGCAATGTCAGGAAAGTTGATTAGACCATCACTAATTCACTACTACCTACCTTCCTTTTTGGTGTCATTTTGCGAAAGCGATGTCCCACGTCAGCGCACCGCTTCTCTTTTCTACTTTTCCTTTATCCAATCACTCTCCACTGCGTGTCGTTTCTGTAATGGGTCTTCGGCTTATTACTTGGCACCCGTGGGGTTTCATTTATTACACTCGTCTATCTGCCTGCCACGTTCTACGTTAAAAGTTGGAGTAAAAACCTCGCTTCAAATATAAGAACAAAAACTTAATTCTATCATTTCACTTCATTTTTTCAGTTTTGTATCTTTTTTCTTTTTTTATCTCAATTTGATTATAGTTTTTAGTATAAATAATTAACTGACATTAAAAAATTAATTATAAAATATATTACTTAAATAATTTTTATTTTAAAAAATATTTATTAAAATTAAATTAAATTAATAAAATTTTTATTCTTTCAATTCATTTGCTTCTCACGCTCTCTCTTTCTCTCCCCAACTTTTTCATTTTCTTTACCACCCCATTTTTTATTAACTTTTTCGTCTTCTTTTACAACACATTCAGTCATGGCTAAAATTTTCTTCTCCATTTCCAGAGCCATATTCATATCATAGCTATCATCTTTATACACACAAAAAGAAAGGCATCAAAAAGGGGTAAATTAGCCAAAAATGCCACTTTTAAAACATATTTAGCAAAGTAGGCCGGTTCCTCCCAAATTTTGATAAATAGAGCGATTTTAGAGAGAGAAACAAAAAACATGTCTAGTAGGAATTTTTTTTTTGTTCTAAAAAATTATTATTTTTTGTATTGGGTGTTGGAAATTTCGGAAGAAAGGTTTATTTGTATTTGTGCTTGAGGTAGACATTGTAATAGTTTTAAGGTATGTTTTAGTTCACGATAATGAAATGACGCTCGGAGACCCACACATTTCATCTGCCGTTAGGGATGAAACCATAACCTTAGAAGTCCATTGGATTGCAACTCAAGCTCCCAATTCACGATGATTATATAACCACACGGGTTGAAGTATAACTAGGCTCTCAATTAACGGTGGTTAAGCGGTCACAGGTTGAAGTATGACTCAGGCCCACAATTGGCAGTGGTTATGCGGCCACGAGTTCAAGTTTTATGATACCGGAAGAGGATGTTTTATAAACCCTATACATAAGTTTGAGATCATAATCATATGGGGAAAATGGGTTTTCCAATATAATCAACTTATTTTTTTCTCCATCTCCACCAAACATAATATCCTTAACCTTATTGTCCATAACTTGAGACAGAGTTTGAGGTAAAAAGACTTTCAAGAGAAGGTTTGATTGTGACGATTAAAAAAAATTGAAACTCAAGTCATCTTAATGATAAAAAGACTTTGTAACCCTTGAAACACTAACAAATTATTCTAGTTGATGTTTATTCTTTTATTTAATTTTTTAATTTTTATTGTTTAATTTTTTTATTTATTTTAAAATAGATTTGGTTAATTTCTTCTCACATATATATATGATTAAATTTATCAAATCAAAACCATTTTAAAGGGAGCAGCAGTCTTGGGAGTTTCGACAAAAATTTGATTTTTTTTAGCATTGTTATCATTCAATTTAATATATTTGTGTTTATATTAATTTATAATTTATTTATCTACTATGGTAATTGCAACTGTTTTTGTCTTCGTGTAATTTATTATTATTTTGTTTGGTTAAAGCTTTGTCTTGGAGTGTGGACGAAGTAATTTCTTGTCATGATATTGTTATCTTATCAAACAGTCTTTTGAAGTATTGGGTTCCTCTTTATATGGCAATATACATGTTACTTTTTGGTTAGTATAATAACATTAAAAATAATATATTTAATATACATATTTTAAAATAATTAAACATAAAATAAAAATAATTAATAAAAATTAAAAAATATAATTAAAAAGATAAGTGAAAATTATTGTAAAATATAAATTCTCTTCAAAATAAATAAAATATTTTTCACGAGAAGTTGCTAAAAATTATCAATTATAATTAATTTATAGTTGATATGTATCAATAAATAAAATATGTGAAAAAAAATACTCTAATTGTTAAAATATTCTGATAAGAGAAGTTAAGTTGTTATGAAGGCTATTAACAGCAATTATTCCATTACTTCTATTCATTCTTTAGTTTCTGTTTTAGCATTTTCTAAGTAATACTTTCACTAACCAATTATAACATAAAAACTTTTAATGGAAAAAGGAAATGAACATCAATAATTTAAAATTTGGTTTAATTTGAAGCTTTTATTTTTTATTTTACTTGAAAATGATAAAATTTTATATAATTCCTCAAAGTAAACATCTCCAAAAGTAATGGAGGTTTGATTTGGAGTTGAGAAATTAAAGTACGATTTTGGAATCTAAACAACGAGGTGACGAAGAGTTGCTGTCGTCAACATTAGAGGAGGAGCATCATCAGCATAGGCTTTTTTTAAAAAGAAGGCATTTCCCATACCATGAATAATCTTTTCCTTTAATTGGAAGCCATGTCAGGGAACTTACCAGACCCCAACACGTGGTGCGATGCCAATCATCGAAAGAGAAAATAAATAACTGGAATAGATTGTTAGGATTAGATTAATCAGTTGGGATTATGTTTATTGACGTGTGATAATTGCTCATAGTGGACCAACACTCCCTCTAATTTTCAATGTCACAGCGATGCCTCCACGGGATAGATCGGTGGGAATTTGCCAACCTTATTCTCTTAACAGCCAACCAAACACCTCAAAATCCCTCTACCTTATAAATAATTAAAGGTATAGTCAACTTTGATTAAAATAATAAAATAGTAACTAAATTTTGAAAATTTATAACTCCGTCACTGAACTTTAGAAAAATAACAAATCAGTCATAAACGAACATTTTCCATTACAGATATAACAGGAAACTGAGGTGGCTCGTTAACTAGCTACCGCGGAACCCCAATTTAAGAACCTCAGTTATTGGAAGAAGAAGAAGAGAGATGCCCACTGTTGAAGCAACCCAGAAACAACAGCTAAAAAACCTAAAAATCGACGTTAGACTATCGCGCTAGCTTGCCAACAGTGGTCGGAAAAATACAAACTCTTGTCTTCTCTCTTTTTGACCCTTTGAACATGAAGCTGGAGTCGAATTCTTTGAAAATTGCCCCGAACTACTTGAATCTATGCTTGAACATTTGAACTTTTCCTTGCCTAATCTCGAAACCCGACCGCCAATTCAATCTAATTCCAAGGTATGTGATTTTTTGCAACCTCTTTTACATTCCTATAGTATAGATTTTCGAGATGACGACCCAAGACCTCAAAATTGGCCTCAACATTCCTCTTATTTCTTTTTTTTTCTTTATATTTTTTCTTCTTTCTTTGATTTTGTTTCCCTTCTCTTCGTTCCAAGCTTCCACTTGGTTTTCTGTTGGAGTTTTTTTGTCATTCATTTTGCATTTTTTGTATTGTTGGTGGTGCGAATTTTTTAGTTGTTGAGGGTGTGGTGAGGATGTATTTATGGTGGCGATAGTAAATGGAGTGGTTGTGAGGGGGTTTGGATTTGATAGTGGTGGTGATGTATGGCAGTTGGTTAATTGGATAATGGTGGTGGTTAATTAGTGTTGAGAGAGGTTGATGATGGTGTGGTTAAGATAAGAACAAATTTGAATTTTTTTTAAGTTTTTTGTAAAAAGAAAAGAAAAAATAAGTTGAAAGAGGTTGAAGCGGGAAACGAAGTTAACAGGGACGAAATGGTTGAAGCAGGAAGCAAACATGGCCGGTTGAAGAGGTTAGTAGAATGAGTTATAAGATACCCACTATGATCTCCCTTTCTTCTTCTTCTTTTTCTTCTTCTAGCTGGTCATGTCCAATGTGGCTAGTTAACGGGCCACGTCACTTGTCTCGTTAGACTTGTAACAAAAAATGTTAGTGAGTGATTGATTTATCACTTTTCGATAACTTAAATGATTATTTTGTTATTTTCGTAAAGTTTAGTGACTAAGTTGTAACTTTTCAAAGTTTGACGACTATTTTGTCATTTTAATCAAAATTGAGTGACTATTGGTATACTTTACCTAATAATTAATTGCTACAAATTAAATATTACAATAACTTACATTTCAATTATGATTTAATTATTTATAATGTTTTAGAAATTCATGATATCTAAGTATAAAGTTGAAAATTTTATGTTAAAAGCTTTAAAAAAGAGGACCAAATTTTATTTTTCGATGTTAAAAACATGCATTTTACAGTAAAAATATTATAGATGTTTTTGTATTAAGAGTCAGATTGCATTTTAGCCCATTTACTAAAAAAGTAGGCAAATTAGTTCTTATACATTAGATTAGAGAGCAAACTGGTCCTTGTTAGCTCAAATAATCAAACCAAAATTGCCAACAGTGGGGTGAATTGACTTTTAAATTTTTTTGTGGATGCTAGAGAGAAAGGATAGAAAAATGAATACAATAATTTAGAGTGGTTTGACCCCAATTGTTTACGCCACTACATTAGCTTTCCACTACTAAGGATTTTTCCAACGTTTTTGCAAATTAAGCTCAATTACAATGAAAAACACTTCAGCAAAATAGAATCAAAATAAAGTTCACAAGTGTGTGAAAGAGAATTATGAAAATATTTGGCACAAAAGTTGTTTGATTGATATTTTTGCTTGAATATACTTTTTTTTGTAGGACTTTTGGAATATGGTATTTATATCCTTTAGCTCATTTTATCCGTTGGGGTTGTTGTGGAAGTTAATACAGTCATTGGGATGAAAATACCAGTGCATTTTAATTCACATTTAACAAAAGGTATCAATATCATTTGGAAAAGTACCGACAATTTTAGCATTTAATGCCTTGATTCAATGACTATTAAAAATCGATAAAATCTATAACACCCCTAACCCATATCCGTCGCCGAAACAAGGTTACGGAGCATTACCAGAGTTTACACATTAAATATAATTAAATCTTATCATTTACTATTCATATCCGAAATCTAACCGATTCAATCATAATGTCCCTTATATGGGCCCTCAAGACCCAATTTATGCATTAGAAACAAGTTGGGATTAGATCGGGAACTCAGAGAATTTTTCGCGAAATTTCAAAATTTTTCTTAGGTGCAGGGGACACATGCCCATGTGGCCAGACCGTGTGAGCATTGGATGTGAGGCACACGACCTTGTCCCAACCCGTGTCCATACCAGTGTAACTCTCTAACTTGGGTCACACGGCCAGCCACACGTCCGTGTGCTAGGCCGTGTGGACAATTTAATTTTCAAAAATTAGGTGCAGGGAACACACGACCAAACCACACGCCCGTGCGCATGGTCGTGTGTCACACATGGCTGAGAAACACGCCCATGTCTCTACTCGTGTGGACGAAAAATAGGCCATTTTCAGTCCACTTTTCTCACCCAATTTGCCTTTCACCTACAACATCATCCAAACACATTCATAAGCCAATTCATAACCCTCAAATCAATGCCAATGCCAAGTTTTATGCATGACATATTATCTCATATGTGCAAGTGTTTCAACTTACCAAAAACACATTTATGCTTATAAGCATACTTTATCAATTATGCTAATTCAAAACCATCCATCAATAGGTTAGTATACTTCCCATCATCTCACCACTTTATCACACATCAAACTTGATAAGGCTTTATATAATTACATCAATATATGTCATAACTAGCCACTCCAATGGCTAGTTACAACCAAAATATTTCATCATTATGCCTAACTTAGCTTATACATGCCATTATACCAAAAGTTAACTTTCTTTATATATCGAGAAGTCCGAGGGATAGTGTGATGTGTCTCCGACCAAGTTTCAACCTTCACGAGCTTCCGAGTACCATAAAACAGAGAAAATAAAACAAAGTAAGCATTTAATGCTTAGTAAGTTCGTATAACTGGAAATTTAACTTACCATTCATTTCCATTAAAGTAAACATACAAAATGCATCCAAGAAATTTGGCTAATAGCCTAAACAACCAATTTCATCAAACATGTTAGTCATTGTAATTCACACAATTGTCAAGAAACAGGAATGAGCTCATCATATAATAACTTTTATATTCATATACTTTTCTTATCATATTTCTATACATGTACATTTTCATAACAAATCATCTCAAGTTCAGTTTGACACATGTCGGAACTTTGCTTGTTGAATTTATTTAAAATATCGATGGACACACATATAATACACTTAAAGTGTATAAAACTATAATCCGTCAATTCATATTTAGGGATACTCATTAGAGTACATAATCAGGAAGCACTCTTTTGAGCTATATAACAGGAAACTCATGTGATCCATGTAACAGGAAGCTTATCCGGGCTATAACAGGAAACTCATAATTTTGAAATAAAAAGCTCATGTGAGCTTAACAGGTAACTCCGAAGAGCTATTATCAGAAAGCTCCGGATAGCTAAATATCAGGAAGTTCAAACGAGTTATATCAGGAAGCTCACAAAGAGCCTATATCAGGACGTTCATAAAGAGCTGCGGTATGTCTGCAATATATGCAGGATCAATATCGATCATATAACAGGACACTCATAAAAAGCTGTGGTATATCTGCAACACATGCAGGATCAATACCGATCAGGATGCTCACAGGAACCATGTAACAAGATGCTCGAGAGGGCTTATAACAAGATGCTTTTTTGAGCTATGGTGTGTCCGCAACATATGCAAGACCACAACCAATACAAAAATCTTATATCCATCGAATTTCATTTATTCAAATGAGATTTATTACTTATCGGGCATTATTGAACATGTGATCAATTTCATATTTTCATAGCATTTATACAATTCACATATACACAACATTCAATTCAAACATATAAATATACACAAATTAGTTACACGAACTTACCTCGTCACTTGCTCTTATATGATTTTTTACTAATTCGACACTTTTTCTTTTCCTCGATCTAGCTCCTTATTTGATCTTTCTGGATCTATATAAATGAATTTAACATCAATTTAACACATTTCATATTCAATTCAATCCAATTTATATCTTAGGAAAAAGTACCATTTTACCCCTATACTTTTGATTAATTCTAATTTCGTCCTTAGGCTCGGAAAATGAAATTCATGCAATTTAATCCTTATTCCAAGCTTAGCCAAATTTTTCATACAACAATAACAGTCCATGTATTTCAAAAAAATTAGAAATTTTCCATAACTTTTACATCTTTTCAATTTAGTCCCTAAATCACAATTTCATGAAAATTTCCATTACAAAAGTTGTTTATCTATCAACAACCTTTCATTTTCAACCATAAATTTTCAAAATTTCAGCATACTCATCCATGAAAAAATTTTAATACTTTGATAACTTTGCAAATTGATCCCCAAAATAGATAGATTAGATTATTACGATCTCGGAAATATAAAAATTACTAAAAACGAGACATGATTACTTACCCAATTAAGCTTGCTTGAAGTTATTTCTCTTAGCTAGGGTTTCCATAGAAATTTGGGGAAGATGATGAAAATAAAATAAATTTTATTCATTTAATTAACCTATTATCTTTTTAATTTTCCAACTTTCCAATTTCATCCTTTTCTTTAATTAATTTTCTATGGATGAGTCATCATAAATATCTACTAAATATTAGTAATGGTTTATTTTACTTATAAGGACCTCAATTTTTGAATTCTATAGCTATTTAATCCCTCTAGCTACTAGAACTCAACTTTTACATTTTTTGCAATTTGGTTCTTTCCTCCTAATTAAACATGAAATCGGTAAAATTTCCTTGACAAAATTTTCATACATTATTTCTATCATAATGCAGACCATTCAATAATATTAAAATAGATTTTCTTCCCAACTGGGATTTGTAGCCCGAAACCACTATTCCAATTTCACTGAAAACAGGTTGTTACAAAATCGATACCAGGATAAAATTATCGATACCAAACAAAAGGCATCGATACTTAATGAATACCTCAAAATGGCAGAATGCTAATTTCGTATCAATACTGAAAAATGTATTGAAAAAAAGTGTCAAAATCGATACCATTTAAAGATTTATCGATACTTAACAAAAATGTATCGATACCGGATCGATACTTGGCAAATTGTTTGCAAGTCAGTAGCTTATTTTGGTATTGATTTCTAGAAATCTATCGACATTTGACAAAAAGTACCGATAGTGGATCAATACTTTTTTGCCTGGAACATCTTTTACCTGTTTGAAAAATGTTTTGAAGCTTTGTTTTTAATTTACTTGGTGTTGAAAAATTTTCTAAGTATAAATTTGATATTTTTGTATTTTAGAAATAATTTGAAGTACAATTTTGTTAAGTGTTGTTTAAAATGATTTTTATTCGAAACATAGTGTTTGTTATATCAAAATGTGTTTGTTATATAAAGCTTAAGTCAACAGTTCTTCTGCTAAAAACTTTATCCATTTCTACCATTAAAAATGGTCTTTGTATGTCAGTATGAGGTAAATATAACACGTCACATGTTACTGCTGGTTACTCCATCAACCACACTAGTGTTTTTAGTAAAAATGATAAAATACAATTTGATTCCTAATACATTGACCTCATAATAATTTTTTGACCTTTTATCATTTTAAAGTGTAATCATTAATAGATTTTAAACTTCGAGAGAGAGAAAATTA
This sequence comes from Gossypium hirsutum, assembly GCF_007990345.1. Taxonomy (NCBI): domain Eukaryota; kingdom Viridiplantae; phylum Streptophyta; class Magnoliopsida; order Malvales; family Malvaceae; genus Gossypium; species Gossypium hirsutum. The sequence continues at coordinate 49,235,355 of NC_053437.1, forward strand.
AGAGTTTGGAACAACCAAGGGCAGATTCCAAATTCTTCTTTAGATTGTCTTCACCTTTTCTAATAGAATTTTTATAATTAAAAAAGGTCAAAATTTTAGTTTCGACACTTAAAATTTATAAATTGATTTTTTTTCAAAGTTAATTGCATCAAACATCTCTAAACTATAACTTTTGTTGATATAGTGGTACAATAAGGAGTTAATATAGAGGAAAGAGTGGTGGTTGCCATGGAAGTTGGTTCACCCAGCTGGGGTAGAGAGCCGGAGGTTACAAAGAACAAAAGTGAGAGAGTGTTAAGGTTGAGAGCTGAAGGTAAGTTGATAGAGTATATGCTTGGTATAATTGGAGAGTCAATCCCCTCTTCATTATTCTTAGAGGCATTTATAGGCAAGGATCTTGTGCAAGATGATGTTAACGTGTTGGGCTTGTCATATAGACATCATTACGGAATGAGTGGGGCGGATGTCTTCGATGGGACGAGGATGTCTGTAATGGAACAAATTATGTCATTTACTCTGACTTGATGATATAGAGTAGTTGAGCCCACGTGGTGTTTAGTGACCAACAACCTCATGTTCTCGATGAAGGCTTGGGGACCCGGATGGCGGATGGCCGTTCCGGAAGGAGGCTTGTTGGTGCCTTCTCGATTTGTTGGTAGTTGGCTTACTATTTGCGTGTCTTTCTGGCCTGCCACATGTCCTAACACAGATAAGAGTATAACAACTGTCAATTTAAATTAGTCTTTTTACTTGTTTGAATTAAAAATTAAAGTCCAAGTGATAATAGTATAAATTAATTTTTGTTAAATATAAATATGTTATCAATTGAAATTTAGGTTTGGTTTGATGTGGTTTCTGAAAGTATTTTCTTTTTTCATTTCTAGAAAATAATTTTCATTTTTTATTTTTAAAAATTAAAAAAAACACGTTTAATAAATAAAAATAAAAAATTATTTTTAATAAGAAAAAATGAAAAAATATTTGGTAACTCTTTTTCTATAACATAAATATGAAAAATAAATTTTTAAAAAAAATATTTATATGGATTCAAATCAAGGTACCAAGTTTAATATTTGAAAAACTATTAAAAGATTATTTTTGCGTTTATATGGGTTAAACCCAGAGCTAATTTGTTTGAAATTAAATCCTTTTGTTTTCATCATTTTCATTTTTATAAAGCATTTTAGTGAAAAGAACCAAAACAACTTTTTTATTGTTTTTTATTTTTCACATATTTTTATTTTCATTTTCTCAAATATTTTTAAAATTTCTAACACATTTTTTTCAATGTTTTTCTTTCTCCAATAAATGATGACGAAATTAGCCTCTATTCCCTGAAACCGAAAAGCCTTAGTTTTTAAAATAATATATATGTGTATATATATATTGATACAATATTTAGAATAACTCATAACTCCTCATTAATTTTTAAATAGGAGAATAAACACCTTTCGTTGTACTCAAACCCATATCCTCTTGCATTGAAAAAATACCTACGACAAACGAAATAAAACTCAATATGCTAAATAAGATATTTGAGTGTTGAAATTCCATATATTCAAATTTAAGGGAAATTCATTCAATTCAACTTTAACAAGTTAAAAAAAAAACAGACAGACTAAATTTTAGACGTGGATTGAAGGCATGATTAATTTGTCCCTGATAAAGGGGATCGATATCTAGACCTTGGTTCTTTTTTATCATAAACTGTGTGCTTTGTACTAAAACGAAAATGGAGATATGGCAAGCGAATGATGCCTATCTAAGCGCACATGCCCTAATTTGTCAATTAAAATTGCCATTTTCGGATGACTCACACCGCAATATCTTACTCTACAAGAACATAGTTATTGTCCCTTTATGCAAGTTCAGACATTGGATAAAAGAACTGTTATATATATATGTGGTCTGTATTATCTAGAACATGTTAATTGAACTACATGAACATAAGTTACTTCCTTGTCTCTCTTCTCACAACGTCGGTCGTAGTTTCCAGATGACCAACAAGCTTATTATTACCCCGCTTGAAGATCATCCACATGTGATATAACTGTACATATGTGTGAACCTCCCACATCAAAATCATTACATGCATCTGTATCCGACACATTTTCAGACAACAGCCTTTTAAATAGTAAAGAAATTATTTGAAATTTTAAATACACGTATCAAACATATAAATACAGCTCTTCTTGATTCGAAGTAAAATTAATAGATATAACTTGAGAAAAATGAGACTCATGCATTGCCACAAGGACAGATTGAAATTATTGAGGGGCTGGCCAAGTGTTCCTTCATGTTAGAATAGAAAGCATGGGTCATCAACTTCATCTTAACCTTTTTCCCATTTCTTGTCAAATACAGTTTGTCGTAAAATGACACCCATATTGATAATAGAGCTAAGGATTACAACTAAAAAAAGAACAGAAAAAATGCAATAAGAAATACTTACATGTCGTAATCAGCAGAGGTGGTGAAGCCAATTGTGGAGCATATTCTAGTCACATTAATCACACCAAGACTTAATTATTAGCTTAAATAGTGGGCGGCGTTGCTGATTTTGGTTCCAATATCTACAGTTTAACTTTTTAATATACTCCTATCGCAGTGGTTGACACTGAAATTGGATTGGGAAAAGATCAAAACTGAAAGCTGAGGAAATTAGTGTGAAAGTACCAGTTGATTATTCCTTTTGGTGTTTTTAGGATAAAGCTTTGAATCACGGACAGACACTTAATACAGATATGATACTATACGGACACAACAATACGATAATTTAAAAAGAACAATGAGGATATGGATATAGTTGGACACGTCAATAGAATATATATATTTAAAGTTTGATTAGGTCTGATAAACAGAATCAACTAATGTTGCAACATAAGCTCTGTGTGGCAGTTGTGATGAGAAAATAAAATAAGAACATAAAATGAAGATGAAAACTAAGAATTTGTTAACAAAATTCGATTTAACAATCTATCTTTGCAGAGTTTTACCCAAAGTATGAGTTCATTTTACAATTTTTCAAAGAATAAACTTTGTTAACCAATTTAATTTACTCAAGCTCATCAAAGATAAATGCTGCCACAAAGATCTTACAGTTTGTATGCACCTACTCTCAATCCAAAACCTTCGTATAGAAAGATAATAAACACATTTATCGATGTGTACAATAAGCACTCACAAAAGGCACTCAAAAGTTAGCCATAATAGATAGAATAATGCTCATAATTTTCTAACTCCAATGCCCAAGGATACACAGGAAACAACTCTTCCTTTACAAGCATGTAGCATGGCAGTAGAAAGATGAAATTTACTTCAAAAACTCTTCAAAATAATCTTTAGAAAAAATCTTCAGAATAATCTTCCATAATATGTTCATGATCTCTTTCCAAAGAAGCTCATATCCACGTAATTATTCTAGTTTCCTATATTTTAAGAATAATTATTCTAGTCAAAGGATAATCACAAAAGGAAAGAGATAAAATCCTATATTTTTTTTGGTGTAAAGACGGTCTAAAAAATATAAAAAATTTACAAGGTAAAATCGGGAAATAGAGTACCCCTAACAATATCCTCTTCTGAAATTTCTTGAATCTCTAAAGGCGAGACGTCAAATTAGCATAACTCTTCCTTGTTTGCAAATGTCATTTTAGCTAAAGTTTTCGCTGACTAATTATTCTCTCTAGGAATGTACCATACGGACCACCTTTCTTTTTGGGATAAAATATGTTGAATTCTCCTAACGAGAGAAATACTTGATCTAGTTAGATTACGATCACAAATAGCTTTGACTGCCTCTAAATTGTCAAATAGGATAAATACCCTATCATGCCATTGCTTCTGAAGCAGGAGCAAACCATCCAAGATTCCCCATAACTCAGCAACAAAAACTGAAGACTTCCCCAAAAACCAACTATAGCCTAATATCCACTTGCCCATTTGGTCCCGAACCACACCACCTGTAGCAGATAAACTAGTGTTTGTCTGAACAGCACCATCAGTATTGAGATAAATACACATACTGGGAATGAAGGTGCACAAAGGGGAGCAGAATTGATCTTTGACATTGCAGTAGGAACTGAAAAAAGTGATTGACCCAGCTGAAAGACACTTTGATAATTTCATTTGGATCCATAAAAATCCCTTGGAAAATAGAGAGATTTCTATTTTTCCAAATATGCCATGCTAGTAATTCGAAGAAGCAAGTCCAACTGGAATCCCTCGTGTTTTGACATGAATGATCTTCTAAGCTAGAAATCACCCATTCTATTAAGTTGCTTGAGAAAAAAAGTTCTTTGTTGGTCTTGAGGAATAACTTGGAGCCAAACATCCTTCGCGATTGGACGGTCTCTAAGCACATGTAAGCATCCTTGTACTGATGTCCATAAAGGGAACATGATTCGTTGTGACTAATCCTCCTTCGGACTCTCTCAACATTGTTTAGAAATCTTTGTTTAAGGACAATCCAAATGAAATGACTCTCTCTGAGGGCATGAAAATTTCTACACAATATTCCAAACTGCATTTTTGGAATTCTACGAGATAAAATCATATATTTTAAGGCTACTCATATCTACATAATTATTTTAGTTTCCTTTTACAAAATTTTTTTGTTGTTGCATAAAATATCATTAAACAAAAATCTTACAAATAAAACTTAACTAACACACAAAATATGAAATATGTTTAAGCCCAAACACAAATAGCAAACAAAACCTGTTGTAACATACTTTATGTCTCCAAAGTATGATAAAGAAAATTCTAACAATCTTCTTCTTTGACATTTTTCACGAAACCCTACAACAAATCATTCATACACCCAATAAAAAATAATCTACGAAGAAAGTAGAGTTATTAGGATAAAACCTATAAATCCTAATCATCAAGATTCCCTCTTAGTCGATGCACCATCAAATACCAAAGAATTATAATATAAGCATATCATCATATAATGTTCCATTACCCAAGCATCAACGTAATCCAAGCATCACCATAATAGAGTATGTAGGCAATAGTTAAGGTTACAAGAAAATCAAATGAAAAGAAAAAGTTGACAGTTCACCCTTTATTTGTAGCCTACTTTCCTTTATAAAATAATATAATGAATTCCACAAATTCAAAAGAAAATATGAATTGTCTTGGGCCCAAAAATGGGCTCAAATTTGGACTGTTAAAATTATTGGACATGGGTTTGACTTAATAATAAACCATTAAAATCATATTTTGGACCTTAGAATTAAGGTATAAAAAATGGGTTTTATTTTCAACTTTGGTTTAATATAAAATTTAAATGAATCAATAAATAATTTTAGAATAAAATTTAATTTTATTTAAAAATTTACTAGTTAATTTTTGTTTTTCATGAATTAAAAAATTAATTTAAATCGAAATAGAATCTAACCCATTAAAAAATCAATTATTCTTTAGGAATTAGCGGTAGTCAAAAATCAATTTTAACAATTCACTTTCAATAAAGTCAAAGTCCAAACATCCAAATTTTGAATAAAACAATCCGAACAAAATGGGATGTCTAGGCATACGAAGAGGCTCAACTCTAATAACAGATAGGATAGGTAGGATTATCCTTGTGTACTTATTAAGCTCATTGAGCTCATGTGTTAGTTTTATAAAACTCATAACTATTGGATTCGTCGAGAAATTTGAGGTTTCAACTTGGAAGCTTCGCATTACCCTTCAAATTAAGAACCTTGACATGTACATAAAGGATTAGATTGGAATTGTATTTGTAAATTTTGATTCATAACTTGAATCTCTTTTGGTTTCCTCAATGAAGTTTACTTTGTTATTCATTTCGAACATATATATGTCTTGTATTTTGAGTTTAAATGATTTTTGAAATTGAGTTATAATGATTTGAAACCCATTGATATGTTTTGGTTGTGTTTGGAATGTTTTAGAGTGTTTTCAGATTGATTTCTAGCTCTAGGGGTCTAGGTATTAGGTTCTGGTCTAGTTGTTTTGGAATAACTAAGCTAAAGAGCTTAAATGAGCATTCTACAGGAGTTGTATTACATCTCCCCAGAGGTAATGATACAACTACCATAGACTCAGGCCACTGCACTCTTTTAGCCTGATTTGGCTTCTAGGGGATCATTTTGGGTCCCAAACAACCCTGATGGCTCTGAACCTTTTATAAATGGTTTTAAGTTATTTTTGAACTCCCCAACATATATCAATCTTGATTCATTGTGTTAAGCTTGATAATGCCAAGAGGGGGTGAATTGGTGTTTTTAAAAACTTTAAGAAAATATGGCAAATAAGATATACATAAGTATTTATAGTGGTTCGATCCCAATTACCTACCTCCACTACTCTCACTTACCACAAATAAGGCTTTCCCAAATTCACTATATTTGAACTTTTCAAGGACAATGTTTAACCTTTACAAAACACTATTTTTTCACTATGTAAGATAAAGCCATTTCTCTAAGGTTTTTGGGTTGCAAACCTTTACTAAGATGGGAAATAAGAATAAGGATTAAAGGTTCCTCTTAAAGGAAGATATTACAATTATATAGCTCACTCAATGACAATATAACATTTGAAAAGAATAAAAGAGATGATTGCTCAAGTGTTTGTTTGCTGAACAAAGAGAAAATCAAAGAAAAGATTGGATTTTTGTGCAATTGGCTTTGCAAACTTGTTTCTTGTCTTCAATATGGAGATATTGACCTCTATTTATGCCTTCTAACAACCTTAGAGACGTTGGGAGCCAATTAAAGTCGTTGATGTAGTTAATTTGAGCATTAATTTCAAACTGTAAACCACTTGTATCACTACAATTGGGCTTGTGCCAATAGAAGTCCACTTGTATTGGTAAAAATATAAGGGTTTCAAGGGTTTAGACTTGTGCCTATAGTTGTATCGATAGAAGGTGCAAGGGAACCTAAAAATTGCTCACTAACTTACTTGTATTGGTAGAAGTCCGATGACTTACTTCTACTAGTAAACTCCTCAAAAGTATTGATACAACTGGGGATATATTGGTAGAAGGGCCCTCAAGCATCGATAGAAGTCAGAAAGAATTCTTTGGGTACTCTCTGACTTGGTTTTACCTATACTTCTATACACTTGTATCGGTAGAAGTGTTTCAAAGTTGTAAAATTTGTTTTGAATCAAGTTTTTATCAAAGGCATTTTACAATTTTGAGTTTCTAAACATTTTGAAAATAATTTTGAGGGTTTATATAAATTAATTGCTATTTTGACCAAGTGAGAAAATAAATTTTGAGTTCGTTATATCAAAACATTTGAAAAACTAAGGCTAATAATCTCCCCTTTTTTGATATAACAAAACCGTTGAAAAAATTTTCTAACTCCCCTTTACTCGAACATTTTTTTCTAGTAAAGCTTTTTTTAAAAAAAATTATTCGATGAAGACATTTTATAAAAATTTTGAATTGATTTTCAACTTTAATAATGAAAACATTTTGAGAATTAGTTGATAAACAATCATTTTATGTTTTAAATCATATAGCTTGTATAAAGATATTTTCACTTCCAAATTTTACTTTTCTTCTCCCCTTTTTGTAGTATAAAAAAGAAACATACATTTAAAAAAACTAAGGGAGAACAAAAAAATGAAAAAAAAATAGAAGATGAGAAAATGATACAAAGTAAAATAAAATAAAGCATATAAGCACATGAAAAGTAGAAAGACACGAAGTAGAAACACAAGATAATTAATAAAATAAAAACCAAAACATATTAGCAAATAAAAAGCATCCAAAGTATCATGAGTCAAACATTAAAAACATAGAAAATATCATCTAAAGTAGAAATAAAAGAAAACAAAAGCAAGCTAAGTAACCAAACAATTAAGACAGTTTTAAGCCAACAAAACAAACTAGGCATCGAGAGGTGGAAGGAACCGAGAGTCAAGATCCAAGATACGCTCATTCGAAAGATTGTAACGATCTAATACATGGGCTGCTAATGCATCAAGATGCAAAGACAACCCATGCATCACATCAAGGAAAGTGAGGGTATAAGGGGACAGAGAAGGTGCCAAAGCGAGTATATCCGCTTATTGAGGAGCATATTTTAGTGGCGCCCTTTCCCCTTGATGACTAGTGGTGGCTTGTTGAGCTTGATGAGCACGCTCGGGATTGCAAATCCATTCACTGTCACGTTTGATCCAACCAAAACTATAGGCAATCGACATTTCGATATAGGAAGTTATGGCTCGGCCAGGATCAACATTAACGTTTAACTTAAGGGCCTAGAAGATATGAGAGAGGAATGTGCCATACATAATAGTTTTGTTGTTAGATATCGAAAGATGGACAATCTCAACAATGTTGAGGAAAATGATTTAGGTGAGGTTAAGGCAATGGTTTGTACGAAAGCAATGTCTTATCCAACAATCTGAATTTTGAAATCTGGAATGCTTGTAGGTAGGGCCACTATCCAAGTAAAAATAAGATAGAGGATCCTATCTTGTAAGTCGAGGTCACCTACATAGTTGTTAGGGTAATAAGGTCGTAAGGGAATAAACCATGGTTGTTACTGTCACCCTTATTTGAAATGGAGAGATGTCTCGGAAGGGAAGAAATAAAGACCTCAACTTTTTCACCCATGACAAAAGAAGTGATGAAAATGACGATTCAACCATTGAAACCATAGATAAATTTGGCGTTGGAGTAAAAAGCCCTAACAAGGTTTTCATAGAAAACACACCTAATTTGTAGACAAGGTAACCAACCGCAATCACGAAGTTGATTGAGGTACTTAAACTCGAGTTGATTTGAGACAAAGTTAAGGTCTAGTGGACGGGATATTTGGACATTTTGGGTGGCAAAGTATGTATTGAATTTTTCTAGGGTGTCATTTTCTTTGAAACAATTGGCTAAGGAAGGGGTTGGGATTGTACTAGAGGATTCACCCCTAACACACTTCTTAGCAGGACTTTTAGTAAAGCTACGGGGAGTCATGATTAGACAAAGGGTAAACTATAGGTAAATGAGAGGAATAAAAAGTAGGTACCTATAAAAATAGAGCATATACAAGCAATTTATATCCCTAAAAGCAACAATTTTGATGCAAAAGTGATGATTTTAGAAACTATACAATGGTATTAAAGCGATGTAGAGAGATAGGGAAAACCATAATATGTATATATATAATTGAATTGTATATACAATAATATACTTAAATAGTTTGCGAAATAATTATATATATACATATAAAGTGTTGCAATAGAGATGTATACACAAATATATAACTAAATAGATATAAATATATATAAACTAAACAATATATATGTATATGAAAAAATATATGTACATATATACATAAGTTATACTTTCACTATGTATATATACCTATCATTATATATAGTTGTAAAGATAGAATATAAATATATTTATACAAATAGATAATAAGTAAAAACTAACTATATATGGATTAAAATATGTAGTGATATATAATAGTAAAAATAAAATTTATATAACAATATAAGCCTATTTTCCCGCATTGTTTTTTTTTAATGAAAATCAAAATCAGCATACAAAGATGAAAAATTTAGTGCTAGATGGTCAAAATTTTAACAAATATTCACTAAAAACTAACATATGATTTAAGGAAAAATGAAAAAAATGAAAATGAAAAGTTAGGGTTTACCTTTGAAAATTGGAGAAAAATGAGTGAAAAAGGTGTGTTCTTTTTTTATGGAGAATCTGTTGAAAGTGATGGAGAGCACGTGGGAGACAAGAATCTTGAAGCAATTTTGAGTAAAAAAATAAAATATTTGTGGGTTAGAGAAGGTTGGAATCGAATGGTGAAGAGGTGAAAAGAAGGGAAATTTTTTTGATTGGTTTGGAGTGTTATGCAAAAAAGTAAAACGTTGCTGGGGTAGATATATGCCCGCAACTATTGATACTTGGGCACTTTTGTATCGATACAAATGCCTAAGTATTGGTAGAAGTCTCTTTCTACCGATACCACAAGAAGAAATAACCCAAAAGACTAATTTGGCAAACTTCTACATAAACTTCTACTACTTATACCAAAACAAGTTTGCATAAAATGCTAAAAATCAGTCAAAAAGCATAAAAAATAAGAAAATCTTGTTCTTATTTTTTATTTTTTTTATGCTTTAGACAATTTAAAAACATAATTAGGAAATTATGGATTTTCAAAACAAGGAGATTGTTTTACATAAACCTCTTCGAAAGGAAAATTTCTTTTTTTCTTCTTCACTTGGACGATGAAAATGAAGAAGGATGATAATTCTCATCTCTCTCCCACTCACTTACTATATATACTAAGTTTAAGGTTATAATTAAAGGCTTAATTAACTTATGTTTTAACTTTTAAAACATGTTTAATATATAATCTTTCTTAACGAAACTAGGCGGATGTTATCATTATCACCACTATTATATAATAATAATGGTTTAATAACTATTTAGGTCTTTTGCATATTTGCTAATTGGATCCTTATGCACTTTCTAAATTAAAATTTAATAGCGGTTGAACTTTTACAATTTAGTTTATGTACTATAATTAATGATTTTTTGGATTTAATTACTTAATTGTTCTTTAATATATTTTTATACTAACTACGTAAACCCTTCTACTCATATTTTCAATGACTCGATATACAGAATTGAGTTTCGTAAATCCTTCTAAAACTAGGTCTTTACAAACATAATTACAAGTAATGTGATTATCTTTAACATATGATAACTCTCTTGAGTGGTTAGTTTCCTTCTCAACTTGAGTTGGTTCTTGTAGATCATCAATTTTGAATTCTTGAACCATCTCATCTAATGTTTTTTTCTTCATGTGATGCTTTGTGAGGATGAACTTGATAAATTTTTACATCATGAAGATCAATAGAATCCTTTCTTCAATGAGAGTTAGATTCATAACAAATCACATGTATAGACTATTCTAGTACAAGGGTTCTCTTGTTGAAAATTTTATAAGCTTTAGAATTTGGAGAATATACAAGAAAAATTCCTTCATTGCTGTTGGCATTAAATTTTCCTAAATTTTATTTTTCGTTGTTTAAAACAAAACATTTGCAACCAAAAGGATGAAAATAGCTAATGTTCGGCTTTCTTCCTTTGAAAAGTTCATAAGAAGTTTTCTTTAAAATAACTCTAACCATATATCTATAATAATATAGCAATAAGTGTTTATGGTTTTCGCCTAAAAATATCTTGGTAAGTTGTTTTCTCATAATATAGTCCTAGCCATTTCCTCTAGAATCCTATTCTTCCTCTCAACAACTTCGTTACAAAAATTATGGCTAATAACATGTTCATTACAAAATTTGTCAAAACAAAGATTTTCAAATTCTTTTTCCATGGTCACTTCTTACACTTGAAATTGAATATTGATCTAACACAAATTGTTATGGAAGATTAGAGTCTTTTTGGCACTTAACGAGTTTGTTTCTTATCTCTTTTATTTTTTATTACATTTTCAATATTTAGCAGTTTATGTTTAATTTCAGTAAAATAAGCATTTTTACGCAGTTATTAGTATTTTATTTTTTAGTATTTTGACGACCCGTTAGGCCACCTCAGGCCTCGGGTATGACTAATGAGTTATTTGAGTATGTAGGGCATCAATTTGAGCTTAAGTTCGAAAGGAACAATGGTCGTGTCGTGACATCAACATTTGGGGTTGTGACACTGAACTTCGAAGCATCAAGGGCTGAAAATAAGATTGATGTCATGACGTAAGCATGAAAAAAATGATGATTTTAGCGGTCGCATGAACAGAATTTTAAAATTGCAATTTATTTATTAAATCATGGGTATTTCAGGAATAAATTACCCTAATGTTGCCCTGGGTTTTACCTATATATACACTCTTATAGTCTCATTAGGTGGTTGTGTAACACCCTATACTCAGTCCAGTCATCGAACCCGAGCTATGGAACGCCACATTAGCCACCTATTTGACTGTCCATTAACAACTAACCTAACCTTCAGCACACCACATGTAGAACATAAAATATGCTTAAGTTATCAATGTGCAGCGGAATATCATATGAGAACTCTCATAAAAGCTTTAAGTCCAACGAGCACACAAAATAAGGTTTGCATACTTATGGGTTTCACATATATAATAAGTTAAGGGTTCACATTTATAGGGAAGTAAAGTATGCACAAATTTAAAACAACTCAAGATCACGAACTTATTTCGCAGGCTTTAGGGTTCGTAGTGATAGTAACATGCAAGCCTACTTTGCTAGGGTTAACTTATCAACTTTCTTGGAACATATAGAATATAGTGAAAGGAACTAATAGCATGTGAACTTTAAGTTTTTGTAAAACAATACACTTCACGGAGCACAGTAGTTCATCTATCTAACGTGTTCGCACCACTGCATAGCTTACACATTTAAAGTCTTTTAAGGGAAAAGTTATTTAAATAGGGTAGGTCTCGTGAGCTACCTTTAAGAGCTAAGTTTATGCGAACTTAGTTCTCAAGGTTTCTGTGTTCCAAAAACTTTATGGGTTCGCAGATAGCAATTCGCCAATTGCTGGGGTTCGCATTATAGCAAGGTTCAACCCCTGCCACTTCACTACAACCTTGGCGAACTCTATAATTTGGTTAGTTTTAAAACTTTCATGCTATTGCCTTCGTGTACTCAAGGTTTAGATATTAGTGTTTAGTAACTTATCAATTAAGAAAACATCAATCTAACTTGGATTAAAATCTTACACTTGAAAATAGAGGTGTTTAATAAGTAATATCGATTCGTAGATAAAATATAAGGACAAACATAAGGAAACATAAAGAAAATAACTTAGTGCTAAGACAAACAAGGAAGTAATTAGAAAGATATCTCTAAGCCCAAATAGAAACCCACATTGCCTTTAATCCAAAGTTCATTTGTTCTACCTTTACAAGGTTTTTGCTTCCTTGATCACTTTTCTCGCCACGACTCACCTTGCGATAAAAATCTCTACAGTGTATAGAAAGGAGCATGTGAGTTCTTGCTAACTTAGTGAATAAACAGGTAAGAATAACCACGTTGCAGTACAAAAAATAAGTTAAATAGAATCATATCCATGGTTACTGAATTGTGAATAGGGTTTGCCTAATTGTGCAAAGTCTATTTCGCAAACACCAACAGTTAGATAGCTTAGTAAATACTAATGACTTTAGAAACAAAATCTTATTCACTTGTTTGTTCCTGTTGGATAAGCGGATCTCCTTATAACGCCTCAGAATGACTCAATGAGTCCTTAACATGTCCCATAAGTGTAGCACCAAGCTAAACACTCTCCAACACACCAACATGTCCCATTGAATGGAACTTAGCTCGGCATTCTCTTATCTCTCCAACCTTCCCCAAGGTCTCAATGCCCAAAACATACAATATAAAGGTGAATACTCACAATCCTATGACATGTCGTTATATCCAATAGATTCAAAAGGTTATCTTTTGAAATCATTTACTTAACACGGAGTTTGAAAACATGAAATCATATAGAGCTCATATATCGCTGTTCATAAAAAAACACATATTTAAATACATTCATTGAAAAAATTTATAGAAAATACTTACTCTTGGAACTTAGGTCAAAACCCTAAGCTCCTGATTAACACTATGGTTTGCACATGCAAGTGGCGATCCCTGAACACTCACCAATTTACTGAAACTCAAGCAAGCTTCGCTTTTCCTTTGTCTCTACTTGTAGACGGTTTTGTTGGGTTCGTAATAGACATACATTAGTTACAAACAACACATTCAAAATACGCACATAAACATAAGTGAACCTAGGTTCACACATACCGCACTTTTAGCTAACCTAGTTTCCTTTGTTGTGAACCTTTTTGAACATCAACAGAATAACAAAATCTTACCTTGATTTCTAAGAGCTAATTCTTGGGTAATAGAATAATCGATGATAAATTTGAGAGAATTCAGAATGTGAAATTTTCCATAGGAAAGGGCTTAATTTGTAGGCACTCAGTCTTTTTGTGTTCTTAGGATACTCTAGTTGTAATAGAAGTAGGAATTAGTTACGTGTATGAATGGTGTTGTAATACATACTGTCTTCCTAATTCTGGTATAACTGTTCTTTTCAAACGTGGCCAAAATTGGAAATCCCAATTCGCCAACCTACTAGTGAACCTCTATTTTCCAAACCTACTAGCGAACCCTAGTTTGCCAATCACACTGGTGATCTCATCTTGTTAGGTCTAAACCAATATGTGCAATTCGCCAAGCCCACTAGCGACATCTGCTCACCAAATTTTCTGGTGGATACATGTTCGCCAATCCCTTTAGCGAACCCATGTTAGCTAGACCTTTAGGTAAATACCTGCTTTGCCTGACTCTTTGGCGAATTGTTGCTTGCCAAACCCCAAACTCTTAGGCCCTACCTTGGGATTTTACATTCTCTCATTTTTAAGGAACTTTGTGCCCTAAATTATCTATGTAAGAACAGATGCGGATATTGACTCCTCATTGCTTCCTCTGTTTCCCAAGCGGCTTTACTGGTCTTGTGGTTTCGCCATAACACCTTAACTTAAGGAATTTTCTTGTTTCGTAGGACTTTCTGCTTGCGAGCTATAATTTCCATTGGTTTTTCATCATATGTTAAATTAGATCGTACTTCTATCTCGTCTGTTGGTACAACATGGGTTGAGTCCACATGATACTTTCTTAGCATGGACACATGAAAAACATCATGGATTCGCTCAATTTCAAGTGGCAAATTAAGTCGATAGGCCATTGGACCGATCCTTTCAACCCCTTTATAATGACCAATTAATCGCAGACTCAATTTCCTTTTTCCCCCAAACTTTAAGACTTTCTTCCATGGCAAGGCCTTTAAGAACACATGCTCACCCACTTGGTACTCAATGTCTTGTAATTTTAGATCAGCATAGGAATTTTTTTTGGTTTATGCAGCCTTCAGCCTCTCGCATATCAATTTGACCTTATTCTCTGTTTCACGAACTAGTTCTGGCCTTACCATTCTCCTTTCATCTAGTTCTGCCCAACACAAAGAAGTTCTACATTTTCTTTCATACAACGCTTCGAAGGGTGCCATTTGGATGCTTGCTCCATAACTTTTTTTATATGCGAACTCTACCAAAGACAGGTCTCGCTCCCAGCTTTTTATGAACTCCAATACACAGTTTCGCAGCATTCCTTCCAGTACCTGTATTACCCTTTCTGATTAGCCATCTGTCTATAGATGATAAGTAGAACTGAAGTTCAGTTTTGAACCCAAGGCTTCTTGTAAAATTTTCTAGAATCTCAAAGTGAATTGAGGATCTTGATCGGAGGTAATGGAAACTAGTACGCCATGGATTTGTACTATCTCTATGATGTATAGCTCTACTACTTTCTGCAAAGTGTAACTTGTCTGAACTGCTAGGAAGTGCAAACTCTTCACAAGACGATCCACAATCACCCATATCACATCTTTCTTTGTTGAAGTTAGAGGTAATCCTACCAAACATTCCACCATGGTGATCCTTTCCCACTTCTATTTTGGAATTTTGATTGGTTGTAGCAGTCTTGAAGGATACTGGTGCTTTACTTTCACCTTCTGACAGACTAAGCACTTTACCATAAAAACTATGACACCTCACTTCAAACCAGGCCACCAATACAGTTTGCAAAGGTCATGGTACATCTTGTTACTTCATTGGTTTATTACATAAGGATTACTATGAGCTTCATTAAGGATTCCATGTCAAAGCTCTTTATCATAGGGTAGGTAGAGTCTTCCATGGAAATAGAGTACTTTTTCCTCATTTAGTGTGAAGTCCCCTTGTACTCCCTGTTCTACTTAGCAAACCCTCTTCGCCAAGTCTTCATATGTGGCTTGTTTCTTTTTTATTTGCTACAAAAGGGTTGGTTTCACTTGCAGTTCTATAAATAGTCCCTCATCATTTGTCACAATCAACCGTGCGAACAGAGCTCGCAGCTCACTCATTGACTTTCTTCTTAAGGCATCTATGACCATATTTGCCTTTCCAGGGTGATATTCTATTGCACAATCATAGTCCTTTAGCAGTTCTATCCACCTTTTCTATCTCAATTTTATTTCCTTCTGTGTGAGCAAGCACTTGAGGGTCTTATGGCCTGTGTAGATGGTACATCACTCACCATACAAGTAGTGTCACCAAATCTTAAGTGAGAACACTATTATTGCTAACTCTAGGTCATGTGTTGGTTAGTTTCACTCATGAGGCTTCATTTGTCTCAAGGCATAAGTCACCACCATTCTATCCTAGATTAGCACATAGCCAAGTCCCAAGTGTGAGGCATTACTATAGACCACAAAGTCCTTTCTAGACTCTGGTTGTATCAACATAGGTGCTTTGGTGAGTATCACTTTAAGTTTCTCAAAGCTCTTTTATCTTTCTTCCACCCATGCAAACTCCTCGTTCTTCTGCAACAGCTTCGTTAAGGGTCCCGCACTGGTGGCAAATCCCTCAACAAACCTATGATAGTATCTTACGAACCCCAAAAAGCTTCGCACTTCTATAATATATATTAGCAACATCCACTCCAAAATTACATCAATCTTTTTTGGTCTACATGAACTCCCTTTACCAAAACCACATGACCTAGCCAAAATTCACACTTGTTAAATTTCACGAATAGTCGTTTCTCTTACAGAATCTATAGCATAATTCGCAGGTGAACATCATGTTCTTCTTTGGTTCGCGAGTACATCAAGATATCGTCTATGAAGACCATCACACATTGATCCAAATATTCATGGAACACTGGATTCATCAATTCCATGAACACAACAGGTGCATTTGTTAATCCAAAGGGCATGACCAAAAATTTATAATGCCCATACCTTGCGCGAAATGCTGTCTTTAAAATATATAACTCATTTACCTTAAGCTAGTAGTAGCCGGATCATAAGTCTATATTTGAAAACACTATGGCACCTCACAACTGGCTGAACAACTCATCAATTCGTGGCAAAAGGGTACTTGTTTTTTATAGTTAACTTGTTCAACTGCCTATAGTCAATGCACATCCTTAAGTTACTATCTTTTTTCTTTATAAACAGAATTGGTGAACCCCAAGGAGATACACTTCATCGAATGAAACCTCTATCAAGTAGCTTAAGTAGTTGTATCTTTAGTTCTTTAAGCTCTTTTGGTGCCATGCGATAGGGTGCAATTGAAACTATTGAACTACCAAGATATAGTACAATGGCAAAATCCAATTCGCGGTCTGGGGGTATACCAAGTAGCTCATCTAAAAATTGACCACCTCCGGACGTACTAACATGTTGAGTATGAATACTGCAATAAAATATAGAATAAGAAGGTGGTATCCGCAAGTATACGGTCTGAGTTGTAATATATTGTTACAACGAAATAGGTGGGTACTTTGAGGATCGTACCCAAGGGAGGCGTGTAACATCCCGATTTTGGGCCTAGTCGAAACAGTGGTTTCGAGACCACAAAATGATTTTGTAAAAATTTCGTTCGAAAATTTCACAAAATGATTTTGTGAAAATTTCGTTCGAAAATTTCAACGTTTGGGCACTCAATTTAGTCAAAAAGACTAAATTGTAAAAAGTGCAAAAGTTGTGTTCTACATGTTAGAGGTGTCCAATTGTTATGAAATTTTAAATTGGATGTCCTTAAATAGAAATTATACCATTGGTTAAATTGTGGATAAAAATGGACATGAGATAAGTGAAATAGAATATTTTTAATTGAAGGGTATTTTAGTCATTTAGTAATAAAAAAGAATTAAAAGGGGGAAAAGATGGCAAAATATGCTCATCTTCTTCATTTGGCCGAATTTAGCAAGGGAAAACCATAGTTAGGACTTTCAAGCTTCCAAGCTCCGTAGTAAGTGAGCCCAAGCCTCATTTTTAATGTTCTTTACATTTTTAGAGTCTTGATAACTTGATTTAGCTTATTCTAGCAATAATTTATCCTAGGGTTCATATTTGGAAAAATACCCATAGGTGAAATTTGTTTATTTTGATTTTTTATGGTAGAATATGAAGCTTGGAATTATGTTAAACAACTTTTGCTAAGCGATTTTAAGTGAAAACGAGTAAAACGACATAATCGGTAAAAATACCTAATGTTCATAAGTAAGTGTTAGAGTGGGAATTTGATGTTGCCATAGAAGGGAAAAATTTTCAGCATGTCATAAAACATAAGAATAAGGGATGAAATTTAATTTCTGAACTTTGGGGAAAAAGTGTAATTATGCAAAAGTTTAGGGGCAAAATCGTAATTTTTTCAAAGTTCGAGTCAAGGATTGTTTTGATGAATGTGAGTATTAAATAAGATAAATTTTCTATTATAGATCAAGAAGAACAAAATTCGGATTTAGATCGAGGAAAGAAAAAGGTTGAAGACTAAAGTGCTAGATTTGATCATATTTTGTACCGATGTAAGTTTACGATAAATAAATGCAATATTTTGATAATTATTGTTAATGCTATTGCTTTCAGCAATTATGTATTTATTTCATGAAAACATCTAATGTTGACTTAAGTATGAGATGACAGAGAGTTAGTGATAAAAACCCCGTTGAAACATTGGGAATGTATCGGATGCAAATGTCATGACATTTGGGTAAAGAGATCGTATGTAAGACCATGTCTGGGACATGGCATTGGCATCATTGAGATTATGAGAGGTCCCATGTAAGACCATGTCTGGGACATGGCGTTGGCACCAAGATAAGAGGTCCTCCGTAAGACCATGTCTGGGACATGGCATGAGCACCGATATGGGAACTCCCATGAAAGACCATATCTGGGATATGGCATTGGCAGTACAGAAAACATCCCATGTAAGACTATGTCTTGGACATATCATTGGCATGTATTATTAGACAGGAGACCCGAGTATCCTTAGTATTCCAAATGATTCAACGGGCTAGTAAATAGACCATGTTACATGAAAGTTCAGATAAAAGTATAATAATAAATTCAGGTGAGTTATAAGGATTGGGAATATCTCAGTTATCAGTTGAGAAAGAAATTTTAGCAAGGGAGGAGTAAGTTATAATCATGAGTTAATTAAGTAAGCAAGTAAGTAAACAAGTAAGTGAGTAAGTAAAGAAGCGAGTAAAGATTCTAATGTTTGATGAAATTTATAAGTATGATTATTTATGATAAATGTTGTTATTTATTTAATTGTAAACTTACTAAGCTTTATGCTTACTTTCTTTATTTTCCTTATTTTTATAGTATCGCCAAGTCAGTTCGAGGATCACAAGGATGTCGGAGTTCATCTCACACTATCTACAGACATCTCGGTATTATGTGATTTCGAAACGTGTAAAGCTATGGCATGTATAGAGACTTAGTCATTTTCAGTGTGTTTATATGATATGACTAATGATTTGCTATTGAAATGGCTAATTAAGAACATGTTTGGTGTTATGGATGCCTAAATGATAGTAAATACAAAGAAATTATAAAAGAGTATAAATTTGCAATGGTACAGTTTTTGGACAGCAGCACTGACGTGATTTTTGAAAAATCACCAAGGATAGTAGAAATAGAATTAGAGAGTGAATGAGATATAGAATTAAATATTATCAAGTCTATTTTTCACACAAAAGAAACGGTGTAGGCAAAGGAATTTTATATTAGGAGATATTTGAATTTTAGTGAGATAGGGTCAGAGTTGTTTTTGAAGTCTCCTATTCTGACTTTAGAAAATCATTAAAAATTGTACAGAAAGAATTATGATTCACAATTTATATGTCTAGAATTCTTGGTGAGTCTATTTTCAAAAAAAAAAAACAAAAACAAATGAGAACATTATATGAATTCTGTACAATTAGATAACTGATTTTAGTACAGAGAGGTCAGAAATGTCGAGTAGAGAAACAAGGGAGTCTTAACTAATAAACTTTACCAATTGGCTAACCCAAAAATTTTGGAAATTTTATGGTAAGAAGGTATATGAGTCTAGTTTCAGAGAAAATTTATGGATCTAAAATTTGAGTTTCGTAACTCGAGTTATAATTAAATTAGTGACTATCACGCGAGTGGACAACTTTACTGTGGATAGTGAAATTAATTATTTTGATTTGTTTAAGAAATCGGAAAATTTTTAATATTCTCGGTTTGGACCCGAATCATTTTTATTGCATGTTTTAGAGTCTCAAGGATCCTTTTTATGGACATATTGATTGAACGTGAGTGAATTAATTTTAAAAGCAAATTTTTTTCTCCGAATTGGTAAGTTAAATTAGATAACGCCTCGTGCTCGACTCCGGCAATGGTCTCGAGTAAGGGGTGTTACAAGGCGAGTGCTAAATCAATTCTAATCTAAACACTAAAAGATCTAATTAGTACTTTTAAATAAATTATAGTATGAGAGCATAAAGAGGGTTTTTATGGTTTTTATAGTAATAAACTTGGATACACGAAATAAATAAAACTTAAGAGATAAAAGAGTAGAGTAAATCAAATCTCAATTATTGGTGACTAGCTTGCTCTGGTAATCCCCATCAACTGTTGCTTCGGGTTCCTCATCAATCAACTAGTCGCTACCATAGTAGGACCTTCCACTCTTCCACTAACATAACGAGTTAGCAAGATCTACTTATCTTCCAACCTCACAGTCCAGATTGGCTTGGGGTGAAGGTGTTCACGAATGGGCAATACCAAATTTAGTTTAATTCCCACCTTGATGACTTCTTGGGGTTGTCAAGCCCAAGGTTTGGTTCACGTTCTTCCTTTCCTAAATAGTTGATCCGTTGAGTAACCCTCTCATTAATCCCCCATAGAAGGATTAGTTCCTCATGGCTTTCATAAACAATATGAAACAGATGGATGATTAATCATAATGATTGAATTGAAGTAATAGTTTAAGAAAATCCGGATTGATATTAATAATAAATACGAATCTATAGAATTTGATCTCCTTCATAATTCAAATATCTTGAAATAAAACAAAGACAAATAAGCTAAACTCTAAAAAACCTAAGAAAGCAAGAAAACAAAACTAAATCTGAAGAAATAATATAAGCTAATGGAGAGGTGTCCATAACATGTGCCAAATAAGCCAATTTATGGCCTTCAAATGGCCGTCATCCTTAACCCTAGGTTAGTTTATATTCCCGAGGTTTAAGATTGATTGTGTAGACCAAAACACCCCTGCTTAATGTTTATTTTTTATCCCAGAGTTGATGTCGAGACACACCAGGACATGTGCTGCGACAGAGGTGGTAGTATACTCCTCATTGAGACTTCTTCAGGGGTATGTCGCAACACCATCAGTCTATGTCTCCATTATGCTTTCTATGTTGTGACATCGGGCCTCCTGTGTTGCAACATAGCATCCAATATTGGTCTAAAATTCCTTCTAGTGGTCTCTTGCACACTTACAAGGTATGTTGACTCTTTTTTAGGCCTCATTCGACCCTTAAGGTCAATAAAAGACTCAATTTGCACATTTTATTGAAGGTAAGGAAAGCTAAAGAAACTTAACTAAAATATAACAAAAGTGCTTGTATTTGAGCTACTTAAATGTGAAATTAGTCTAATCTGCTACACCGATTTACGACAGATCAAACTCCCTCATACTTACGTCATTACTTGTCCTTAAGCAACATAAACAAAAATGACAAACAAAATTGACGACCCTTGAGCAAATATCATACAAGTATTAAGTTCGAAGCATATGACTTAGGCATTTCATGCTTACTAACAACTTTAACATGATGAATATTTGACTTACTACTTTTGATCTCAAATATCTAAGTTCAATATGTTACAAAATATACAAGTATTAAGGGTCTCATCTATAAAAATCCATCACTAAATTGTACAAGTACTTTCATTATCCGAGCAAAATACAAATAGTCGCTTATACGTATGTTTAGTATGATGTCCATTCATGCATAAGGATATTTAGGTCACATGAGACTTTTCGGCTTGTAACGTTCTGAAACATAGGGCATGTATGAAATTTAAAAACAGTAAGCATACAAAAGGGTTACAAACACAAAAATAGTTTGGCATGTCGTATTGATCCCTATTCTTCCACCCTTAGTGACCCTTACTTGCTCATCACCTTATTTCTCCTTCTCTCACCTTCCTTGTCTCTTCAAATATAAAAAGTCATAGCATGACATAGTAACTATGACTAGTATTACGAGGTTTTGTGCACTAATGAATGAGTTTTTCTTTTATTTTGTGACTTTGTGACTTTTTTTTAATACATCTCACTCATGAATGCTTTTTCGCTATTTAAGATTTTTTCTACTTCTACTAATTTTCTTTTTGGATTTCTTTTTTTGTTTCATACATTAGACTAACTTATAGTTCTTATATCACACCAATCTTTCCTATTTCACTCTATTTTTACAAACTTCGCTGTGATGTATCTACTTAACCCTCAATACGTATGACCAGAAGTCTATAATCGTGCAATATAGGACCAAAGAAAAGGGAAAATACAAATTAATGTTTTTAAGCTTAGGGCTTGTAATGAGGTTCATCAAGAAGTATGAACAGGCTAAAAAATTAGTACTAAAAGTGAAGAAAGTAGGTAAGATTTTTTGCTCTGGATGTGTTCCAAACAATGCCCCCTAATTATCTCAACATGCACTAATTTAATCAACCAAACAACTACAAATTCAACCATTTATCATTCGTACTAGCATGCTCGTTTCTTTGTATTTTCTATATCACTTGGTACAATTGATTGCTTAATGCCTATTTATAGTGTAACATATAGAACTTTGTAGTCTAATAATGAAAAATTTAAAATCACCTATCATCATGCCAAATTTATTCATAAACACAAACAACCTATGTACATGCTCCTAACCAATCACTTATATTTTCTACAAGTTCAAGGACACAAAAGACAAGAAAAATCAAAGAAAATGTAAAGATTGAAATAAAAAAAATTTCTATGTTTCCCCCGACACTTTAGTTGACACATTGTCCTCAATGTGTAGCCCTTAAAAACATAAGTAAAAAAGTTACCTGATTGGTCGTGGTTGCTCCAATTGCTAATCGTGGTTGCTTCCTCCTTTGATGGTGTAAAACTCAAATTGTTTGTGTCTCCTTTGTGTTGGGTTACTACATAGAACACTTACACAAAATGCAATATAACTAAAAATCTACTATTAATCCTACTCCTACAGAGTATAAATCAAAAGCATCCAAAAATTAATACAGGTCTTTAAAAAATAGAATTAAGAATTGTTCAATCTCCTTCCTTAAAATCCATCTCCTTTTTTTCGTCGTCCTCCTCATACTCTCCTTCATCTTCACTTTCATATACCTCTTCTTTTTATTCCAGATTTGTTGGCCCAAACACATCAGGTGTATAGTTGGGGAAACGAATGTTATTTTGCCTAGCAAATTCCTAAAAAATTGGTCCCGATTCTTGCATCCACTGAATCATCTAAAATAAGTTTAGATGACTGATGACGACTCTCACCAACTTCTTGTTGAGCTTGTGTCAACCTCTGGATGAAGCTGGTGTAGCTGTCACTTCTTACTGCCGCTTGTTCCAATCTTTTATCTGTTTGGCTCGCAACTCAATGTATTGTTAGGACAAGATGTCATCGATGATACTTCTAGAAGGTTTCAGTGGCTACTTAGCGGATGTCATAGATACACTCACCTTTTTGCATAATTCCATCACTAAATGGGCAAAGAAAGTTCCCACCTTCTAGCTACTGATGCACCTCTTCATATTTTGGTGGATCCATTTGCCAATGCGGGCATACTTTTTCTGTAAAATAACATAAAGTAAAACTACTCTAAAAGTATTAACTGTAGAAACATTTAAAGCAGGTACTATTTGAGTGCACAAAAATTGTATCCACATCTTAGCCTCAAGAAAATTAACCGCTTGATGAAAAGATACTAGATATTGGTACCTGCGCAATATTTCCATTCAACCCTCCCTTCAGTCAAAAAGTTTAGAATACTATCCATATCTATGTCTTGAAAATATTCTAGATCAATTTCATCAATGAAATCATTCTCATAGTATAGAGCATTATAAAAGTCGCAAATAATTCGAGGGGTTACTCGCACTTCCTTCCCCCACACAAGTACTATATCCCACATACGACGTCCAATATTTCTAGATTCTTGGTCCTGTAAAGACGCATAAAACTCCTAAATAATAAGGACCATAACATTGTCTTTAGGGATTGTCCATAAATGTTCCCACATATGATATCTGACTAAAGGCCTTATTTCCTTAAAAAAAACCATTAATAGATTAAATCCCCTCTCTTGGATAAAGGTATTTCCTTGAAGTTAAGTAAAATATTTTCCAATATCTGGGTTTGCGAAATTAGGGTGTTTGGACCCGTCAATGGATTGGGTTTATTGGTTCTTCTAATTTTTCTAGGAGGCATGATATTTCAATCTTAATGCAATAATAAACAAAAAAATTCAATGGAACAATAAAAAGTTGAATTTAGGAAACCTTAACCTTAAATATATAGTAGAAGTATGTTTGAATTCCTTGCTCCCGTGATGTTCCTGTTCCTTGTTGTGCCTAGTATAATTGAAGCGTAAAGAAAAATAAAATGTTTAAGTGATTGAGGGTTTAGGGTTTAAGAGATTTTGATAGATTTGATAGAGTTTGAGGGATTAAGGGTTAAGAGATGTTTTAATTAGAAATGAATATGGTTTGAGGTTATAAAATAGAGTTTTAAAGGGTTAAAATCAGCTTAAATAAAAGGTAGGTCATCAGGTTCGCGAATGGGTCGAGTCAACCCCGTAGAAAATTATAGCGATGTCACGACACAGGGTTTTTTTGTCACGACATCCCTGGCAGTTCACCTATTTTGCGACACAGAGGTTCTGTGTTGCAACGTATCTGTCAGTTTGGAGGTCTTGGGGAAACTGTTTTCTATGTTGTAACCCAATAGTGTCATGTTACGACATCGTTGTGTTCTTCATCGATATTTTTATTATGTACGTGGTGTCACGACATAGGGTTGTTGTGTTACGACAACGACTCTGTTTCAGCCTAAAATTCCATCTTGAGGATGTCTTGGTCTAAATATGTATCAAATAAATGTTAGAATCAAAACTCCACAGTTAGTTAAATATACAATAATTTACAACAGCTAAGCAATTCAAATATTTCTAAGTTTTATTGCCAAACTCATTTGATAGTATCATCAGTTCACCGATGGATGATTCTTCCATTTTGTCAGTATTAATCCATTTTTCATTATGACATTCCACATGTGCTCGCTTGTCCTTTTCCTAAAACCTGTTTATTCTTTTTGTACGCATAAGAGGAAGTGTGTCCCTTGGTCCGGGAACGTTAGAATTAGATACTTTTTTGCATTGTTCTCCTAAATTTTTCCAACTTTCCTCTTCACTAAATTGATGGTTGCATTTAAATATTTCTTTCTCAACATTAATTTTCATGGTTAATTCGTTCTTTTCTAAATCAATGGTAGACCTAGAAGTAGCCAAAAAGGGTTTTCCTAACAAGATAGGTATCTCCCGATCTTCTTCAAAATCAAGCACCACAAAATCTGTAGGGATAATGAAACTTCGCACTTTGAATAACACATCTTCCAATACACCTTTCGAATGTACTGATGACCTATCAGTTAACTGTAACGTTATTTGAGTAGTTTTAAGATCCCCTAACCCGAGTTTTTCAAAAATTGATAGAGGCAATAAATTAATACTAGCTTCTAAATCGCATAGAGCTCTATTAAAGTGAATATTTCCTATCTCTATGGGAATATTAAAACTCCCTGAGTCTTTCAACTTTTGAGGTACATGTCTTAAAATAATCACGCTACAGGAAGCATTTAAATCAACTTGTTCTCCTACCTTGATTTCCTTACGCCTTGACATCATCTCCTTTAAAAACTCGGCGTATTTTGGGACCTTCTCAACTAATTCGATTAAAGGTAGGTTAACATTTAATATTTGGAGCAAGTTCAGAAAACTTACAAATTCATCCCCATCTCGCTTTTGTTTTTCCTCTAATCTTGAAGGGAATGAGATTTTTGCATCGGCAAAATCTTTAGTTATTTCTTTCTCTGTCTCAACTACTGGTATGGTTATCTCTTCTGGTTCTGGCCCATCTTCCGCTTCTAGGGATACCTCTTGAGGATCGTTATTATTTTCCACAGTTTTCTCCAGAGTAGTGGATTCTAAGCTACTTAGTACTTTGCCCGATTAGAGCGCAATCGCTTTTACATGCTCTTTACCTTCCCTCCGTGGATTATCTTCTATGTTGCTGGGAATATCTGTGTCAATATGTCTTTTGATGTCACCCATCATGCTTGTCAATTAACTCAGTTGATCCTCAAGTTTAGCCAATGTTCTTGTTGAATTGGTGCACTTAGATTACACCTGCTTGACCTCCGTTCTCATTGACTACATTTCTCCTTCAATTCTATCCAGACGTAGACCACATTCAGTATGGTCATTTGGGTTGGCCCTATCTTGGGGTTTCTGCAAATAAGGAGGTTGGTAAATAGTGTTT
The DNA here is from genome assembly GCF_007990345.1 of Gossypium hirsutum. NCBI lineage: Eukaryota > Viridiplantae > Streptophyta > Magnoliopsida > Malvales > Malvaceae > Gossypium > Gossypium hirsutum. The sequence goes on from NC_053437.1 coordinate 49,261,820, forward strand.
TTAGCTTGGTTTGAATTATTACCTACTCCTTGGTTCCCTTCCCATCTTAGGTTCGGGTGGTTTCTCTAGCCAGGATTATATGTTTTTGAATAAGGGTTTCCACCCCTATTCTTGATGTAATTTACATCCTCAGTAAGATTGTTGATATAGTGGAAGAGTGGTTTGTCTCCCCCATGCATAGGCGGTGTATAAGCAGATTCGATACAATTGAGTCTATCCATATGTGAATCATTCAATTGGCCACTGATAGGAGTTTAGGGTCATGTTCTCATTGATTTCATATGCATCCTCATACGTTTTTTTCATAAGGGCTCCTCCTCTTGCTCCGTCTAATCCAGATCGTGTATTTGCATCCAACCTATTATAAAATACCTACAGTTGCATCCACTTAGGAAATCCGTGGTGCGGGCTTTTCTGAATCAACATTTTGAAATGTTCCCACGCCTTATAGAAAATTTCTTCTACCATCTGTCTAAAAATAACAATCTCTCTTCTTAGTTGAACTGCTTTGCTAATCGGGAAGAACTTCTGTAAAAACTTTTCGACGAGTTCATCCCAAGTCATGATAAACCTTGGTGCTTGCGAGTCTAACCAAGAAAAAGCATTATCAATCAAGGAGAATGGGAACAACTAAAGACGAATAGTGTCATCAGTGACCCCGTTATGCTTAAAAGTATCATAGTGTTGGAGAAACCGTTTTAAGTGCTGATTAGTGTCCTTTGTCACTGTGTAACACCTTATACCCGGCCCGGTCACCAGGCCCGAATACGAGATGCCACACCACCTTCTCGTGTCATTTACATTAAATAAAAAATTAGATTCAAGTAAATTGATCATCTTTTGTTTAGCCGAACAAGTTTTAATACGTTCAAGTGGTTAATTATTAGTATTACATGCAAAATCTTTCGTTAATCAATCGCACAAATAGCTAGAATCATGCATAAGGGATAATCAACAAAATTTCATAAAAATGTTCGTAAGTATCAACACTGATAATCTCTTATCGATATTTTCCTAGAGTGGTATCGATACCACTTGGAAAAAATAATACCAATTGAGCATTCTGTTTCTGAATGAAAAACCCATTTGTCGAAAACTATCGGTACCTCTGAACCAAGTATTGATATTTCTTCCCCGAGTATCGATACTCGAGAAAGGGAATCGATACCAAATCTCTATTCAATTTCCTGTACGTTTTAGTTCACAAAGGTATCAATTTTTAAGGCCTAATATCAATACCTCTACTACTGGAGCTAAATTTATAGCGTAGGAATGCGATGAACTCATCTTAAATAGTTCCTAATCGATATGCATCAAGTACTAAGTCCAAAAATCATTCATACGGCTTATTCGATAGCATAAAATACCAAAAATGAGTCTGAACAACTATCATCAAGCTAACATCAATGACTAAGTATTCTAACATTTTAATAACATGAAGTTCACATAAGCAAGCTCAAATGTCCAAAAATCAACAACTTAAATAGGTTCTACCACATTGCCAATTTCCCCAAAACAAATAGGAATAAATAAAAAACTACGAAGAATGTTTAGACTTCCTTGGATCACTCCCTTGGAAACCACACCGCCCACACCATGACACTAATCTTCAAATGTTGAAACGAGGGGAATGAGCTTTTGCAAGCTCAGTGAATGAATAGAATAATCATAGCATAAACATGTCATCATGCAACACAACCAGTCATTCATTCACAAATAACACATTCTTAAGTCTAGCATAATATAATATTAAAACTTGCATAGTCTAGGAGTCTTTTCGTAGCAGATATAAAAAATCATTCAAGCATAAAACATATTCTACACAATTATAGAACATAAGATAAGATGAGATATGATGGCACTTGGTTTATGGAACATGTAGTGAGCTCTATCATCATTCATCGGATGAACGGATCTCCTTACGCCATATAAACTCGTAGAGTCAAACATGTTCCAAAAGTGAAGCATATAGCTAACATTCTCTTTATTTCCCCTCACATGTCCTGTTGAATACATTCCTTTATCTTTCCAAACATGTCCTAGGGCCTCAACACCCAAAATCTCTATACATTTAAGTGAGAACTTACAACCCTATGGCATGCCAACTATATCCAATGGTTCTAAAATCAGAAGGTCAAAATATCTAAGAAACAACACATATTACTTACCGAGTATCCGTGCACTATCACTGCATTATAGCATCTTTTGCAAAACACTAGCATATTCATATAACATATTTATTGTATATTTATTACACTTTACACAATAAGCACCATATCCACATCTCACATATCATGCATATTATTCAACCACATGGTATGCCAGACAATTAGCCCATCAAGAATTGGAGTTAATAATGCATGATGAGGTATACCTATATTTGTACGAGCAACATAGGAACAATCAAATATCAGGTCAGACAAGCGGAGCCTCAACGAACCAGCGGGTTTATGATCGAAGGTGTGGAGAATACGAATATTCATCCATATTTCTTCCTGAATCGGATGAATTCCAAACTAACCTAGAAATAATTCAAAAACGGGTGGACTAGGTAGTGAAATTATTTTGAAAGCAAATAAAGGTAGAGACTCCATTGGAAGAGTTCAAACACTATGTTTCCAACTTAGATCATGGGAACCACTGTATCGTCATCAACCACTCTGAATTAAATGATAATAGTCACCAAGAGTATGGAACCGAAGACCATGGGGAGACATTGAGCATAATTGAAGGCGTCGTTGATCTAATTAATGTAGTAATAAATGTAAAGGTAGTCGTAAGTGTAGAAGTAGACCTAACCACTAACATGGAGCTTAATCATATTTGAATAAAAGTGTATACAATCTGATACACTTTTTGGCCAAAATCGAGGAGGTGCTAGGCAAACAAATCTACGAGTTCGTCTTATTATTATTCAACAACGAAAGTAAAACTTGGGCAACCAAAACTTCTCACGACATGAAGGGGAGGAGGCTCGATTAATTAATAGCATGAAAAACCATTTGGGGTTTACATATATCGATGCATGAACAAGCAAACTCATCAAAGTTTCGAGGACTAGCTGAAAGTTATTCTTTGGCGGCGATACAAATTGTCCCGATTCAGAAAAATAACTTTTCATTTAATTTCTTTTAATTTTTAATTTAAATTTTCACTTAAGGTGTTTGTAATTATTTTGTTAAATTTTGCAGCTATACTATTTTAGGTGTATTTGCAGCGGTGGATGAGTTCGTGAAAGGAGGAGTAATGAACGAGTTGTAAAGTCAAAAGTTTGTATGCAAGGTGGCCATAACAATATGTGAACTCATGATGATAAAGTCATGTCCTCATGACAAGCTTTCCGCGTCCCAATGAGACTTCTCAATGTCATGACAAAAAGGCCACAACGAAGAAAACAAATTGACGGTGACATCGCGACGAGAATACTTGTGTCATTGAGACGAGACGTTTGATGTCGTGATGAGCCTTGGCGTAATGGCCTCGAAACATGTAACGTTGAAGCGATGTCGCGATGAGCCCCTATTCCATGTCTCGGTGAGGCGACGAATATAAAAGGGCCTCATCATGACATGCCCTAACATCACTGACCCAAACACGATTCCTCTTATTTTACCCCGTCATTCTTCACCACCACAGCCTCCAAACCTCTATTTCTTTATTTTGTTTTTAATTATTAAGAATTAATCCTCCATTTTTATGAAAGGTTCTCTCCATTTTCAGATTAAATCAATTTTTCATCAAGTGTAGCAACCCTCTCCAACGAACAACGATAGCCTACGAGGAATCACGGTGACATTGATAGATCAATAATATGAAAATCGATGATGCTCAATTTGTTCTTTTCAAATTTTTGAATATCTATGTTAAATTCTGATAAATAGATTAGCAAACCAGTAATTTCATTTGCACCGATATTATTGTGTTTATTGGCTGCAAATTCATAATTAGATAAAATGGCTCCTCATAAACGACCTGCATCTCAGAAAATCAAGGAATGCGATGTTCCTGATGAACCGAGGACACGATTTGTCTCCACTGACGCCGCTACTTGAGCTGGCAAATTCATGGATAAACCACTGATTCTTGAACATGGCTTCGATTTTCCCACGTAATTATTTCACAATTTTATAATTCCAAGGATCAATCATTTAAGGTGGAACACATTTTTCCGGCATCCTCGAAACCAGCCGTTATATCGATTATCCTAGAATTCTATGCGAATTTACTGAAAGCACAAGAGAATAAAGTCTTGGTGAGAGGCGTGTACGTAGGCGCCTCTCCTACCACAATCGAGGGATTTCATAGGACATCTCATTATAGTCCAGATTTTTATGAAAATTTATAAGATAGTGAGGTGGGCCAAGATGAAATTATTAATTTTCTAACAAAAGTTATATGTAACAGCCCGGTTTTGGGCCTAGTCGGAACAGTGGTTTCAGGACCACAAATTCAATGAGGAAAAAAATTATTTTTATTATATTTTTATGGTCTACAATTTCACGAAGTGATTTTGTGAAAATTTCGTTTGAAAATTTCGACGTTTGGGCACTCAATTTAGTAAAAAGAACTAAATTGTAAAAAGTGCAAAAGTTGAGTTCTACATGTTAGAAGTGTCCAATTGTTATGAAATTTTAAATTAGAGGTCCTTATATGGGAATTAGACCATTGGTTAAGTTGGTGGACAAAAATGGGCATGTTTTTAAATGAATTAAAAACAAAATGGGCATGTTAGGCATGTTTCCAAAGTTTTTCACTAAGGGCAGTTTGATCATTAGTTATTAAAATGAATTAAAAACAAAATTAAAAGCCAATTTTTTTCCATATTCAAGCTATGGCCAAATTTTGCATGAAGAAATCATGACTAGGTTTTTCAAGCTTCCAAGCTCGATTGTAAGTCCGTTCTAGCCCCGTTTTTAATGATTTTTACGTTTTTGAAATCCTCATAACAAGATTTAGCTATTTCTACCATTATTTTGAACTAGGGTTTGTGTTTAAAAATTTACCCATGAATGATATACATGTATTTTGATGTTTTATGGAAGAATATGAATGTTTGGAGTGTGATGAACGTCTTTTACTAAGTGATTTTCGATGAAAATGCCTAAAAGGATTAATTTGTAAAAGATATAAAATATGTCACAATTGTGTGAATAAGTGAGTATTGTGGACTACTATAGTTGTGAAAATGGTTTGGCTAGGCCTAAAATGCAAGGAAATTGAATAAAAATTATTTTACGAGCCTAAGGGAAAAATCGTAATTTTGTGAAACTCTAGGGGCAAAAATGTAATTTTTCTAAAGTGTGATTTTTGGACTAGATTGAATAATGTGAGTGTTTATAAGTTTAATATGTGATTATAAATCAAGAAAGACGAGAAATTGACTTTGATCCGTGAAAAAGAAAAGTGAGAAAAGTGAAAAATTTCCTGGTTAAACCTCCGGAATAGAAAAGATACGAATGAAGTGACAGTAATGATCACACATGTGGCATGAACTGTGTGCAGGCCATTATGTGAATGTGATAGTAATGGTCACGTGTGTAGTATTATGTGCAGGCTACTACGTGTATTGAGTATCATTGATTATAAAGGTGGTTGCTATGTGCTGATTCCACCGGGTACCATTGATTATAAAGGTGGTTGCTATGTGTTGATTCCACCGGGTACCATTGATTATAAAGGAGGTTGCTATGTGCTGATTCCACCAGAAATCATTGAAAATAAAGGTGGTTGCTATTTGCTGATTCTACCGAATATAATTGATTATAAGAGTGGTGCTATGTGCTGATCCACTGTGTAACGATTATTATTCCGAAGTGATCATCAGGAAATTGGCTAAGTGAAAATACATGTGATCATATAACGATTAAGTGTAATCGAATAAGACCATTTGATGAACAATGTGCTCGATATTTGATCGACCCTTTGGTAAAATGAAATGAAGTAATGAAATTATGAAAGAGTAAATTTAACAACAAAATAGTTTAGGACAGCAAAAGTTGTGTGACTTTAAAATATCACTAAAAATAGTGAAAATTGAATTAGAAGCTGAATGAGATGTGGAATTAAATCTGAATGAGTCTATTTTCACATAAAGGAAACAGAGTAAGCAAAAGAGGTATACATTTTGAGATATTTGAATTTTTAGTGAAGAGGGGTTAGAACTGTCGAACAGTGAAATAGGGGAAACTTTAAAGAATAAAATATACTTATTGGCTAAGCCAAAAATTCTGAAAATTTTATGGTAAGAAGATATATGAGTCTAGTTTCAGGGAAAATTAGCAAATCCTAATTTGGAGCTCTGTAACTCAAGATATAAATAAATCATTGACTCAGACTCAGACAGTCAACTTGAATTTACATATGGGAAAATAGTGAAAGTATGTATAATGTTGTTTAAGTATGTTATACACATTAAGGATGAGGAATGGAGAGGAGGTGGAGGAAAAATTGGGAAATATATGAATTATTTGTGTATAATGGGTAATACGCTCGATTATAATTGATAAACGATGAAATAGAAATGACACATATATTTGTGCATTATTGGTCATGGTTTAAGCTCGTGTGGGAAAATAAAGTTTCATAGTATGAGTGTGTGGTATATTTGGTATATGATTTGGAATGAAGTAATGTCATGAATGGGTATTGAGTTAACACATGTGAGTAAGTTTGATACATGAATAAATATTGTGCTCATCCATGCTTATAATGCTTATGTTATATGTTTATTTGGTTGGCATATTTGGTATACATGCTTAGGCTTTGGCCAAGTTGTGTGGGATTATGTCACGTTAAATCTATAAGTTTTGCATCAAAATAGTAAGTGCCTAAATGGAAATATGCTTGTGATCATGGAATGGGAGGTAAGGTTTAAATTATGAAATGGTTTATCATGTGGTTAGTTCCAAAAAGAATTATGTTTCAATGCACTAGCTTGCAACTATGGTTGAATGATATGTTTATGTCTTGTGATATAAGCATAAGAAACATGTGTGGAAAGGTAATGAAATAATAAGTTCATACTTGAAGTGTAAAATGACGAAAAAAGAGGATGATGAGTTGAATTGATGTTGTTATTTAAGCTAAAATGATATTTTCATTGCAAAATTAAGAATTTCATAAATGTGTCAATGAATGGCATAATCGATAAACATTGAGTTAAATGGTAAATACGTATTAGTATTGATCTTAGTGATATTGAATTGTAAGTGAATTAAAAGGAAATTGCTAGTGATATGATTTGAATTGTAAGCATGAGAAATTGCGAAATGAATGAAAAGGAAATGAAGCATTGAATTGCATGAGTATGTATCGGGTCTAGTAGGCCCTATTTATTATGAATATAAAATTTTGAGGATATATAGTGAAGAATTATAAAAGTATGTTAATAATTTGAAAATTTTAATTTAGATGAAATTTTATAACTCGGTTCAATACGTTTACAAGTGTATGTGTTCTGGTAATGCCTCGTACCCTATTCCGGTGTCGAATACGGGTAAGGGGTGTTACATTATAGGCAGTTGGATTTGGAGGGCCATGACTAAGAAAAAATTACGATTTCAACATTCAATTACGACTCTAGAAGCAAAAATGTGTATGTATTTCATCAGTGCAAAATTTTCCCTACTCAGCACGTCATGGAAGTTACCCAAAATTTTCACAACATGCAAAAATATGCCAAAGGGCACACACAAGGGCTTCCGTACTCGTACTTGATTACAGATATCTGCAGACCTGAGTAACTAACTTACCCATCAAAGGGCATTTTAAATGATGTAATTTATGCGTGGTTCTGTAATCAATGAGCGGATCAGGTGGACCAAAGAAATGAATAAATAGTCATCCAGTTGGAATACATGCAAGACCATGGGCTCTTGGAATAGATGAAGGCACCTTGACCCATACCACCATGGCTACACCGATCTCATAGGGTTCTAGAGGATCCGACTAGCAATGAGTGGTTCAAGCACATAGCAACCCACATCGAGCACCAAACAAAATGAATGGCTAAATGTGACTAGAAAGAGCATCGAACCGACTTTGGATGGCCCGCATACTAGGTCACCCCGACAAGCGCCACACCACCCATTCCACCCCCAACACCTCCCAGCCTACGCCACCAGGTCCATCCACATTGAGAGGGGATGTGGCAAGGGTCATCTTCGACGAGCACGATGATGGCACAGACGAGTTCGACGACGACATTTCGCTGATTTGTAAGTGAGTTTCCTTATATTTTTTATGTTTTTTTATTTTAATTTTTTTCTCCTAAACAAAAGAAAAATAAAATAAAATATATAATTTTTGTGTTTTCTTTTTCTGTGTAGGAACCCCACAAATTATAATGTACTACAAATAAGAGCCAAAACAGCAAGAAAGAGTCAGTCCCACCATTTGCAATGGGCTTTTAAAGCTAATCGAGTAACCTCTTTCTTTTATTTTTTATAGCACATTAAGGACAATGTGTCGTATAAAGTGTGGGGGGTAACATATGATTTTTTTTAAAAAAATTGTGTTTTCATCTTGTTTTTATAGGTATTTTCTCGTTTTTAAAAATTTTTATTTTGTGTGTTTTGTTTGTGCTGAAACTTGTAGAAATACAAGTGATTGGTTAGGAGCATGTAAATAGGATTTTATGTATAAACTATAAATTTAGTTCAATAGTAATTGATTTTAGGTCATAATATATTAAACTAATTAGGTCACTCTATTACACTATAAATAGGTAAAAGCATGTTAAGTGTACCAAATGACAAATAAGTGCATTAAAAGCATATATGTTTGTTTAAATTATAATTTGTTAGAATGTTAAATTTTAGTTAATTGAATCCATAAATTGAAACACTTAGGGATGACCTAAGGCATTGTTTGGTCACCACTAGAGCCAAAATTTTGACCCTATATGTAAATTCCCTAATACCTAATTTTTATCCTAATTCCATTTTCTTGATGAACCACAATTGAAACCACGAGCCTAATGCATAAATTCTTGATCCTTTTTCTTTTTGGTCCCAGCATGAACTTAGACGTCAGGTCATTAATATTGAGAGTTAGGTCGATACATCACGGAGTTTTCAAAATAATTGAAAGTGATAGTATAGCATAGTGAGTATAAGATTCTTGCAAAGTTGTGCGTGAATGAAGAAAAAAAAGTATAGAAAAACTTTGAAAAGTCCGAAGCCAAGCGAGAAAATCTCAAATTTATAAAAGCAAAGGGACTAGAAAGAAAAAAAATTAAGAAAACAAGAAAAGAAAAGAAAGTACACATTTTTGCTCAAAAAGACTCGCTAAGATGATTATACTCATGAATACTATATTGTACCCTAGGAAATAGGGAGAAAAGGAAGGCAAGAGAAGTGGATAAGGTAGTGAGATAAGGACTATAATTGGGGTATTATCAGGTTCAATATAATGTGTCAAACTATTTTCATGCTTAAATCATTTTCTAGAGTCAGTTCTTCAATTCTGAACCAACCTAAGCCGTGAAACACTAAAACCTGAAAAGTCCTATGTGACCTAAGTTATATGAATCATGGACGAAACTTAATCAAAATATTAACATTTCTAACCACTTGTATTCTTCTAACATAAATGTAAAACTTTTTGTACTTGTTTTGATGGAAAACTATGCTTACAATTCTTGAATTTATTTGCTATGTAACCTTGTGAATTAACGTGTTTGATATTGCAAATCGGAATTCAATTATATATCGTGCTAGAATTACATGTTTAGTCACATTGTCTTGTTTATATTATTCTAGACAAGTCTCGTGTATTCAACATCCTCAAGCACTGATAATATTCTTCTTTTTCTGTTTTGTGTGTTTTTATTTTGTTTCTTGAAGAAAAGCAATGAGTTAAGTGTGGAGGAGTTTGACCTACCACAATTAGTTATGGAAAATTAGAGTCTTTTTGGCACTTAACGAGCTTGTTCATTAGCTCTTTTATATGATTCTATTACATTTTCAGTATTTAGTAGAGTAATATATGAAACTCGATCCTTTAGGAGGATCCGAATATGACGTGTCACTACTCAGAAATCATTATCTTAAACTATTCCTGGCACAAACATTATAAAACCATAGTGTTTGAAATAAACCTTTAATAAAATATGAAAAATAAAGTATAAGCCAAATGGCATATAGAATTTAAATAATATATTTTACCAACCTAGAATAATATTACTTTTAAATCACTCCATAAATTTTAATGAAATTTCTTTGAGTCATAATTCTTCAACATGAATCTTAATTACAATTTCTTTCCAAAATACAATTAGAAATCACCCTCATCATCATGCATAATACAAAATAACAGAAGTCTCATAGCAACAGATGCCCTCTGGCGTAGTTTAATAGAATGTCTTCATTCAACAATAGGCATGAGAAGGAAAAGGGAAACATGGTAAGTTCAAAAGAACTTAGTGAGTTCTAGAAGAAAACATAAAAATAGTTATTATTTATTCAGGCAAATCCTTTCAAGTTTCAAACACAATCACACAATTCCCTAGATGGTGAGTACCATTCACAAACAGACAATACACCAGTTTACTATTTATTTGCGTATAAAATATGCCTAGATGACCATTTAAACAAAACTTCTTTATGTTAGCCACATACCTAGATCCATAATTAGATTCATATCATTCAATCCATTCTTATTCCTTTGGTTTGTTTCCTTTTTTGTGATTTGCCAATCTGGTTTGCAACATACGTTTTCCTTACCAGAGGCTACATAACCATTTTCATGTATTGTGATCTACTAGTTCAATGTACATTCCATCAAAGGAAACGCCGTGAATAAACTTCCTTAACATCATTTCTATGATTCAAGCTATATTGTTCTTGTAAGAAATAGAAGTTAGTGCCTTAAGTATGAAGAATAGTTCTTACACTTTAACATAGACATCACAGCCCCAGGCTGACAGCTCGGAACAACCATTTTTCATATGCACACATTCACTTTTGCAGAGCATAAGTACTTACCTTACACAAAATATAACACAAGAATATTACACACATGAAAGTAAGAAGAAACTCACAAGAATACAACAAAGTCTATAAAGCAAGACCTTTGCCTTTATCACTCGGTCCTTTAATAGCATCTTGAGCTAAAATGTGGATAATTAACCTTACCAAATCATTACCCCATTGAATCCAAACATGCATGCAAGAAACACTAACACATGACCTAGAAATAGGAAGTTTCCTTCCTTACATATAAATTTAACTCTTATGCATACAAAACTAACAGTACGTATATAACCATAAAAATAACCTACGGTTCATCAGTATTTACCAGAGAGCTAAAACAACATGAAAGTTGGCTAAATAGAGCGAACCCAACTCAAGGAAGGTTTCTGGACTTAATCTTTTCAAAGAGAGTGCAGAGAAAATCAAGAAGAAGATGAATGCAAAGAAAATGCAAAATTTTATCAATGAAGACACTAATATCCTTATATACTTAAGCATGAAGACAAGGTTTAGTGGAAAGATCAAATTATTCCACTAACTCTTGATTTTCGAGATTAAGTGTGCTATCATAATTTAAGTCTTATCAAGTACAGTACCTTAGTTCCATTCTAACCAGTTCTCACTGGTCTAACTAAATAGTCTTATAAAAATAATAAACAATTCTATGAAACTACAGATTTAATGACTTCGCCAAAACATCTGGGGTGAAGTATACTCAACAAAAGAATCTGTCAAAACACAGAATTCACCAAAACATAGACTTCGCCAATCAGCACATACACAGAATCCTATACTTAACCACAACTAATACTTTACTTACTCAGAACTACACTTAGTACAATAAAAAAAACCATAAATAGAGACTTCGTAAGGTGGGTTGTTACAAGTATTTTATGTTTAATTGTAGTAAAATAAGCATTTTTACACTGTTTTTTGTCTTTTGACGACCCGTTAGGTCAAATTGGGCCTCAGATATGACAAATGGGTTAGTTGAGTGTGTAGGGCAACAATTTTAGCTTAAGTATGCAGGGAACGACGGTCGGGTCGCGACATCAACATTTGGCGTCACGACATTGAACTTCAAAGCATCAAGGGCTGAAAATAGGATTAACATCGCGACGAAGAGGACTTGACGTCGTGACATCATAATGTAAGCATGACACAGTGATGACATCAACTGTCGTGTGAGCATAATTTTAAAACTTCAATTTATTTATTAAACGATGGATATTTTAGGAATAAATTACCTTAATGGTTCCCTAGGTTTTGCCTATATATATAATATTATAATCTCATTAGGTGGTTGTTGAAAGTTAGAAATTAGACCGTGACTTAGACAGTTTTATTTCATTTTTATTTAGTTTTATTTTTATGTTAGCTTAGTCAGGATTTTTCCTGTTTCGATGTGAAGACGACTGCGAGCGGAGATTGCTTCAGAGTCGCACTTATATTTATTAAAAAGCTTTCAACAATTTTCTTTGTCATTTTATTTATATTTTCATTTGCCTAATCAATTGATGCTTATATAAATATTAGAATAGGTTGTGCGTATTTTATATCTTGCATGATTTGGTATAGATTTGATTTATTAATTAAGTAATTATTTACCTAAAATATAGAGTTTATTCTAGAGTACTTAATATATTAGGGAGTGACCCCCCTAATAGAATATTGAGACAAGTGAGACTAATAGGGGGTAGTCCGTCAAGTATAACTTGAGCCAAGAGGTAAGACCGAGAGGGTATCCGTATACCTAGTAAGAGACCGATGAGGTGACTTAGGTGGTAATCCTTAGTGAAGATGAGACCGAGAGGATACTCATAGCTAACGGTGGTAAGCAACTCAGTTGAGGGTAATGAATGACTTAATTGATAATTAGGGATTTAATTGATTATAGGCCGAGAGCTTGCATTGTCAACACTAGGAACATGAAATTCCATTAACTTAGTTTAGGTTAATTAATCTAATTAGTTTAATTAATACTTTAATTTGGATTCACACAACTAATTCGGAACTCTATTATATTAGTACTTATTTTCTATAATTAATTTAATAATAAATTTCTCCAATCTGCAATCCCTTGAGTACGATTCTCGGAATACTTTCCAATTGTTTTGTTGTAAACAAACTATATTACTGTAACATCTCAAATTTTTTGTTTTAAGTTTGTAGAATTATGTCATGAATGAGTAATTGGCTGAATAGTTAAGTCCTAGTGAAGCTATCCTTGAGACTTGAGTTCGATTCCCCTCACCCGTATAATTTTTTATTATTGAATTTTTGCCTAAAAATCCTAGAGTGTCGCTCTCGCTTTGAGACCCTAGTATAAAACATAATTTTAGATGTTGTTTCCAATTTTTTTTTAGCAATTTTGCACGCTATTGCTTCCCCTCTCACCAATTTCCTCTCCTCTCTTCATTTTTCTTTTCCTTTCTATTCTTAAGTCGTCCCTACTGATTTATCCATCTCCCTCCATCTTCTCTCCTTCCTTTTCCCAGTAAGGCCTAATCTCAGCATTCCAATCATTGCGAGTCTGAAACGAATGGCGTAAGTATGGTTTAAACAAATCTAGTTTTTTCCTTTTTAGCTTCTCTTTTAATTTTCGTATTGGCTAACCAATAGTGTTCAAATTATGGTTGAAACTCACTATTTTTTTTTTGAACAAAAATGACCCAAAGGGTCAAACTCAATTAATAGCATCCTGAATAATAATTTTATGGATATCCAAAGGACACTCCATATCGAAATACAAATCATTTTTATTCCTAATAGCTAATTTACACAAAGAATCTGCTGCGTAGTTGCTATTACGATTAATCCAAGTTACTTGGACCGATTCGAAATTGCTAAAGGCGTCACATTCTCTTTTAACGCACTGGCCAAAAATAGAAATATCCATCTTTCTTTTTTTGACCGCGTTGACCAGCGTTGCACTGTCTGACTCCCTAATTAATTTGCCAACCTTTAACCGTTCCGCCAGCTTTAGACCTTCTTTAAACGCCTCCAACTCTGCCCATATAACATCCATAGCCTTTTCCTTGAAATTATAGCAGGGACAGTCTTTCATGGCATGAATCAGAGTTTCTTCACTGTTATTGCACCTCGGGCAAGTATTATTAAACCCCTGACGGATGCAAGCAATATTGTCAAACGTTGGCAAAATATTATGACTAATTCTCCAGCTGAAGATTTTGATCTTTGGGATCATTTTGAGTTTCCAAATAGCGCGCCACAAAAATCTATGGGGGCCAAAGCCGACTTTCTTAAGAATCATCCATGAGTATGCCGACTTGGTTGTGTAGATCCCATGTAGGTTTTGTAACCACGTTCTGGTAACATTGACCCTATTATGAGGAATGGTCAAATTGCATATGCAGTCCTCCAAAAATTCACCATAAATCTCCTTAACCCTCTCTTTTTTCCACCACCCATTTCTGTTGTCCCACAAATCCTTGACTTTTTTTCATTGTCCTTGAAAGGGATCCGGCACACCGACTCACCCATAATGCCTTCCATGCCCCAATGGTCCCGTCTAATATCAATGGTTTTGCCATCGCCCACTTGCCAAATGAAGCCGTCCTTTAGCTCATCCACCGCTTTCGCTATGATCGACCAGGTGAATGAAGGTTTGTCCCCCTGCTTGTATCTAAACATGTCCCCCTCCGAAAAATACTTGGCACTTAACACTTTGAAGCATAGTTTATCCTTATGGGTCATGAGTCTCCAAACCTGTCTGCCCAATAAAGCCAAATTGAAAAGGTGTAAGTCCCGAAAGCCAAGTCCTCCCATCCCCTTAGGATAACACAGTTCTTCCCAAGCCATCATAGCCTATCCACGATTTTTTTCTTTATTAGCCCACCAGATTCGACCCGTTTGCGATTGAAGGTCCTCAATAACCCTTTTGGGGCCAAGAAAACTGAGAAGGCATAAGTCAGAATGGCCTGCATGATAGCCTTGATGAAAACTTCTTTCCCACCAAAGGAAAGTAACTGCTTTGACCAACTCTTCACTCTGCACGTACACCTATTAATAATGTTAGTAAATGCATCAGATTTTTTCCTACTAATGGGTAACGGTAAGCCCAAATAACTATCAAGTTTATCGACAGTACTCATTCCAAGCATAGAACTAAACATGTGCTTTTGGGGCTCCGGGGTTTTTGGGCTAAACATAATCATGGATTTATCCTTGTTAACCTCTTGACCCGAATCACGAATAAATTTAGCAATAATATTGACTATCTCCTCCACGTCCTTTTTTTTATTTCGAATAAAAAGGAGCGCATCATCAGCAAAAAAAAGGTGGTTAACTCGGGGTCCATTTCTGCTGGCCCGAATACCCTTAATCAGATTACTATTATTTTGAGCCTGACTTAACAACTTAGAAAAAGCTTCCATGCAAAATAAAAAGAGGTAAGGAGAATAAGGATCCCCTGTCTTAGGCCTCTTTCCGGCACAATCGTTTCGAAAAGAACAGAGTTACATTTGACCACGTATCGGACCGATCTGACGCATCTCATAATTTTGGTAACCCACTCAGCTGCGTAACCCATTTTTTTCATCACCTTTTCAATGAAAGTCCACTCTACCCTATCGAAAGCTTTGCTCATGTCAAGCTTAATAACGAAGCCTTTGTTTGGCCCATTCTTAGAACTTTAGAGATAATGGACCAACTCATGGGCAATCAGAATGTTGTCGTGAATCATCCTCCTCGGAACGAAGACGCTTTGATTTTGGCTAATGCATAAAGGGAGAGTTTCCTTCAGACGGTTGGCAAGCACTTTAGCAACAATCTTGTACACCACTCTGCAAAGACTAATGGGTCTAAAATTAGTCATGTCCACCGGTTCTTTAATTTTAGGGATTAAAACAATAATAGTATCATTTAAACGATCCACATTTTTATCCCCCCTAAGAATATTATGACACAATTTAATAATATCCTCCCCGACCACCTCCCAATTTTCCTTATAAAAATTTCCAGACAACCCGTCAATTCCCGGAGCTTTTCTAGGATCCATTTGGTTAAAGGCCTCCCTTATTTCGCTGTCCGTAAACTCCCTCAATAACCTGTCGTTCATTTTTTGTAGCTCTGACATGAAAAGATTTAGTATTTTTGTCCCCCTCTTTTAGCCAAGTAACCCTTGACCGCTGGGCCCAATATTTCTCCTCTTTGTCCAGCAAATTTTTGAGCTTTAAGCGCATAGTTTTAAGTTTATTTCCCTCATGAATGCTCCCCTGGCCATCCACAATTTTATTTATATTCGCCTGTAGGTTACTAATCTTGTTGCGCATCTTTTTTAACTTTCTATATTGCCATTCCCCAAGCTCTTGACCCACCCTCTTAATTTTATCCAGAGTATCCTAGGTTCCACTCTGCCACGCTTCCTTAATGATATTTTTTGCTTCTTCGTTCTTTGCCCAGCAGACATCATATTTGAAACAAAGTCTAGGGTCCCTAAACTTATCTCTCAGCTTTCTTCCTTCGGTATCTAACAGGATCGCATCATGGTCAGAGCTAGACTGTCGAAGCACCTTAGTTTCCATAAAAGGAAAGCTATTAACATCCTGAGCAGATATCAAGAAATGGTCGAGTCTCTCTTTAACCATCGCTAAACCCTCTCTTTTATTAACCCAGGTGAACCACCCATTATCCGTCTTCAAATCCACCATCGAGAGCTCATGGACGATCTCGCGAAAATCCTCCACAAGGGCAATTGGTTTTCTCCGACCACCTTCTTTTTTCGCATTATCGAGAATTGCGTTGAAATCACCCCCTATTATCCATTTTTCCTTAACAGACCTGCCAACCCTTCTAAGCATATTCCATGAGCATTGTCTTTTGTTAGGGTCGGCATTACCATAAAATCCAGTGTACCGAACAGGCTCGTCATCCTCATTATGGACCATCGCATAAATATGGTTGCTGGAATAAGATTGAATCTCGACCATGCTACTGTCTTTCCACATCAAAACCAACCCACCACTCTTGCCTTCCGCATTAACCGCCAGACATCCCTCCATATTACACTTCTTGCGAACAGAGGAGAATCTATTTGCACTAATTTTAGTTTCACAAAGGAAAATAATATCCGGGTCATTTGCAACGAGAAGTTGCTTTAAATCCCGAACCGTCGCAGGGTTTCCAATCCCTCGACAGTTCCAACAGAGGATCTTCATGGTTTTCGGCGCAGCTGATCACCATCCACCGCTGTAAATGGTAAAGATCTCTCCATTAATCTTCTCTTAACCATATTTTGATAGGCTTTCTCCCCGGATATCTCCAATCCCCCCTTTATCTCTGTCGCAAAAATTCAAGCAAACCCAAGCGAAAACAGCAAACAGAACCAAAAGCCACAACCCGGAGAGATGACTCCAGAACCAATCCAGCAGCAACAACCCTACGAAAACAATAAAGAAGACGAGAGACCATCCAAACGGCCAAAAAAATGAGAAAAGAAAAACAGATAACTCAACAATGATAGCACCAAATAAAATCAAGATGAACAAAAACACCAGGGACCCAACATCAGATCAAAAGACAACCACAAGAACACTAAAAACCTAAGAACTTGAAGAACCCAAAACAGTAAAACCAAAACAACCCAGAATGAGAAATGAAGACCTAATGACAGACCAAACGCAGGGATTACATCGGCCGCAACTCTAGAAAAACAACCAAAAACCCGGAAAGACCCACGAAAAGAAAGGAAAGATAAAAAGGAAAAAGAAAACCCTACTAAAGATCACAAAGACAATTACCTCCACCACAAACCGGAGAAACCAGAACCAGCAACCATGACCCCCAGCAAATCCAAGACGAGCGACCAGCAAATTTGCATACAAGAACCATGCAAAAAGACGTAGGGTTTTTTTTTATTTTTTTTATAAAAAAACTAAAAAACATGCAGAAACAACACATCAAGGATGAAAGGAAAACCACAAGGGAAAGCCAAAACTTAATTCCCCCTAGGGCCCACAGACATCAGCGAATCAAACCCCAAGAAATCCATGCATAGCACACATGGTCACCCAAAAATAAAAAATAAAAATAAAAAAAAAGCCAATCAGAAACAAAAATTAATGAAAAAGATGAAGATCGGACAAATTCACCACATGAAAATAAAAGAAACCACCTAAAACACCGTAATAAACGACTGACAAACCCAGCACGAAAACGTCACGTCCATCGATCATTCAACGTTAGGCACCAATCACATCGAATCAGGCGTTCCAAACATCACCGAAAAAAAAAGCGAAAGAAATGAATCACACCAACAAAGAACAACACACTCAACCCCTCCTTACTACCATAATATTCAAGTGAATAAGGCAGACTCACACAAAAAAACAAGAACAGAAATCGCCCAAATCTTACATTTCTTTAATTGAGTACAGAGTATTGGGTATGTATTTTATTTTGAGTTTGGATATGGAAATGAGATTTGTGTTTAAGAATTAAAAAATTAATCAATTTATTCGATTTGGTTGAAACTCACTATTTATTTTTTGTGTTTGGGGATGTTTGAAGGTACAGGTCTAAACTATCCAGATCAATATTAGTATCGGATAGTTGATCGTGGATTCATGGTAGGCTAATAGAGTAAGTAATCCTGGAAATCCCGAATCTAAGCTTTTGAGTTTATGTTTCTCCGATCTAACTAGATTCGATCAGTTATTTCTTTTAAAGGGTTATTGCTAAACAATTGTTCTTGTTGTTAGGTATAGATGTCAACTAGATCTAGTCAAATCTGGGTTGAGGAAGCTGTGAATTTGTGGTCTTGTGTCAAAATTTTAATTTTCAGATGTGTGTTCTAATTAAATGTTAGCAAACCGAGTGTGGATTGGACCACATGGCTTGTACATACAGGTGTGCACTGCACACGGGCGGTCAGCACAACTATGTACCACTATGTTGTTAGGGTTAAAATAGGGTCACAGAGCTTAAAAAAGGTGACATGGCCTGGCACACAGCCGTGTGGCCACTATTGGAAAAATTTATTGATTTGCACACGGTCATAATAAGTTACATAGTCTGGCCACACAGCCGTGTATCTCAGTAACACGGGCTATACCCCCTCAGAAGGCCTCTTCACACGATCGTATGACCCTCTATTTCATTGTTTCCCTTTGTTTTGTGAAATGTCTCATTTTAGTCCCTAAGTACTTACATGCATGTTAGAGCTCCTGTAAGTATGATTGAGACTTCATCAATGTTTAATTGACTATATAGTCGTGATTGATATGATACTGCTTGTATGTAAGCATGCTTTGGTTACTACTATTAACATAGATTTCACGAAAATCATGTCTTTGAAACTATTAAATCGAAGTATGTTGAGAATGCAATTGATATATTTACTGATACTGTTATTGTACTGTGTAGCATGCTATGCTACATGATTGGGATGATACTGTTACTATTATTGTATTGTTTAGCAATCTATGCTACATGATTAGTATGCCATTAAGCACTGCATGGGGTTGGGTTTTTTCGATGACGGAAGAGTTCTGTGGAGTACTGGCGACATTTAAAGTTCGCATTATTATTGTCAGTGCACTGCACTGGAATACTGATGACATTGGGCGATATAATCACATTATTGGTAGCTTTTATTTGCAAAAGCCATTGTGTATTTAGAACTACTGGTAGCGTATTAACCAGCATTATTAGTGGCTTGACCACAACAGTGGCAGCACTATCTGCACTTATACTGGCAGTTAATCTGCATTACTATTACTAGTGGTTTAACCATAATGAGCTGATCACACTGTTTAAAGTTTGGTAGACGGGTTCTGGAGAACTCGTAGTGTGTAGTGAATGGATGGGTAAGACTATTGCAAGTTCCACTGAGCATGCCATATACATAAATTGTTATGTCATGGTAAACCGTATGTATTATGTACTGTGATGTTTGATATTCTGATTGTTTGTATGTCTACTTTTTCTTAGACTCACACTGAGCTTTCTTAAGCTCACCCCTTTAGTTTCCTACTTCTCAGGTAATGCTCAAAATCAGGACCAAACTCGACATGTGGATGACTTTCAAACATCTGACTGATTTTATAATAAATAATTTCTTTATAAGTTTTCACTGGTTTTTGGAATTTAGTTTTGTTAGACAAGACTATGGCTTAGTAATTTTGTTTTGGGGAATATTTAGTTTTGTTTTCACTGGTAAATGCATGTTATTTGGACTAAGTAAAAACTGGCGTGGTTTATTTTTACTGCAAAACGTCTGTTCATGGTTTTTATAGACTGAGTCGACGACAATATGATTTTACAAAGATGTTCACCTATATTAAATAATGAGCTCTAAAGTTAGAATGGCCTATTAAATGAACGTTTTAACCTAACCTAAGGAGCAACTACATTTTTTCAAAAATTAGACAAGTTAGGGGTAGTCTTTCAAAAGCTTTTGAAGTCTGTTAACCATTCTGGTGGCTAATGTAGCCTCTATGATATGGTCATAATGTCTAGGCTAGGTTGGGGAGGTTACATTTGGTGGTATCAGAGCCTGATTCATAAACTCAGTCTGAGTTTTCTTTTAAAATGGTTCTGCATGCGTACATTAAAAACAAAAAGAATTTTGGGAAAATGAGCCACAAGAATTTTTGAAAAAAAAGGAAAGAGAAAATAAATTTTCAAAGAAAATAAGCCTGAGATTTTGATACTAGTTGTTGAAGAAATATTACTGAAACTATAAAGACATGGTAGGGCACATTGCATAAAATTTAAAACCAAGTATTAAAAAAATTAGAACTGAAAGAGAAATATTTAACTAAAAATCACTAAGTACTTCTTATTTTTGAACTGTAGATAAAAGAAGAAAACAAGAAATCCCTAATGAGTACCTATGGACACGAACTTGTGGTTCAAGAGGCTGTGGAGGGTGACAACGGGTGGCTCAAGTTGAGTCTTCCACTACATTAGAACATATGCTCGATTTGGAAACAAATGAGATTGTTGATGCACCCACTACTCAGGTTTAGGAATTAAAATACTAAGGATGTTGGGGATAACGCAGTAACCCATGCTATGTTGAGGGTACTAAAGAGGGTAGCTAGGGCCAAATCTAGTACTGGTAGTTGTGAAGCAGTTGGTGAAAGGCTCCGGTCGAGCGGGGCAGATTTGTTCAGGGGTGTTGCTAGAACAACCCCTACAGTGGTTAAGTATTAGTTGGATATCACTAAGCGAATATTAGAATATTTAGACTACACTATCGAGCAAAACCTCAAGGACGATGTGTCCTTTTTTAGGGACGAGGCCTTTAGATAGTGGCAATCATTTGTTAGGCATATGCTGCCTGAGCGTATCAATTAGGTATATTTTCGAGATGCCTTTTAGAGGAAGTTTGTGTGCACCTGATATGTTGAGGTCCGACGATTGAAATTTCTTAAGCTTAAGTAGGTTGACATGTTAGTCTCTAGGTATGAGGTTAAATCGATATGCACCTGGTATTGTGGCGACTGAGCTAGATAAGAGTTTTAGTTTTGAAAACTGGTTGAGGTATGATTTAAGGATTCAGGTAACCCCTATTCAGAAGCATGTGTTTGAGGCTTTGGTCGAGAAGACCAAAATTGTGAAGGAAATTAAGTGTGTGGAGTGCGAAAAGAGGGATAAGAATAAGGCTCAGCCAAATAGGGAATCTGGTCCCACAAGCTTAAACCTACGACCTTTGAAACGGGCCAAAAATGTTAGGCCATAATAGATTAATGTAGCAGTGGGCACTGGGTTGGTGGATTTCTGAAATGTGGGTTCTATGATAAATGCCATTCGGGCAAATATTGAAAAAGGTTGGGAGTCTATTTCAGTTGTGGTTCAGCTAAACATAGGGTTAAAAACTATCCTTTTTAGGTAAATTAGATGCAAGCAGTGGCATAGAATTAGGGTTAGAACAAGGTACAGAATCAAATGGGAAATCAATTTCCTCGTGGGGTCCATGTTCAAAATTGTAATGATAATTAAGGGTAGAGAGCTCCGAATTAGGGTACAAATTGAGCCGAAGCTAGGCAGCCTGCCTTGGTCTATGTGGTTGATGTCATAGTAGGTACATTCTTTATCTATTCAGTTCCTTATTTGCACTTATAGATATTGGATCTACACACTCGTATATTGCATGTGATGTAGCTGTTAAACTAAGGGTTAGCGTAGAGAAAACTGCTAGAATTGTTACTGTAGTAAGCCCTTTAGTACAATATATAATTGTAGGTAAAATTTATAAGAGATGCCCTTTGATGATCCAATGGGAAATTTTTCCTGCAGATTTGATAGAACTTCCATTTAATGAGTTTGATCTAACTTTGGGGATGGACTGGTTGGTTGAACACCAAGTTTGTCTAGATTGTGCTATGAAAAGGGTAACATTGAAGACAGTGACCGGAAAGGAAATTGTTATGGTTGGTGAACGCCGAAATTATCTGTCAAATATGATCTCTGCTATGGTAGCGGAGAAGAAGGTCTGGAAAGGGTGTGAGGCATTTATGGCCTACGTTTGAGATACAAGTGAAATTGGTTCTTCAGTGGACAATATTTGTACAGTTAGGGCATTTCTGGACATTTTTATCGAGGAGTTGCTAGGGTTACCTCTGGAGTGGGAGGTGGAATTTGGAATTGAGTTGCTATCGGGTACAACACCGGTGTCCATTGCCCCTTATCGCATGGCAACCAAAGAATTGAAAGAGCTGAAGGGGCAGCTTCAAGAGCTTTTGGACTGGGGTTTCATAAGAACTAGTGTTTCACCATGGGGTGCACCGATTCTCTTTGTTAAAAAGAAAGATGGGTCGCTCATATTGTGCGCTGACTTTAGGCAGTTGAATAAGCTGACAATAAAGAAAGTACTTCTTACCCATAATTGATGATTTGTCTAACCAATTTAGGGGTGCAATTGTCTTTTCTATGATTGACTTGAGGTTCAGATATTAATAACTTAAGGTGAAAGAATGTGAAGTACCCAAGACCGCATTTAGGACTCGTTACGAATGCTCCTTCTGCATTCATGGATCTCATGAATTGGGTTTTTCCTCCCTTTCTCGATCAGTTCTTCATTGTGTTCATTGAAGACATATTTGTGCACTCTAAGTCTAAATCTAATCATGATGAGAATTTAAGGCTAGTTCTACAGATTCTCCATGAGAAGAAGCTTTTCGCTAAGCTTAGTAAATGTAAATTCTAGTTGAAAGAGGTTATGTTTTTGGGGCATGTGGTGTCTACTGAGGGTATTTAGGTGGATCAAAAGAATATTGGAGCCATCCTAGGTTGGAAATAGCCAAAGAATGTTTCAAACATTCAGAGTTTTCTCTGTTTGGTGAGATATTATTGAAAGGGTTTCTCCTTTATTGCAACTCCATTGGCCAAGTTGTTAAGGAAGAACACTCCCTTTAAATAGACATATAACCAGCAGGCTAGTTTCAAAAAGTTGAAATTTGTGTTGAATCAAGTTGAAATTTGTCTTGGATGTGTTCTAATGCAAGGTGGCAAAGTGGTAGCTTATGCCTCGAGACAACTTAAGTCACATGAGTGCAACTATCCAACTCGTGATTTGGAATTGGTGGTTGTTATCTTCACTCTTAATATATGGAGACACTATTTGTAGAAGTGTATTATTTACATGGATCATAAGAGCCTTAAATATCTCCTCTCTCAGAAAGAGCTCAAAACATCTTTGGATCGAGCTTTTTAAAGGATTATGACTGCACGATTGAGTATCACCCCGAAAAGGCCAATATGGTGGTTGATACTTTGAGTAGAATGGCAATGTTTGAGTCAAGAGCTATGTTCGCCCGATTGAGTTTGTATGATGATGGGGGCATTTTAGCTAAGTTGCAGGTGAAGTCTACATTGGTTCAGGAAATTCAGGATAAGCAACCATTGGATGTTTCTTTAATACCTCAATTTAAGCAGGTTAAGAATGGTTCGATTGATTACTTTAGGATTAAATCAAAGGGTGTTTTATGTTTTAGAGGTAGGTATTGTGTGCCATATGATCGAGATTTGAGGCATTCCATACTCCAAGAAGCGTATAGTAGCCCTTATGCTATGCATCCTAAAGGTGTTAAGATGTATCGAGATTTGAGGGGGTTATATTGGTGGCCTGGTCTGAAGTGAAAGGTAATGAACTATGTATCCAAGTGTCTGACTTCCCAACAGGTTAATGCTGACCATCAATTTTCATCTGGGTTATTACAACAGATCAAAATTCTTCAGTGGAAATGGGAGAGAGTGACCATGGACTTTGTTAGTGTGTTACCTTTAACACCTACTAAGAAAGATTCAGTGTGGGTTATTGTGGATAGGTAGACCAAGTCTGCTCATTTTCTACTGGTTCGTACTGATTTCACTCTTCAGAAGCTTGCTAAACTCTACATCTATGAGGTAGTGAAATTGCATGGGGTGATAGTGTCGATTATTTCATATCGAGATCCCCACTTTACATCTCAATTCTGGAAAAAGTTGCATGAGGCTTTGGGTACCCGATTGGATTTTAGTACAGCGTTCCATCCGTAGTCAGATGGTCAGTCTAAAAAGGTTATTTAGATTTTGGAGGATATGCTGAGAAGCTATATTATTGATTTTCAAGGTAGTTGGGAGGAGCATCTACTATTGGCTGAGTTTGCCTACAATAACAGCTTTCCCTCTAGCACTTAGATGGCACCTTATGAGGTTCTTTATGGTCATAAGTGTCATACACCCTTATATTGGATTGAGTTGGGCGAGAAAAAGATTTTGGGTCTAAATTTGGTTTAGGAAATCAGGGCAAGGTCCTTTTAATCTAGGACAGGTTAAAAGCGAGTTCAAATAGACAGAAGTCTTAAGTTGATCTAAAGTGGAAGGATATTAAGTTTAGTGTAGGTGATCGGGTTTTTCTTAAGGTCTCTTCGTGGATAAAGGTT
Organism: Gossypium hirsutum; assembly: GCF_007990345.1. Taxonomy (NCBI): domain Eukaryota; kingdom Viridiplantae; phylum Streptophyta; class Magnoliopsida; order Malvales; family Malvaceae; genus Gossypium; species Gossypium hirsutum. The sequence goes on from NC_053437.1 coordinate 49,286,685, forward strand.
CTAAGGTTTGGCCGAAAAGGCAAGTTAAGCCCTAGGTTTATTGGACCCTATCGGATACTTAAGAGAATTGTTCCAGTAACTTATCAGCTTGAGTTGCTTCCAGAGTTGGATCGCATTCACAATGTATTCCATGTATCGATGTTGAAACATTATCGATTTTATCCTTTTCACATTGTCCAGATTGAAGAGATAGAGATTAGGCTGGATCTATCTTTTAAGGAGGAGCATGTACGAATTTTGGATTGAGAGATTAAGGTTCTAAGGAGGAAGCAGATTCCTTTGATCAAGAATCAAAATTTTGGATAGTCATTTACTCAAAATCCTCTTAGCCACCCATTTCACATTTCTCATCACAAAAAAAATATTATTATACACATTCAAACAACTTTCTCATACTAAATATCTCAAAAAAATGAGGTGGGGACATTAGAACCATATATTCATTGTAACACCCCTTACCCGGTCCGGTCACCGAACCCGAATAATAGAATGCTACATGCAACAATCACAACCACATCTAAAGTTTATATAATATAATTCACATACATTGCAATGAAATAAATTGAAATCTACAAGGATTTAATTGTGAATTTCAAGTAAGAAATAGGATTGATTTGAAAATTTTTCAAAGTTATAAAGTTTCAAATTTTGTATCGATATTTAATTGTTGGTATCGATACCATACCTAAATAACGATAAAAAATTCAATTATGTTTGTTAGGCAAAAATGAGGGTATCGATATTTATTTCCTAGTATCAATATTTTAAGAAAAGTATCGGTACTCATAAAAATCAATACCATTTTATTATTTTGTTTGTTTTAAAAACCGTTCATATGGTCAAGCATCGATACCAAGTACAAAAATATTGATACTTAAGTTTAAAAATGGTAAAATTCCATCTTTAAAATGTCTATTTCATGCTCAAAACATCTAAAATTCAAATGATACTCTTTAAAAACAATTAGAGCCTTGAAATCATCAATCAAAAGCATATTAACTAATAAATAAGACTTATTATATTCAACTAATTTTCATTATAGCATTTTCAATACTAATATACCAAGGTTTATCACACTCAACTATACCAATATGCCCTTAATGACACCTCAAATAATCCATCAAACATGCATTTACTCAACCATTCAAACAATCTCCCATTTGATTCCATTACAACATATAACTTATGCACAAAGACTTAATAAGATCATACATTTAAACAACTCAAAACACATCAAAACATTTGCCAAAATAACATAAGTTCCTTGTTCTAACCAATATGCCATAAGGCACCATCATATCCAATCTAATTCAACAATTCATATCATATATCAAATCATTCACATAATCATCAACTAAAGCATAAACCACGCTCTACTTTCCAAGTTCAACCATTTCATAATTTAATTCAACATGTCAATCCCAAAATTTGCTTCATCACATCCTTTATAAGCATACCATAAAAACAAGTGATATAACATACTACATATCAAATTAAAACGCATTATATTACCAACTAGAACTTAAGTTTTACCAACTCCAAAACCCTATATACATGCCGCAAGACCAAATAACAAATCAAAACCTACCGAGGTAGAAGCTTGATAGTGTGAGCCTTAAAGTTGATACATCTGATTAGTTTCGGATTTCGTTTCTCTTAATCTATAATAGAAAATTTAGCTTATTTAATACTCACATTCATCAAAATAGTCCTTGACTCGAACTTTGGCAAAATTATTATTATTTTACCCCTAAATATTTGCATATTTATACTTTTACCCCAAAGCTCAGAAATTAAACTTCATCCCTTATTCTTATGTTTTATGACATGCTGAACATTTTTCCCTTCTATGGAAACATCAAATTCCCACTCTAACATTTACTTATGAACATTAGGTATTTTTACCAATTATGTCGTTTTACTCGTTTTCACTTAAAATCGCCTAGCAAAAGTTGTTTAACATAATTTAAAGCTTCATATTCTACCATAAAACATCAAAATAAACACATTTCACCTATGGGTATTTGTTCCAAATATGAACCCTAACATGAATTAATGGTAGAATAAGCTAAATTGAGCTACGAGGACTCCAAAAACGTAAAAAAAATAAAAACCGGGCTTGGATGTACTTACTATGAGCTTGAGAAAGTGAAGAAACCCTAGCTATGGAGTCCCTTGAAGTTTCAGCCCTATGGAAGAAGATGAGCACATTTTGCTATCTTTTTCCCTATTAATTCTTTTTATTACCAAATGACTAAAATGCCCTTAATTAAAACTTTAGTTATTTTTATCTATGCATACCCATTTTTGTCCGTAAAAATCTAATGGTCTAATTACCATTTAAGGACATCTACTTCAATTATGCACTTCAATTAAATCCTTTATCATCTAAAACTCATATATACCCACTTTTGCAATTAAACCTTAATATGCAATTCAGACATGCAATCACTGAAATTTCTTATCGGTATTCTAACACATGCATCCAATCAATCGGTAAATCATAAAAACTAATCACAATAAAATTTTCTATTTTAGATTCGTGGTGTTGCAACCACTATTCCGTTTAGGCCCTATTTCCGGATGTTACATTTCTCCCCCATTTCGGGATTTTCGTCCCCAAAAATCTTACCTATGAAGAGATTTGGGTACTATTTTTGCATAGCCTCTTTGGATTCCCATGTAGCCTCCTCTACCCCATGCCTATTCCATAATACTTTCACAAGTGCAATACTTTTGTTCCTGAGTTGTTTGGCCTCTCGAGCTAGATCTTTACCAGTTCTTCACCGTAAGCCATGTCTGGCAGAATTTCAACCTCAGTCTGAGAAAGAACATGTGAAGGATCTGAACGATAACCGCGTAACATAGACATATGGAATACATCATGAATCTTCTCTTACTCAGTCAACAAACCTAACCGACAAAGCTCTGTCCGATACAAAGGCGTACGACACTTACGTCCATACAAAGCTTCATAAGGTGCCATCTTCAAACTCGACTGATAACTATTATTATAGGAAAACTCTACCAACGGCAAATATTTCTCCCAACTACCTTGAAATTCTAAAACACAACATCTGAGTATCCTCAATTATCTGAATAACTCTCTCTGACTGACCATCGGTCTAAGGATGAAAAGCTGTACTAAAACTCAACTTTGTGCCAAAAGCTTCCTGTAATTTTTTCCAAAACCGCGAAGTAAATCTCGGATCTCTATCTGGGATAATCGATAAAATGAATAATCCAAATGAACTGGGATAAAATGATCTGACTTCATTAGCTTATCAATCATAACCCATACTGCATCTTTCTTTCTCGGTGTCAATGATAACCCTGTCTCAAAATCCATGGTAACTCGGTCTCATTTCCACTCAGGAACTAACACAAGCTACAATAAACCTGAAGGTACTTGATGTTCAGCCTTTACCTGCTAACAAATCAAGCATCTAGAAAAAAATTTTGAAATATCTCTTTTCATTCCTACCCACCAGTACATTTTCTTCAAATCATTATACATCTTTGTACTACCTGGATGAATAGATAAAGAACTGCTATGTGCTTCCTGTAAAATCTTTCGAATAAGCTCATCATTCTTCGGTACACATATCTGATTTCTGAACATTAAACAACCATCAGAACTGATCTAAAAATTCGATTCAACACCTGACTCGCACTGAGCTCTTTTAACGTACAATTCACTGTCATATTTCTGATCTTTACAGATTTCTTCAAGAAACATCGGTTTAGCTCTCAATTCAGCTAAAATAGAACCGTCATCTTATAAAGCCAAACTAGTATTCAAAGCTCTCTATGTAAATAAAAACTTTCTACTCAAGGCATCAGCAACAACATTTGCCTTACCCGTGTGATAGTCAATCACTAGCTCATAATCTTTAATTAACTCTAGCCATCTTCTTTGCCTCAAGTTCAAATCTTTCTGGGTCATCAAGTATTTCAAACTTTTATGGTCAGTGAATATTCGACACTTCTCACCGTACAAGTGATGTCTCCAGATCTTCAACGCAAATACAATGGCAGCTAGCCCTAAATCGTGCGTCGGGCAGTTTTTCTCATGTGGTTTTAACTGTCTGGAAGCATATGCTATTACTTTACCTTCCTGTATAAGTACAGAACCCAATCCATTCAAGGATGCATCACTGTAAATCACAAATTCATTACCCGATTCTGGCTTTACTAAAATAGGAGCTTCAGTCAACAATGTCTTTAACTTGTCAAAACTTTGCTAACACTTCTCAGACCATTCAAACTTCACATCTTTCTGCAACAACCTTGTCAACGGGGTAGCTATCATGGAAAATCTCTCTACAAATCGTCTGTAATAACCAGCTAATCCAAGAAAACTTCTAACCTCTGACACATTTCTGGGTGGTTTTCACTCAACAATTGCTGAAATTTTACTCGGATCAACTTTAATACCATCACCTGAGACAATGTGTCCAAGGAATCTGACTTCTCGAAGCTAGAACTCACTTTTGCTAAACTTGGCATACAACTGATTATCTCTCAAAATCTGTAAAACTATTCTCAAATGTTTGGCATTTTCAATCTCATTAGGAGAATAAATCAGAATATCATCAATAAACACAACTACAAATTTATCCAAGTACGGTCGAAAGATTCGGTTCATTAAATCCATGAATATGGCAGGAGCATTTGTCAAGCCAAATGGCATCACAAGAAATTCTTAGTGACCATACCTCGTCCGGAAAGTAATATTCGAAACATCTGACTCTTTAACCCACAACTAATAGTAACCGGATCTCAAATCTATCTTAGAAAACACAGTGGCTCCTTTCAATTGGTCAAACAGGTCATCAATTCTAGGCAGTGGATATTTATTCTTTATTGTTACTTTGTTAAGCTGTCGATAATCTAAACACAACCTCACCGAACCGTCTTTCTTTTTCACAAAAAGCACTGGTGCGCGCCACAGAGAACAATTAGGCCTTGTTAAACCTTTATCAGTTAATTCCTGCAATTGAGCTTTCAATTCTTTCAATTCCAACGGGGCCATTATATAAGGAGCAATAGAAATGGGAGTGGTACCTGGAACCAACTCAATAACAAACTCAACTTCTCTAATAGGAGGCAAACCTGGCAATTCTTCTGGAAACACATCGGAAAACTCACAAACTACTGGCACTGATTCAATTTTCAACTCTAGATCTTTAGTATTCAATACAAAAGTAAGATAAGCTTTATACCTTTTTCTCAAACATTTCTGAATAGACATAACATAAATCATGGCAAGAGAACTATCTGACTCATCTGAATTAAACCGGATAATGTCACTATTTTTGCATTTCAACTTAATGTATTTCTTTCCGCAATTCACTATCACATCATGGGCAGTCAACCAATCCATACCAAGAATCACATCAAACTTATCAAATGGCAATAGCATAAGATTGGTCGGAAAACAGTGACCTCTAATCATTAAAGGGCAAGTTTTACATACTTTGTCTACTAACACATACTGGCCTAATGGATTCGGTACTTTAATCACAAATTCGGTAGATTCTTTGGGCATGTTCATACTAGGCATTAATCTCATGCAAACATAGGAATGGGTCGAACTCGGATCAATCAAAGCAATAACACTAGTATCATAGAGAGAAAATGTACCCGTAATCACATCGGGGGAGGATGCCTCTTCGCGAGCGTGAATAGCATAAGTCCTTGCAGGTTCTCTAACATCTGGTCTAGCTGCTGAGTCTCTGGACGTACCCCTATTACTTGCTCTAACTCCCAAATTCCTCTGCGGTCTGCCTCTATTGGGAGCATTTCCCGATCTTGCACTTGGTATTACTTCTCTTTTAATTGTTTCGGGACAATCCCGAATAAAATGATCTAGTGCACCACATCTGAAACAAGCATTTTTGTTTTCTCAGCACTCACCGAGATGACGTCTACCACATTAAGCACACTCTGGTCTAGGTGGTCGAGTACCACCCACACTTGCGACTGTAGTAGTTTGAGCTCTTAAACCCACAAATCTTCTACCTCTGTTTCGGCTAGGATACCCGGCTAAAAAATTTGATCCAATAGAGAACACTTTGGGCCTCTTGGATGTAGACTAAAATGCTCTGCTCATCTGCCTTTTCTTTATGTCTTGAACCTCAATTTCAGCTTTGCCCTTTTTTTTTTATTTTAACAACTCCTCTACCTTACAGGCTCTTTCAACTAGAACAACAAACTCTTTTATCTTTAGAATGCCAACTGACATTCGGATATCATTATTGAGCCCATCCTCAAATCTTTTACACATGATAGCCTCTGTAGACACACACTCTTGAGCATACTTGCTGAGTCTAACAAATTCACGTTCATACTCGGTTACAGTTGTAACACCCCTAACCTGTGTTCGTCGCCAGATTGGGGTTATGAGGCATTACTGAATATAGCACAGTTCAAAACAGACATTTATTTGAATTCAATCACAAAGCAAACTTGTATATATATATTTGGATCACATAGTCAACCCAAAATTCAAATTATACTTTTTATTCTAGTAAAAAATTTATTATAAATGAAGTCACTATTCAAATGGTCACACCCAACTACAAGAGACGAATATAAACTGTTAATTCATATGTTTAGTGAATATGTATTTTCATTCATCTAAATTATAACACAAGTATTTAACATTGCATAGTTTCAAACCAACAACAATGTCGTTACATAATTAACAAATTATAACAAACTCATCCAATATATATAAGTATATATATAACATAACCGTATGAAAGTAAGTTTAATGTACCAAACATAACTAGTTCATTATGTACATATTAAACACTTATTAGCCTATTAATAGCTTATGCATGTGTATACTCCAAAATGACCTATTTCCGAGCATTCATAATTCATTATCGCTACAAAACCAATTAAGACATGTTTGGTCATTATAACATTCGAACCATAGCAAATTTATGTATTTATAACATTCCAAAACGTATACTTTCAAGCCTTTTAAAACCAACCCAATGTATCCAAATAGCATGTTCGACATGCAACATAACCAAACCATATAGATATAGTCATTTATACACATCTCATATCCAAAATACACAAGCACATTATAGCCAAATTATTTGTTCATAAACATATTTCATTATTTGCCATTTAACAACCGCACCTTTATAGTCAATACATACAAATACATCATAAGCTTATAGATACATGTTATAATCATATTAATATAAACACCAAAACCGAATCTTATGGTCACTTACATCTTCAAATCAAATGTGCCTCAATTACACTCCATATTTAAATAATATTACCAATTACCTAATTATCACATAACATAATCTTAATTCAACTAACATTCAGTATAAACTTCATTACCAAAACACATAAATAAATATCACCCTTTTATTCAACTCATATTTCAAGACTTTAATACCTAGCATAAACTAAACTTATCACATGCATGAACTTGAATAATTCATTCGAAAACAAGTTCAAATCATTTGTCTATATATATATCAATCACCATAGCAAAACATAATAAGCTTATCTAACATATATATATAAATCTAGCAAATTACACACTTAAACTATGAAACATAATACCTAACATGAACTCATATCATAGCCAAAATGCATAATCACAAACATCACTTTAATCCAATTCATCAAAAGCATTAAGACCAAACTTAACCTTTTGTCTATATGCCATAACCAAATCCATATAATACCAAAACCAAACATATCACACATATATATAACATAATTATAAGCTCTATTTTTTACCATTAAAACCCTATACATCGAAACCAAACTCAAACAAAGGAGATAAGCCATTTTCGCATGGCTATATTATATACATGTCCAAAATCAGACCAAAATACATATTAGCCTATACATGCCATAGGTTCGAAATAAAACTTTTAAAAGTACCGAAAGTAGATGACAGTGTGAATGACTTCACTGACGATCCCCGAGCACGTAACAACCTCCAAAATCTAAAAAAAACAATGACAAATAAATGTACAAAGTAAGCTAACTTAGCTTAGTAAGCCTTAAGGAAATATATATATGTAACATATAATATCATAAGCAATTTATCAAGGCCGAATATACACATATATAAACATTACTAATACATTCACAAATTTTAAATCATTTTTTGTTATGGCTAATCGTTTATACACGAGCTTCCAATCATATACCTATAATTAACATAAGGCTGAACATACCTTTCATATACACACATATACTTATAATAGCATTATGTATTATTTTTTTTATATATCAAACAAACTTACTTACCTAATTATCAAATAGGTAATTAAACATCACATACCTGATCATTTTAACTCATTAATCACATTCGATACCACATCAGCATAAAGCCTGTGAGGTATAAAGCTTATTAAAATACACTGGCATAAAGCCTTCTAGGCACAAAGCCAAATATGATACACCGGCACGAAGCCTACTAGGCATAAAGCCTGATATGGTACACCGACATGAAACCTGCTAGGCATAAAGCCTGATATGGTACATCGGCATGAAGCCTGCTATAATTCACCGGCATAAAGCCTGCAAGGCACAGAGCCCAAATATCACTGATACAAAGTCGGTCTTACACATAATTCATATATAGGAAATCCTAATTATTCTTTAAGGTTCATACTAAGCTTTTCAAATGTCGTATCTCAGTTAAATCGAACTTGTACCCAAATCTCACAAGCATTTATACATTCGGCTATTAATATGAAAATTCATACAATTAAATTCAGCATATAAAATTCATATACACTCTAATTTAACGAAGTTTATTTGCTTATAGACTTACCTCAGACGATGAAAATCAAAACAAGACGATTAATCAACGACTTTGGTTTTTCCCCGATCCAACTCCGATTTCTTTGGTTCTTGATCTAAATGTATTCAAAATAAACTAATTTAAATATAATTTTATTCAATTTAGTCCAAAAATACATAAATGGGAAAATTACCATTTTGCCCCTAACATTTTACACTTTATACATTTTAGTCTAAATTTCACCAAACACAAAATACGCAAAATCTCACAACAACATAAGTAGGCCGAATCTTTCTTGTATTCATACAAGTCCATGCATTTCATTTATTTCACATTTTAGTCCCTCAATTTATTATTTTTTCAATTTAACCCTAATTACTCAAAATCATCAAAAAATTCAATACAAAACATAAATATACAAAACATATATTTCATAATTAATCATAAAACATCACAAAACACAATTATTCATCAATTTCATAACTCAAAATATTCATCAAAATCAAAAATTATAGCATGGGTTGGATAGTACTCGAAGCAACGATCTTAAAAACATAAAAATTATCAAAAATCGAGCTAGAAATCACCTTGAATCAAGCTCAACAATGGTCGAATGCCCTAGCTTTGTTTATTTATTTTCTTTTTAATGGAATTTAGTCAAAAATAATAAAAGATGAACATGGCTTTATTTTTTATGTTTTATTATATTATAACTTAAAGTTTATTTTACTTATATAACCTTAATAAAATAAAATAAAAACTATATAATCTATGGCTAATACCGTCCAACCAACATGAAAATGGGTTGTTTGCAACTTAAAGGCTTCCATTTAAAAACAAAATAGCAATTAGGCCCTTTTTTTAAAAAAATATCAAATTTTCATTTTACGCGATTAAGCCATTTTCATCGAATCAGCATCCAAACGATAAAATTTTTAAACGAAATTATCACACAAGCAAATTCACACATTCTAAACACATGAAATAATATTTGAATATTTTTTTTGACTCAAATTCGTGGTCCAAAAACCACCGTTCCGATTAGGGTCTAAATCGGGCTGTCACAACAGTTATCTTACCCTGCTTTAACTCAAGGAACTCTTTTCTCTTCTGGTCGATAAATCTCTGAATGATATACTTTTTACGGAACTCCTCCAGAAAGAAATCCCAAGTAACTCTCTCGCTCGTTACAACTGACACAAGAGTCTTCCACCAATGATAGGCCGAATCTCTAAGGAGTGAGACAACACACTTCATGTATTCCTCAGGTGTACAAGATAACTCATCAAAGACTCTGATAGTATTCTCGAGCCAAAACTCTGCTCTCTCTACATCATCATCTTTAGTAGCCCGAAACTCTTCAACCCCTTGTTTTCTAATCTTATCAACTGGTGGTCTTTCTCTTATAACTGTACCTGTGAGGGGGTGGAGGTCTAGTAGCCGGATTCGTACGAACGAACTTGGCAAACCATTCATTCATAGCTTGGAAGAAGGCTTCTCAAGCTCCTCCTCCCTGACTAACTGTAACAGGCCTTTCACTACTATCTGGTGGCACCGTCCCTTCTGTGGGAACGGGCGCATTACTTTCTACATCATCTGCACCAGCTCGTTCGGGATCCATAACTATAAAAGAAAAACATTTTAAAATCATCAAGAGTCGTCACACAATCAAAATACAAGAATGGCATGTATAGCTAGACTCTTATTCATACTGGATATTTTAATAACCAACTAAACTCTCGCTCTGATACCAATAAATGTAACACTCCTTACCCGAGACTGTTGCCAGAGTCAAGCACGAGGCATTACCTGACTTAACTTACTAATTCGAAGCATAAAAATTTGCTTTTAAAATTAATCCGCTCACTTTCAATCAATATGTCCCTAAATAGGACCCTCGAGACCCTAAAACTTACAACAAAAATAGCTCGGGTCCAAACTGGGAACATTAAAAATTTTCCGAACACTTAAACAAATCAAAATAATTCATTTCATTATTCACAATAATACTGTCCACTAGCATAACATTCACTAATTTAAATATAACTCAAATTACAAAACTCAAAATTTAGATACATAAATTTTCCCTGAAACTAGACACAAATATCATCTTACCATAAAATTTTCAGAATTTTTGGTTTAGCCAATTAGTACAGTTTATTCTTTAAAGTCTCCCATGTTTCACTACTCGATAGTTCTGACCCCTCTTCACTAAAAATCAATTATCTCATTTTACGTGTTTCATATGGTGCTTTTGCTTGTTTCTATTGAAAATAAACTCACTAAGGAATCTACAAATATAAATTATAACTCATAATTCTTTCTGTACAATTTTTAATGATTTCTTAAAGTCAGAACAGGGGACTTCAAAACCATTCTGACGTTATCTCACTAAAATTCAAATATTACAAAATATAAAATTCTTTTGTCTACACTGTTTCTTTCATATGAAAATAGACGCAATAATATTTAATTCTATATCTCATTCACTCTCTAATTCCATTTCTACTATTATTGGTGATTTTTCACAATCAAGTCAATGCTACTGTCCAAAAACTGCTCCATTGCAAATTTTTACTCTTTTATAATTTCTTTGTATTAACTATCATTTAGGCATACATAACACCAAAACATGTTCTTAAATAGCCATTTCAATACCTAATAATTATCGAGTATTTACATATTATTCATTAGCCATATCATAAGGATACACACATAAAATCACTAAGTTCCTATACATGTCATAACTTAAAATGTTTCGAACCACAAAATACCGTGTTGGTCTGTTGATAGTGTGAAACGATCTTCGACGCCCTTATGATCCCTGAATTGGCTTGGCGATACTATAAAAAAGAAGAAAAATAAATGGAGTAAGCGTAAAGCTTAGTAAGTTTACAAGCAAATAAATAACAACATTTATCATAAATAATTATACTCATAAATCATCATCAAGTATCATGGTATTTGCTTCTTTTTTACTTACTCTCTTACTTGTTTACTTACTTGATTACTTAAATAACTCATGATTATAACTTCTCCTCCCTTGCTGAAATTTATTTCTCAACTGATAACTGAAATATCTTAACTCTTATAACTCACCTGAATCTATTTATTAGTCTATTTACTAGCTCATTGAACCACATGGAATACTAAGGATACCCGGGTCTCTTGTCTGATAATAACATGCCAAAGCCATGTCCCAGACATGGTCTTACATGGGATGTTTCCTGCACTACCAACGCCATATCCTAGAAATGGTCTTATATGGGAGTTTTCATATCGGTGCCCATGCTATGTCCCAAACATGGTCTTATGGGGGACCTCTCATCTCGATGCCAATGCTATGTCCCATACATGGTCTTACGTGGGACCTTTCATAACCTCAATAATGTCAATGCCATGTCCCAGACATGGTCTTACATGGGATCTCATCCCCCTAATGTCATGACATTTGTATCCGATACATTCCTAATGTTTCAACAGGACTTTTTAACACTGATTCTTTATCATCTCATACTTGAGTCAAAATTAAATAATTTCATGAAATAAGTACATAATTGTTGGAAAATAACAAAATTAATAATAATTATTGAAATATTGCATTTATTTACCGTAAACTTACCTCGGTACAAAATACGATCAAATTTAGCAACATAGTCCTCAACCTTTTTATTTCCTCGGTCTAACTCCGGATTTCGTTCCTCTTGATCTATAATAGCAAATTTAGCTTATTTCATACTCACATTCATCAAAACAGTCCTTGACTCAAACTTTAGCAAAATTATGATTTTGCCCCTAAACTTTTGCATATTTACTTTTACCCCAAAACTCGAAAATTAAACTTCATCCCTTATTCTATGTTTTATGACATGATGAACATCTTTCCCTTCTATGGCAACATCAAATTCCCACTCTAACATTTACTTATAAACATTAGGTATTTTTACCGATTATGTCGTTTTACTCGTTTTCACTTAAAATCGCCTAGAAAAAGTTGTTTAACATAAGTTAAAGCTTCATATTCTACCATAAAACATCAAAATAAACACATTTCACCTATGGGTATTTTTCCAAATATGAACCTTAACATGAATTAATGGTAGAATACGCTAAATTGAGCTACAAGGACTCCAAAAACGTAAAAAAAAAAATTAAAAATGGGGCTTGGATGCACTTACTATGAGCTTGAGAAAGTGAAGAAACCCTAGCTATGAAGTCCCTTGAAGTTTCGGACCTATGGAAGAAGATTAGCACATTTTTCCATCTTTTTCCCTTTTAATTCTTTTTATTACCAAATGACTAAAATGCCTTTCATTAAAACTTTAGTTATTTTTATCTATGCATACCCATTTTTGTCTATGAAAATCTAATGGTCTAATCACCATTTAAGGATCTCTACTTCAATTATGCACTTCAATTAAATCCTTTATCATTTAAAACTCATATTTACCCACTTTTGCAATTAAACCCTAATATGCAATTCAGACATGCAATCACTGAAATTTCTTATCAGTATTCTAACACATGCATCCAATCAATCGGTAAATCATAAAAATTAATCACAATAAACTTTTCTATCTCAGATTCATGGTTTTGAAACCACTGTTCCGTTTAGGCCCTATTTCGGGATGTTATAGCTAGTGGCATGTCAATCGTATCCTAATCATTTACTACGTTCAAATGGGCATTTAACATATTTCATAACATTTATAATTCAAAGGCACTTCCAGAATATCAATACACCTACTATAAATCAGTTAGGTTCTTTTCAAAAACATATATAACTCATGTTTCGAATATGTTCATCACTTTACCAATAAATCTTACTCGCATTTCACCTAATTGTAACAAATAACAATCTCAAACCAATATTAACATTTCAACCAAAATTTAATTAACAAAGTCATGACAACACCAAACAAAAATATATACATATATCCATACTATGAACTTACCAATTAATTCGACTAATGGTTGACTCGTAGGGACTAATCTATAATTTTCCCTTTTCCCCGGTTATCCTCCGTACAGTTCAATTATTGATATATATAATAGTTAAACTCAATTTATCAATTTCAAAAACATTATCATACTTATTTTTATGCACATGACTTATATTATTCATTTTACAAATTTTTACTAAACTTTTACACTTCGTTCAATTTAGTTTCTAAAACCGAAACTATTAAAATCTTCACATTTGAGCCCCAATACACAAAATCAATTCTTAATACATCCATAATTATCCTTCAAATGCTTAAAAATTACAAAATTTACATGCTAAAATTTACTTATTTTCATATTAGTCCCTAGACTCAAAACTAACAAAAATTCCTTTACAAAATTATCCTTATTAATAACCAAGCTTATAAATATTTCATTTAATCTCATGAACACCAAAAATTCATTAATAGCAAGACCCTAAACCTTTATCATTTTTACAAAATAACCTTCGGTTAGCTAGATTAAGCTACGACGATCTCAAAACATAAAAATCATGAAAATGGAATAAAAATGCACTTACATGCAAGAGCTTTGTTTGGCTGAACTCAAAGCTTCAACAATGGAGAAGTTTGGTTTTGTTTTTCGGTGGAACCAAATAAGGAAGATGATAGCCAATTTTTTTATGTTTTTACTCAATTATATTTGTTTTAACTTTAAATTAATCTATAAAATGTATAAAATACACCTACTAACCGTCCCACTTAATAAAAATTGTATATTTTCTTTATAAAACCTCCCACATTTACTAAATAATAAGTCATTGAACCAATAAAATTCAATAGTCATTAAGTTTTTTGCCTTTTATGATTTATTCATTTTCTTTATTTAATTATTAAATCGCTACAATTACCGAATCAAGACTCAATTAAACTCTATAATGAACTCATAAATATTATAAAATAATATTTTTTGACTTGATAATCAAAAATTGAGGTTCCTAAACCACCATTTCTTGTACCACTGAAAGACAGGATGTTACATTCATACATTGATTGAAGTTTTCTATCTCTAGCTTCAACTTTATCTCACCAAACCACAAACCCCTGGGTATTGAATGAAAATGGTGATGGTGGAAGAAGAAGGTTTTTTTTCTAGTAAAATTTAATGGAGGAAACTTGGATTTTTCAATGGGTTTTATCTAGAAGTGAAAAGAGAAGAAATAGCCATGGGAGGAAAGGTTCTCCTCATCTCTTGTTACTGTCGAATTTGGGGATGAAAGGGTGAGAAAATCATTTTATTATTAGATGACCATATCATACATATGGAATAATTCATTCATGTTTTCTTATTCACATATTCACTTAATTATTAGGGGACCAATTCATTGTGTCATTCATTTTATTTAACCATTTATCTCATATAGTTCCACTTATCCAAAAATCAAAATGTTCTTCAATTCTTATCATGTACTTCATTATTTTAATAACTTCATATCTCATACTATCTTTCTCCATGATTTATTCTTATCACATTTCCATATGTTTTCAAACAAAAATCTTCTGACATTTTAATTTTCAAAGTGTATTACCAATTTCATTTTTTCAAATTCAAGACAAAAATCACCGATGATAGCATTTCTTTCCAAGTTTCACAACACTCTAACACATGTCTATTCACATTCTAATACTTCATTAGAGCAATTTATTATATCAAATAACAAATCATATAATTGTTGTAAATCCATTGATAAATGGATGTCCATAACCCCAAAAAATTATCCTATTGTAACCCCTAAAAGATGAATATCCAAAACCCCTAAATTCATTATCTTGTAACCCATAAATCATTTATAGGGTACCTCAATATTGATCCTTAATGCTTTGTAACTTACAGTTTTTGAAGCCTTATAAATAGAGTGTATGTACAAGCTTATTGGATGCCAATATAAAAGTTGAATCATTCTTTCATCTTCTGTTCTTCTCTCTTGTTCATTCTATATTTCTTTTAAGTTTTATAAGACGTTATCAATAAGAGCTTCAACAAGTTTATAGTGAAGTTCACGTCATTGCGACTATATATAACTTGCCCGTAAAGCTCCCGTTGAATTATATACGGTATACGTATTTTCATCATTATTTTAATTTGTTCATCATATTTTTATAAAAAAGAGAAATATTCAAAGCAAACAAATCAGTTTTTTTTATTTTCTAAACTATTTTGGTTTATTCACCATTTTTTTAAAGGTTACTAAAATAAATTTCATTATTTCAATTTGTTTTAAGTTATTATTTTGACTATTTCTCTCTATGCCAATATTTGACATACATATTATTATTTCACAAATTTGGTATAAATAATTGGATTGTTTTACTATTAAGAATGTTTATTATCATGATATTGCTCAAAGTGATAATTTCTTTTATCGACGATCAAAGTTACCCTCTATGGTTTCCAAGATCATAGACAATAAGGTGCAAAGTTTTTATAGGAAGTTTTTTTATTTAATATTTTATATCTTGCTATTTTTTTAGCTAATTCATGATCAATTATAATTGTTTTGATTAACTTGTTTTATTTTTATGATCTTAGATGGATGATGAAAGATTTAATATCGATATGGATTTTGATTCAGTGCTCTTGACATTGGAATGTCTTAGTATCATATAAGTTATTTTGAAATAAAAGTTTTCTATTGATAAATTTTGAATTTGCTTAGTTTTTGATAAAATCGTCAAGACTCAATTGAACAAGAAAGTTGCTATTAAAACTTTCATAGAAGAAAAGAAATTGAGGAAAATTTCACTCATCACATTACGTGCTTATATGTACTTGTATAATTTTGTTCATAAAAGTTTGTTTTTCTTAATATATGCTATTTGATAATTAATTGGTAATTATATCTGAATGGTGATAGACTAATTTTAATGTTATAAATTGATAGATTTTTAAATCACGATTCATAATATTATCGGTCATTTTTATTAATCAATGCCTAAGGTTCATCATAATATGCGACCTTTCATCGGCTTTTATTCATCATTAAACTAGTTGTTTTATATGTTTATTTGATGGTTTCGATTTATATATATAAGTTTTATAAATTCTAGACATTATATGTTTTTGGAATTTGATATTGTTTAAAATTATCTTTATCAACAGTGATTAAAGTTATTACATATATTAATAAAATCAAGATTCTTTCACACCAAACAATCAAATATTATTTCACATCAAACATGTTTGTTTAAATTCATTTTAATGACAAATTTTAAAGAATGTCTAAATTGATTTTTGGGTTGATTCTAATATAGAATATCAAGTATGTTGTTGTCAATTTTAATTCTTGAATTATTTTGGTTCGAAACATTTTTATAAACTTAAAAATGAGAATTGCTATATTAATTGGGTCATTGACATTTCTATGGACATTGTTTGTATTAACCTGTTGTTATTTGATAAGAAGCATTAAAAAAAGGGTTGTGTGGTTTGATTTTGTAAATGCCTTGTATTTTTTCTACTATACAACCCTAACAAACTTGTTACTTTTGTAGAGATGTTAAAAGTAGTTCATACCATTTATATTATTTCATATGTTAATTATTTAGAAAAATGGTATGAACAATTATAAATGGAAAGGTTTTAATGAACATGAAATGTATTATTTTGAAGTAACTTCATGCATGTCTACAATGGTTTATGAAATTTTTGCTAGCACTAGAATTATATATGTTTGATATTTTGGATGTTAGTTTTATCTGTACATTTTATTTACAATAAACTCCATGCATGACTTGACTATTTCTTTCTAGTTAATTAAAGATGCAAAACTCTTGTGAAAAGGTTTTTAAAGTATTCTGAATTGATCTTATGCCTTCTTATGGCTAAACAAAATAATGAGTTATTCGTTCTACTGGTTCTGCTCCATTCCCTGAAGTGAATTTAGCAATACATAACAATTATAAAAATGGAACCTATTGTTATTATTGACAAATAGATAATAATAAAAAAAGATAGATGATTCGAAATGTTGCTACATGTTCATTCTTAGAACATAATGATCAATGATTTATACTAATTAATCATTCCTTGAATTGGATGATATCTATATAATCTTATTGGTAAAGAATATGATATACGCTTACAAAGTAAAAGGAATGACAATAAAATTATCAATTGTCAAAATTTATATTGACATTATTAGTACAATTGAAAAGCATGTTAAAGTAAACCAGAAGTTTACTAATACAAATACATTTACTACTTCGCGTGACTAGTTAGACCATCTTGGATCATATATGATGCAAAAATTAATTGAGAATTCATATGGACATTCATTAAAGAACTAGAGTTTCTTTAATTTAAAGAATTCTCATGTGTTTCTTGTTTTCAATGATAATTGATTATTATAAACTCACTAGCTAAAGTTGAGATTTAATGTCTTAACTTTCTAAAATGAATATGGGCTCATTCATCCACCATGTGGGTCGTTTTGATATTATATGATTTTGGTGGATGCATATACAAAATTATCACATATTTTATGAACTCGCAACCTATCATTTGCGAGATTGCTTATTGAAATGATTAATTTCAATTTATGCAATTAAAACAATTCATCTTGCTAATGCTGGTGAATTTATGTCCCAAACTTTCAATAATTATTGTATGTTAATTGGGATAAAAGTTGAACATCCTATAGCCCATGTTCACACATAAAACGATTTAGTTGAATTGTTTATCAAACGCCTTCAACTAATAGCTAAACCATTACTTTTGAGAATAAAGCTTCCTATTTCAACATAAGATTGTGTTGATTTACATGTTGTACGCATCAAACCAATAAATTATAAATACTCCCATTACAATTGGCTTTTGATCAGGATCTAAATATTTCTCATCTTAAAATTTTTGGATGTGCGATATATGTTTCAATTGCTCCATCAAAGTGCACAAAGATGGACCCTCAAAGGAGGTTGAGAATATATGTTGGTTATCAATCTCCTTCTATAATTAATTATGTTGAACCATTAACTAGAGATTTATTTACTACACAATTTGTTGATTGTCACTTTGATGAAACAACATTCTCAACATTGGGGGGAGAGAATAAAAAGTTGGATGAATAAAGTACTTGAAATGAATTATCATTCTCTAAGATCCTCATACAAAACACTGTGAACCAGAAGTTTAGCAAAGAATTCATTTTACAAATCAACTACCAGATTCATTTACTGACCTAAAGAAAATTACAAAATCTCACATACCAACTGAAAATGCTCCAACATGAATTGATGTCACAATAGGGAAAATTGTTAGTACAAAAGAAAGTAATCCACTCTTGAAGCGTGAAAGACTAGTCAGTTCCAAAAATAAAAATCCTCGTAAAAGGAAATAAGCAAACATTCAAAATGGTCATATAGTGGAAGCGGGGGTTCCTAAAGAGACCCATGACATAACAAATTATAAACCTCAAAAAGAGATTCAGGTACCTAAAAGTGAAAATGAAAATGGTGAAAATGAAAATGATGAAAATAAAGAGATCTCAATAAATTATGTCAATACCAGAAAAGATAGAATTGGAAAATCATAGTTGTCGGCAATAATTCTGCTTATAATATTGCTCTTGAAATAGAAAAAGAAAATAAGATTGGGGTTCCTGAAGAGACCCATGACATAAAAAATTATCAACCTCATGAAGAGATTCAGGTACCTAAAAGTGAAAATGAAAATGGTGAAAATGAAAATGATGAAAATAAAGAGATCTCAATATATTATATCAATACCAAATAAAGATGGAATCGAAAAAATATAGTTGTCGATAACAATTCTGCTTATAATTTTTCTATTGAAATAGAAAAATAAAACGAGGATCCTAAGGCTAAATCTTTTGAGGAATGTAAAAATAAAAAAGATTGGTCAAAATAGAAAGACGCAATTCAAGCAGAATTGAATTTTCTAAACGTGAGGTTTTTGGACATGTAGTCCAAGCACTTAAAGATGTAAATCTGGTAGGATATAAATGGATATTTATAGGAAAATTAAATGATAAAAATTAATTCATAAAGTATAAAACTCAACTTGTAGCACAAGGATTTTCTTAAAAGCCCAACATTAATTAGAAAGAGACATACTCTCATGTGGTGGATGCAATCACATTTAGATATTTTATTAGTCTAGAAGATTGATGTTGTTACAACCTATTTGTATGGCTCAATTAATAGTGAAATTTATATTAAAATCCTTAAAGGATTTAATATCCTAGAAGGATATAGAGTTCCCCGAAAAAATTACTCAACAAAAAATGATTCAATTTGTATATACGTCTTTGTAAACTTTGGAATAGAATTAAACATGTATTCGGATATCTCATAAGGACCATTGATATGAGATTATTTTATTCAAATGATTCAAAATCTCTATTAGTTGACTATGCTGATGTTGGATTTTTATCGAATCCACATAAAGGTCAATCTCAAATAGGATATTTATTTACATTTAGAGGTACTGCTATATCATCTCGTTCAATAAAGCAAACATTAATTGTCGCCTCTTCAAATTATACAAAAATAATTGCAATGCATGAGGCAAGTCGAGAATGTGTTTGGCTAAGGTTATTGACCTAACATATCCTAAAGATATGTAATTTGCCTTTACAGGAAAATATGCCAACTATCTTATACGAAGATAATACAGCATGTATAGTTCAATTGAAGGGTGATTACATCAAAGGCATTGCCAACCACAATGTTTGAAAGACTAGTTATACAAGATTTAATGCGTTGACTCAAAGATGTAATGTGACGTTTCCATTAGGGGGAATATAAAACATGCTATACTATTTTCCTTTAACCAAGGTATTGTCCCATTGGGTTTTCTTGGTAAAGGTTTTTAATAAGGCAGCTTGTAATAAGAGATTGTGCACTCTTTTCCTTCATTAGGTTTTTATCCCACAGGGTTTTTCCTAATAAGGTTTTAACGAGACATATTTTCATTGATGGACATCCAAGGGGGAGTGTTGTAAATCCATTAGTAAATGGATGTCCATAACCCCTCCCCCCCAATTTATCCTATTATAACCCCTAAAAGATGAATGTCCATAACCCCTAAATTCATTATCTTGTAACCCCTAAATCATTTATAGGGTACCCTAATATTGGTCCTTATTTCTTTGTAACTTATGGTTTTTGAAGCCCTATAAATAGAGGGCATGTACAGACTTATTGGATGCCAATGTGAAAGTTGAATCATCTTTTTATCTTCTGTTCTTCTCTCTTGTTCATTCTATATTTATTTTAAGTTTTATAAGAATAATCACACTAGTAAGGGAAGTTAGCAAATCCAAAAGTACTTGGATGAACTTAATCCCAAAACTAAGCTTTCTAGCATGAATTCTCCTTCACACTAACTTGGAAGTCCAGATTTTCATCATTTCCTCATTTTTCTCATAGACCAAAAATATAACAATATATTAGTATACAAGGCTTTTAAAGCTTTCTCAAGACAAATACATCAAATATCCAAGGTAAGAATGAAGAACAATAATGTCTTACCTTATTTGAAGCTTTCTCTCTCTAGCTTCAACTTTCTCTCATTAAGCTTAGATGAAGAATATGATAGTAGAAATGAGTTTAGGAGGTGATCATCTAAGTGATTTTAGTGAGAAATTCAAGTGGGGTGAAAGAATTTGTAGTTGATTTGAAGAAAAAGAAAAAGAAAAAGAAAAGAGAATTTCTCTCATGGTGAAGAGAGGGGGTCGGCTGGTAGAGGAGCTAAAAGAGATGGATTTTCATCTCTTTTTCCAATTTCAAAACACTTGCAGCACATTTGGTTGGAAGGAATGGCTATTCCATTCCCTCCTTATTCTTTAATGAACAGTAAAACACTAGTTTGATTAACTGAATGAGCCATTCCATGAAATGTCATTCCTTGTTTATTCAGCAATTTTACTGAATCCATATTCGGTGGTTAAGGGTAGGAATAGACAATTTAGCCACACAAGTAATAGCAATTTTTTTATTTCCAATTATGTCCATCATTTTTTTACTATTCTTCTTCTTCATCAATTTTGTGTCAAATTGAATTTAACAATAATACAGATGATCTCCAATGGTTCCAAGAATAATATGGTTAGATTTTTTTTACTGGAAAAAAAAAAAGAAAAATCTCAAAATTTGCATCAACAACTTAAAAAAAAGAGAGCATTTCTATCTCAATTTTGGGTTAAGCTATTATATAGAGATTTAAATATCCAAAATTAGGAAGGAGGATGACCAAAATGGACAAGGAACCCACAATCTATTCTTGTAGATCTATGATTTCTTTTAGAAATTTCACAAAAAATAAATTAGAAAATATGAAAGAAAGATTTCAAGGGGCATTTTGATGAATCTTCAAAAAAATCCTAGGTCAGAACATTTTGATGTCACCCGTAATAACTTTCTCTTTTTCTGTCAAAAATACCTCCTTCCCAAATCAAACTTGCATGCATTGTTGAGGGAAGTTTCTAATTTCTAGAGAATTTTCAAAAAAGAAAAATTCAGAACTTCCATCCAAAACACACAAAGGATGAAAAACTTCAAGAAAGGTAGATCTGAAAATTTTGGAATTGTAGAATCAGATAATGTAGAAACAAAAACTTAAAAGAAAACTTTATCTATAATATAAATGATGAACAATAATTCTAAAAAGAACTTTAAAAAAAAAGCTTCAAGAAATGGTGGATTTCTGGAAAGCTTAAAGAAAGCTCAAGAAACCGTGGTTTTTTCATTTCTGGAAAGCTTCAAGAAATGGTGGTTTTCTAGAAATATGAGCAATAATTCTAGCCTATTCATTCAGACATGATGAACAGTGGTTAATATAATTTTATTAGAAATTATTTAATTTAATTTAAAATATATTTTATATAAATACTTTTATTATATATTAATAATATAAATAAAATATTCTTTATTTTAAGAGTAAAGTTGTCATTTATGATTTCTATTCAACCAAACTATGTAAATATGTAATATTTGGATTTTATTTCATTCTATTACAGTCCTATTACAACTTTATTCTATTAAGAATGTTATTAAATTGTATATTATTTTATTAAATTATTTATTATTATTTTTAATAAAATATATTTAACAATAATTTTATTAAAATTTAATAACAAAAACAATAATTATCTACCTAAAATAATTTTGCTAATGGTACTTTTTGGTCATTTAAGTACTTTTCCTTATACTATTACAACATTTATTCTATTCAACCAAACAAAAGAATGTTATTACAGCTCTATTCCATCCCATGCAACCAAACAATTGAATTGCTGATTACAGCTCTATTCTATTACAGTCCTATTCCATTGCAGGGAACCAAACGTACCCTTAAAATAAGACCAAGTCAAATGGTCAAAGTCTAAGTTAAAGCCAACATGATGACCACGTTTAATCTTCAACTTCTAATAAAACCCAATAGCTCAAATTGATCCCTATTTTATAATATCTCATAAAAATAATATTTCCAACACTAATTTTGTACAAAAAAGACCAAAACCACACTTATACACACGAGTTCCACGGTGAAAATAGAAAACTTTCAATTTGGTCTATATACTTTCCAATTTAGTTCAAGAGTGATTTTCATTATAATAATTCTTATTCCAAATCATTCTCATGCAAAATGATCTTTAATAACTCATATTTTTGCATTGCATTTAGCCCTCTGACTTTTTAAAAATTTACAATTTAGTCATTTTTCCACTTTTTCGCAATTACAGTTTTCTAAATTGATTTTCATCTCCAATATCACTTTAATTCCTTAAAAAAAGTTAGTATCTAGATCATATCCATATTTCCTCGGAAAATCCTTGTGTTCCATCCTAGAACAGTACCATAAGTTGTATCAAAAATTTTGGGGTATTTTTTTCTATAATTTCCTTTAGCTTTATAACATAAAACAGGAGAGTTTAAATGGAGGATTCAATAATTAACCAAGCTAGATTACCATTAATCGAACTAATCAAATATTTAAAATGCTTAACTAAATCGAACTAAGTTCGATTCATTTAATCGATTTTCGATTAATCGAACTAAAATAATAGTGTTAAGTATTTTAATTTTTGAGTTTTTTATTAGTTGTTAGATAATTGTTTTACTTAAACTGTTAATATTTTTTTTTGGCCTACCACTGTATACAATTTGAATTTAAACTTTCTGTGTTCATTAGACTTATATATGAATAATATATAAAATATTTATCATTAGTAATTTTGATTAAGTGATTAATTCAACTAACTAATTACTTTCAAATCAAATTAATTAATAATTAAAACTTCAAAAATCCTTTATCTGCTCCCTAATTGAACAAACTTCAATGGTCAATCGATTAACTGAATTAATTTGGTTCAATCGGTTTATTCAATTTTTTCTAATGAAGGATTATTATTCTATTTGTAGATTAAGAAAATGTTCATAAACGAGTTTAGGATGACGCTAACAGCTTTAGATTGCACTAAAATGGTAACAAAATAATAGATTATGACATGTGAATAAAAAGAATTATTTTTAAATTTATAAAAAGTATAAATATTAAATATTTCTTTAGTTGAGATGATAAGATTGAGAGAGTAGAATTTATGATATTTTAGGTTGGAATATGTGTACATATTTTCTAGATTTTATATAAAAATATAAGAATACCATTAAAATAATATTTTATCCTTTGTAAAAATAAGAGTTAGTAAATTCATATAGATAATGATATAAGAGTTAATTGTATTATACATCCCCAAACTATGATCTTTACTTTAAACTAGTCTCTAAATTTTAAATTATTTTAATTGCATCCTCAAACTATCAATGTTATATCAATCAGGTCCTTCCATTATTGAAATCGTCAATTTAACCATTAAATGACATATAAAATATTATACGACAATTTAAAATGAAAATTTTAAAGAAAATTAAATAGTTGTACTTATTGCATAACTTTTTAATTAAATACTAATAAAAAAGTAAACAAAAAAAAAGAAAGAGAGAGAGAGTGAATGCTAGTTTTTGTAAATGCTTCGAAAACCTCAAAACCATATTTTTACAACATTCATTTCCACAATATTAATTTTTCTTTAAAAATTTTTCATTTTAAATTATGTCACATAAAATTTGACGTCTCTTTTAATGGTTAAATTAACGATTTTAATAAAGGAATGGCCTTATTGATATAACATTTCAATGGCGAAGCCAAGGGGTTGGCAGGGGCCCCAACACACCCTAAAATGGAAAAAATTTCATTTATGCCCCTTTATAATTTATAAAATTTTAAATTAGTAATGGTAAAATTGCACTTTGGCCCCCAAAAATGATAAAAAATTGAGTTAATACTTTAAAAATTATAAAGATATAAGGTATTAAAATGGTGAAATTGTATTTTTACTATCGTAAAAATAAATAATTTAATTCCGCCCCCCGCCCCCAAAAAAGATTATGGCTTCACCCTGGTAACATTGATAGTTTGAGGATGTAATTAGAATATTTTAATGTTCGATGATCAATTTAAAATAAGTCATAATTTGGAGACGTTTGATGTAATTAACTCATAACTATATCCGAAAAGTTTTCACTAATTATCCATAAAAGAAACATCTTTCTCTATTGCTAAAGAGACAAAATAGAAAAACAGGCTTAACACAATTATTGAAACTAAAGCCCATAGATCTGCCCATTTAAACAAAAAGGTATACGTGTACCAAGCAACCAACTACATCGCGCCACGTTTACCAATTTGCGTGAGCAAACCAATCAGGACGAAGTCCATGACCCTTCATTTAACGTAGGATGAATTTAATCAGCAGCATACATAGCCCCTTATAACGACAGCCCGGGACATTTTCGCGAATCGAGGAATAACCCCCCCCCCCCCCCACACACCCAAAGAAAAATCGTCGCCGTAAAAGAAAGAGAAGAATTTCGCCTGAAATTTCATTCGCTTTCTCGACCGGCTACCTCTTCTCTCCGACATCATGGTAATCTTTTGATTTCTTCTTTTCTTTCTTTCTTTTTTTTTTTTGCATATTATATGAAACGATCTGAGCTATGTTTTCTTACGCTTCAATTTATCTTTTTCGAATTAAACCGGTTGCAGACTTATATAGATTGTAGATCTCAATTTAGCATATTTATGTCCTCAATAATTTAATCATGTGCTTGTTCGAATTTTTTTGAATGAATTAGGTAGACGGACCTTGAATCAGCCCTTTTAGTACTATTCATCATTTTATTCTCAATATTGAGCATTTGTGAATTTTGTTTCTTTTCTTATCAAATTTCGAGTTATAAAAAAAGTGGGAAAAGTAAGAACACCAGTGTTTTTCCTCCAGTATAAATGCTAAATCCATCACCATGATCGAAAATATGTATAAACTATTTCTTTTTTTAAATCTAAATTTAAATGGGATCCCTCTGATCTGGTTTGTGCAGACAACATCAAGGCGCATTGCAGACAGGAAAGTGTTGAAGTTCGAAAAGAACATAACAAAGAGAGGAGCTGTTCCTGAAACAAGCACAAAAAAGGGGAAGGATTATCCTGTTGGCCCTATGTTGCTTGGGTTCTTCGTTTTCGTTGTCATTGGATCATGTAAGATTCCTGGCTGCTTATCTTTTCACCATTATATGTCCTTGGATATTTAGCATTGACTTTTGTTGTACCAAATACAATACATGATTTTGCTACCGATATGTTCAGCACGTTCTCATAATGTGTGTTGTTTCACCGGTGAATATTCTAATTTTGTTCGGTATGGACCTTATTAGCATGATATTTGGGAACTCGAATTTTAAGAGATGAATTTAGTTTTCTAAAATGGTGTTAGTTGTGTGATAAAACACATAAATATCATGACCTTGCAGCACTGACTTAAATCTTGTTTTTTTTTCATCTGTTTCAGCTCTCTTCCAGATTATCAGGACAGCGACCAGTGGAAGCATGGCATAAGGCTGCATATAGCCCATGTTAAAAAAAATGCAGAAGAGACTTGTTATGTTCTTTTTCTATAAGTTTTGTAGCGAACTGATGATATAATATGTTTACTAGATATGCGTTGTAACTCATGTTGTGAAGATTTCAAAAATTGAATAAGACCTCCCTTTCGTGTCTTTTTCTATTTTATATCCTTCTTTTTGCATGTTTCTTTTGTGAATAAATAATTTATGAAATGGGCCAAAAGCATGCCTCCCGTGATGTTAAAACACAATAGATACACGTGGTTGTTTAATGTTGGCACTATTCATGGTTTGAAGTTTTCACAGTAATAGATTGTTTGATTCACGCCTCATGTGAAAAATGAAAGGGTGGATGCATAGAACCTTTCAATAAGATTGTGCTTTTTTAACTCTCATAATGGAATCTATTCCAAACATATATGCCATGGTTCCTTACTTCGACAGCGTACAAATGCTTAAATTTGATATTTTTAGATGTTTTTTCAGACTTATTGTCGATACTAAGTAGCAGTCAAAATTTTATATCCATTTTTTATGGTATTATGCATGGATCAGATATTTCATAGCAAATTTTTCAGAAAAAAATTGTCTTCCACAAAGGAATATGATAAGTGAGATTTTGAGTAAGTATTTATATAATTTTCTTTTGATTGAAGAAATGATTCATCGAAATAATGAATCACCATTGAAATTGGCCTAAGCTGGGGAATCACTAATATATGATGCAAAATGGATCTCGTTCTATCATTGATAAGAGAAATATTTATAAAAAATACAAATCGGAATTTGAAGAAGATGAAGGAGAAGGAGTACTTGACCCACAACAAATAGAGGAGGATTTATTCAATCACATAGTTTGGGCTCCTAAGATTTGGTGCCCTTGGGGTTTTATATTTGATTGTATTGAAAGGCCCAATGAATTGGGATTTCCCTATTGGGCTAGGTCATTTTGAGGCAAGCGGATCATTTGTGATGAAAAGGATGAGCTTCAAGAGAATGATTGAACATTCTTGCAGGGTGGAACCATGCACTACCAAGCACAAGATAGATCTTCCAAAGAACATTCATGATTAGGGTGACAGCTTTAATTATTACAGTAAGGTTGATCATTTAGTTAACGTTAAAGGTATTTGAAATTTCATTTCTAATGGCACCTTTTTAATTAGGGATAGTAATCAAGGCCATTATTCCATGTATTTTGATAGTGAAAAACAAATTTTTGAGCTTAACAATGATCATTCTTTTTTGAGTGAACTAGAAAGTTTTTTTTATATAGTTATCGCAATTCTACTTATAATATCGTAGTTATTTTGGCCGATTGATCTTCTAATATTCTAGTTTCAACAATTCTAGTTCTTTACATTTCTTCTTAGCTGCTTGGCGTGTAGTAGGTATCTGGTTCACTGCTTTAGGTATTAGAACTATGGCTTTCAACCTAAATGGTTTCAATTTTAACCAATCCATATTTGATAGTCAAGGTTGTGTAATTAATACCTAAGCTGATATTATTAATCGTGCTATCCTTGGTATGGAAGTTATGCATGAACGTATGCTCATAACTTCCCTCTTGACTTAGCTGTTATTATAACTCCATCTACAAATGGATAAGACTTTGATTTTAGTGTATACAAATTTTTGAAAATAAAGTAATAATAACCAATATTGTTGGACAGAAAAAAAGAAAAGAAATATTAAACATATATTGTATTGTGTCATTCAATTGAGTGATTCCTTTGTTTCTTCTAACCTTGAAAGTATCGATAGATACTATCGAAGGGTAGATACTATGAATTAATTAATTGAAATTGAGTTTATTTTTCAAAATAATTATCGAAAAAAGTGATCTATTTGTTGTCATTTATACAACCAAAATATTATGATCATGATCATTAAGAATTCAACGAGACCCTTCCTCGAGAACTAAACAAAGAAAGAAAAGGTGGGCCCCATTGAGCTCTTACACTTTCATGCCAATAACTTAGTTCGTCCCATTATTCCATATTACAAGGATGAACCCAATTCAGAATATGAACCATAAAAGAAAATGCCTATTAAATCGATCACAGGAATACCAATTACCGTACCCATTATACAAAGAGGAACTTCCAATGGTATTGACCAATTATCCTGCTTCCCTCTGCATTTCATCAAGTGGTCATGCTAAAAACATAAACAGTCATAGATGATTACGAAATACAATCCTTCCAAATGGGATAAGAGAATTCCTACTATTATTTAGAATTCTACTACTATTTTTTTCTTAATTGAAGAAATAATTGGAAAATAAAATAGTAAGTACAAAAATGAGTAATAGCCTCTAATAGAGACTGGTACGATTCAATTCAACATTTTATTCGTTCGGGTTGATTGTGTCATAACTCTATAATTAATTCAAATTAGATTTATCATTGGATGAATTGTAATCCAATAAAATTCTTTTAGGACTCATTTTCACAAATGAATTTAGTAATTTGAAATTTTGTAAAGATGAATAAAAAGGTTTATATAAAAGGAATGTTGTAAATATTCTGAAACAAACTATACTCATTAAAAAAGTTGCTTTTTTAAAAAATTTATAGAAATCCTCAAAATCATTTGAATTTTGATGTAAAAGATATATAAATGAAGTTAATAATTTTGATAATATATCCATATACATTCCTTCTTGATTAAAAGGAATTGTTATAGCTCCAACAAATAAAGTAAATAGAAGCAATATAATAATAGGAAATAGCATAGTATTATCTGATTCACGAGGATAATAAAAAGCCTTCTTGTAGCCAAAACTTGTAATAATAATAAGAGTTTCTTTTTTTTTTCCCACTAATTGTATATGACTACTCGTTGTTATTCATTGTTAATGTTAATAAAGGAAATAAACGAAACTTTCTGTTAATTATTTTTTATTTTTCTTTACCCCATAGTTCTATTTAATAGAAAGGGCTATTTTTTGCCACTATATTTTTTAAAATGGACATATAAATGTCCTTCAAAAGTACGTAAATATATCTGAAACACATAAAATATTGTTAATCCAACGATAGGCCAAGCTATTATTGCAAAAATCGGTGAATACAACTAACTGTCACTAAGAATTTCATCTTTGGATAAAAACAAGCAAGGGGTGGAATACCACAAAAAGAAAGTGTACCTACTAAAAAAGTAATTTGTGTAATGGGCACGTGCTTTCTTAAACCGCTCATAAAAACCATATTCTGGTTTTTCTCTGGAGAAATCCAACAATAGCTTCCATAGAATGAATAATCGATCCAGATGCTAAAAACAACAATGCTTTCGAATAAGCACAAGTAATCAAATGAAATATAGTGGCTCAATAAGACCCCATACCTAGAGCTAACATCATATAGCCCAGATGGGGTATTGTAGAATAGGCTAAACCCCTCTTAATATCTTTTTGGGCGGGCTAAATTAGCTCCTAATAATACTATTATTATACCTATCAAATATATTAGATTCATTATGTAAGGTATAACTATTAAAAGAGGAAGAATGCGGGCTACAAGAAAAATTCCCGCAACTACCATAGTGGCAACATGTATAAGAGCTGAAATAGGAGTAGGCCTCTCCATGGCATCAAGTAACAATACATGAAGAGGAAATTGCACAGATT
Organism: Gossypium hirsutum; assembly: GCF_007990345.1. Taxonomy (NCBI): domain Eukaryota; kingdom Viridiplantae; phylum Streptophyta; class Magnoliopsida; order Malvales; family Malvaceae; genus Gossypium; species Gossypium hirsutum. The sequence continues at coordinate 49,317,040 of NC_053437.1, forward strand.
TAGCAACTGCGTCGGCAAATAATAAAGAGGCACATAAAGTAACAAATAAAAAATGAACCTCATTAATATAAATCAAGTTATTAAATATTTCAAACAAATCTTGAAATTCGAAACTTCTCGTTATTCAATAAAAACCTAAGATTCCTAATAATAAACCAAAATCGCCTATGTAATTAGTTACAAATTCTTTTTGACAAACGTTTGCCATAACGGGTCGTGTGAACCAAAAACCTATTAATAGATAAGAACACATTCCAATTAATTCCCCAAAAATATAAATTTGTATCAAATTCGAACTAGTAACTAATCCCAACATTGAAGTATTGAACAAACTATAAGCAAAAAATCTCAAATATCCTTAATCATGAGACATAATTGTCACTATAAATAAGAACAAAAATTCTAACAGTAGTGATTAATATTGATATAATAAAGGTAAGTGAATCAATAAAGTAACCAAACTAAAAAAAAATCATTATTAATGGTCCAAGACCATACATATTGATAGATAGAACTTCCAATTATTTGCTGAATAGACATATCGACTGAAAAAAACCATAATTATACTTAAAAATAAAATATTGAGAAAAACCCACATACGAAGTTTTATCTTGCCGTCAGAAAAAATAGGGATTCCCAAGAAACCATTTATGTATTTTGAAAGGAAAACTCAAACAAGTATGCATGCAATTTGTGTACGGCGGAGCTGCCCAACTAGCAACCAGCTCACGCCATTGCTCCACGAGAACACCACAGGATGCCAGACCCTCCCCTCAACGAGAACACTGGATGGTATCCGACCAGGAGTCCTAGAGCTGTCACCTCTAGATCCACTCAAAACCACCACAAAGCTACTAGAGGTTTATTTTCCAGAGAGGGATTTGGAAGGAAGAAAGGGGGAGAAAAGTGGAGAAGGGGGAGGGTCGGCCAGCAAAACAGCCGGCTGCCTCGGGGAAAGCAAGGTTTTAGACTTTGAAGGCTAAACGGCACTGCGATAGACCCAAACTTTCTTTTAGCCACTCAATTCTCTCTGTAACTATTATATAAATTCAGCATGATTAAAAACAGTTTAACGGATTCACTTACACAAGCCTCCTCCGAAACTAAACTTGTTCATCCACATGTTTGTACAAAAAGAAAAGAAAGAACATGGCCAATCTTGTTTACTCCATTAAAACGACAAAAAATCCGACTGAAGAGGAACTAGCAGCAAAGGCTTGTTAGCAGCTAAGCAATAAACAGCGTCAGACTCAGAAAAATAGGAAACAACCTTCTTTGACATGCCATTGCTGCCCGAAACAGAAAGAAGGGGGATTGAAATTAAGCAGTAGCAGTCAGGCAAGGGTGAAAGGCAGTGCCACATGCTATCCACTGTCGCTTTCTACCCCGTGGTAGAACACATCCAGGAACCTTCATCCACTCCCTGCTCATCACATTGTATGTAACTAGTCGGTTCATTTGTCGTGATCTCAACGACAACATGAACAAACCTTTGTTGCCCAAGCAACTCATTCTAACGTGCTTCCCATAAAACTCTAAGCACCATATGTTTGGCATTCTGTCCACCTCCTTCCACAAGAGCGTCATCTTCTGCAGCTCCCATATGCAAACGCAAGTGGCGGCATTTTTTGTCAGCAATCCCACAAGCATGATCCTGCCCTCACACTCAGCAAGTGTGTGGTCACTCAGATGTATTGGGGCTGGGATTATAAATTGCTTCCATACCCCAGAAACCATGTTGTAGGACACAATCCCTTCAGGGTCTGACTGCATGAAGTAAAGTGTGCTATCAATGGAAATTGCTTGTGACCGAAAGTTCAGTGATAGTGGCAGCTTAATGTTAGAGGGCATGCTTCCGGGTCGGCTCCATGAATTCTTCACCGAGTCATAAACTTCATACTCTCCATCACACCCCACCCACAGGATCTTGTAGCCTTCATCGGTTGAATTTCCATTCAGAGTCATTCCCACAGCAACACGCGACCACACTTTAACTGACCTTGCTGGCAACTCTTTAAATGATTGAGTCAAAGGGTTGCAGACATAAAAGTTCCTATGACCAATATCAAGAAAGCAAACTAGACCACCTACAGAAGCAACTGGCAGAGCAATCATCTTTGCTGGAAGAAAAGAGATTGTTGGGTGGTGCCATTTCTTGGTTGAAGGGTCATACATGGCTCCAACATTCATATTTTCATGAGTAATGGTATAAAACCAGGGATTGGCTTGTGGGATTTCAGCACAATGATGAGAGAAACTTTGTGATTCCAGCAAGGAATTCCATTTACGACAAACAGAGCGAAAGCGGAAAAATGTGGCAATAGGGAGTCTAGCAATAACAGCTTCAAAAAGGTCTTCAGGGAATTCTTTCCAAATTTCTTGATCCATAACCTCTGATGCAGGGGTACTTCCAGGTAATTTCCCTCGGTTCCGCTCCTTTCGTGATCTCTTGCTTGGTGGAGGCTTGAAAGGTTCCAACATCTTACAGTTTCCAGATTTCCCTGCAGCCATTACAAGACTGTAGTAATCCTCAGCAGAAGTCTCATTGATATTCGGAAAACACCACCTGCATGAATGCTAACAAGTTATCATGTTTGCAACTTTCTAATTAAACTAGAAATAACCTGAATGATTAGTAGATAACTATCAATGAAATTAGATCATTCAGATTAAATACGTTGAAGTTTAAAACACAAGTGCCAGTAACAACATTGAGTGCATCCAAATTAACATGGTACAGATCAAGAGTTATTGTGATCTGTTTAATTCAGGCAGGCCTAAAGAGACAGTTGATAAACTTTTCTCACCATCTCATCAATCAATAGTTGCAGAAAACAAAACTATTTACCAGTTTTCCCTTTAGCTAATAAGTTTATATATAAAATTAAATTAGAACTGAAAAGGAGATCTCAGATTATCTTTATCCAAGGATAGTGGTAGTGTAATTAACATTGGCACTCACCAGAGAAAGAAAAGAAAAAAGAGACTGTCTAGCAACATTTACAAAAAAAAATTTCAGGAGAATTAAGTCTGGACTGCAGTGGTGAATTGATCGAAAAACCAACAATCCTAGAAAATTTCTTCAGATGAAATAAGAAAACTAATTATAGTAGAATAGTCAGCATAAAATTTGAAACTGTGACTACGGTTTCTATGCCCTTTACTTGCAAGTGAACCATTCTCTCAGGCAGCAACTGAGACAAAACTACCAGCTCCTAATCAAATTTACAAAAAAGGCAAATGTAAAACATTCTTACATTACCCACAATTCCACACAAAGACACACAAGAAAAAACGAAAGTCGCCAAAGAACATTGTATCTGAGGAGCAGCATAAATCAATAGACCAATGCTAGAGATTATAACCAATATTTGTAGGTGATCGTGCAAGTAACTAACAACCAAATTTACAAAAAAGAAAAATGTAAAATATCTTTCTATCACCCACAAATCCACACACAAAAAGTAAGTTGCCAAAGAAACCTTTTGCCTGCAGAGCAACATGTTTCATAGCTAACCCATAGAAAAATGCTACAGATTATAACCAGACATCTTAGGGGGTCATGCATGTAACCAGCAATCCAACAGATTTTCAATATTGACATCATCTTTAAACTTCAAACCAACCTGTGACCTGATTTCAGTTAATGCCCTATGCAGTTGGCCTTAGCAAGATAAGGACCTTTCTGGTGATAAAAATAAACCTAAGCCCAAGCAGAACTGTTATGCCACAAGAACTTGTATGCTCCAGCCATGACAGTACAGGTTTCCAAACACATGCACCTTATGCCGCAACATCTTCATAATAATGCAAATGCACCTTACAATTTTCCTTACTGGCCTTTGCCAAATATTTTCATTAAAAAAGAATCTCAAATGGAACTTAGCAAGATAGATGTTGACCACCTAACTTCTTTGTTAGAAAAGCTTAATCACAAAACAAGTACTGGGGTAATAAAGAAATCATCTTTTTTAAATGTTATTTTCCATGAAACAGATAGAAGCTAACATTCACCTATTTTTCATGATTCAATATGAAAGAAGATATGTGAAAGTTTTATATCGATCTTGACCAACTTCTCAAATTGCCTGATCACTAATATTGGACTATGTGGATACAAGGTACCTATGGTAGTTATAGAGTATACTAATTTTTCATTATTAACAGTTGAAAGAAGATATACTTGAAAAATACCAGGTACTCACTCTTAGTCCTTAGAAGGTCAGGAATATAATACCTGATTAGTCTAGAGCAATTTCTAATAATTAATCTTGGTATAAATTTGGACCAAAACATCAAGGGACAGAATACAAGGTCAAGACCTTCAACTCAATTGCATCAGAATAATGAACATAATGTTCATACTACACAACCCAATTTGTAATAATTGCATAAAGAGTGGTCAAACAATATAGAGATGTACAACTGGACCACGAAAAAGCCCTCTACAAAATTAGGTATACATGATTCTCACAATTCATTGGGATTGTTTTCACCAGTAAGTCTGTACTTTTTAGTCATTTTTATGGATCCAGAATATGTGCAACAGGATGTTTAAGGTATCGTTTGAACAGAGTAAACTCAAACCATTGCACAGCCAAAGACCTCTATTCATCCAGCTATACCAACAGTATGTTGACAGCAATATCAACTAAATGCACTAATAATAGAAACTTTCAACCATACGCTCTGTTACATTGCCATGAATGCTTTTGCATAAAGAATACCCTGTAAAAGAAGACTGAGAGAGAGAGAGACCTATGATGAAATATCAACAAGGGGATTGACAAATGAGCAAAGGCAAGCAGAGCATCATAAATTAACCAGAGAGCTAGGCCACTCAACATTCATTCATACAATCTTTAAGGAGAACTTCCAAGAGTAGTACAACAACTCTTTGTTACTCGAAACGCCCAGGACGCTGTTGAATTAACTAGTAAATTAACTTTCTATTTTCCTTTGCGTATAGGAACGTAAAGGAAAATTGAAAGGAGCTGATTAGTCAGTGGACTAAAAATTAATCAAGAATTATAGGTTTAAATTCATGTTCTAAGGAAATCATATAGTAAACAGATACAAATGAGATTCCATCTTCATAGTCAATTATAATCATGCTAATCAACTAAGAAGAAAGATATTCAAGCATCAATTATCAAAAGGCAATCGCCAACAAGTTCAAAATTGACCATCACAATATGTAAAACTTTAAAAAAAAAACCCAGCAGCATGAACCCTTAATAAAGATGAGAGGAGGGTTTTGGGGGAGGGGACAAAGCAAACTGAAAATTGAAAAAAGGGAAAGGAAAACAAAGGCAAAAAGGGGTAAAAAAAGAAACTACGTGATTGGAATACGATGAAAGATAAGTGCTGAAAACTAAAATTTTGAATGAACTTACTATTTTCGTCAAAAAGAGGTATAAAATAGTTTAATAATGTAAAAAATGGCCAAAAATTCAAATGCAGTAAACATGCGAAATCCCCTGAAAATAAAAATTAACAAAACGGCAGTGGCATAACAGAAAATAAACAAAAATCTAAACAACGAGAAATGCAAGGAAGAGAAATTAACATTATCGGATAAACAAAGGTAATCTACCATTAATCCACCTCATTACACCCCCCCCCCAAAAAAAATGAAAAAGAAAATACAGAATCCGAGATGAATAAATCTGACAAGAATTCAAAATAAGCACATAAAAAAATGTGAGGCGAGAGAAGAAAAACAGAAAATTGAAGAGATCTATGTAAAGAGAGAAGGAAAGGAAAAGAACCTGCGGTGGTGGTCGTAGAAAGGATGGGGCAGTTGGTGGAGGTGAAGAAGGTGAAAAGGAGATGACGGAGGAAGCGGCGGAGGAGGAGAGCCGTAGAGATGCAAGAGGTCTTGAAGCTGACCGATGAGCTGCCTAAGCATGGCCAGCCCTTCCATGCCCCAATAACCCCTCCCCTACTCCAACACCACCAACAAAAAATGCTGCTCTCTTTCTCCCTTTGTTGTGAGTTAGCCAGTCATCTATTTACACGTCAGTTGGCCCATTATTACGATAATTTCTTGTAATAATTCTGACCCGCACGCAACTTTGTCATTGTAATGAATGATCCCACTTGATTTTCACTCCAATATGTATGTATGTATGCATCTACCTTCTTTTCCACTTTTCTCCTTTCTTTTCATTTTTGCCCTTTCCTCCTCCCCTGTATATAAAATATTTGAATTAAATAATATAATTTTTTTTTAACTTTTTGAATAATAAAGGTATATTCATAAGAATTTACTAGCATTGAAGTGAAAAGAAAAAGCCAAGAGATTTTAGACATTGGGCCTATAATCATTTTAGTATCCACCATACCCATCCACACTTATTTTTTCCAATTTAAGTTTTATTTTGATTATATTTTAAGTATGATTTGATTATTTCGGTGCATTTAAATTTATCGATACTTTATTTTTCAATCTTAAATTAATATCAAGTAATTTAAGTTTCATTTGATTATATTTTAGGCATAATTTGATTATTTCGATACATTTAAGTTCATTTAATTAAATATCGATTTGTATTTATGCGTATAAATTTATACTAGTTGATACAATTTTTAATATTTTTACCTTAATATAAATACATTTAAAAAATACTATAATAATTTAATTAAAATTTGAAACTTAGGCCTTATTTTGATAATCAATTGAAAATATTAAATCAATTAAAATAAATATTTTTAGTGATTTAGTTTTTTAAGTACATTTGAGAATCAATAATAATAAATCAAATAATAGAAATTTTCAATTAAACTAGGAAGATATTTTTTTAATAGGCCTTTTAGGCCGTTTTATTTAAATTAAAAAAATAAGTCGTTTTTAGAGGATGTGTTTTCTAAAGATAATTTTCCCAACAACTTTTTAAATGTTGGCAATGGTAAAAAATTTAAGGGCCAATGGTAATTTTTTTCCTATAAATGCCAAGCGATTTATTTTTTTCACTCAAATTCAACTCTCTCTATTCTCTCTAAACTCTCAACTCTCTCAATTCTCCCAATTTTCTCAAGTTTTGTTCTAAAATTTCCAATACGCTTGTTTAAAAATACTATATTTTTATTTAATTTTTTCATATATTATTCGTTTCAATTAAATTTTCATGAATAGCAAGCTCTCTGATTCGTTTTGACGACAAGCACATTTCGCTGCTCAAGCGATAATGGTAAGACAAAATTTTAATTTTTTTTTCAATTAAGTTAAATTTAAAGTTTTTATTTTTTAAAATATTTTAAATTAATTTATTTTTTCGATATAAATAGGCGGATGATCGTGTTTTGGAGGGGTTCATACATAACTTGTCAAAGAGCTTTGACATCAAAATTTGTAGTTACTTGCAAGACATAGAATTCTTGCATGTGTCTCGTATGCTCAGGGGCTGCAAACTCGATCCTACACTCATTAGTGCATTGGTGGAAAAATGGAGGCCTGAGACACACTTTCCATTTTTCATGTTGCAAGTGTACAATCGCACTAGAGGGCATAGCTTTACAACTTGGTTTACTAGTGGATGGGTCAGTCGTCATGGGGTCAGTGGTCGTTCCGGTAAAGAGGACCTTTGCGAGGCATTTTGGGGGAAGGTGCTGAACAAGTTTCAAGGTGGTCGAATAGATATGAAGTGGTTCGAAACCAATTTCAAATATCTTTTTAAGGATGCGCCTCACGTTGTCAAAGAATAATATGCACGAACATTCATCTTAAGGTTAATTGGGGGTATTCTAATGCCCAGTAAGTCTCAAAATTTGGTACACATAAGGTGGCTACTACACCTAGTCGACTTCAAAGAATGCGTACAACTAAGTTAAGGATCAACCGTGTTAGCCACGTTGTACCGAGAGTTGTGTCAAGCGACAGAATCGGATAAGATGTCAATCAGTGGTTGTTTGCTCCTACTGCAGTGATGGGTCTAGTGGCCGTTACCATTTCTACGTCCTTGAGTGAACAACCCATATATGTTCCCATTAGTGACAAGATAAAAAACATTTGATAATAAAAATGTAGTTAGTATAGTAAATGATGATTATTTATTATATGTTTGAATTAGCATGTCGCTTGAATAGGTGGAACCATGGGCCGAGAGTTACATGAGACTACCAGAGTAGCTCGAAGATATCCGGTTGCTATTAGATCAATGCTCGAAAGTTGAGGTTAGTTACTTATTTTTTTCAAACCTATAATAATTATGCAATAATTTTTAAATTAAAATTTCGTATATAACAAAATTTACAATTGTGCACTGCAGTTTGAATGGATACCATATGTTGATCTGGATATCATAGAATGCATCTCGCTAAAATTTTTGGCCATTCGAAGTATGTAGGATGCGAAGGTGTCATTGATAATGTACGTGACGGTAGAGATGCACGAATCAGACTGAGTAATATGGAAGTTCGAGTAGAGGCAAAAAATTTCATTGGCATCGCGAGACATGGAAGCACTGCACAAGTTAGACCTGTAGGGGAAGATCAATGAGAACTGATGAGATTACCATAAATAGTACATCAACATTTGGGATCATAGGATGAATTCTTACCTATTTGCAAACTTTTTTTCTCATCAGACACGACGAATGCCCTAGCAGCATAGGTCCGAATGAGGTGCCGCAACGGGTTCGTGCCTAGCTCTGACCCAACAAGCGCTACTAATGTCTATGTTTTATCCCGGTCAGTTCACTTCACTTGTTCTTGTTCATTTCACTAACCTCGTGTGTTTTTCACAAGCACCACACTTTGCACCACTACAACACCTTACATCTACACTAGAGGTGCTCAGGGGCCGGGCTGCCCGGCTCGACCCGACGGCCCACCCGAAATATGGGAGGGTTTGGGTAAAAATATAGGCCCGAAATATGAGCTTGGGCAAAAAACGAGGCCCGTTTAGAAAATGGGCCGGGCCTCAGGCACCACTTTTTTGGCCCGGGCCCGGGCCAGCCCGATATAATAAATTTATTTATTTTTTAAAATTTTTTAATTTTAAAATATTTTTAAAATACTTTTTAACTTTTTTTTAATATATTTTTAAAATACTTTTTAACTTTTTTTAATTTTAAAATATTTTTAAAAGACTTTTTTTAATTTTAAAATAAATTTTTGGTATTTATTAAAAAAATGGGCCAGGCTCGGGCTTATGATTTTTTCCAGGCCGGGCCTGGGCAAAATTTCAGGCCCATATTTTGGGTCTGGCTGGGCTTGGGCCGAATTTTTTTTATGGGCCAACCCGAACCCGGGCCGGCCGGGCCCATGAGCACCTCTAATCTACACCTCTCGTAGGTGTATTTTTCAAGGCACCTCCATCCCTAGCATTCTATGCCCCATGTTGACATCAATGCCGACGCATGTACCATCATCAATGGTGACACTGATACCACCATCAATGTCGTCATCGATGCTAGTATCGATGCTCGAGTCAATGTCGATGTATCTGGGTTTTGTGACATCGTACAATTATTCACTGATAGTGTCACAAACACTCACTACGTCGTTGTTTTATCGAGGTGGGTCATTAGTACAACCACCTTCTCATGGAATGAAGGATACACGATGGGAGGCTAGGACAGCAACACACTCAAGCACGGAAGAAGACAATGGAGACGAAGATGAAGTCAAGGATGAAGATGGATATGAAGATGTAGACGACAATGAAGATGAAGATGAGCACGAGGGTGGAGGTGGAGACGAAGAAGATGAGGACGATGATCAAGATCAAGTTGAGAGTCAACACTACAAGTGGTGCGAAAAAATCCTATGTGCACACGTCAATCACACCTTGCGGTACACATTCGACCCGGTGACGTCGATGATGTATTTTTTATTTACCTATTGTGATGTAAATATATATGACATCAATAAAAAAAGATCAATTTTTTTTTGTATATTTCTATTGCAACTTAAATTTGTCTTTGTTAAATTCTAATATAAATTATACGTAAATTTCCGTTTATAATATTTGATATGAAATATGTAACTTTGAATAGGTACCCTTATCGAATTAGTGATTAATAAAGGTACAGAGACTAACTTATAAAAATGGTAAAAGTTTAATGGCTAGAGAAATTGTAATTGGTACTTGAAGTAATGTTCAAAGTAGAAAATTTTCCACTATATAAATGTTAGTAGACGGGTGGCCAATACAATTGAAATGCAAGGTAAAAAAAAAGAAGAGATTTTGTACACAAAAAAAGGAAGCATTGTAATCAATCTTATATCTCTGAAGAAAAATGAATGCTAGCGATGTTGAGGACCCAATGTATCCTCAATATGGAACATGTTGCCTTCGTATACCTTGGATTTCTATAGTACCCGCATAACCTCTGTTGCTTATTCTCTTCCGAACATCCATGTCAGCAGGGAAACTCTTTCAACTAGATGAGTTTTCACTAATATTTTTATAAAGTCTACAAAAAAAGTACCCTGACCTCGGAAATTTTTGCAGATTTGAAGCATGTTTTGAAGGTATTCGATGAAAACGCTGGTCCTACGACGAATTTTCGACCACGGGGATTTTTTCTTTCAATCTCACCTTTCCCCTGTGCCTATAAAAGGGGGCTCCCCCTCCATACTCCATCACCCCTAAAACAACATCTTTCCCGGCCTCCATCCCTCCACTTTACAATATTTCTTTCTCTGTTTTCTTTCCCGCTTCAATGTTAAAAATTTCTGTCGGTAATAAAATTTCTAATTTGAGGTATTCTTAAGTTGTCGATAATACGATATCATTTTGAGACGCGTACATTTTATATAACCTGTCGAGATGTAACCATTACCTCCGAAACCTATCCTATGGAAGTCAGGTTCTAGGGTTATTTTACTTTGTACGGTCATGGGTAGAAGTCTATGTAGAGGTCTCCATTGATGATCGTTATGTAGTTATGGATAAAAGTATAACGGGATATCCAGTTGTTATGCAGACACGAGCTCAAACTTTTCGGATACCTAGAAATGTTGCCTTATAAATACTATACAGAATTTTGAAGGCATAATCAATTGTGGGGCTTCCCGCTATAATCGTCGTAATTTTTTTCTCTATCTCCACATAGTCGGTATCTTTAACCTTCCTTCTTATCCGAATACCGACACTGCTGTAGACGGAAGAGGACTTTCAGGCGGACATTGGCTGTTGTGGTGCAGTAAAGGTGATTCTTCTTTTGGGGTGACAATAGCTACCATTATTAAACAACTCATTAATAACTACAACTGCTGTCACGCTGACCTGAGTTTGACCTTTACTGTGCCAGAACATCTATTTTCCTAATTTAAAAAAATGACCTAAAAGACAAATTAAAAAGAAATTGGCATATACATTTAATTTAGCTGAATTTTGCAATGAAAAATTGGAAAATATATATATTTTTTCAATTTATTTATTTATTTCTTTTAGCATTATTCTTTAAATACTTTACATTTAAAATTTAAAATTCTATATTTATCAAGTAATATAATTATAATCCATACTTAATTTTTAAAAAATATATCAAATAAATTTTATAACTTAAATTTAGTATTTAATTTAAATTTAAATCTAGTATTTTTTTTCTAACACTTAATTCAAACACAACCTCAATTAAAATTTATATTTACGTATAAATATAAATGATTTAAAAATACCGATTAGTTTTGGGTTTCTACTTTTAATAATATTATTAAATGATAATATAATAAATCTGGTTTGAAACACTTGTTAACAAATATGCTTTTATTTTGGTTGTTAAAGGTAAAAGGTAGAGAGCATGGACGTGTGGGAAGTGTGAACGTGGGCTTTTTACTAAGGCCAAGAAGACTTCTTTTAGGGGGAGAGTTCCCCATTTCTTGATAAGGTTTTATTGCACATTGTTGGGTAAAGGGTATGGAAATGAACGGCTGAGATGTTAGATGCACTTTGTCTCTGACTCTGACTCACTGGGTTTCTTGATTCCACGCAGAGGGCATGATTGTTTCGCTTAAGTCCCCATCCCCACCCACTTTTCTCCATTTTATCATGATTTTGTTACACTTACGGAACTACCAAACTCTTATCATCATATTGATGCCCTCCCCTAATGACATATTTGCCCTCTCCTTTAATTCCACTAAATTCTCTTCTGCCAACCTCGGGTTATAAAAACCATCTTAATACCATCTCATATGAATGGCCCACGTTATCTCGGTTTGATGAGATTGATCTTGGATAAAAATTTTTGTTGTCCCTCCGACCCAAATTTAAATTAAATATTTTTATTTAAATTTAATTATAAAAATGTAACGTTTGCTGAAATTCGTGCCGTCTCAACGACAAAACAAATTGAAATTTCAAATATCAGCCTCTGTTTAAATGTTAATTATGTATGATCCGCAAAAAAAAAAAAACCACTAGAACTGAATCATATGTCGAATATAAAAGTGGCATATGGACTAAATTGTGGGAATTGAAACAGTGACATGTCAATTGAGTAGAGAAAAGAAATAGTGGAATTAATGGAGGACTTTTGTAATAATTAACCAAGACTCTAGTGTGCAATTAAGGCATCATTAAACTAATTAAGCCATGATCTTACCCATTTATTTTCACTAATCATCTCATAATTCAATACTAGCCATTAGATGTATCTTTTTGAGACATAATTAAACTAAATTATAATGGAAACATGAAAGAAAGAAAGAAAGAGACGAAGTGCCTTATTTCACCTTCTTCCCAAACGGCTAAGGAAAGAAAGAAAAGAAATTGCATGTATTTTTCTACTCCATTGCCGCGTACTTAAACTAATGGTTACTCAAGTTTCCTTTTAATTTTTGTTAAATTATTAGTTTGATAGTTAAGAGTAATTCATATAGAATATTAAGGTTTTGGTAGTTACCATTGATGAATGCTTAGAAGCTAGAGAGAGAATGATTAGAACTTTGAAGAGAATATGTGTTTCTGGATAGTTTGAGATCCCTAGATTATAGTTGTAAGGAGTTAGATTTGAAAAAGGAGAATTACAAGATATGCGAAAATAAGATGTTGGGATTCTAAGGAGTCAAATTGAAATTATGCATATCATGTTTGATTGTAATGATTCCTTTATTTGTACGTGTAGATCTAATATTGTACCATATTTGAATTATTGAACATAACCAAAGGCGAAATTGGGATCTCGAAAGATAAAGGAAAGGAAAAGGTGATCATCGAGTGACGACTTCAGTTGATGCTAATATAATTTGCTTCATTACATGAAACTATTAAGTAATTAAACTTAAGAAATGTTAGTAATGATTGTTGGTATGAAATGTGTGATTATACTCTATGCCCTTCAAGAAAAACCATTGGAAGGGAGGTTCTCCTCCCATTTTACATTTGTGTCGGAAAAGGGGAGAAAAGATGAGAAAAAAAATCATCTTCTTTCTTTTTATTTACCACATAAAATGGGGTCAAAGTCAATAAGTCAAAATTACTCAAATGTCTGATTCACCATTCATTTCTACGTTAAAAATCTAATCTAATTACTCCAAATTGTTCCCAAAGATTTAAAATCTCAAAATATAATATTTCCAAAGTAAATTTTATGTAAAATGGTCAAAATGTCTATGTGACAAAATTGTACTTTAATCCCTTTTTGTCTCATCACCTTTCTTTATTACATTCATGGCACTTAATATCTCAAAAAAAATTCATAATTTGCACATCATCCATAATCATCAATATACATACATAAATTTGCAATTAGGACCTTTCTCGATAAAAATAAAAAAATTACGATTTAATCCCTAAGCTTTCATTCCTATTCAGTTAGGTCAAAAAATCCCTCTTTCTTCACACTTACTTCTTTTTAGCTCATTTCTTCATCGTTAGAAAATTTGCATTTTAAATCTTCATACTTTTCATATTTTACAGTTTGATCACTTTTCAAAAACCTCAAATTCACAACCATTCCCTAAAAATATCTTTTCTACAATTCAATTTAATTATTTAGGACTTCAAGTGTAGAACTTGTTTTTTTTAATTGGTACAGAACTTCATTGTATTAGGTCCTAGAACAACACTGTTTACTACACTGAAAATTTGGAGTGTTACAAAATCTATAAAATTATTGAATATAATTGAATAAATTAAAAATAATAAAATTCAAGTTATTTATAATTAAATAAATATAAATTATCTATAAATATGATAATAATTAAATCATGTCAAAAATAGAGAAATGATTGTATGAAATTGTGATTCCACGTCATCATTATCCCTTTCCAATAGGAGAATGATAAATCGTATTTTTCCTCATGATTTTCAATATTTTTAGTTGGATTTGAATTTTTTCAAGAGGAAAACGCTAAAAATTTGGAGGAAAAATATTATTTGTCATTCTCCTATTAGAAAGGGATAAGGATGATGTGGAATCACAGTTTCATACAATCCCTTCTCGTCAAGAATATATTTTTATTATGAAATAATGAAAGGAAAGGACAAACTAAAGAGAAAATATCAATACAAAGTGGTAATACAATAGAAAGATAAACGAGAGAACTTTTTATTTCATTTATTGTGTATATCTACAAGCCTTGTACATGTCTCTATTTATAAACCTTTTAACATAATACAATCCATTAAGTTACAAAGAACAAATAGAGGTTTAATTACAATACAAAACCCTCATAATTCTATTGGGGGTTGCTACAGTAGAGGTTACAACTTTGAGAGTTATGGACATCCATAATAAAGTAATATTTATAGCAGTCCCCTTTGGATGTCCATTAACAAAAAATGAATATACTTCATTAAAACCTTACTAGGAAAAAACCCAGTGGGAAAAGAATCCTAGTGAAGAAAAAAGAGTACTATATTCATATTTAGACACACGGACAAATCTGCCTTATTAAAAACATTCTACGTAAAACTCAATGAGATAAAATCTCGTAAAGGAAAAAAGAGTACACTGCGTATTTTACTCCCCTTTATTTGAACATTATTTTATAACTTAATATTAAGACATTCAATATTATTTATCAATAGTAAATCATCAACCTATACAACAAATTCTGTTGATGTGTATCAATATAGCAATAAAATTTAATTGCATTCTCATACTTTAGATATCACTAACAACTTTATAAAGAATGAGATATTGTATCCTTTGCTATTACCAACACAATAAGTGCATTAGGCACATAAACAAATGGTACTTCAGGACCATCGTTTTATAACATTATTGTTTGACCATTTGTATTCCTTTTCAATATCTCCAATCTACAAGAAAAATTAGTTTGATTAATTCTGATTATATAAACACTATGGAATACTTAATAGTAATTCCTTATAATATCATTGTGTAACAATTTGTCCTTATTGAACACTCGATTTTTGGGTCAAGGCAAAATTTCATTTTTAGGTATACTTTCCTTATATATTTTACCTATTGAATAATTATTTCTCTTGGAAATTCTTCAGGAACTCCAATAATATTTGATACATTAATATAAACAATAATGATAATAACCTATATGTATAAATATATTAATTCATAAAAACACATGAACAAATTCATATTCGCATTTAATGATTTCTCATGTAACACCCCTAACCCGTATCTATCGCCAGAATAGGGTTATAGAGTATTACCAGAGTTTACTAATTAATTTTCAGACTTTTCTTTTCATCAAGCATTCATATTTATAACCAATCAAAATCAAAACATTAATGAGCTAACGTTAACCAATTTCACTTGTACATGCCATTATAACCAGAATCAAATCATTCAAAATTATCGATAGAACCAATGGATAATGTGATATATCTCCAACAAGCTTCCAACTCAATCGAGCTTCCGATAATCATTTCAATGCATCAAATAATTATACATATTACTAACAATAATTCAATTCCAATAATAAAACACACACACATATATAAAATATTCATTACCAAATAGCATTCACTTCAATTAAAATTATACAGAATATAGTTCATACGAACTTACCAGGCTAAATTGCAGAAATTCCAAAATTAAGGGACATTTTGGAAATTTTCTATTTTTCTCAAATTTCCACCCAATCTTTGTGACACCCCTAATTTGACCCTAGTCGAAAAGTGGTTTCGGGACCACGAAACCGAGTCATAAAAATAATTAACAGTCATATTCGATGCTTATTATATGTGAATATGAATGTGTGGAAGTTTCATACTTTAATTTTATCATTTGTATGCGAAATTATTAAATAGGACTTGTATGAGAAAATTTAGAAATGTGCTAGGCAAATGCTAAAGTGGCCTATTAATATATGTTGGAAAGTGCTTGTACTTGCATGCCAAATTAGCCAAACTATAGGTAGTGGCCGGCCATGCTACAAATTATATAATCAAATATGAATTTTCTATTAACTTTAATTAGCTAGATGCCATATTATCATGGGTAAATGCAATAAAATAAAGAAAGAATAATTAAAGGAAGGAAGTGGGTGAAAGGAACAAAGTCTTCATCCATGTTTCTTCCTAGCCGATTCTAAAGGAAGCAAAGAACAACCATTCGGTGATCTTGAACTCAAGAATAAGGTGAGTAGTTCATGCTAATTCTTGAAATTTTAGTATATTTTGAGTTAGTTCTTAAGTTCCTTGCTTAACCCATGACAAAATTTTGAGTTGGGTAATGTCTTAAGCTTTCGGCCATAGTAGAAATTAAGGGGTTAGATTGTTGTTTTTTTTGTGTGGTTATTTGAAGTTTAACTAGTTAATACTTAAGTGTTGGTATTTGTATATGAAATAGATGAATGTGAAATGGTTGAGTTACTTGAACAATTCGGCTTTGTAATTGATTTTTTTAGTATAGACCTTGAGTAATGCTAGACATAGATTTTGGTTTTGATAGTGCTTATATGAGTTTAATTAATTCAATTTTGATAATATAATGATAGCTTAAGATAAACAACATTCGGCTATGAATTTTTGTGTTAAATCGAAAATGGATGCTAGTTGAGCTATGAACAATTACTTAATAACGAAGAGAATATAAGCTTAATGCTAAAGTAGCATTCAACCTCGGAGTAAGTTAAATTAGTAGGAAAATAAATTTTGAGATGGAAAATTTTGTGTTTGACTAAAGAAAAGAAATCGTTGAAGAGTGTTTGAACATGGTAAGTGAATTCGGTTAGTGAGCAAATGAAATAAAAAAATTTTTGGAATTTGATTTTTGTTTTGGGTATGTATGACCAAGTATATTCGGCTACAATAATAATATAATTACATGATGTTATATTATGATTATTGAGCTTATGTATGTGGGTGCATGTATATCTAGTAATATAATGACATTTGGCTTTGATAGTCGATTGATAAGTTATTACTTTAATTACAAGAGCATTTGGTGAAAGTAACATTTGTGTATGAACATATATTAGTTATGAAATCGGTAGGTTTAAGACTAATTGTGGTAATGATAATATATTAAAATGAGATGGATATTTCATTACCGAATGTGAATAATAAGTAAACACTATTGATCAGAATATTAAACATCTCTATCTATACTTATTTAGCTCAAGAGCAAGTGGGGTCAAAGTTGGATAAAGGAAAGGAAAAAGTGATCGAATAGCCGCCGAAATCGTTCGACAACATCCGAGGTAAGTTTTAAGTGATTAAACGTTGAGTAAATTCAATCATAATAGGACATAATGAGTTGATTTAATAAGATATGATGTGGCCATGATATGTCTTAAACTCAAATGGTAAGTTCAAAAGTGTTTGGACTTGGAAATTTAAGAGCAAATTGTAATAATTTGCTTTGGACAGCAGCAGTAACGTGATTTTAGAAAATCACTATAAATTGTTGGTGTGGAATTATAGGCTGCATAAAATATGTAATCAAGGCTTAATTAGTCTAGTTTCTTATAAAAGAGACCTTGTGAGTAAAGAAATTTCCTATAAAGAGATATTTAAAGTTGTGTGAGACGGTGTCAGAATGACTCCGAAATCCCCTGTTCGGTTTTTAGAAAATCATTATAAATTGTACAAAAATGGTTATAAGATAAAATTTATATGCTTAGACTCCTTAATGAGTCTAGTTTCAAATGAAATCAAATACAACACATTTTGAATTCTGTAAAATGAGAAATTTGATTCGTAGTGAAGAGTGGGCAGATTAGTCAAATAGTGAAACAGGGGAAACTTTAAGAAAAATCTGGTATTGATTGGCCAAACCTAAAATTCTGGAAATTTTATGGATGGAAGATATACGAGTCTATATTCAGGAAAAATTAACAGAAAGTGATTTGGAGTTTTGTAGCTCCAGTTATAAATAATTTAGTGACTATTGCTCAGGAAAAACAGCTTGTGCTGAATTTGAGATTATGTTGTAAACCTTGATAAACTTGTTTTAGTTGCTCATAAGCTATTGATTAAACCCATACGTGAATTATAAATTGTGATATTGGAAAATGATAGATGTAGATTCAGCCAAGACAGTGTGTATACGTGAAAGTATATGTGGTATGTGAAGTATATTTGGATAATTGTGATGTGAATACATGAAAATTTATATTTTGATTTAGGATTTTATGTGATGGATGTGAATGTGTATACATGAGCTAAGGCCGAATGGCAAATGTGATGAATGTGAACATGCATTTGTGTGCTAAGGCCAAATGGAAAATGTGATGAATGTGAACATGCATTTGTGTGGTAAGACCGAATGGCCAATGTGATGAATGTGAACATGTATATGTGTGATAAGGCCGAATGGCCAACGTGATGAATATGAACATGCATATATGTGATAAGGCCGAATGGCCAATGTGACGAATATGAACATGTATATCTGTGATAAGGCCGAATGGCCAATGTGATGAATGTGAACATGCATATGTGTGATAAGGCCGAATGGCCAATGTGAAGAATATGAACATGCATATATGTGATAAGGCCGAATGACCAATGTGATAAATGTGAACATGCATACATGTGATAAGGCAGAATGGCCAATGTGATGAACGTGGATGTGTATATATGTGGGAAAGCCGAATGGTTAATGCGAAATGCGTATGAGATGGATATGTGGTAAAGCCAAATGGCTAATGTGAGATATGTATGAGATGTGTATATATATATTGTGGCCAAATGACAAACGGCGGAAGGTGTGTTTTATTAGATATTTGATGAGGTAAATGAATTACAAATATGATAGTCGATGTGAATGTTGTAACATGTGAATAAATATGTATGAAACTCTATGATGTAAACCCGGGATTAAAGACCGGATGACCATATGTGGTGACTATGTCTGGGTTAAGACCCGCTGACTTCGTGTGGGGATTTCATCTGAGCTAAAGGTCTCGCCAATAATCCGAGTAGAGTTTAAAGCTATAAGACTTCGCAATAAGAATTGCTTATAAATATATTCAATGCGAAAGGTTAAACAGGTATGTACTCCAAGTTTATATGTGAGCTTGATTTAAACTAAATCATAAGGCAGTTATGTGATGCATACGTGAGCAATCTATGAGACTATTCTTATGATTATGTGACATCGGATCAGTGTGAGAGGTTATGTGAAATTATACAATATATCTATGTCACATGAGCTCACTTTTATGTGAAAGTTTATCTGCCTATTGTATATGATGAGATGTGCATATTCGGTAAAGGGATAGTATGCCCGAAGGAAGAGTGAAATAAAAATACGAACAACTATGTTATAATTTGATTATTATCTGTTGACACTGCTTAAAACTTAATAAGCATTGTAATGCTTACTCCGTTTACTTTGTTTTCTCTATTTTATAGATCTCATTGCGAAGCTACAGGCTCGGGGATCGTCAGCAACTAGTCACACTATCACTATCCACTGCTTGTTACTGTTATGTTTAGAATTATTTTATGGCATGTATAGAATAGACTAGTGGCGGAAGAATATTTTTGGTTAATGTATATAAGCCATGCGAAAATGGCATCTTTTGAATGTTTACTTAGAGAAGTTTAAATTTTATCCCTGGCTGTGCTTAGTACTTATTTAAATGAATGATCTTTATTTCAAGAAAAAGTTCAAAATTTTACTGTTCTGACATGAGTTACAAGTCCGGTAATGCCCCTTACCTATTCCGGCGACGGTTACGGGATAGGGGTGTTACAATCTTGATCTAAATTAATATTTCATTCAATTTACTAATTTAAATAATAAAATAATTCATTTCATGCAATTTGGTCACTTTTTGACATTTTTACAAATTTACCCTTAAAGTTTTACTTTTATTCAATTTAGTCCCTGAGCCTAAAACGTGCAAATTATCCATGCTAGCTGAATATTCATATATATTTTCCTCCTCCTCCTCTCCATTCCACATCCTTAATTTATATAATATGCTTATAAGTAACATTATCTATGATTTTACTATTTACTTGTAAATTTATTCAAAACTGTCCATTTGAGTCATAGCCACTAAATTATTTTTATCTTGAGCTACAGAACTCCAAATTAGGATCCTCTAATTTTCCCTGAAACTAGACTTACATGTATTCTTACCATAAAAGTTTAAGAATTTTTGGTTTATCAAATAAGTACATTTTATTCTTTAAAGTCACCTCTGTTTTGCTATCTGACAGTTCTGACCCTTCTTCACTAAAACTTAATTATCTTCTTGAACAGAATTTGGATGATATCCCCGTTTGTTTCTATTGAAAATAAACTCTTTAAGTATTTTAAAAATATAAATTATAACCCATAATTATTTTTTTACAATTTTTTATGATTTTACAAATTCAGAACAAGGAAACCCAAAATCATTCTGACCTTGTCTCACAAAATCCATTATATCTCATGATTTAAAATTCCATTACTTACACCGTTTCTTCTATGAGAAACTAGACGCAGTAAGCTTTAATTTCATATTCTTTTCATCCTATAATTTAATTTCCACAATTTATGGTGATTTTTCAAAATTAACCTACTGCTGCTGTCCAAAACTGTTTTAGTGCAAAATGTTAATTACTAAGTTTATAACTTCCTTATTCCCTTTCTCTATAATATTTCCCATCACTTTCACTTATTTCTCTTCACTAATATATCAAGAACATAAGAATTTATATAAGAAAACTCCACTATAACATCTTTTCCATGCTATTTCAATAATATCAAACTTAAAAATATATTGAACTCTCAATGTTCTTACATTGTCCTATTGATTTCAACCTTTAAATTGATTTTCTCTCTCCTCCAGCTTCAATTTCTTGAATCCAACTTGATATTCTAGCTCCCATAGTCTCCTTGTTATCTTTCTCTCTTGATGGCTATGAAAATTCTTTTGATTTCTAATTGAAAATGGTGAATTTTTTTTGGTGGAAGGACCAAATTGTAAAGAAAGCAAAACTTTCTTTCTTCTCTTCTCTTCTAACGTGAATTGCATGGAAAAGATGGTGGGTTGGGTTCCTTTTCATCTTTCTTTCCACTTATATATACTAAATAATGAAATAATAAAATAATAAAATATCATTTAAAAATCAAATTAAAATATCAATAAACTAATATTTATTTATTTAATTAATCTAAAATATCTCCAACATCATCATTATATTCTAGATTTCTCTCTCTTATAAATGACCATTTTGCCCTTTATGATCTTTTAAAATTTCATCCTTGAGTCATTACTTAATTTGGTAAAATTACAATTTAGTCCCTCATAATTCTTCACCTATTCAATTTGGTCCTAATTCATCCATTTTCCTTAGTTTCTAGATTATTCCAACCTTAAAATATTTACACTATTGGTCCTTCAAAATTTTCTTATTTGCACTTTAACCCCTCAAATTTTGAGTATTTTCTCTTGGGCAACAAAACTTTTCTCACTTTTGCAATTTAATCATTTCTTGAATTAATATGTCATAATTTACTTCTTAATGTTGACATAACTCAAAATTATCCTTTTTATCACTTTTTTCCTTATTTTACTATATTAGGAATATTATCTTACTTTCTTATTGTAGTAATTTTCAGGGTATTACATCTCATGAAACTAAAATTTTACGCTTCAGGCATTAATCCTTTAGGAATTTTCGTTTTTGATAATGTTATCAAATAATTTATATTAGTTGAATACAATTCCACTAGACATAAATAAATAGCTTTATTTAGTGTCTGTTCCACCACAAATTAATCATTTTCATAACCAAAACCAAGTGTCTCGTGAACATTTGTATTACAAGTCAATTCTATATCTTATGACTTGTATTTTTTTTATATTATGCTAACATGTACCCCACTTGGCTTTACACCTTCCGGGTGTTTGAACTTCAAGTTCGAGATACAATATAGAAGTGTCTCTTTATTTTGATGAGTTGTTCCCAGATCAATGCTTTCAAGTATATTTCCATTCAAGATCCTTACTTTTCTACAATATTGAAGTGTTCTACATATACTATCGTCGTTGGAAAACAATTTCTTTTGTTAGCTCTGTTAAACTGAACGTCAATAATGGCAATATAGAATGATCGAAAAGCAATAAGAAAGAAAAAAAACAAAAATTTTTCGTGAAAACCCTTTTCAAAAAAAATCACGGGCAAAGGAGAAGAAAATTCAGTAATGTTGAAAATCGAATGATACAAGACGAGTTGCGACTACATCTATTTAAAGGTTAAAAAACCTTATTGTAATTAATGCCAAATAGAAAAAGTGTAGTTCTATACAGATTCTACTTCGGCCCTCGGTCTTAAGCCTTCCATAGGTCTCTTAATTTTACTATTGTATTATTTCTTTAACAGGAATTTGGGTCACACAACTCTAACAATCTCCACCTTGACACGACTTTTCAGTGAACAAGTGTTTTACCACAAAATTTCAAGGAACAAGTTCTCCACCTTTTCTACGAAACCCCTAAAAGGAGTATTCTTCAACAATGAACACCAAGTCCAAACAATGCTCAAACTTGGTTATAGGAAGTGACTTAGTCATCATATCTGCAATATTATCATGAGTACTAACTTTGCTCACAAAAATATCACCACAAGCAATAATATCATGCAAAAAATGATACCGAACATCAATGTGTTTTGTTCTCTCGTGAAACATTTGATCCTTCATAAGGAATATGACACTCTGACTATCACAAAACATTGTACTGATCTAAAGCTCTTTACTGAGTTCACCAAAGAGTCCTTTTAACCAAATAGCTTCTTTACAAGCCTTAGTAATCGCCATGTACTCAGTTTCAGTAGTAGACAAAGCAACTGTAGTTTGCAAAGTGGCTTTTCAACTGATTGCATAACCCCCAATAGTAAAGACATACCTTGTGAGAGATCTTTTTTTATCGAGGTCTTCAGCAAAATCAAAACAATGAGTCCATCTCTAGTTTTTGCAAACTGTAAGCAAACATCAGTAGTACCTTATAAGTATCTGAAAATCCATTGAACTGCTTTCCAGTATTCTTTATCGAGATTTTCCATGTATCTACTAACTGCACTAACTGTATATGATAAATCTTGATGTGCGCAAACCACAACATACATGAGAGATCCTATTGCACTAAAATAAGGAACATGTGACTTGTAGTGTAACACCCCAAACCCGACTAGTCGTTATGGCCAAATTCGGAAAGCTACATTAGTCATCAGAACGACTTAGAAAAACTTTCTTAATTTCAGACGTATTTTTTAAACCATTTGTGTAGTTTGTTCAAAACTAGCAAAATCGAATGTTCAACTTTAATTTCAATCTCATTTTGAAAACCATTTGTCCACAAAAATGGTCGAAATAAACTTTCAGAATTTTGAAAAAAATATTTTAAAACTATTGGCTTATCAATTTAAAACAAATGAAATGAAGCGTTTATTTTAATTTCATAAAAACCGTGCAAATTTTAGAAAGCAAAATAAATAATATCTCAATTGTAAACATTTAATCATTTATTCAAAACTATTTCGAATTTTCAATCATACTTCTAAATCATTTGTCTTTTTATTCAGAATTTGAGAACTTGGTTATTCGTCATTATTTTGGAAATAAAAACATATTAACTTCATAAATCAAATGTCTTTAGAAAACTCATTTGTAAACATGAATAATTTTGAAAACTAAGTCTAATTTTATTAAAAACTTATTTTTCAGAAATGCAACAGAAAAATGTGTTATTGATAGATTCTATTTTAAAAATTGAGTTTCAAGCAAAATCTTATCAAATACTAATTTATGCAGTTTTTAAAACTTAATGTCATGCAAGCAGTTTATGCAAATTAGAATAAAAAATCCCTAAAATAAAGTCCCATGCCACAGTCTATACACAAACTTATTACAAATCCCAAATATCAAAATAAAATTTAAAAAGACTTCCGAGAAACTCCTTTAAATGCCGTCATCGAATCCTAACCTTAGGGTTATCTGTAAAATCAAAAAAATAAAGGGGCTTAATCATATACATATAAACATATACATTATACAATCACAATAATCGTACCAGCTTCATATAACTCAATATTTCACACTTATACTATGCATGATCATGTCAATGCACATTTTATAAAATAATATAGTTTTTATGAAAACGGTCCTACATATCTTTGTTACACACCATAATTGAGTTTTTCCTAGAACTCGTCCATCCAACACACCAAATTGTGAACATTGTCACCAAAATCGTGGATAAAATGCCAATAACCAATATCGTGGACAAGCTACCAAAATTGAAAATATACTGCCACATAATCAAAATCGTGAACAATGTCACATTAATGCAGATAAACTGCCATATACTTCTACCTTTCACATATTCCACCCCATGCATGTGATATGGCCAAAATCACTCAAATCGTATAGACATGTTTAACATGCAAATCTCATATGTACACATGGTACCAAAATTTCACAATTTATTTTCATGAGAACATTACATAAGCCATATAATCACATAACATGATAATGAGATGTACATATTTTTCAAATCAATAATAATCATCAATATCACACATGTTTTTCACAACATATACGGTTTAGGGAAATACTTACTTGACAAAATCCATATCGATGGTTTATCTCTCTTTATGGATACATAAAGTATCCTTATCAATAACATTATTTAAATAACAACATTTTTATCAATATAAAACAAAGACTTAATTTAGTTTAGTGTTAAAACCCACACTTGATTGTAGATCCGGTGTGCAACAACTCTCTAAGAATGCCCACACTTGGATCTAACAATTAGATTACCCTTAGAAAAATAATCACTTGGATTAGTGATTTCGATTCCTACTTTAATGATCTCTCGTGTTGGTGTCGATCGACCACTAATCAATAAACAAGACATACGAGATGTTAATATTTGAGAGAATAAATCACTAAGGCTCTCAAAAGCATTCATCCAAAGGAAGAAAATAGGGAGGAGAAAATATTTTTACACCACCCTTACATTTACACTATCACGATTGAAATGAAAAGATCGACAGATCGTATTGATCACGAATTGGAGGGGAAAGAATGTTCTAAAAAGGAGGATTATTTGAAAATAAATCCAAGAAAATAGAGTTTAGAATTAAGAATTAAAAAAAATAATTAGTGTAGAATTTTCTTGACTACTAAAGAGAATAATGAATAATTGAAAATGAAGAAGAAAGGAGAAAGAATCTTTACCGTTAGTGGTGGTGCTACGATAGCAATGACGGCGACGACTACGGCGGTGGTGTGGTGTTAGAGGCGACAATCCGGTAGGGGAGAAAGAAAAGGGGTTATGGTGTTGATCACTCTCTTAAAGGAGAAGAGAGGTTGTAACACCCCTTACCCGAGACCGTTGCCGGAGTCGAGGACGAGGCGTTACTTGACTTAACTTACTAGTTTAAGGCATAAAAATTTGCTTTTAAAATTAATTTCACTATTCACAACAAAGCTGTCCACCTGCGCAGCAATTACTAAATTAGTTATATCTTGAGATAAAAAACTCGAAATTTATATCTGTAAATTTTACCTGAAACTAGACTCATATATATTTTTACCATAAAATTTTCAGAATTTTTGGTTCAGCCAATTAGTACAGTTTATTAGTTAAATTCTCCCCTATTTCACTGATCGATTGTCCTGACCTCTCGTCACTAAAATTTAATTATCTCATTGTACAGACTTCATATGGTGTTCTCACTTGTTTCTAGAGAAAATAGACTCAATAAGGAATCTAGAAATATAAATTAAAACTCATAAATATTTTTTTTTTACAATTTTAAATGATTTTCCAAAGTCAAAATAGGGGACTCCAAAAACAGTTCTGACCATATCTAATTAAAATCCACATATCTCAAAATATAAAATTCCTTTTTCTACACTGTTATTTTTCTATGAAAATAGACTCAATAAGATTTAATTCTATATATCATTCACACTCTAATTCATTTTATACTATCCTTGGTGATTTTTCAAAATCACGTCACTACTGCTGTCTCAAAACTGATTCACTACCAATTTTTACTTTTTCATGATTTCTATGCATAATTTATCACCTAGAACACCTTCATACTTAGCCATTTTAATAATTGTTCATCATGAAATATTTACATATCATCTTTTTGTCATAATTTAAGAATTTGAAATCAAAACGACTAAGTCCCTATACATGCCATAGCTCGAAACATTTATCATCTTAAAATACCAAGTTGTGGTGGTTGATAGTGTGAACACTCTCCGACGTCTTCAAGATCCCGACTATGCTTGATAATACTATATGAAAGAAAAAGAAATAAAAGAAGTAAGCATAAAGCTTAGTAAGTTTACAAGCAAATAAATAACAACACTTAACACAAATAATTATACTCAAGTAACATGATCCCTAATTTCCTTTTTTCTTAATCTCTTACTCGTTCTCTTGCTTGTTTACTTATCTAACTCATGATTATAACTTACTCTTCTCTTGATGAAATGTTGGTTCTCAAATGATAACATAATATGTTCTTAACTCTTATAACTCACCTGAATTTGTTGTTTATGCTTTTACCTGAACTTTCATGGAACATAACCTATTTTCTAGCCCATTGAGCCACATTGGAATAATAAGGATACTTGGGTCTCTTTTCTGATAATAACATGCCAAAGCCATGTCCCAGACATGGTTTAACATGGGATGTTTCTTATACTGCCAATGCCATATCCCAGATATGGTCTTACTTGGGAGTTCTCATATCGGTGCCCATGCCATGTCCTAGATATGGTCTTACGGGGGACCTCTCATCTCGGTGCCAATGCCATGTCCCAGACATGGTCTTACATGGGACCTCTCATAACCTCAATGATGCTAATGCCATGTCCCAGACATGGTCTTACATGGGATCTCTTTACCCAAATGTAATGACATTTGTATCCAATACACTCCTAATGTTTCAACGGGGCTTTTATCACTGATTCTCTATCATCTCATACTTAAGTCAACATTAAATAATTTCATGAAATAAATACATAATTGCTGGAAAATAACAGCATTAATAATAATTATTTAAATATTGCATTTATTTACCGTAAACTTACCTCGGTACAAAAATGTGATCAAATCTAACACTTTAGTCCTCAATCTTTTTCTTTCCCCGTCTAGCTCCGAATTTCAATTTTCTTGATCTATAATAGCAAATTTAGCTTATTTAATACTCACATTCATCAAAATAGTCCTTGACTCAATTTTGGCAAAATTATAGTTTTACCCCTAAACTTTTGCATATTTACACTTTTCCCTAAAGCTCGGAAATTAAACTTCATCTCTTATTCTTTTGTTTTATAACATGCTGAACATTTTTCCCTTCTAAGACAACATCAAATTCTTACTCTAACACTTACTTATGAACATTAGGTATTTTTGCCGATTATGTCAATATACTCGTTTTCACTTAAAATCGACTAGCAAAAGTTGTTTAATATAATTCCTAGCTTCATATTCTATCATCAAACATCAAAACAAACATATTTCACCTATGGGTATTTTTCCAAATATGAACCCTAGGTTAAATTATTGCTAAAATAAGCTAAATTAAGCTACTGGGATTCCAAAAACGTAAAGAACATTAAAAACGGGGCTTGGAATCACTTACTATAAGCTTGAGAAAGTGAAGAAACCCTAGCCATGGCTTCCTTCAAGTTTTGGCAGCAAGCAAGGATGATTGAAACAATTTTTACATCTTTTTCCCTTTTAATTATATTTATTTACTAAATGACTAAAATGCCCTTACTTAAAAAAATCCTATTCACTTATCTCATGTCCATTTTTGTCCATCACTAACTAATGGTCTAATTACCATATAAGGACCCCTAATTTATAGTTCCATAACAATTAAATACCTTTAACATATAAAACTCAACTTTTGCACTTTTTACAATTTAGTTCTTTTGACTAAATTGAGTGCCCAAATGTCAAAATTTTTGAACGAAATTTTCACGAAATCTTTCTGTGAAATTGTAGGCCATAAAAATATAGTAAAAATAAATTTTTTCTCATCGGATTTGTGGTCCCGAAACTGCTATTTTGACTAGGCCCTAAATCGGGATGTTACAAGAAAAGAAAAAAAGTATAAGAAAAGAGGGCGAAGATGCGAGGTGGCTCGCAGATGTTGACATAGTGGAAGAGGGCGGTGCTAAGGGTGGCGGTGGAGAAAATAAAGGAGAGGAGTATCAGCAAGGTAGAGGTTCGGTAGTGATGATAGTGGTTTGAGGCAAAGGAGTGGTGGAGGAGGAAAAATAATATAAATGGTGGTTGATGGCTAAAATAAAAGAAAAATGGGGAAAATAGGGAGGAGCAAAAAAGAGGGTGGAAAAAATGAATAGGAAAATAAAAGATGAACAACAAAAAGTTATCACTCACCTTGTCCAGGTTCAATATATGTCACACAAGGTAAGAGTGGAAAAATAGGCATGTTGAGGGGTCAAATGAGCAAAAAGGGGATCATGGGAGTGAAAAGGGGGCTATTGAGGGAATGTTGACTAGCTAAAGGAGGAAAGAATCTTTCTTTGCATGGTAGCTAAGAGTGGACAGTTATGGAAACTTTGACCAAAGTTTTATGAGCCAAAAATTAAATAAAAAAACATAAGAATCTAGGGAATTAAACATAAGACCTTTAGGAAATTATCTAAGCACTTAACCACTAAACCAACTCAATTCATTGTTATAATTCCTACAACATTTATTTTTAAAACATGGTATGACCATTTCTAAGGTTTGAGGCAAAATTGCACCACATAGAAAATAATGTGAGGGGAGGGATTCGAACACAGGTCATCAAGGACAGCTCTACCACTACTCAATCACTGAAAAGAATTCGGGCATGACCACTCTCGGTTCATTAACCCAATTTCTACTGACCCAATTTTTGGGATGTGACATGTAGTCAATCTCATCATTTGATTGTGGGGATAAAGTCGATGTTTGAAGTGGGCTGCTAATGGAATACTAATAGGCTTGGCACTCTGTATATTGAACCTGCAACAAACTTTCTCAATGTACCATTTCTGACTTAGGTACAATTTACATGCTTTTCTATCTCTGAGAATCTCCATCCCAAGTATCTTCTTTGTTGCTCCCAAATCTTTCATCTCAAATTCTTTACTAAGTTGGGCTTTGACCTTTCTTATCTCTCATTTATCTTTGGTTGCTATCAACATGTCATCAACATAAAGGAGTAAA
Source organism: Gossypium hirsutum (assembly GCF_007990345.1). NCBI lineage: Eukaryota > Viridiplantae > Streptophyta > Magnoliopsida > Malvales > Malvaceae > Gossypium > Gossypium hirsutum. The sequence continues at coordinate 49,346,626 of NC_053437.1, forward strand.
TATACAAATGAACCATCACTGTTTTTCTTAAAATAAACACAACTGTCAAAGCTACTTCTTTTGAAATCATGAGTAGTCGTAAATGAATCAAACATCTTGTACCACTGCCTTGGTGACTGTTTTAGGCCATAAAGAGACTTTTTCAGCAAGCAAGCATAATCCTCCTTTTCTGAGACTATAAAACCCTCTTGTTTTTGCATGTAAATATCTTCTTCAAGTTCTGCATGAAAGAATGTTATTTTTACATCTAACTGCTAAAACTCCAAATCATACATTGCCACAATACCAAGTAAGGCTCAAACTGGACTATGCTTCATAATTGAAGAAAACATATCTGTGAAGTCTACACCTTGAATTTGACTGTAACCTTTTGCAACTAGCCTTTGCTTTATATCTGGGTTCTTCAACTCTTGGAGTCCCTTATTTATTTTTAACACCCATTTACAACGAACAACCTTTTTACCCTTAGGAAGATTCACTAGGTCCCATGTTCTATTCTTATGGAGCGATTCCATCTCTTCTTGCATGACAAATAACCACTTTCCTGAATCTTCACAGCTAACTACCTCGGAATAAGTAGATGGCTCTTGATTTGCATCTATAACTTCAGTCACGTTTAAAGCATAAAAAACTAGATTAGCCTCGATGAATCTCTTTGGAGGTTTAATCTCTCTTCTAGGTTTGTTCTTGGTAATAGAATATTGTGGTGAAGAAGCAACTCTACTCTGATTTTCTATACTAACTTGAAGAGGAGACTCTGTTGTAGATCCGAGATTAATCTGAAGCTCTACCTACTTCACATGTGTGTTTGAATTCTTCTAGTCTTTATTGGAAGATTCTTTAAGAGATAAATTAGGCAGCATAGCAGTTTCATAATAAATATAAATTAGGCAGCATAGCAGTTTCATAATAAATAACATCACTACTAATTAAAACTTTTCTATTTTCAGGACAACATAGCTTATACCTTTTAACACCAACCTTATAACCAAGAAAAACACACTTAATGGATCTAGGTTTCAATTTTCCATTATCAACATGAGCATACGTAGGACACCTAATAATCTTTAAATCAGAATAATCAGCAAGATTACCAGACCATACCTCTTATGGATCTTTTTCTCAATGACAACGAACGGAGACTTATTAATAAAAAAACTTGCAGTTGAGGCCGCTTCAACCCAAAACAACTTTAGTAAACAAGCATTTGAAAACATACATTGAACCTTTTCCATGATTGTTCTATTCATCCGTTCAGTAACGTCATTTTACTGTGGTGTATGGCGAACTGTCAAGTGTGTCACTATCCCTTCTGATTTGCATAAATCATTAAACTCATCAGAACATAATTCCAAGATATTATCTATGCGAATGTGTTTTATCTGTTTTCTTGTCTGCTTCTCGATCGTAGTTTTCCAAGCCTGAAATGTGGAAAACACATCACTTTTCTGCTTCAAGAAGAATGCATAAACTTTTCTGGAAAAAATCATCAATGATCGTCAGTATATAATTAGCACCACCCACCAAAGGCACTTTAAATGGTTCCCAAAGATCAGGATGAATATAATGCAATGTCTCCTTTGTGTTATGGATTCGTCTGGTGAATCGAGCTCTCTTTTGCTTCCCAAAAATGAAGTGCTTATAGAACTTCAGTCTGCTAATGCCTTGCCCATCAATAAGTCCTCGTTTGCTCAATTCTGCCATGTTATTCTCACTCATATGCCCTAGACATATATGCCAATGTCTAGTAACATCATCATCTGGCAAAGAAGAGGAAGTGACGACTGCATCATCAGTAACAGTTACACCATGCAAAACATATAACTTGGTAGTCTTTCTCTGCCCTATCATCACAACGAGGGAACCTTTGCTAATCTTCAGAACCCTACTTTCAAATATGTACTTGTTCTCTTTTGAATCAAGAATACGTAACGATATCAAATTCCTCTTCAATTCTAGTACATGTCGTATGTCACTAAGTGTTCTAACGACTCCATCGAACATCTTAATTTTGACCGTGCCAATACCTATGATATTACATGAACCATTATTTCCTATTAACATAACACCTTCAGACACTGGTTCATATATTGTAAACCAATCCCGATTGGGACTCATATGGAAGGTGCAACCAGAATCAAGGATTCACTCCTCACTCACTTTGGAGTTATCGGCAGAAGCAATTAGAAGTTCACAATCGTTGCAGTCTTTTACAACATAAGCTTCACTAGATTGTTCTGGTTGTTTTCCTTTTTGATTTGCCACCTCCCTTTTGATCCTGTTCTGCAACTTATAGCACTTAGACTTAATGTGCCCTTTCTTCTTGCAGAACTTATAGGTTTTTCCTCTGTTTAAATATCTCGATCTACCCTTAAATTTATTGCGAGGATTTTGTTCCTGTGTCTTCCCATGATTATCATCATTATTTCGTTCTTGTCTCCCACGAACAATGAGATCTTCTCCCTAAGAGTCAGATCCAGGCACAAGATGTTTCATCTTGTCATACAAGACTAAGAAAGCATAGACTTCATCAATTGTGAGAGACTCGCGACTAAAAAAAATCATATCTCTACATGTTAAATAAGACTAGGGCAACAAACAAAGTAGAATTAACCCTAAATCTTCTTTACCATACTGAACCTCCATTGCCTTTAAGTTCAAAAGAATTTCTTTAAACACAGTTAAGTGTTCGTGCACAGATGCACCTTCCTCCAAACAATGAGCATAAAGCCGCTGCTTCATATGCAACTTGCTAGTTAGGGTTTTCAACATGTATAACTATTGTAGTTTTGCCCATAATGCAGTGACGGTCTTCTCTTTCAACATATCATGTAGAATTTTATTCGACAGTTGCAGATTTAATTGAGTTAAAGCCTTTCAATCTTTACACTTATTCTCTTCCTCCGTCAATGTCGAAGGTATCTTATCTAACCCTAACAAGGTATCCTCCAAATCCATTCGCGCAAGAACTTCCTCCATCTTTACCTACCACAACGCGAATCTGGTGTTGTGATCCAACAGCAGAATATCATACTTCATTGTCCCCATTACCGTGATCGAGACAAGCACCCGAAAAGCTCTGATATCATTTTGTAAACTGAATTTCGTAATGGCAATATAAAATGATCTCAAAGAAATAAAAAAGAAAAATAAAACACACATATTTTACGTGGAAACCCATTCGGGAAAAAACCACAAGTAGAGGAAAAGAAAATTTATTAATGTTGAAAATGTACTAATGTTGAAAATCGAATGATACAAGAGGAGTTGCGACTACATCTATTTAAAGGTTGAAAAACCTTATTCTAATCTATGTCAAATAGACAAAGTGTAGTTTTATATGGATTCTACTTCGGCCCTCGACCTTAAGCCCTCCACAGATCCCTTAGTTTCACCACTGTATTATTTCTTTAATAGGAATTTGGGCCACACAACTCTAACAAGCTCCATCATATTTAGTTATGACATAATTGATTGAGATATCTCATTATATTCATATTTTCAGGTACTTGAACCTCTTCTGGGGTTTTATCAAAAGTTATGTCTTGGGTCTCTTTTTGAGTATCGGTCTCTTTTAACATGTAGCCTTATTTATTTCTTTCTCCTTTCTTTGAAGAATTTTTCATTTCATGGAACTAACTAATTTATCATGCTTTTAGCTTGCCCAAGATTTATTTTTATCACGTAGAAACCATAATTATTTGGAGAATTTTAGTTGCTATATGTCTTAGATAGTATATGCAATCTCTAAATGTCTTCACTAAACATGTTTGACAAATAATTTTATCCTTCAAATTTTGTGCACATAAGGTTAGTGAGGATCACAAAAAGTGATGACATAATTATTTAACCAACTTGTCTCCCCTTAATACTAAGAAAATTTGCAACATGACAATACTTTTTAAAAATTATAAATATGTCTCCTTTCAACTTTTAACATCTAAAGAAAATTCTAATTTTTCTCAACTTCATACTTGATGGTTCATCTTAGTGTATTATGGTGGAGTATAAAATAGATATTGCACATTCAACTATTCTTTAGAGGGAATCTAATGACTTATAAATGAAAGCCAATTCTCGCATGAGAAATATTTCTTACATGTTGGCTAGATGTATATAAAATTACATATTTAATGTAAAGTCATTCTTATATTAATGGTTAAGCAACTAAATGGAGGCATATGGTTTTGCTAAATATTAAGTATAACATATATAAGCGTAGATAACTAAATATTATCTCAACTAAAACTACAGAAATCAAGTTTAGGATATAATGCACCAACATTCTTAGCACAAATTCTATACTATAGAGATTGTGCACAATCAAATTATTTCAAAAAAAAAAATATTGCAAACTTCGAGCTACTATAACAAGAAATATGCACAAGTGTACATAGTTGTTCAGGTAATAAGTAAGTAAAAAGAGTTATCATGTCCACAGGGACTGTATAAGCTTAATCGATTAATTGCAAAATTATAATTAACAATTTGATGTAAAAACTCAATAATTGGGATGGCGATGAGTAAACTATGTAAAATTAACTAGATGCAAAGATTGATCCCTATGCAATTCTAATCTAGATGCAATTTACTAAATGCATGAATGAATGGCTTTAGAAACAAAAACAATCAACATTAAATGGGTTAGGATAATTATATTAATAAATTCAATTTACTTAATCATGCTTAACAATGTTCAAAATACTTCCATGACAACTCGATCTTTCATGAGTTTAGAAACAAAATTAATGTTCAAAATACTTCCATGACAACTCAATCTTTCATGAGTTTGGAAACAAAATTAAGTCCTTTCGAAATCTTTTACTTAGCTAAATATACATTTTACTGATCATATTAACTAAGGGTTTCTTAGCATTTATGTAAGGTCACAAGGACATTTACGTTTGCAATAGTTTAATTACATAAACCTAAAAACTATGTAAGATAATAGAGCTAACTAAAGATATTATGAACCTCAACTTAGTCAGGTTTAAGGATCTAAATTAAGCATTGCACTTTTCAATTATGTGTCTACTATCCGTCGTTTAGTTAGGATCGCTCAGCTAATCTGAGTGCACCCAATCACGTATGAATGAAATGCATCATGATATTAAATGAAAACATGAGTGACTGAGGCCTAAACATTTTAAACATGAATAAAATAGATCTTATTGAATTAACATAACCATCCTAGCAAATATGATTTAAAATATTATCGTTGATGTCAAAAATAATAAACTCAAAGCAAACATAATAAAAATAAATAACAAGAGGAAAAAGTAAACTCTATTCAGTTCAGCAGCCTTTCGAAATCTATTCTAACTGATGTGCTCACCCGTTCTACTCGATGCTTCGTTTGCTAAGGAGTTCCTAAGGTGGTTGACCAAAGAATGCTTGTGACACAGCTTTTGTGGCTAAAGGATGGAAAGGAGATGGGCGGCTATGCAAGGGAAGGAAAAGGTAAATAAAATATATAGAAAATGCTAATGAGAGAAGAGAAATGAGTTGTGAGGGATGATGAATTAAGGGATTGGTGCATGGTATTTATAGGTGAAGGTAAAGGGTAGAGTTTGCTAAAGTTAGATTCAAAATTCCTTTTTTTTCTACCATGCATAGCTGGCCATATTTCAAGGAGAAGCGAATGACTTAGTCTCCTCAATTTGAATTCAAACTAAGGCTATTAATAGCCATAGGGTGGAGGGTTTCAACAGCAAAGTAGTTGGGCTGATTTTTTATTATTTTCATACTTTAAGGACCTTCAATTAAATACCCCCAAGGCTTGCTTTTGGGTTGCCATCTACTTGTGCCGAAACTAGGCTTTAGTTCCCCCTTGTTGGACAGTTTCTTAATCCAATAATTTGGCAGACATGTCCATATTTTAATACCTCTTTTACTGGGTCAAATTATAAACCTTATGACGCAAATTGCATGGTCTTACCGTCCATATGAATTTATTTGTGCATGTCCATGTTTCATTCACATCAATCACATTTTCAATGGTCCTCCTACATAGTGAAAAACCACATATTAATAAATTAACATGAAAAAAATATAAAATATGTACAAAAATAATGTAATTAAACACAATTTCACATACTTTATTTATTCACACCCAATATTACTAATTAAGTAAAATTAAATTATTTTAATAACAATTACTCATGATAAACGTAATTATTAAGTAAAAAGGTGGTAAAAATATATAGAAAAAGCCTATATAATTTTAAGTTTTCACACCCCCAAACTTAAACCATTGCTCGTCCCGAGTAATGTTCATGCACAACACAACTTTTGCTAGGGCAATTTTGCAAAATGATAAAGTAGAATCAATCTTCACACATAATCATGCAACAACAAAATCATGCTCAAAAATACTTTTTTTGATAACTTGCTCGAATGCAAATATTATTTCCAAAATTTATACTAAGCACATCATAATGTCCACATTAGCATGCATTTTCAAAGTCATACATAACATTCACCAATCAATAGACTTTCTTTATCAACTAAACATAGCAATCCCAAGGTTTAATTTGTGGTCTTCATAAATTGAGCTTAGTAATTCATTTCCACTAATGTAGTTGGTATAATCATTCAATCAATAGGACTTTTATTAGGTTGTAATGGGGCTAGGCTAAAGGTAAGGATAAAGAGAAGTTAATTTTGAGGTTCAATCATCTTAACCCTAACTTGTCTTGGATTTTTCTGTGTCACAACCTTCATAAAATTGGGTCTTTGGAACACCCCCAAAATTATTTCGAACTCATGCTCAACTTTTACTATTTTCAGGCTTTGGGCAAACTTTGCTATTTATTTTTGAGATTTTTAAGTAATATTTCTTTGCTTTTCATTCTTTTGGACAAACTTACATTTGTTTTTTTTAATCATGTGAAGAGCATGTACATCGTTACATATCTTTCTTCAAACTTTGATCACCAAGAAAAATTCAGTTAATATAGGTGTAAAAGAATGGAATAAAATCAAAAAGATGATAATGTGGCTTATAATGTAGGTACTTTGCAATAAATAGACCATTAAGCTCAAAAATTAAGTTTCAAGGGTTAAATTAATAAGGTTGGCTTGAAAGGCTCTAATGATCCAAAGTAAGTGTGCCTATATCATATTATATTCTTATACCTCTTAGAATTTTGCCTCAAGAAAATTACTAAGTCAATTCTAAAGACTTTAAACCTTCATACATGTCTATTTCTAAAGAAATCAAATTTTCATGGAAAATACCACAGAAGACTAAATATCATAGAAGCATTCCATCATTCAAGATAACATACAAATAACTTAGATAAAATTAGAAATCATGCTTGCATTTGAACAAACTTATGAACAAAAATTATTTTTGAATATGCATTTGAACAAACTTATGAACAAAAATTATTTTTGAACATTCATTTATTTTAGCATACTTAAGTAAAAATATTGAAACATACTTTAAAATTCATGCGAAATACCTTATTAAAAATTCACGCGAAATGCCTTACCATCATACGAAATGCCTTACCCTCCTTTAAAAAGAAGTAATATTCTCATTACAAAAACAAAGTAATGAATGAAAACTAAACACCAAGTAGGGTTGCAAGAGAAGAGTGGTGAGTCATAAAGACTACTTAAGTACCAAGTCTTTCTTAACAATCCAATCCTAGACATGTTCATTCTCATTACCACACCATTTTTTTTCTATTAAAGATGCATTGGGATTATTTATTCATGCTTGCTATTTTATTATGCGAAAGCAAAAATTCTAACTAGGAAATAAAAATAAACACCTAAAAAGAAATAAAAACTAAAGATAAGAAATCCCCTTTTTTATTTATTTGACTTATTCTCCTTGTCTTCCTCCTTTGATGTTTCATCCTCGCTTGCATTCTAATCTTTCTTCAATGACTTGAAGATATAGTCTGGAGACTTAAGAATAAAATTGTTAGAGATATTTTTAAAAGTATTTCTTATAGAATCATCTCTAACTTTTGCATATCTCCAATAAGCCTGTTGTTGGTTATGAATAAATTTTATCATATCCATCATAATTAACAATTCTAATTTCTTCACGGTGTTTGAAGAAATGGGCATTGGAATAGTCAACTCAGGATCAATACTTGGTTCAATTGGCTCATTAGCATTCAGCTACTCTCTTAGTTTAGAGACTTCCGGTTCCTTTATCGATTTTGGATTGTTTGATTCTTCCTCAGATTCTGCTTCTTCTATCTCAGTAACTGAGTTAGCTTCTGTTTCAAAATTGTTTAATGACTCATCAGTTTCTGGTTCTGTTGGTTCACTCAGTTCAGGTGGGTTTAGTTCATGGACTTTCTCTACTAACCTTTCAAGATCACGTGTTGTGATGCAACCTTGAACGTACGGGCCCTTCAAGTTTGCTTTTGTTTTCACTTGGGCCCTTAAGCAAAGAGATATTATTAATGATGGAAAGTAAGCATTTCCAGTTTTCTTTCTAGCACAATCATGGATATCCTTGAGAATGATCTTCCTAACATTGATAGACCTTTCTGTCATAATTGTATACAACAAAAGTATTTGCCCTATCGAGATAGTGGAACTGTGTGAGATTAGCATGAAACTATATCGAACAAAGTAGAACCATACCTTAGCCAATGACTTTAAACATTCCCTTCGGCAAGAATGACTACCATACTTTCTTATAATCCATTGGCATCTCGGATTTGTCACAACATTAATAACTTGTTGAAGAAAATCTCAATTTATGTTTGTCCGTAACAACTAACTTTTTAGTGGTGACGGAACAGTGGTTTCGGGACCACAAATTTCTATTGTGTCGACACATAAATATTACTTATAGAATATTTATGTAGTCATTAGAGTCGTATTAAAAATTGGTTAAGAAATTTTAATGTTTAGATAGCCAATTAAAGAAAAAAAAGACTAAATTGTAAAAGGAGGAAAACTTAGTAATTATTACATTTAGATGATTTAATAGCTTAACTAATAAATACGAGAGGTCTAATAAGGTAATTAGAACTTATAGCTAGATAGTGGACGGTAATAGAGTGAAAATTTAAAGGAAAATTGAAAGAAAATTTTGTTAATGGTAATTTTGTAAATTTTTGCAAAATCAAAACAAATTAATTGAAGACTAAACACTTTCTTCTCCATTTCTTTAGGTTCTTGCTGAAACACCATTGAAGGAGGCTCCAAGCTTCAGTTTCATCTCCTTAGTGCATGTGAGCTCAATTCTCACCTATTTCTTGTAATTTTTATGTTTTTGAGATCGTTGCAACTAGGTCCACCTAGCCTGTACCTTCATTTTTGAATCTGTTAAAAATTTTAGAAGTTTCTATTGATGAATCTTGGTTGTTTTTTTATGATAATTATGTGTTTGGAGCTTTGATTGTGGTATTTAGTTGTTTTGTGAAGTAATTTTATTAGTTTTTGAATTAAGGATTAAATTATTAAAATGTCAAAACCACATGGTTTGTTGGTGATTAAGAAATGTTTTGTGGGCTGTTTAGAAGCCTTGAACATTTGGATGGTATCCTTAGTTTTTAGAAGTGGTTAATTTGGTTATTTTCAGGTTAATGGACTAAATTACAAAAGCTGTAAAAGTTAAGGGCAATTGTGTAAATTTTAAAAATAAAAGTTCATAAAATGTAGAATAAATTGGAATTTGAACTGTAAGCTAATAATTGAGAAATTTTACACTTTAGATCAAGACCCTGTTGACTTACGTGGAAAAGAGAAAATTACAGAATAGTCCTAAACTTCTGCAACTATTACAATTCAGTCTAGGTAAGTTCGTTCGATTTTTAATTTAATATATATATATATGAATTGTATGATGATATGATATGAAAGAGTGGATATTAATTATTCTATTGATTATGTAAAGTTGTTTGGGAAAATGTTATTGAATTTTATTACTTGGGTTGGTTGAACGCGAGATAGAGTACAACTGAATGACGCGTGTTATATGAGGATAGGAGTGGAGATCGATGTTGTGTGCTTTATATATTTTCCTGAGTAAACCGACGTTCAACATTTGTTGTGAACCCTCATGTTATACTATCTTAGTGCTGAGGCGTGTTATTAGTTGGATTAGCTCTAATGAGCGTTTGGCATGTTTCGGTTGGATTACTTGTGTACTCGTATCTGTAAGTCATTCATCAGGTCATAAAATATTGTCTTATAACTTGTTCAATGACTTTGAATGGCATGACATGTACTTGACATCTTGAATTGACTCCGTTGTGGACATGTATGTTTTCCGAAAATTATTTTTGAGCTTTGAATTGAACGATGTAATTCACCAGTTTGAAATTGTGGATGACAAGAAACATAATTTGTTTTGTTGAATTATATTTGATTAAAATTTGATATTTAATTCGGTAAGACTTATTGTTTCTGTTAGTTGAAATAACTAAGCTTCAATAAGCTTACTTGTGTTAATTTCTGTTTCTTGTAGATACTTTTGAGGGTTGGATGATCGGATCAGCACTTAAGTCACACTATCCATCCAATTTCAATAGTTTTTGATTTTTTATTTTGGATTATATGGCATGTAATAGGCTTGTTATGTCATTACTTTTGTTTTGGTATGTAAAATATATAGAGTGTGCCTAAGTGCAAGTTGATAACATGAGCATCACTACAATGATATTGGTGTTCATTTGGTAAATGTTCAGTTGATAACTTATTGTGATATATGAATGATGGAAGATGTATTTGGTACAAATTTTAGCATATGTATGATTAAAAGGTTATATTGAATTGTTGTGAATTGAGATCCCTATAATAGGCATATTGGTTAGAAGTTTAAGTTAGGTGAATTGACATGTTTTTGGTTGATGATTTATATTTTTGTATAAGTATGTATACTTGTGGTACAATTGAGGGTACATTGGTTAGACACGTAAGATGGTTGAATTAGCATGATTTGAGCATGTTTAATGGTATTTTGTATAGGTCTAATGGCTGGTAAATGGATTGTTTAGTGTCCAAGAAATCTTGAAATGGTAAACTTGATGTTTAAGGTTCATTTAGGTGCACACGGCCTGAGACATGGGCTGCCACACGGCCGTGTATTTCAAGTCAGTGAGTTACACTGGTAAAGACACAGGCTGGGACATGGTCATGTGTCCCAACTTTGAAAGTCACATGGTCTGGGGCGTTCCACATGGCTTGGCGACAAGGCCGTGTGTCCCCTATTTTTGAAATTTTTTATATTTCCCTAAAATTTCTTGACTTGTTTCAAATTAGTCCCTGAGATTTTTAAGATTATTTATTTAGTCTCTTAAGCTTGATTTAAGCCTCATAAATGTAAGTTATTATTGTAATTCAATTACTTTGTGGTATTTGAGAAATTATATTGTAATGATCATGATTTTTACTTGTTATTCCCGTTAACCTGTTGTATTCTGATGACAGATACGAGTTAGGGGTGTTACATTGTCATCATGGAAAAGTATTCATCTTCTTTAACATCAGGTAAGTTGAACAAATTATTAATGGACTTAGAAGTTAGGGATACCTTCTTCTTGCGAACAAGAACTTCAGTATATTCTGAATTAGTCAAATTGGCATAGAACTCTTGAACTAACTTCTCATCGGGAAACGATCGTGCATCGCAAAAATAATTCCAATTGAGGGCATCAATTGTCTTTTGAATCGGCAAAGGCATAACCATCTTATCATTGCTTTCTAAGTTGAAACCTTTTTCTGCATCATAGGTTGATTCTTGAAGATGGAATGAAACCTTTCTTTCACTTCATCATCTTGAATCACAATGGGATTTTAGGAAGAGGTCTTGGAAGATCTAGTTCTTTTACGAGACATGGTGATTTTTCTCGAAAAATAGACAAAATTGCGGCAATAGATGAAATAAGGTGTTTTGCTCGGCGATAGGCGTGCAGCGGTAATAAGCTAGGGTTTTGCGATAATGAGAGGAATTTGAGGAGATTTTTTAGGATTTAGATGGATGGCTAAGAGGGAAAAGAATGAGTGGCTAGGGTTTAAGCTAATTGGTTGAAGGGTTGTGAAGAATATGGTGGTAGAGAGGGTTTATATAGTGATGAATTAGGGTTAACTTGTAACAAAAATTTAGCTACTTAAGTGTCTTGGGCGACAAGTATAGATAGAGGGAAAAGTTGTGACACCCCTAATTTGACCCTAGTCGGAAAGTGGTTTCGGGACCGCTAAACCGAGTTGCAGAAATAATTGAATATAATATTTTATGTCTATTATATGTATATATGCATGTGTGAAAATTTCATGTTTGAATTTTGTTAATTGTAAGTGAATTTTATTAAATAGGACTTATGTGAGAAAATTTAGAAATGTGCTAGGCAAATGTGAAGTGGCCTATTAATGCATGTTATGAAAATGATGGGTTTGCATGTCAAATTACCCAAAATTTGAGCTAGTGGCCGGCCATGCTATGGGTGGAAACATGTTGGGAACATGTTGGCTTAGTGTGTTATGTTAGAAAGAATAAATAAAGGGTTAGTAATTAAGTAATGAAAAGGGAGGGGTGATGAAAACAAAGTTGTCTCATCCACCCCCCCTCCATTTGCCGTAACTAGACAAAGAAAAGAAAAAAAAAAGAAAGGGTGTTCATCCTTTAACACCTTGGCCGAAAATTTGAAGGAGGAAGGAAGAAGAAAGGTTGAAGAGATTCGGCCATGCATGTAACTAGACTAAGGTATGTTTGATGATGTTCCATGAGATGCATGCATGTTTTAGTTGTTAGTTTGAGTTCTACCTAGCCCATGGTCTAAATCTTGCTATGTGATGGAGATGATATTCGGCCATGGGTGTTGTCTTTCTTGGTTGGTGTTTTGATGTTGTGGTGATGAGGCATGAAGATGATTGAGCTTGAGTGTTTAATAAAAAGGTTTGGATGTGAGAATGTGTGAGGAGTAGAAATGAGGGGTCTTAGCAACTTCATAAAGGTTCGGCCATGGTGCTTCAATATTGCACTTGTGTTTAACCCTAGGATTAATTAGTTATATGGTTAGTATGGGTATGGGTGACCGAATATGAGAGCATGAATAGATGGAGAGTTTGGTGAATCGATATGTGGTAAATGTTAAGTGTTAAATGAGATAGAAATGATAGATTAATGTTGCACATTCGGCTATAGTTAGGCATGTTGATGATCTTATCTTGACTTAGATAATTAGGCATAAAAGGGTGGTAATGAGGTTGAGGTTGTTGAATGGTTAGTTGGGTAACAAATGAAGCATTCGGCCATCACTTGGGAGCTTATGTGATGTTGAGTTTAAAATTAGCAAAGGTGATTACCGAATGTCCAAGTATGCATATGCATGTGTGATTAGATTATTGATAGTATGGTAATTGCATGAGGTTATTAGCCGAATAGCTAAGAACATAAAGTAGCAAGATGAAAATTTTACCATGTCGTTTCGTATGTCATAAAATCATTAAAATGTGGATACCAATATATGTAGCAAAGCGGTTAAATGAGTTAATTTATTTGTTTAAGCTCAAGACTCTAAAGGAGAGGCGTCCAACAAGGGAAAGGAAAAAGTGATCGAATAGCCGCCGAAATTGTTCGACCACATCCGAGGTAAGTTTTAAGTGATTAAACGTTGAGTAAATTCAATTATAATAGGACATGATGAGTTGATTTAATAAGATATGATGTGGCCATGATATGTTCTAAGCTCAAATGGTAAGTTCTTAAGTGTTTGAGCTTGGGAATTCAAGGGTAATTTGAAATAGTCTGCTTAGGACAGCAGCAGTAACGTGACTTTAGAAAATCACCATAAATTTATGGATTTGAATTAGAGGCTGAATGAGACATTAAATTAAACCTTAATGAGTCTAGTTTCTTATAAAAGAAACCGTGTAAGCAAAGGAATTTCCGATAATGAGATACTTAAAGTTGTGTGAGACAGCGCAGAATGACACTGTAATCCTCTGTTCTGTTTTTAGAAAATCATTATAAATTGTAAAAAAATGGTTATAAGATAAAATTTATATTCTTAGACTCCTTAATGAGTCTAATTTCAAATGATATCAAATAAAACACATTTTGAATTCAGTAAAATGAGAAATTTGATTCGTAGTGAAGAGTGGTCAGATTAGTCAAACAGTGAAACAGGGGAAACTTTAAGAAAAATCTGGTATTGATTGGCCAAACCTAAAATTCTGGAAATTTTATGGATAGAAGATATACGAGTCTATATTCAGGAAAAATTAACGGAAAGTGATTTGGAGTTTTGTAGCTCTAGTTATAAATAATTTAGTGACTATTGCTCAGGAAAAACAGCCTGTGCTGAATTTGAGATTATGTTGTGAACCTTGATAAACTTGTTTTAGTTGCTCATAAGGTATTGATTAAACCCATACTTGAATTCTAAATCGTGATATTGTAAGTTTATGAGTATTCGAATATGAAATGATAGTAAGGCCTAATGGCCGATGTGATGAATGTGAAAGTGTATATATGTGATAAGGCCTAATGGCCGATGTGATGAATGTGAAAGTGTATATGTGTGATAAGGCCTAATAGCCGATGTGATGAATGTGAAAGTGTATACATGTGATAAGGCCTAATAGCCGATGTGATGAATGTGAAAGTGTATATATGTGATAAGGCCTAATGGCCGATGTGATGAATGTGAAAGTGTATATGTGTGATAAGGCCTAATAGCCGATGTGATGAATGTGAAAGTGTATATATGTGATAAGGCCTAATAGCCGATGTAATGAATGTGAAAGTGTATATATGTGATAAGGCCTAATGGCCGATGTGATGAATGTGAAAGTGTATATATGTAATAAGGCCTAATGGCCGATGTGATGAATGTGAAAGGGTATATATGTGATAAGGCCTAATGGCCGATGTGATGAATGTGAAAGTGTATATATGTGACGGGGCCGAGTGGCCAACGTGATGGATGTGAAAGTGCATAAATGTGATAAGTCCCGAAGGGCATTTGTGTCAGTACTATATCCGGGTTAAAACCCCGCAGGCTTTATGCGAGAATATTATCACTGATTAATGTCCGTAAGCTTCGTGCTCGTACTATATCCGAGCTCTAAAGACCCGATGACTACGTGTGGGAATTTTGTCCGGGTAAGACCCGATAACTTCGTGTGGAGATTATGTCCGGGTAAGACTTCGTAATAAGAATTGCTTATAAATATATTCAATGCGAAAGGTTAAACAGGTATGTACTCCAAGTTTATATGTGAGCTTGATTTGCACTAAATCATAAGGTAGTTATGTGATGCATACGAGAGCAATCTATGAGACTATTCCTATGATTATGTGACATCGGATCAGTGTGAGAGGTGATGTGAAATCATACGATATATCTATGTCACATGAGCTCACTTTTATGTGAAAGTTTATCTGCCTATTGTATATGATGAGATGTGCATATTCGGTAAAGGGATGGTATGCCCGAAGGAAGAGTGAAATAAAAATACGAACAACTACGTTATAATTTGATTGTTATCTGTTGACACTGCTTAAAACTTACTAAGCATTGTAATGCTTACTCCGTTTACTCTGTTTCCTCTGTTTTATAGATCTCATTGCGAAGCTTCAGGCTCGGGGATTGTCAGCAACTAGTCACACTATCACTATCCACTGTTTGGTACTGCTATGTTTTGGATTATCTTATGGCATGTATAAAATAGACTAGTGGCAGAAGAATATTTTGGTTAATGTATATAGCCATGCGAAAATGGCTTATATATGTTTGAGTATAATGTTATAATCATTTGGTATGGAATGGTTAATCACTATCATAATTTGTGCTATTTATGCTAAAAGGGCTAGTTGAATCATGGAAACTATGAAATAGGTAAAGTCTACCTTAAAGGCAGATGCTGGCAGCAGCAGTGATGTAGATTTGGGAAAATCACTAAAAATAGTAGGACTGGAATTAAATAATGAATAAATTATGTAAACGAACCTTGATGAATCTATTTTCATAGGAAAGTAACGAAATGATCATATGGACAGTATGTTAAGAGATATTTAGGTTCTCGTGAGACAGGGCCAGAACTGTTTCTGGATTCCCTGTTCCGACTTTGGAAATTCATTATAAATTAACAAGAGATAATTAGGAGTCATGCCATATATGTATAGATTCCTCTCTGAGTCTAGTTTCTATATAAAGAAACGGAATCAGTATTGAAGCTCTGTGCAGGGAGATATCCAAGTCGTAATGCGCAAAGGTCAGTGTAGTCGATACCTGTAACATGGGAGACTTTGACTAATAAACTGTACTAATTGGCCTGACAAAAAATTCTAGAAAAAAAATATGTAGATGGGCATATGAGTCTAGTTTCAGGGAAATTTTACGGAACTGGATTTCGAGTTTCAGAACTCAAGATATGATTTTTAAAGCGACTAGTATGCAGACTGGCAGCTTGTCTGGGAAATTTTTTTAAGTGGTTTGAAGTCTGTTAACACCTCGTGTTCGACTCCGGCGACGGCCTCGGGTTCGGGGTGTTACAAAAGTGGTGGCAAAAATTAGGGTTTTGGGGAACCCTTATGGATGGCAATGTAGGTGAATTTCTCCTTTTTGCTGTTTCAGGCCTTGAGCCCACACTATATTTACAAACTAGACTGTTTAAGATAAAATAAACTGATTAGTACTTAGGCCAAATTGACCCCCTTATTGAACATAAAATTAAAATTAAAAATTAAAAATTAAAATGGAAATGAAAATTTCTTTTGGGCTACTTAGAACATTTCTTCTTGAAAAATCACATTAAATTAAATTCCCAGGAAAGGTTAGAAGGATCACAATTGGTCCTGCTTAAGTTCCAATCTCCTTAGACAGAATTAATTGGAAGTACTAATTCAAGAAAAATAATTTATAAGCATGTCATTTATTCAAATGAGAAAGAAAAGAAAAAAAATTGAAAATAAATTAATGACAGAGAGAGTGAAGAGGGCTCCTTTAATGTTATTGATGATTGTCATTGATAAAGGCAATGTCGAACGACCATTTATCATACCAATTGTATCCATCTAGAAAGAAGAAGTAATGTTGCCTATCAATTATATTCAATATTTGCTCGAAAAATAGTAGTAGAAAATGGTCTTTCTGTTTCGTTTTACTCGACTATTTGTCATTCGTACACATCTGCCTACTCATGATGATCCTTAACGAAATCAACTCATTTTCCGTTATACTTTCTTTCTTTGGTACAAGTCCCACCCACTGAAAGTTATAGATGGGATTCATGATCCTTGCTTTTAACCATTGAGACTCAAGTTTCCCAGGATCAAATACTTGAGATTGAATCGAACTCTTTTGTCCCTTGACATATCCCTTTTCAATATTTGCAGTCGTCCACTCGATATCTTTCTTGTGTCTTTTCAAAATAGTTAAGTTTAACTCAAGTGACTCATCTCTTGATGGGTTGGGTTGCTTGTACTCATGTGATGATAGCTCTAATGACTCGAACTGAACTTTTGAACTGAATTCTTCCAAGTTAGTTTCCAAACATGTATCATCCTTATCTCGATGTGAGGAGTCATATGAAATACCTTCCAATGGATCATTGGGGATGAATGGATCTTCCGTGGAGACAGTAAAATAATCGTTAACTTCATCAAGAGATCTTAGGTCTTTGAGTACATTAAAGGTTACTTGTTCATCTTGAACTTGCATGGTGAGTTTTCCTTTTTGTACATCGATTCTCGTTCTGCAGGTTTCCAGGAAAGGTCTTCCTAGGATGATTGGTACTCCTTTATCTACTTCAAAATCTAAGATAAAGTCAGTAGGAAATATGAATTTATCAACACGAACCAAGACATCCTCGATCTTTCCTTCGGGGTATGCTAAATATTGATCCGCCAATTAGAGTGTAATTGTAGTTGGTTTGGCCTTACCAATACCTAATTGTTTAAACACAGATGTAGGCATTAAGTTGATACTCAATCCCAAATCGCACAAAGCCTTACCATAATAAGATTCTCTAATATTGCAAGGTATGATGAAACTTCCTGGATCCTCTAACTGAGGAGGCAACTTGCTTTTATGAAAAAATAGGCTGCATTCTTTAGTCAGGGCTACAGTTTCAAATTCCTGAAACCTTCTCTTTTTAGATAAAAATTCCTTCATAGTTTTTGCATAGTTCGACATTTGCTCCGAAGCTTCTACCAACAGGATGTTGATAAGTAGTGTTTCAACACATTCAACATTCTCTTAAATTGTGTATCCTATTTATGTTACTAGAGTCTTTAAGGATATGGAGGTTGTGGAATTTGGCTTGGATTGGAAAGCTCTTCCAAGGTAATATTTCTGCATCTAATGAAGAGATTAGCTTATCAGAATTCACTAGTTTAGATTTTACCTTTTTTAGAATTTGTAGAATTTGGCTCCTCTAGGATGATTTTCCACTTTCTGGGGAGGTTCAACTTCAACCTCAACCTTATTGGGTTCAAAAGTTCTTCTACTTCGTAAATTGTTCGCTTTGCAATTCTCCTTGCTCGGTTTTCTTAGGTTCTTCATATCACTGGGCAAAGCTCCTTGTGGTCTATTTTGAAGTTCGTTGGCTAGCTACCCCAGCTAGTTCTCCAAATTTCTCAAAGTTGAATCATTCTTTGCCATGTATGCTCTTAATAAGTTCTCAAGATTATTAGAAGACTCAACTGGTAGATGATTTTCTATGCTGCTTGGTACAACACCTTGGGGTTTGCTTTTAAGCTCATTAGCTAATTGTCCCACTTGATTTTCCAAATTCTCCAATATTGTTGCTTGGCCTTGAATCAAGGCATCATTTTTAACAATGTATGCTTTCAACAAATTCTCCAAATTATTTGAAGGTTCAACTTGCGGTAGGTTTTGAACTTGGTGATTAAAACCAAGAGGTTGATTTGATCTATACTAGTAGTAGATTGGTGGCTAAGTTGCAACATGATTTAAACCGTTAATAGTAAACTATTCAAGATTAAAAGATAGATGATACCTGAGCTGAGAGTGAAGTAAGGACGTTTACTTCATGCACATCGACTACTCATGTTCCTAAAGCTGCTTGATTTGTCAGCCACTGGTAATTATTACTGGCTATTCTCTCGATGATTTCATAAACCTCATTATAGGACTTTGACAAGAGAGAACCATTCACAGAAGCATCTACCACCAATCTTGTGTGTGCGTTGAGACCATTATAGAATGTCTCCAACTGGATACAGTGTGGAATCCTGTGATGAGGGCATATACGTAGTAACTCATTGAATCTTTCCCACGCCTCATATAAGGACCTGTCATCTAGTTGTTTAAAAGTGGTGATCTCATTCCGCAACTTAACATTTTTGCTAGGTGGGAAATACTTTACCAGAAAGCATTCAACTAATTCTTGCAAAGTAGAAATTGAGTTGGATGGTAATGAATTAAGCCATACTCGTGCTTGATCTCGCAACGAGTATGGAAACAACTTCAACCTCAATGTGTCTTCAGTTACACCGATAATCTTGAAGGAACCGCTCACCTCCATAAATAATCGAAGGTGAAAATGTGGATCTTCTATGGGAATTCCATTGGCCTATTGTTTGAAGCATATAAAACATCACAGGCTTTAATTCAAACTACGATGCCTCAATCATCTGTCTCCTAATTCCTAGATTTAGTTTGTTAAGAAGTGGCACGACATACTGTCTTATGGGTCGATGCGTGTCATCAGCAATAAGGATTGGATTTCGAGCATTAGCGGCTCTATTCCCTTGATCATCATTTTGATTCTCAATGTCCATTTCTGCGGCTTGTCTCTAGGCTAATCTTTCTCATTTTCTTTTTCTAAATGCTCGTTCGATTTTAGAGTCTACAAGGAGTAAATTGATGATTCGATCTATGCTCATGATGACCTAAAAAGAAAATCAGAAAAAAAATTAAAGAATAAAGAATAAAATAATAATAAAGGGAAAGAGAAAAAAATTAAAAAATTTATTAGCAAAGTTAGAAATTAAATAAAAATAAAATAAAAACCAAATTGCAAAGAATAAATGCACAAAAAATTGATTAAGGCAACAGTCCCCGAAAATGGAGCCAAAAACCTGTAACGAGAAATATGCGCAAGTGTACACGGTCGTTCAAGTAATATGTAAGTAAGATGAGTTATATCTCCGTAGGGACTGTATAAGCTTAACCGATTAATTGCAAAATTATAATTAACAATTTGATGTAAAAACTCAAGAATTTGGATGGTGATGATTAAACTAAGTAAAATTAACTAGATGCAAAGATTGATCCCTATGCAATTCTAATCTAGATGCAATTTACCTAAATGTATGAATGAATGGCTTTAGCAACAAAAAAAAAACATTAAATGGTCTAGGATAATTATATTAATCAATTCAATTTACATTATCATTCTTAACAATGTTCGAAAATACTTCCACGGAAACTTGATATTTCATGAGTTTGGAAACCAAATTAAGTCCTTTTAGAATCTTTTACTTAGCTAAATATGCATTTTACTAATCATATTAACTAAGGGTTTCTTAGCATTTATGTAAGGTCACACGAACATTTACGTTTGCAACAGTTTAATTACATAAACTTAAAAACTATGGAAGATAATAAAGCTAACTAAATATATTATGAACCTTAATTTAGTCGGGCTTAAGGATCTAAATTAAGTATTGCACTTTTCAATTATGTGTCTACTAGCCGTCGTTTGGTTAGGATCACTCAGCTAATCTGAGTGCACCCAATCACATATGAATGAAATGCATCATGATATTAATTGAAAACATGATTGACTGAGGCCTAAACATGTTAAACATGAATAAAATAGATCTTGTTGAATTAACATAACCATCCTAGCAAATATGATTTAAAATATCATCGTTGATGTCAAAAACAATAAACTCAAAGCAAACATAATAAAAATAAATAATAAGAGGAAAGAGTAAACTCTATTCAGTTTAGCAGCCTTTCGAATCTATTCTAACTGATTCAGTTCAACACCTTTTTGAATCTATTCTAACTGATGTGCTCTTCCATTTTGCTCGATGCTTTTTTTGCCGAAGGTGGCCAGCCAAAGAATGCTTTTGACACAGCTTTTGTGGCAAAAGGATGGAAAGGAGATGGGCAGCTATGCAGGGGAAGGAAAAGGGAAATAAAATGAGGAGAAAATGCTAATGAGAGAAGAGAAATGAGTTGTGAGGGATGATGGATTAAGGGATTGGTGCATGATATTTATAGGTGAAGGTAAGGGGTAAAGTTAGCTAAAAATTGATTCAAAATTCCTATATTTCAAGGAGAAGGGGATGACTTAGTCTCCTCAAGTTGAATTCAAACCATGGCTGTTAATAGCCATATGGTGGAGGGTTTCAACAACAAAGTAGTTGGGCTTATTTTTGATTATTTTCCAATCATAAGGACCCCAAAGCTTGCTTTTGGGCTGCCATCTACTTGTGCCGAAACTGAGCTTTAGTTCCCCCTTGTTGGACAGTTTCTCAATCCAATAATTTAGCAGACATGTCCATCTTTTAGCACCTCTTTTACTAGGTCAAATTATCAACCTCATGACCCAAATTGCATGGTCTTGCTATCTACATGAATTTATTTGTGCATGTCCATGTTTCATTCACATTAATCACATCTTCAATGGCCCTCCTACATAGCGAAAAATCACATATTATTAAATTAACATGAAAGAATATAAAATATGTACAAAAATAATGTAATTAAACACAATTTCACATACTTTAGAAATTCATGCCAATATTACTAATGAAGTAAAATTCATTTATTTTAATAACAATTACTCAAGATAAACATAATTATTAAGTAAAAAGATGGTAAAAATATATAGAAAAACCCTATACAATTTCGAGTTTCCAGCTGCACACATGTGATACATGAGCTTATATATTATTTTGATTGCATAAAAAAAATGCAACCGACCTCTAACTTTAGCTGGTGTTAGTTTAATATTTCTCTAAAGAATTAGTTTTGATGACAATTATTAGAAAGAAGATTGCTTCTCATTCTATAATATAATCATATAAATTCTCATCAAATTATCTTGCATCATCATTGACTCCGGATTGTCTAATCAGTCATTCCAACAATATGAACTTCTTTTCACTATCTTATATGTCAATGATATAAGTGTAATATATTCCTTCGAGGGAATATATATAATACAAATACATGAGTATCTCATGTTATTTCTATCTATAGCTTTAGTGTATAACACATAAAGATTTCCTTCAACAAATATCTTTTTGATTTGAAAAATAGTATTATGTTTTACAAATTTTGCATCACAAGAAGGTAAAATATTATCTTTTAAAAGCTTTTTAAAATTTGATACAATATTAGCTCTTCAGGAGCATGTAATCATTTTATTATACAACCTTAATGAATGCTTAATTTATTTTAAATAATATACACTTTTGCACTTCTTTTCAACATGAATGATAAAAATTTCTTATATTTAAAAACTTTATTTATTCATATAAAAATAAAATGAATAGGTACAAATAAAACATATATTAAACATAAATAATAAATTCATGTTACTAATAAATCACTATGGTTAGATAATATATATTTTTATATATATGTCATAACACAACAAAATACAAAATATTATAAGGTCAGATTAAGGTAACTTTACACTTTCTAACCTCTACCTCAATCATGAAACTATCCAGATAGGGTGAATATCCCAAAGTTCATGACAACTAAGTATTTTCCACATTTTCTATTATTCAAAAGACTATATAGTTTTATGATTAAACTGTGGCATGAGACTTAGGTCTTGGTTTATGTTGCTTGCATGACATTTAATTTGATGAAATAGGGATTTTAATTATT
Source organism: Gossypium hirsutum (assembly GCF_007990345.1). NCBI lineage: Eukaryota > Viridiplantae > Streptophyta > Magnoliopsida > Malvales > Malvaceae > Gossypium > Gossypium hirsutum. The sequence continues at coordinate 49,369,431 of NC_053437.1, forward strand.
TAAGCATGAGATATAGTTTTTATTAAAACTAAGTTAAATATTAGTTTTTCCCTCCTAGGTTTTAATTAAAATTTGAGCAATAAATAAATTAAAAATTAATTAGCTTTTCAAAGGTAATCACCGTTACAAAAAAAAATGTTAAACTTAATTGATTTTTTAACTCATGAGTTTTTCTGAAATAGGCTAAGTTTTCTTTTAAGATAAACAAATATTTAAAAATGACTGTTTTATAAACCCCGATTACTTATTGGGCCATTTTGGTGGTCAATGTAATCTTCTAAATTCGAACCTAACGTCTAGGTCGAGTTGAAGAGGTTACATTTGGAGTTTTATAAATTCATAGAGTTACGAATAGATAATTATATAAATTGAACTTCTTAATAGAAATCAAATCAAATTTCAAGACAAGCTGATTAGATTGACTTAGGTTACCATGAATGAGAAGTAATGATTATAACTATCTTTTGTGATGAAAAGAAAGTGATCATCCCTAAGCAAATATCAAGTAGCCGTTGATTCTAATGATTCTTAAACCAAACAATTAAATTTCTATGCTTGGATATCAATAAAAATTTGACACAAATTAAGAACATATTAATCATCCTTGTATGCATGGTCAGGTTTAGCATCATAGTAAAAAAATTCATCTTTTGCTGAAAAATTATCCTCCATTTCATCATTTTAGGATAAAGAAATTTGTCTCAATATTGTTTCTTTTTTTTTAATGGATGCTTTGATAAATTTTTACTAGATGGTTGAACATACAATAGGTACGTGACCAATACATTTTTATATCACGTTGGTAGCATGAATTTTCAATAATCATCGAATATTTTGACCATCATTTTCTTGTTTTTCTTTATTATTATTTTTCTAGTGGTTAGAAGTACCACTATTATAACCACCATGATAACAATTATTAATATGTCTCCAACCACATCCTTAATTACAATGACAACCACAATCTCTATATTTTGATTTTTCATAACTATTATGCATTGTTACATTCACTTAAGGAAATGAAGCCTTTTTCACTAGAAGGCATGGGATCATTTCAAAGTACTTTTAAAGCTTTTTTCACAATATTGCTGCTACAGGAGCACATTAGATATTTCAATCATAACAAACTTTAGAGAATATTATTGTTTTCTAATAGTCAAATCATTCTTTCAAATTAGTACACAATTCAAGAGTCAAGAGTATCTTTTGCAATTAGATATTCTAGTTTTAATCCTTCATGTAGATGATGTTGGACAAAAACAACGATTTTTGTTTTGTCTATATAAAAAGTCAAATTTGTTTATACTCACAAATCATGTGTGGCTCTATTAGAAATAATCTAATAGGCAACTTAGTACATTTGGTAAAGGTCACCAAATAAAATAATATTTGAAAAATGGCTAATATTTTTTAATCATATCAATGACATATGTTATGAAAGATATACATATTTTAGCAAAAATATTAAAGTTGTTGATACGTCAATCTTATTTAAAGTCTTAGATCATATACAAGCATACCATGAAATATATAAAAAAAATTAAATTCATAATTAAATACGAAAAAAATGAGCATCATTTTTAACTTTTTTTTCATTAAGAATATTAAAACCTCAAAATCTTTCAAGCATTCAAAGAAAATGTAACCTCCCAAACTCAACTTATACATTATGATCGAATTGTGTAGGTCATGTCGGACAACCAAAACAACAAGACTACTCTATTGTTGGTTAAAAACCTTACAAACGCACTCTTTTAATAAAACTGAAATCACCTTTGTTAATTTGGGAAAACATTAATTAAGTAGCCCAATCTTTATTAAGTCAAGTTAGTAGTACTGGCGTGGTTTAACAAAAACTCTTTGCCCATCTTTGCTTTTGAAAAAAATAACTTTGTTTAACTTAATTGTAGCGGAAAAACAAAATCGATTTAGAAACCCAATTATTAATTAAGCCAAGTAACTTTCTTAATACATTTTCAGTATATAATAAATAATCAATCTCATGTATGAAACTATGTATGCATGAAAAATCCCCAAAACAAAAACAGTTCCAAACCACAATTCAAATAACTTTAGAATCCAAAAATCGAATATATTTAGGGCATTTTGAATAAAATAAAAATGAAAATAATAGTTTGAAATAGGGTCTGAATTTCGTCGTATGTCCGCATGCCAAACCTGTTCCTAATTTTGTTCATTACCTGAGAAGTTGAGGTAATGAGGTGAGCTTAACAAGCTCAGTGTGAGTCTAACAAATAAGCATTTAGCATACATCCAAGCATTTTCATAAGAACAAATTTTATTTTTATTTTATTAAATGAATCCAAATATCACAATCAAAAAATTCTAGCAATATTTTAATGAACCATGATCATGACATAATACACATGAGAGTTCCTACCCCAACCATCCACTACACACCACAAGTTCCTAGAACTCGTCTACTGAACTCCAACGAATGAGAGCAAAGCTCAATGTGGTAAAACCACCGAATAATCATAAATGCAGAAAATCTACCAAATAACAAATAACGCGATAAAATTGCCAATCTCCTCAGTACTCCAGGTGCACTGCACTGATTACAAATAAATGTGGACTTAATATGCTGTTCATACTCCACGAAACTCCTTCGTCAACCACAATGATAACCCACCCCAATGCACATGCAATATGTCATACAATCTCATACATAGTCATAATTCAATACTTTCTTAATTTATTGACAAGTTCAACATGCCCTCGAATTATCAAATACTTTCAGTGAACAGGATCGTGGATCCCAATTTTGGTGCAGTGCACTGATTACAAATAAATGTGGACTTAATATACTGTTCTTACACTACGGAACTCCTCCGTCAACCACAATGATAACCCACCCCAATGCACATGCAACATGTCATATAATCTCATACATAGTCATAATTCAATACTTTCTCAATTTATTGACATGTTCAACATGCGCTCGAATTATCAAATACTTTCAGTGAACAGGATCATGGATCCCAATTTCGATTTACCATTAAGGTGGTATCATTAAAAAAATCACAATTTCACATATTCTTACAAAAATTTTCTATGTACATGTATAGCAATCTTTCAAGCATTTCATAGCAAATTACCTGTACAAATATATCATGCATAAGCTTCATTTTTCATTTAGAATCATGTTATACATACAACCAATCATACATCAAATTAACCAATCTTTCACAATAATATCAATCATGCAATCATTTAGTCAAACTAGCAACTTTACTAACATGCCAAATAGTTAGGGCTGGAAACGTACTTGGTTTGGCCACTTACAAGTTAAATTACTTAGCTATTTAGCCAAGCCCGATCAGCAAGCTAAATCATCAAATATATCATTAAAATCATTATTAACATTCAAGTTTTTGAGTTAGGACCCACACCTTATTTTCGCCTTTCTGCAGCACACTTGTAAATCTCACGATTTCTCTAATAAGCTTTAAAATTAAATTAAACTAAAAATTAGTATTAAAACCGATTATTAAACCTACCAAATAGCTCCCAAATACCCACTTATGGGTTCAATCTAATCTTTACAATTATAACTATTTTTTGAATCTAAACTAATTAGATTTCTCACACTAATTTAATACGGACTGTACGCGCGAACGTCTTTCAGCTTCACTGTTAGTTTGGGGCATTTAAGTCGGCACCTAGCACATTTAAATACTTTAAAATCAGTGGCTAATCCATGATTAAAATTCTTTATTTTATCAATTAAGAATATTTCCTCAATATCTAAACCGAAACTATAAACTAGCTTACAATCAACCACACATACGCTTCTTGAATTGTCAATTTGAATTGTCGATTGATTAAGATTTATTTTCCCTAATTAACACATAATTAAAGGCTTATTAGGAGGGGTTCAAGAAACCAAAGGTAATGCTAAAAAAAGATGGGAAAACTTAAAGAAGCAACAACACCCTTTTTGCCCATAAGCATACGCACCACCACTAATGGTGGGCAAATTGGGTCTGATTTAAAACCACCTTTAAGATCACTTAGAAAGCTAAAAAAAATTCCATTTTAAATATTTAAAAATACCTCAAATTCTAGATCTAGAAGTTTGAGTTTTTAACTCACAATATTCATCAAGAAATTGAGAGAAAAGAACTTACACAAACTAGGTGATAGGGATGGTAATGATACTTATTGGCAAGAATGAGAATTGATCTTGGAGGTCCAAAATTTCAGATTTGATGCTAGAAAATTAAGGGAAAAATGGCAACAAGGTTGTGAGGAAGATGATGCATGATCTTGTGGCAAAAAGAAAAGAAAAAGAGATGATGATGTAAGGGTTAGGGCGACGACAATAAGGAAGGGAGAAAGAAAAATTGAAAAGAGAAGAGGAAAGAAGAAGGGAGGGACGGCTAGGGTGGAGAAAATGGGATTAAAGGCTGATCAATTTGTTTAAAAATAATATTTATACCTAGGTCTATAAGGGTATAGATGACACACATATTAAAAAAACAAGGGATATTGCAAGAGAAAGGATGTGAACTTGGGACCTTAATTTAACTATCATGCTTTCATAACTATCAATCAACCCTTGTACTATTCCCTTATTTTTGAAATAATTTTGCATTCTCATTAATCTAAAATTTGGGATGTTACAGAAAATCACATACGTTAGGATTGTTGCTTCAACAAGGACTTTATACATCTAGATTACTTGTTCTCTTACGGAATATTGAATACTATAGACTAAGCTTGTACTGATAATGCGTTATGAAATAATGAAAGGAAAAAACAAACTAAAGAGAAAATATAAATACAAAGAGGTAATACAATAGAAAGATAAAGAAGAGAACTTTTTATTTCATTCATTGTGTATATATACAAGCAATGTACATGCCTCTATTTATAGACCTTTTAACATGATGCAATCCCTTAAATTACAAAGAATAAATAAATGTTTAATTACAATATAAAACCATCATAATTCCATTGGGGTTACTACAATGAGTGTTACAACTTTAAAAGTTATGGAATTCCATAATAAAGTAATATTTATAACATTTTTATTTATAATTACTAGAAATTTGATGCATGAGATTAATATTGTATATGTCAATATATAGGGTTTTTAATTATTATTTGATATTTAATACTTTTACTACTATTTGATTTTGACAATACTTAAATGTAAATGATTGATATCATTGAATATATTAGTATAAACTAAAAATAATAAAATAAAATATTTTTATAATTAAATATTTTAATTAAATTAAATCTAATTTTTATATATAAATATGATAATAACTGAATCAAGTCAAAAATATTTTTTTTATATAATTAATAAAAATTTGATATGTGAGATTAACATTATATATATAAAAAGGGAATATCAGTATATTAGGAGTTATTATTATTATTTGATGTGTATAGTTTATTATTATTATTTGATGTGTTCAGTTTTTTATTATTATCTAATACTAGAATTTGTCCCTCGCTATGCTGGGGTTTTTATTTTTATTTTATTTGTATAATTTGTATTTAATTAATAATAAAATTAATTTCAAAATAAATTTTAAAATTTATAATTATTTGGTGTTAATCCCTTTATTATGCTCAAATTTAGAATTAAGCCCCTATACTTTAATTTTAATAGAATTTCATCCATTTACTTTTCCAATGTTATTAATTATTTGAAATAGTTAACACTTTTAACTATGCCAAATAAAATAATGTAGTATATGTGTTTTTTCCTTCTTAAAATCATCGCTTTTAATTAAATCATGGCTTAATCACCTTCTAACTAATCATATTAACATAGATTTTTTTTATCGGAATGAGTATGTTTAAGAAAAAACCCACCTCAACATTTTAAATGAAATTATTAACCACGTTAAGAAAAAACCCACCTCAACATTTTAAATGAAATTATTAACCACGTTAATTATTTGGACTAACTATATCATTGTTTCATCACCTTATAACTAATCATACTTACAAATATATTTTCTTTGTTGGTACGAGTATATATAAGGAAAATTCACTTCAAAATTTTAACTGAAATGATTAATTGTGTTAATTACTTAGATTAACTAATTATATTATTGTAACAATCCATTTTTCAATGGTGTTGGAAATGGTGGTTTCGGGCCTACAAATCTGACGAGTGAGTCAGTAAATTAATATTTTATAATTAAATATAGAATTACATTTAAATTTGATTTAATGATTTATTGTTAATTGAACGAATAATTAGGTTCAAGTAGTATATCTTTAGAGTCAAGTGGTTTTAGAAAATGAGGTATTGAGACCTTCTTTCTAAAAAAATTGAGGCTGTAAATATTTAATAAAATATTTACAGAATGTTATTAAGGTCGTATTAAAATTTAGTTAAGATATTTTGACTTTTAGATAGTAAATTAATATAAAAGAACTAAATCGTAAAAGTCACAAAAGTTTACTTTTATTAGATAAAGGTGTTAAAGGCTAAATTAACAAGGGTTTAAGTGGAAATTCCACCATTTTTTAGTGGCATGCACAGTTAGTATAGTTTATATAGTTTATGGGTGAATAAATGTGTCGATATTAATAAAATATTAAAATAAGTTAAGAAAACTAAAGCAACAATAAAATAAAAAGAAACATATCACTTTCAACTTTTTATGGTTTATCTTCCTCCAACCGAAACTCCATTTTTGGAGACAAAGGAAGTTACGGCCAACTCTTCTCCATGCATGCTTGTGGTTGTGGTTTTGAGGTTTGTTTTTAGTGATTTTTATATTCTTGTAGCCGTATTAGCTTAATTTAATTAACTTGGGGGTTAGTTCGTTAAATTGTTAAAAGTTGAGGGATTTTCCATGAATGAATTGGGAGTATTTGTGATCTTGGTTGATAAATTAGTAAGCTTGATTGTTAAGTAGAAGCCATTTGTTAAGTGATTTTTGATAATTTTAATGTTTAGGGATTTATTTGTGAAAATAGTAAAATTTAAGGTAAATATTGTGAAATGGTGGTAAAAATGGGTTGATTATAAACCCTATGAAAATTGGCTAGCATGAACTTTAATTACAAGTGGTTAAATTATTCGGGTTTAGGGACTAAATTGCATAAAAGGTAAAACATTAGGGGTAATTTTATAAATTTCCCATTTCTAAGGGTTATAAGTTTAATTAGTTATTTTTAAGTTTTTGAATGGTTTAATTGAATGAAAATTATTATTTAGATAAAGAAATGAGCCAAATAGATCTAAACCAAGGGAAAAGTTAAAGTGTCAGATTAGTAGGCGGCTTCGTTTTTACAACTATTTTTGTCAATGTAAGTTCGTGTTTCATTTTAAAATATTAAATTTGAATTTATAAGATTAATTATATACGTGTTTATGAAATTATTTATTTGATTGATTTAAATTGAAAAAAAAGAAGAAATGATTGTGATTGAAATATCTCATGGTATTATACTTGAAAAGGAAAAGACCATGGTTGAAAGACACCATGGCACTACATTCAGAATTTTTGAATACTTGAAAATGTTGAAAAGGAAGTTACCCGAAAGGGATAACACATGAAAAGGTTGAAAAAGAAATATCCGAAAAGGATATCAAATGAAAATGTTGAAGAGGACGTTATTCGAAAAGGATATCAAATGAAAAGGTTGAAAAGGACGTAATCCGAAAAGGATATCAATGAAAAGGTTGAAAAGGATAGCAATGAAAGGTCGGTATCTCATCATTCAACCATTTGCTATTCAGGTAACATGTTTCAGGTGAGATATTTATCATAAGTATGAATATGAGATGCATGTTTTGATTAGTATAGTTTGATAATGAATATTAGTGTCTTGGTAATTATATGTTTCATATGTCTATAAATATGTTATCTAGTTATGCTTGTCGAGTGTTTAAAGAATTAAATGGTTATATGAGTATTATCCTAAGTATTCGATGTTATTCTATTTGGTTCAATGGGAAATGTAATGGTTAAAAATGAAAAGGTATGTAAAAGAAATGAACTATGATTTTTGAGTAATGATATGGATTATGATGAAATGTGCAATTGAAAGGAAAAATTGGTTTAATGTATGTGTATGAGAGATGAATTACAAAAGTGAAATGTTAGATATATTTTTATATCATGCTCTGATTGGATTTATATATGAAATGTCGAATCAACTAACCTTATGGGGTGATGTGTATAGGAAAGGAAAGTTGGCTTATGATATAATGGAGTTATCCTTGGTTGTTTAACTTAAAATGTTCGGTAAGTAAGTATCCCTGATACGAGCTTACTAAGCACTAGTTGCTTATGCTGTTGTTTTCTCTGTCTTGCAGATCATCAGAAAGATTAATCAGTTGGAATCTCGTTGGAGTATCATCACACTATTCATTCATCATGTTGGTAGCTTTGGTTTTTTTGGGTTAATGGTTATAAATGGCATGTAATAGGATTTTTTTTTATGTTAGTTGTCAATATGATGTGGTTAAAGCTTATTTCTCTATATGGCTTGATATTGGCTTATAAATGTATATATGTAAGTATGTGTTTTGTTCACTTGTGAATGCCTTAAGACTTAAATGGCTCCTGGTTCATTAATGTGTGAAGGAAGTGGTTAAACAGTAGGTGTGTGATGTAAGTTTAAGGTATGGAATTATGGAATTGAGTTTGAATTGATTTAGATGTTAACATATGGTACCAATGAGGGTACATTGGATAGGCATTTAGATTAAATGATATATGTTTTTTTTTTGGCATGTATAGGATTGTATGTCGATTTGGTATATATGGGATTGTGCCAAGCCTTGGCGTGCCTTAATGCTTTTGTTGATGGTTTGTATATGAAGTGTATTTATAAGATGTTAATGGTTGTGCATGGCCTTTTGAAATTAGGAAGGAAATGGTTGATTGAAATGTTTTTAGATGTGGATATTTGGTATATTTGAAGTCTGTTAAATGACTGAACTTATGATGTTAAATTGATTTAGGATAAATGTTTGAAATGTGGTGCCTTTGAATGGCTTATGGGTTAGAACATATATGATGGTTGAATTGGTATGTTTTTCATGTGTTTAAGGTGTGTTCTGGTCATATGAATGTGTATGGGAAAGGTGTGTTATGGTATGCAAGTATAGGTTTTGAAATGACTTGTTTTAGGGACTAAATTTTGAGCATAGGGCCTGGGACATGGGCTATCACACGGCCGTGTGTCACTCACGGTTACCTCACACGACCGTGTGTCATTTATATTTTAAGTGCATGTTTCACATGGTCTGAGACACGTCCTTCAATATAGACTTGTGTCTCAAAACAGTTTGTCACACGATTTAGCACATGACCTGCAACACGACCGTGTGGCCTTATTTCGATTAAGCACACGGGCGGACACACGGGCTGGGACACAACCATGTGAACCCTACTTTCTCAAATTTTTAGGTTTTTCCTAAAATTTTTTGATTTATTCAAAATGATCCCCGATCGTTTTTAAATTGTTTTTAAGGCCCTAGAAGCTCGATTTAAAGCCCTAATGTGTATTTTTGCTACAGTTGGAATGAGTTATTGGAAATTTATACTTAAGTTGAATTATTGTTCTATTTTGAAGTTTAAGGTTCTATTTTGTACAGTAATGCTCTGTAACTCTAATCCGATGATGGAGACAAGTTAGGGGTGCTACAATTATTCAAGTAAATGAAAAATTATTTCAAATTAAATTATAGTGACTAAACCTAAAATTGAGTAAAACAAAATGGCCAAAACCACAATTTCACATTATAAAAATAGATGAGACAATTATGCCAAATTAAATTATAGGAACTCAATGTCAAATCTGAATATGATAAAAGGACCAAATCCTCAATTCCATATTCTTTTTTCTCCCCCTAGTAGGGCCCAGTCCCTTCTCTCTTTCCTCCAATACTCCACCCAACTAAATAAATTAATAAATAGAAATGTTAGGCTAAACACTTCTACAGTGCTTAGTTACACTAAAACATGTATTTACTTTTTATATATGTTATAAATTTGATATTTTTTTTATTTTAATAACACTTACATAATTGTGAATGTCTTTTACCATGTTATTTTGAAATATTAAGTCAAAATTAATGGTTTTTCAAGATGAAATTTTAATACATATTTAAATGACAAGTTATTTTTATCTTATTGCTTAATATTTTTTTTGGTAGATACAAAAGTAAATTAACTACAGATTATCTGCAACACAAGTAATCGCATGTTGAGCATCTATACCCAAAAGGTAGAGGTCTCCACTCCCATTTATGTGTATTCCTTGCATTATTTTCAACAGATGCAACCGACCTATGTACATTAGATCTCACCCAGCAACACGAAGATCGAAAATATGATGCATATTGAAAGGCTCCCCTTGAAACACACAAGAGTTTCGTTGTTTCCACAATTTCTAGCAAATAATTCCAAATAAAGAATGCCAATCAATTTCTGGAAAACCTAACTCGAAATCATTCCTTAGATTCGTGGTGACCCATTCAAACAACGGGGTGGAGAAATACAGAAGCCAAACTCCCACCGGAATAATTTGTTTCCACACTTCACGTGCATTGTAATAGTATTTAAGCACATGAAGAATAGATTCCTTAGAAATACCACAAATGCTACAAAAGGCACTACTGCCCATATCTCGTCCAAAGCGTTCAACATTAGTCAACAATCGTTCTTTGAACACCAACCAACGGAACTGTCTAACTCGTTGAAGACCAGCAAAAAGACCAAACAAGCTTCCATTTGTTCTCCACCGGATGTAAATAGTCCTACCTAAGAATATTATAGGTAGATTTAATAGTAAATTGGCCATTAGAGGACCATTTAGACACTAGAATGTCATAACCAACAAACGGACATAGAGCCGGAATACCTACAATATAAGGGAGCACATTATTACCCACAAACCTATGCAAAAAACTTTAGTTCCAACTATCGTCTGCCAATGTCACCTCATTGAGAGTGGTGGATACATCAATATGTTTAATATTCCTACAAAAATTAACCAATAGACCAACTTCCGGAACCCATGTGTTAGTTCAAAACTTAATAAGGCTGCCATCACCCATTAACCAAACAAGATTCTGTCATAAAATAGGCCAGATCTTAAAGAGGGATCTCCAAACAAAAGAACATGATCTCCTCTTAATATCCTCAGGATAATCCACATTAATTTTATATTTAGCTCGAAGAAAATTCACCCATAATGTATTTTTATTCATGACCAGATTAAATCCCAATTTGTGTAGGAACGAATCATTCTGCTCCTTTAGACTCCGAATACCGAGTCCTCCATTAGAAAGAGGTTGAAAGCAATTCGCCCATTTGACTAAAGAAATATTTGACTTTACACTATCCTTCCCTCAAATAAAACTCGTGGAAAGTTTCTCAATTTTAACACAAATGGTAACATGAATTTTCACAATTTGCATGAAGAAATTTGTCACATCCCATTTTCTTAATAATTTAATAGTCAAAAGGATGAATTTGTCAGCCCTTATGTTTTAAAAATAATCGCGCAATTTGAAAATAAGAAAGTGTTATGGCTAAGTGGTAGGAAGCTTCTTAGCTATCTTTGAGGTCTTTAGTTTGAACCCTTACGTGCACATATTTTTTATTTATTTTTTGCACATTTTTAGCATGTGCTAGCTAGCCTTGCTGTCCACCTATGTTGCCATATAGAGAGGATTCCTTTCCTCCATTAGCAAGTTAAACTTACCTTTTTAAGAGAAACATATCCCCCTTATTGCTCCTATGTTCCCTCATCTTTCTCATACCTCATCCTTGCCAAAAGTGCTTGTGTTGACCACCAAAACACCCCTTGGCTAGCCATACACCCTATTTTCCATCATTTTTTTCTTTTTCTTCCTCCTCTCCTCTCCACTCTTCTCTTCTGTCTTTTTGGCTATCACAACCACCACTCTTTTCTTTCCACCACTGTGAGTTTATTTGCACCACCACTTCATCACCGTCCACAACCAACATTCTCTCTCTTTTCCTTTCGGTTTCCCCTCTCCTCTTCCACCGTGTCCACCATCGCAACCACTGTAGATTACCTTTTCCTCTACTGATTTTCTTCTCTTCTATCTTTTTCTCTTCCATTTCAATTTAAAGTGACTGAACCCTCCTTCCTACTTGTATTTTACACCACCCTCGGACAATCGCACCCCCTATAGCTAGACCATCGCCGAGCCACCGCCGTTGATGACCGATTTCTTCCATTTTGTTTTGTCTTTCTTTTGCTAATTACCCTAGTGAATAAAACACATATTTATTTTCTTTTATTTGATTATTTTAGATTATCCAACCATCTATTTTGCTCCATTTTCATTCCTACAATCATCTCGTAATGAAACAAGTGTAAGTGAAGTTTTGGGATTGAAAATTCTTCGTCTTAAAATTTTGTGCCATGGCCGAACGATATAGGGCCTAAATAATTTGTATTTTATTTTTACTATTTTGAAAATAATTAGTACTAATACGATCTTGTGTTAACATGAAGGACCGATTAATAATGCTCTAAGAAATCAATAGTGAAATATCGTGAGGTGACGAATTTTAGCATTTTAATTAAGGGTAAGTATTGGTGAGATTTTCACATTAAATCTCGTATTAAAAGCCATGTTATTCGAATAGATCATGACTAAAATGGGTTAATTGTATGTTTAGATTTGCAAGTAAGACTAGACCTAAATGAAACTTCTACAAGAGAGCAAACAATTTAGATCTATATTAAGGTGTGGGATCTAACTCTTGTTTTAAGTGAAGTTTAAAATGTTATTTAATCAATTAATATGTGAGTACCTTAAGTACTCGTATGGAGTTGAAAAACTCAATCGAAGAGGAAATCAAGTAAGTGACCTATACTATTAAGTGTTGTGAAAAATCCATTATTTGTGATATGTGATGCGTGAAATGTTGATCTCAACTGTATGTTATGTGATTTGTGGCTAGATTAATATGCTATACTACGGACAATTTGTAAAAGGATTTTCGGTGATAGCCTTTTCCATTGACTAGATTGCTATAGAAGAATGTTAATTTTGAATGGTCCGAAAAGTGCCACTAAAGTTTTGAAAAGTTGAAAGCAATGTTGATTGAAGCCCCGATTTTAACTCAACCTGAGTCGAGAAAATATTTTGTTGTTTTCAGCGACTCATCTCTTAATGATTTAGGATGTGTGTTGATGCAAGAAGGGAAAGTGATTGCTTATGTTTCTCAGTAACTTAGGCCACATGAGAAGAACAATCTTACTCACGACTTGGAACTTACAATTGAGTTTTTGCGATGAAGATTTGGAGTCACTATCTATACAAAGAAAAATGTCGTGTCTCTACCAATCACAAGAGTTTGGAGTATTTTCTTACGCAAAAGAAGTTAAATTTAAAAAGCAGAGGTGCCTCAAACTTTTTAAAGACTATGATTTGATCACTGACTATAAGCCTGGAAAGGCCAATGTTATGGTTGATGCTTTAATTTGAAAATCCCATTTGGCTTTGAAAGCGATGAATGCATATTTGAATTTGGAGAAATGGCTCTATTTTGGTCGAGTTGAGGGCTAAAATCATATTTTTTTCAAAAGATTTGGGAATTAAAAAATGTGATGGAGAGATAGAAGCTAAGCAAAAGCTTGTTGAAAATTAGCAAACTAGTAAATTCAATATAAGTGGCAATGGGAGTTTATACTTCTGTAATAGATTGTGTGTGTCGAATGGTTTGGATTTGAAATGAGATATTCTTCGGAAGGCTCACAAAAGTACTTCTATGATGCATCCTGGTGGAAAAAAATGTATAATGATTTGAAACAGTTGTATTATTAGTCAGGTATGAAAATGAAGATAATTGAATACGTAGCTAAGTGTTTGGTATGTCAGTAAGTAAAGGCAGAACATCAAGTTCTTTTAAGATTATTGCAACCTATAATGATTCCTAAATGGAACTGGGAGTGAGTCGCTATGAATTTTGTGATAGGGTTGTCGTTATCACCAAAAATGAAAGATTCAATCTGGGTGATAATTGAAATGTTCACAAAGTCCGCTCATTTTATTTCGACAATAGTTAATTATTCACTAGAGAAACTAACCGAATTGTACATTTCAGAGATCATGAGATTGCATGGTGTGCCATTATCTATCAATTCAGATCAGGATCTGAGGTTTACCTATAAATTTGGGGGTAAATTTCACGAAGCTCTGGGCATTAGATTGAATTTCAGCACAACATTTCACTCTCAGACTTATGGTCAATCAAAGAGAATAATCCAAGTGCTCGAAGATATGTTACGATGTTGTGTAATTGATTTGAGGGAAGCTAAAAAAAGTTCCTATCATTGGTTGTATTTGCATACAACAATAGCTATCAATGAAGCATCAAAATGGTGCCTTCTGAAGCTGGCCGTAAATGTAAAAATCATATGTGCTAGTTAAAGTTGAGCGAAAGAAAGATGCCAAGAACAAATTTGATACGAGAGACCAAAGTAAAAGTCAGGGCTATCCAAGAATTCTTAAAGGCTACTTCAGATAGACAAAGGTCATACGTCGATTAGAAAAGAAAAGATTGAATTTCATATTGGTGATAAAGTATTTCTAAAAGTTTCACCTTGAAGGAAAGTTCTTCATTTTAACAGAAAAAAGGGATGCTTAGTTCGAGGTTTATTGGATCGTATGAAATTCTTGAAAGAATTGAGCTTGTAGAAAATATCGTTTAGCCCTTCCTTCAGAACTGGATAAAATCCATAATGTTTTCCATGTGTCAATCCTGAGGAGATATAGATCCGATCCCTCCCATGTTATAACTCCTAATAGAATCGAGTATCAACCTAATTTGTCTTATGGTGAGGAACCAGTTAAAATATTAGATCGAGAAGTGAAAGAAATGAGAAATAAGGGCGTGGCATTGGTGAAAGTATGATGGCACCATCAAGGCACAGAAAAGGCTACTTGGGAGTCGAATGGAGCTATGAGATCTCAATACCCCCATCTTTTTTTAGGTAAATTTTGAGGATGAAATTTTTTAAGGGGGAGAATTGTAAGGACCCAATTTTTAGTAGTACCGAAAAATGAGGTTTCAGAACCCCATTTCTGTAAACTGACTCCATAGATATTTAATATTAATATTTATGAAGATAATATAAAAATATAATAACGATGTGTCTAGTAATTTTTCTGAATTAATACTTAATTAAGGCTGGGGACTAAATTTTAAAAATCTAATTGCTATAGATTTTTAATTGACAAAAGGCTTGATGATTACTATAGACAATAGCCAAAGGTCTAAAATGGTAAATAGTTAAGTAAAATTAGTTAAATTAATCAAACCTTAACTAACCTATAAATATATAAGTTTGTGGAAAGAAAGAGAAAAAGTTCTCTTCATCTTCAAGCTCATGAGCATCTACCATAAAGAAAGAAAATAGAAAAGTTCAAGGGTTTCAAGCATTCATCCGCAAAAATTAAGTATGGAAATTTAGTCATTTTCTTGTAATTTTTATAGATTTGAGATCATGAGAGCTTGATTTAGCTAGCCCATGCACTAATTTGTGAAGCTGCTAAAGTTTTAGAAAGTTTTTATTGTTTATTTCTTGAAGAACTTGGCTTGAAATTGATTGATTTTAAGCTTAAATTATAAAAAGGACTAGCTTGTAAAGTTAATTTAGCTTATTTTTAAATTTTTTTAATAAGAACCAAATTGAATAAATGTGAAATTTGTTAAGAAATTATGTTAGTAATAAAAATTATAAGGTCTCTAATAAGAATATATGAAATCAAATTTTAATCCGAAGCTAAGAATCGAAAGTTATGTTTATCTCGAGTTCAGGGACTAAATTGAATAATCTGTAAAGTATGGGAGAAATTGAAAAATGGAATTATATAGGTTCATGCATATCATAATATTGTATGAAAGTGATTGGTATAGCTTAAGATTCGGACCAAAGTGGAGCTAATAGGGAAAAAGCTAAAATTACGAATTAGTGCCTGAAGTATCCACACTTTCCACATTTTGAACTGGTAAGTTCATATGGAACTTACTATCTTATTTTATGTTATGTGTGATTTTGTACTTGACTCCATAAATATATGTATGAACAAAATTAGAACATCAGTGAATTTAGCATATATGGTTAGTATAAATATATATACTATTGAAATATGAAATAGTACAGGGCAGGTAATTGAAACATGCGACCATATACAAGGTACAAAATGAAATAAGGATAATTACAAGGATGATATTAGAATATGTGAAATTGATACCCGTGTGAACTTAGTAAAAGGTTAGGATACGACTAACATGCCAATAGGGTCTTGTACGCGTTGTATGGGTATTTTCATAGGTTTTAACAAGATACGACATTCATAAGGGTTCTTGGGTATTATGTGACACAGGTTTAGCTCGGACGAGTAACTTGATGTGCCGTGATATAGGTTTAGCCCGGACGGGTAACATGACACATATATATATTTAACTTGGATGAGCAACTTGGTGTGGTGTAGTTTACCCGTGTATCTGAGCCAGTTTTACTAGGGTTCATCAGGCGAAACGATATAAATGAAATTGAAAAGTTGAAAAGAGGATGAAATGGAATTAGTAATCAAATTAAATTGTCATTGAATGGATTTGATTGTATTTTATGCATTTATATAATTGATGGTGGAGAGAAGTGATTGTAATGAATCATGTATTTATTGTCACACATGATTTCTTTTAAGTCTAGAAATTAAGGAATAATTAAGGGTTTAAATTGAAAGAAGCTATAAGTTGGCAGCCTGTATTTTAAAATTAAGAAAACTTAGTGTCCGAATTGGACAAGGTTGAGAATCAATTCTGGTTTGCTTGGATTGGAACTAATTGGTTCCTTAGTGGGAGACAAACTGATTGTCAATGGATGGTTCTTATACGGTGGAAGATTATGCATGAAGGGCTATAAATAGTTGGGGAATGACATCTCAGGGAGGATTTCCATTTTGATTCACTTTCCTCTATTTTTCATCTTCTTCTCTGGTTGCTCTGAGGAAGAAATGGTTATGAAAAGCTTTGCATGGAGCGGTCATTGTGAGGATTTAGTCGAAAAAGTAGAGAATCTAAGGAGCTGGTAAGATTTTAAGTCTTTCGATGTACGTAAGATTTAGAAAACAAAGTTAATAGTTTTCATAACCATTTTACGAGATTCTGCATGTTTCTCGAAAACTAAGTTTTCAACTGAGAATACTGAGTTTAACTCATGATTTTGGGTTGTCATGCTTATTTTCCAAGAAAGTGGAAGCTCTATTGTTCGAAAAAGCTAAGCAGAGGAGGAGGCAAGAAGTGTCAGGTGAGTTTCTATACTCCATCCCTGGAATGTTGTGTAGTTGGCATGATTCTGTAATGATATATGAATTCTACTGATTTTGAATGCTAAGCATGCACAAGATTATTTGATTTATGGTATTCGCCATATAGTTTAGTATGTATGAGATAGTTAGAAATCCACGTTTAAAAGGATAGCATACTCTATGCTAGTATTTAAGTGAAATGTGTGTATTGCATGATAATAACAGAGGGGTATGACGGGGAAATTATTGACGGAATAGATGGAGTTAAGAATTGGAAACGGGAATTTTTGTTAGATATCGCCATATGTTATTGTTTTGTGCAAACCGTGATATGCGAAGCTCTGAGCCTTAAGGAGGGGACACTACGGTGTGTTGGATCGCCGGCACCCCTACGGCGTAGCAGAAAAATAAAAATTCGGTGACCCTAACCACGGATCCATGTGCGAGGAACGAGTTGGGGTGATAAAGGTTACGAAATTACTGAATGTTTATTCTGAGTAGTCTGATCTACTATCGAACCAAGCCGCAATCTATCGTGACCCCAGCCTCTACGTAATCTACCCAGTTGATTATGAACGGAAGGAATCCCCAAAACAGTTTTGAAAAGAATTTTCTTTGACGGCTGCTAGACCCAAGCAAAGAAAAAAACGGGATTCTTATATATCTTTTTTTAGGGTTTCTAGAAATTAAAATAACTATAATAATATTTTAAACCGAAAATTATAATTACATTAATTATAATATAATTTTGGTAACCCATATATTTATTTGAATTTATATACTAACCAAATTCATGTTCTCATAATGCATACAACCTTGTACATAATGTGTTTGATATTTAATTACCCAATTAAATTAATTCTATAATTAATTTAATTCAAGCGACAACCAAACACAATACCAACTATGTTTTATTCCGTTCATTTCAACTATAGGGTGTGACCCTGTAGGTTCCTATAACATTAGCAGTAATACTAGAACGATTCCAATGTTACAAATAATGAGTGGCATCTAGCAATGCATCATTGCTACCTAAGTCACAAGAAATCATGATTCGATATAACCTTTTATGATTAACCTTTTATGCAATAATCCTTAAGTCCTTTATCTCTGGATTGGACACAAGTCATGGAATAGTCACACTTGCATAGTCCATTCCATGTTTCTTGATATTTTAAGCAGACTACGATATACAAATAAGTATGAAATCTCATATCAACTTATTTGAGCATGGCCATGCATTTCTAGTCTCACTCAATCAAGTGGCCTAAGATATTACTCCCATTATGTAGGAGGGGCTTATCCTATCTCGATCAACCATATCCCTCTACATACATCGTGGTATATCCAACATCATCCTTTATAGAACAACCAGTTACGGTGTACGTTTGACTGTATCAAAATATACAACTCACGATGTTGGGATTATGATGATCTCAAGTCTGAGGATCATATACATATTAATCACTATGAGTAATGTTGTGACAATTACATAATAATCCAAGAAACATACTCATAACGGGTCAGTCCAATATGTTGTTCTCTAACACACATATTCATGCATCGATTCTGACATTCTATATCAATGACAACTCTTTATCATCAACCAACTACATGTTAGTCTTAATGCATTATCGCTGTCCTATCCAACAATAATACTTGACTAAGGAACTTTTAAGAATAATCATATTATTCTTAAGACATTATTATAAAATAGTTTATTTATACACACAGAAAAGAAACTGAAATAATAATGGTAACGCCTTATATTAATAAACATGATAAATCAAGTATGTTATTACAACCATCTCATGATTGATCTTTGGGCATACTCTAACACGGTGTTCAAGCATCAATGTTAAAAATGTGTGAATGAATAGAAAAAATGGAATTAAATTAAGATACCGTCATATGGTGTTGCTGAGTGTAGGCGTGATGTACGAAGATCCAGGCTTTGCGGGGTGACATTGTAGTATTCAAGCATCAAGGTGAAGTGTTAAAGAGGTCCTTCAGGACAACACTGTGACAACGATTATAAGGTTCCGTAGCGCAACACCGTGACGACAGTTAGCAGGCTCTATAAGGCGACACCGACAGTGATAAGGTCTTACGGGGTGAGACCTCAATAGAGTTCTAATGTGTAAGACCATAGCTTGGCTATGGAACCAATATAGTTTGCTAGGACAATAAACACAGGGTAGTCAGTCGGGACACTGAAAATGGGATAGTTCGCCAGGATGATAACTGGGGGGAAATCACGCGGACAAAGAAAAATGGGGATTGAAAGAAAAGTATAAGCGTTGATGAAATGATGTTTAGCCAACAGTTTAGTGATGAAGCCATTGAATGAAGCAAAAGAGATAGAAAAGGAAGTAGTCCTCCAAAAATAGTAATCCTAAAAGCTGGTAAGGCATATGGGTGGTAACCCAGCAAAAATCGATCATGGGAAATGACCCACCAGTGGTGTCTGGTGTTTAGGAAAATGAAAGAGGGTTAATCAAAGGATTTCAGATAAGGACCCACCATTAGGAAACACTAGAAGTCGCTTAGAGAAACCCTGTAGGCTAGAGATTTATCATAATGTACGTCAGTTAGTCTATAAAGAAAAGAAGGGTTAGTTAGAACCCATTGACAGAAAGACTATCTTATAAGCACATCGTGAAAAAAAGAATCCAAAACTAGGTATAAATAAATTAAAAAATGCAGGTAAAGTAAGGATAGAGTCGGCAAATATGGCGTGATAGCCGAGGGAATGTAGAAAATAGTCAAAAAGTGATATGATTTACCAAGGGAAAATCTCTTAACCGTCTAGCCATCGATAGATGAGCTCGATAATTAAATCAGAGACCGCCATTTCAAGTTGAGGGAAATTGTTCCAAAAACGAGTAGGGAGTTAAACATATTTAAATGATTTTCATTTACTACCCTCATGAGATAGGGTCTATCTTTGAGTAAATTAGTAAAAAGACTCTTTAAGTTCTTTTGAACTTATAGAATTTCGGCTTGAGCTTGTAGGGCTCATGGGTGATTAATAACTTGAGAAATGACCAATTCAGATCGTGTTGGACTAAAGGTCACCGTCAATTTAGTGTCATGCATATAGGAAAGAGAGGTACCTTTAGAGGCTTTGCCTCGAGGTAAACGACATTGTATTTGAGTAGATCTCTTTAGAGTCTGAACATTTTGAGATAGTAAATTTTTATTTAATTTAATTTCTCTTTTGCAAGAACATTTAATGATAAGAAATACTATCAGCCTTTAAAATTATTAATTCTAAAAATTGGCATTTTCTTGATCTAGTTCATTGTGGCACCCCGTACCTGGATTCAGCGACCGGTTCGGGTGAGGGTGTTACATTTTTAATATGAATTTATAATTTGTTGATTTAATATGCCATTGTAATAAGTATACAAAAGTAATATAAATTGGGATGCTTAAGTTACATGTATCATTTGATGATCTTGGATATCGTTATAAGCTCACCTTATTGATGTTTGAATACCTTGTTCTAGCCAACATTATGCTAAACTAAGGTTTGCTTTGTGCTTATATAAGAACAAGGAAAGCATAGTATTTTTCAATTTAACTTACTAAGCATTATATATACTTACTCTAGTTGTTTTATTCCATTGTAGATCGTCACCTTGCAAAACTTCCAAGTTGGATTAGAGAGAAGCTCACAGTATCATCAAAGAAGTAGAGTTATGCTCATTTTGGTTATAATGTTGTGGCATGTATATAGGGTCAATATGTCACTTGAATTGTTCACATAATGTATGTACCAATGATGTGGTTTTGGAAATGTTTGTGTTTACACTTGCTAGTTTTTCATTTGGCTAAGTTGATGCTATTGGGAAATGTTCCCATATTGTAGTAAACATGAATAAATAAATAAAGTTAGTTTCACATTTTACTATTATATCTTGTGTTTGCCTTTCATGTTTTGCATACATAGCAAAATTGTGACAAGCAAATATTAGCTCATTAATTGTCTAAATTCAAACTAATGAAAAGTGGCATTGTAAGAACGTCTACAATGCGAGAAAGACAACTTACTTCAGTAGATAATCTAAACGAGCATGTAATTGCATAAAAGAATCAAAGTGAGCATTTGATTCAAATATTATAAGGGTTATTATGTCGTCTATAATTCCAATTGGGGAGATGACTAGTCTTGGCTATTGGAGCAGTTGACTCCACAGGTAGAGATATAGATATACTCATTGGAAGAATGATACATCAGACTGGACCTAAGTTGAATTAATTCTAAACCTGTTTGTGTATTAATTTACTTGTGACATTCATGTTGTGATTTACCTAAATCCTGAGTTAGTCACTGACCATGCATATGTAATTTATGTGCTTTAATATAAGTGGAGGCTTATGCTCTAAAGATGGTCGAGCTTATAGCCGATATGTTGGGTACATGACTTGTGTATGGCATGGCTTTGCTGGCAAAAATGGAATTCATAGCTCAATTAAAGAGTTAACGATATCTTCTAATTAGCATTGTGTGGATTGATAAATATGGAACATGCCCAAGGGTTGCTCGTTCTCGAACGAGAAATTTATCACAGTCATTTCTTAACAATGATCATATTAATCATTAAGAAGACACAATGGTAATAATGAGATAAAATAGTATTATATTGAGTGAACGAATTTAACTCAAAGGAAGCAAGGATATCATATGAGGGTAACACACACATGACGAGGTCATTGGACAAACCAGTTGGATGAATTGCTTTCATAAAGAGTATACAATAAGGAGTTTTCAGTCATAGTACTTCTTGTGGACTGACCCATTAATTAATTAAATTGTGAATTATTGAAACAATACTTTTGGACATAATTGCAATTACTCGAGCCTAGTTGTATATGTCTGATTGGAAATAATTTAATTGAGTCAATTTATTCGATGTGGAATTAAATTCGGTAGTCGTGAGAATTGTTCAACTAGAGAATTTTCTTCAAAAATTAATTTTGGGAAATCTCAATGATTTGTGGGAAAATTAATTTTGATAAAGAAAAATTAAATTAATCAAATTAATTAAAATAAATATGATATTTTAAAAATTAATTTTTAAGTCAGACAATTGGCCCAATGGGTAATTGAACTTGAAAGTTGGATTTGAGATTGAAAATTGGGCTCGAGAACCCAAAAGGAAGGTTGTGCCCCAAAACCTAGTCAAACCGAGCCTAGTATGTGAAACCAGGCCGACAATCCAATCGGTGACAGGACCAGACTGGTTGGGTTGTCACTGGCTCAGACCGAATCGACTCAGGGTACCGTAAAGGTGTCGCATTGGTGATGGCAGCACTGGGTACGACTGTGTCGATGATCGCAATAGCGACATTCCGATGGTCAATGCGTGGTCCTTCGGCGATTGAGTAGTGGAGGAATCACACTCCTACTAGGACTCTACCGAATAATTTAATTTCAAATTAACTATTACAAAAATAATATTATTTTAATAGATTTAATATTAAATTTAATTTAATTGATAAATATTCTATTAATTTAATAAGATTTAATATTAAATTTAATATAATATTTGTCTTGATAAATATTATATTAATTTTAATGTTAAAGTGATTAAGTTTAATCATAGTTGAACTCTCTATATAAAGAGAGTCATGGGTCATTATTTTTCACATACTTGAATTCAAGAGAAAGTTGTAAAGAGAAAAATCTATGAAGAAATTATTTTAGAAAATTTCTAGAGATATTTTTTATTTACAACTTAGCTCAGAAGTTTAAAGAAATTGTGAAATTTCCCCACTGGTATTTTTTTTGGAAAATTTTTTGATTCGAAGAAAGCCCACACTTGGCAGACGTGAGCTTGAGGATAGTAAAGAAGACTACTTGGTCGAAGCGTTCATCCTTGACGAATCAAAAATGTACAATTTTGATTAAGTGTTTATTACTTTAGATAAGACAACCAAGTTCTTATTTTTGGAAAAAAAATTAAAACTTTACTTTTTCCTCAAATCTATTTTTCGCTGCGTTTTCCAAACCCAATTTCTCTACAGATGCTTGGTTTTGGATGCTAAGTTTGATGAATGACCTAATCTATGCATGTTTAGTTCTGTTTGATGCTATTAACGATAATGATCAAGAACTTACATGAATTGTCAGGTTAAGGATTGAAAAGTGAGGCAGTTTAGGTATAATAAGTTGCTATATAAGTTAGAATTGATATGTTTAAATGTAAAGATGAATTTGAACTCAAATGATGATCTTTTGGTATTTGACATATTAAATTCTTCATTGAAATAGTAATGTGTTCATATTGGCATGAAATTAAGATTTTTTTTTTTGTAAAAAGATGTATGAAACATTTAGGTTGGGTTGAAATTTATTGAATTGGAACCAAATGGGATTTTTTTCCAAAAACAAGGGCCACATCGCAACTACCAAATTCTAACGTTGCAACATGGTGCGACAATGAGTGACGTCGCGACGTGGAAACCAGGAAGTTGTGACGTCAACCTGAAGTTTTGTAAACTTTAGTATTTGGTCCTAATCACCCTCAGGTTAGCAAAATAGCTTTCATAAGCTCGGATAGGTAACCTAATACATATATATATTCACATAATGCATGTCCGAAGGATGTGGTTTTGGAAATTTTTGTGTTTGCACTTGCTAGTTTGTCATTTGGCTAAGTTGATGCTTGGTTTTGGATGTTAAGTTTGATGAATGACTTAATTGATGCATGTTTAGTTATGTTTGATGCTATTAAAGATAGCGATCAAGAACTTGTATGAATTGTTAGGTTAAGGATTGAAAGGTGAGGTAGTTTACGTATAATAAGTTGATATATAAGTTAGAATTGATATGTTTAAACGTAAATATGAATTTGAACTCAAATGACAATATTTTGGCATTTGACATATTAAGAGGTTTTTTTTGCGTGTAAAAAGATGCATGAAACATTTAGGTTGGTTGAAAATTATTGAATTGGAATGAAATGGGATTTTTTTCCAAAAACAAGGGCCACATCACAACCACCAACTTCTGACGTTGCAACATGGAGCGAACATGAGTGACGTTGCGACGTGGAAACCAAGAAGCTATAATGCCGACCTAAAATTTTAAAAACTTTACAATTTGGTTCTAATTCACCCTCAAGTTAGGAAAAGAGCTTTTGTAAGCTCAGACAAGTAATTTGATTTATATATATTGTTCACATAATGCATGTACCAAGGATGTGGTTTTGGAAATTTTTGTGTTTGCACTTGCTAGTTTGTCATTTGGCTAAGTTGATGCTTGGTTTTAGATGTTAAGTTTGATGAATGACTTAATTGATGCATGTTTAGTTATGTTTGATGCTATTAAAAATAGCGATCAAGAACTTGCATGAATTTTTAGGTTAAGGATTGAAAGGTGAGGTAGTTTACGTATAATAAGTTGATATATAAGTTAGAATTGATATGTTTAAATGTAAAGATGAATTTGAACTCAAATGATAATCTTTTGGTATTTGACATATTAAATTCTTGGTTGAAATAGTTATGTGATCATATTAGCATGAAATTAAGATGTTTTTTTTTTTTGTAAAAAGATGTATGAAACATTTAGGTTGGGCTGAAAATTATTGAATTGGAATGAAATGGGATTATTTCCAAAAACAAGGGCCACATCACAACCACCAACTTCTGACATTGCAACATGGAGCGAACATGAGTGACGTTGCGACGTGGAAACCAAGAAGCTGTAATGTCGACCTGAAATTTTAAAAACTTTACAATTTGGTTCTAATTCACCCTCAAGTTAGCAAAAGAGCTTTCGTAAGCTCGGACAAGTAATTTGATTCATATATATATTGTTCACATGATGCATGTACCAAGGATATGGTTTTGGAAATTTTTGTGTTTGCACTTGCTAGTTTGTCATTTGGCTAAGTTGATGCTTGGGTTTGGATGTTAAGTTTGATGAATTACTTAATTGATGCATGTTTAGTTATGTTTGATTCTATTACAGATAGTGATAAAGAACTTGCATGAATTGTTAGGTTAAGATTAAAAAGTGAGGTAGTTTATGTATAATAAGTTGATATATATATGTAAAGACCCGATTTTTAGTGTTGTCGAAAATGTGTTACCAGGACCTCATTTCCGTAAAGTGAGCCCGTAAATATTAAATAAAGATTTTTAAAAAATTATTGTATGGATGATTTAAAATTTGGATAAGAAATTTAGTCAAAAATCTAGTTAATTAAGGCCTAAGGACTAAATTGTAAAATTTTAATCGTTATATATTTTTAATTAGAAAAAGACTTGGGAACTTACATAGCAATATCCAAAGGACTAAAATGGTTAATAAACCATTTTAAAATAGTTGATAGTGATTTTAATGATGATTAGTGATTAAACTAATTAATTTTAGTTAATATTATAGGAAATGATTAATTAAAGGTTAATTTTGATCAAGTAAAGCTTAATTACACATATAAAGAAATGTAGTGGAAGGAGAGATAATAATTCATCTTCTCCAACTGGCCAAATTAGGAAAAAACTAAGAGAAGAAATGTCATTTTTGAATCCTTGCACTTTCGACTTTGATTTCAAGTAAGTCTCTGGCCAATTTTCTTTGATTTTTATGGAAATTGAATCTGGACAGCTTGATTTAGCTAGCCCATGTAGTAATTTTTAAAACTGTTAAAGTTTTATAAAGTTACCATTATTGAGAATTAGATGAAATTTGTGTGAAATTGTTAGAAATTAAGCTTAGTTTATAAAAAAGGACTAAATTGTAAAGTTTAATTTGTGTGAAATTGTTAGTTTCGTACATTAGGGACCAAATTAAATAAAATGAAAAATATTTATGAAATGTTTGTAGGAATAGAAAATAGAAGGTCTCTAATGAGTTTTGGTGAAATCGGATTTTAATCTGAAGCCCTTAATGGAAAGATATGCTTGTCCCAATTTTTGGGACTAAATTGAATAAATTGCAAAATATGTGTGACTTTTTAATTGAATGTGATTTGATATTAAATTTGATATTGTGTTTTTTCAGATTATTATTCGTAGCTAAAGACGACATAGGGTTGTCAAGAGGGAAATGAAAGGCAAGAGCCGGCGACGAGTAACTCAAGTTTTTAGTTTGTATTTCTATGATTTGGATCAATTTGATTATTACATATTCATGAAGTTTTATAGTATGATACTGAGGTGAGTTGAAAATGTTTTTTTGAATTGAACTGACATGATTGGGATTAATTATTGAGATAGAGGACTAAATTGAATAAAATAAAAAATAGCATAGCTTAATGATTTATGGTATTTTGTATGAAATTGAGTTGAGATATGTTGTATGACTTGATGAAATGATGAATTGATAATAAAATGAGATTGATAGAATGTGAATTAAGCTATATGGTAAATTTAATAATTGGTTACCCTATTAATTGTTCAAACAGTCGGATATGTTGTATGACTTCGACTATATGTCGATGAGCACTGGCCGCATTTTCCTTCGGACATCTCGATGAGTGCAAGGAAAAACTTTTATTTCGGTTATACCAATGATCGTTGGGCGTAATATATTTACTTCGGACGTTCTAATGAGGCATTGAGTGCCAAATTAGTGTGTTGGTTGAGATCTATGTATCCATCTGAGTCCGAGTCATGTTAATAGAGGATATAATTTATGAATTGGCTGAAATTTGAAAATGATTAAATGTCATGAAGTTGAACTACATGTACTTATATACGATAATTGATTATTGATAGCATGTGAAAGGCCATGCAAACCAGTTAACGAGCATGAGGGCCAATATGGTAAGATAGCAAATGATTTGATTCCGTTTGGTAAGAAAATGTGATATAATCAAATGTTGCAAATTGAATAGTTGTGTGAATTTCATTAGCATTGAAATGTTGTTATAATATAACCATTTGGCTTGACTAATTCTAGTAATGTATAGGTGATTCATATAAAGTATTTGGTATAATTATGATATATGCATATATTGATGTTTTGGATGAGATTTTGTATATGATGTACTTGTATTAATTGACCTTAGATATCATATAAATTGTCTGCAATTGATTATATTTTATGTTATATTGATTTGAATCATGGAAATACTACTGAGCTTTATCGCTCAGCGTACGGTTTGTTTCCCATACGTAGGAATTGATACATCAATAGATCCCGAGCAGTGACTATAGCATCCATCTAGAAATTCCCAACTCATCAATGTTTATAAAGTCCCTTTTTGTTCGTTATACGACATGTACCTAGGTGGAGTCGGTTTCGGTATAAAATGTGAATTTGTGAATATTAGATGTTTAAATGGTAACTTGAGAATGTTTATTGATTTGAATTCTTGTACTAGGAATTGATACTTAATGAACTTTCTCAAAATGTTGCCCTATTACTAATATATATGAATGAATGGGTAAATGTGGTAAATGTTAAGAATGGTCATAAGTGTCAAGTTTTAACATGTATCTTTGAATTCCTAATGCATGAAAGGTAATATATATTAGAAATGAAGTATTGTGAATGGTACAATTGATTTGCAATGGTATGCATATGAAATGGAATTTGTTTTTAGGTGAATCGTATTGGTGTCAAAATGGTATCAATTAGAAACAGTGCGTAATGTTGTCAGGGGGTTGTCGTCACGACGACACCAAGTTTCCATGCCATGACGCAACGCTGAGTTTTGATCGTTGTGATAAGACCTACTTAGCACAATAAAAACTTATAATATTAAATCTATAAAAACTCATAATCAACCATATTAAAGCTCAAAATGAGATGAAGTATGTGCATGCATGCCATCAATGTAAAGGTTATGACGTTTTTGGCTCAAGGCAAACCAGACATGCTCGAGCTTTACAACTGGATAAGCTACGCACAAAGAATAATAGCGCATTAAGCATAAAACTTAGTAAAATAATAGTCATTGTACTTGCCTTTTAAATCATAGTTTGAACAGCATTTACAAGAGTAATTAAACGAATCAAAATTAGAGCAATGACATACAACTTTTACTTGGGAAAAACGGTAATCATTTCAATTTGAAAATAAACACCCATATCTCATTTACTAGTTCTAGTGAATCATTCATAAAATGCAAATTTGAGTAAATTTCAAATTCAGTTTCCGTTGGAATAAATTGAAATTTAATTTTTGATTGTATATTATTTGTATTTATAAATATTGATTGATATTTAAAAGAAAGGAAAAGGGAAAATAGTAGAAAATGGGAAAAAAGGCAATTGATATGGATTTGTTTTCCTCTATGCTTACTTATTTCATGCATTTTTTTTACATTTATTGTTTTTTACGTTTTGAACAATTGTCTGTTCATCTTAATATATTATTATCTAATAATTTTGCTTGTGTACGTCTGAACTTTGGTGTTATTTTTTAATGTTTGTTGCTCGAATATATGTTTAGATATATTGATAAAAGGAAACATTCATTAGGAGGTTTTGTGATCGGGTTTGATTCATAGTAAAAGTTCATCATGTTTAATGTGTGTACATGCTATATCTCAAAGTTGTAACCAAACTGCATTCAAGGTTTACGATTCTATATTTTATTAGTTTTAATATATTAACATGAGTTTAATGTCCTCGGAGTGCTACATAAATTGTAATTTATTTTTAAATATATATTTCATTTGGCTTCTTAAATTATCTTTTTTGTCCCTAGGATGCCACCGACTTATATGATTTATACAATATATACACATTTATTTTCATGTTTTGAGTTTGTATTAAGCGATGTGTTAATACACGTGTATACTTGCTTTGGAGTTTCATGTGATGCCTTAATAGGTTTGGATGTAAATTTTCATTTTGTTTCATTGTATGCTGACGTGTTTCTCTCGTTACGGTATATATATGTACTGACTTGTATTGTTCACATTGACAAAGTTTTTTATTTGGACTTAATTGCCAATAAAAATATTTAAAACACCTTTAAAGGTAAGGCAATGTTCTAATACGATGATAATTTTCGATCATCGTGGAATGTTATGGGACACTTAATAATAAAAGAAAATCCTTTTTCATGATTGAAACGAGATTTTTCAAAAGTTTTTAATCATAGGATTCTACTGGCCCTTCAATTTTTTGTTTTTTTTCTTTTAATAATAGATTTGTTTCCTTCGTTATAACTTGATTTTATAACAATAATATTTTTTTTATCAAATTTAAACTTATTTCTTCAAAATTAAGGATAACACATAATTAAATGATACCATTTTTATTAATGGACGTTATGAGGGTGTTAATACCTTCCTCACACGTAATCGTACTCCTGAATTCAATTTTTATTTCGCAGATCAGAAATTATCTTTTTAATAAATTTTAATTTAATTTTTAAAAAAAATTATTAAAGGGATTTTTTAGGTACCCAATCACACCTAATCAAAAAAACTTAGTGGTGACTCAGTATATTTTAATATCCGTCTAGTGAACCTAAAAAATGTTACGACACTACACGTACTCGAGTTTCCAAAAGACTTCCATAGACTAGGATCATAACATCAATCCATCTATATTCACGTCTCTTAAACCTTCCTCTTTACTCTTGTTCCTATTTTTTCTTAGGTGGCATTATCAAAGTGCTTCTAATGAAGTTTTATCCTATTACGAATCTTATCCATCTATCTGAACTTATCTTATAGAAGAAAGCAAGTGAACTCCCTTCTCACATTCTTCCATAATTCTACACAAGACTCATAGACTTGAAAGACTACTCTTTAAAGTATTTCTTGGTCACTAAAAGCGCATTTAGTACTACTTGTCTTTTGTGGTCCTTTAAAATGCCATCCCACTACAGTTACTAACGTATCAAGCTTTATTAGGAAAATATATTTAAATACACTCTTAACCAACTCATTACTAATATACACATCTCAAATCATATCAAATTTACCACCAAATTTATAACAATTTGGTCTCAAGCTTTTAGAAGCTAATTGAGAATCACATCACCTTTGATTCATAATTTGGCATGAAAACTTAGACCTGAATCATGTGCTCAATTTAGTCCTAGAACTGACTAAACATTATCTCTGATACCACTAAATGTAACACCCCTCACCTATTCTAAACAACCAATACAAATGGAAGATGCCACCAATGCATGTATGAGTAAGAAATCCTAAATTTCTTTAAGAGTTGAAAGTTGAGAACATTTTTAAAAAATAATTAAGATATGTTTTAGACAAATTGAAAGTTTTAAAAACAATTTAAAATCATTTAAGATTGATTTGGAGTTGATCGGAGGTGGTCAAAACCCAAAACGAGCCCCGAAAGGTCAAAACAACTTAAAATAGTTCAGGGCTATAATAGTGGCACGACGTTGCGACGAGGGACTTATGACAATGCAACGTGACTTACTGAGTAACGAATTCATGATGTTAAACATCGAATTCAGGAATTGAAAATTTATGGTTGCGACGTGACTCATTAAATACGCCCAAAACACTTCAAATCACTCTAAAACATCCTTAAACACCATTAAACCATAACTCATGGTTCCAAATCATTTAAAAAATTTCTAATTTATGTTTAATCATAATTCATCCTTAAACAACATTAAACCATAACTCATGGTTCCAAATCATTTAAAAAATTTCTAAATTATGTTTAATCATAATTCAAAGTCATAAACATGTTCAAACTAATTTATAACTCAAGAACTTGTCTTAATCTTTCAAGGAGATTACAAATAACTCTTGATTTTACAAATCCAAATACTTATAAAACATTGATGATAGTTTAAGTCTCTATGTACATGCCAATGACCTATACATATAACATTTAATAATTAAAGAACAACCTAAAAAACTTGAACGGTGATGCGATGCTCTTGAACAAAGCTTCAAACTTCTCAAACAAAGTCATTTTACCTATGTGTTTTAAATAACTGATGCGTGAGTTTTAAAAGCTCATTAAGTATCAATGGATAAACCTATTTATCCTATCCTTACTAAGGTTGAGCATTTCTTATGGGTCACTTACTAGTTTTCATTCAACCATGTTTTAATGCTATTCGATGATTTATTTCAATTTACCGAAGTTCAAGGGCTCATCTTATGTGTTGATGGCATGTTAACCAATTCTTTTAAAGAAATTATTATTTATGACCCTAAGGTAGAGTCCATAGTATCATGACATGCTCTTTAACATTTCCATTTATAGTTTTAATCCTTATGAGAATCATATACATCATTTTCATTTATTTGAACTATAGCATGCTTAAACCACAAAGTCCCTTTAATATTGTTTAAGATAAGTTCACTAGGCCACTCATTTTTTTTAGCTCATTATGTGAAATTCTCTTTTACTTACCAATTCATTTACTTTATTTCCATCACTTTTGATTACTAGACATCAACAGTCACGTTTAAATTTTATTAACAACATTTAATACATTTTGGTCCATAGTGGACTTTAATAAAATTAACTTTGATACAAGGGACTCCTCCACCACACCAATAGGCACCAAAGTGCAAAATCATATAATAGAGTGAAACATCCCTCCACCATACCAATAGGCTCATAATGACATAAACTACACCACACAAAGATGCATCGAAGTGCGTGACTCGAAGGCAATATCAAGCACACATACATGCAAAACCTCTACCATACCAAAAGGCACCAAATTGCCAAGCTCGAAGGTAATAGAACCTCATATACAAGACTTTAACATGTTATAGACCCTAATTGGCATGCTAACCTTATCCTAACATTTCACTAAGTCTACTAAGGCAGCATTTACAAATATAATTAACATATTTTCATCAAGGCCACTAACACATACATGTATATCATATAAGGGCACTTTAAGTGCCTTCACATATTCACGATCAAACCCATACTAATAAGGCCTTATGAGCATGTCAATTTTCACATGTAGGAACCAATAGTGCTTTACGTTTACAAACATGTTTTCACTTTTTCTTTAGGCCATATACATATATCCATTTCATATAATAGTTTCATATAGTAGGAAGACATTTTTTTTTACTCTTTAACTTTTACATAACAAATTTATGCTTTTAACAATGTATTGACTAAAACTAGGAAATAAACAATATGTCCTATTTACGGTCATAGTGACATTTATTTACATTTTACATTAACAATATAATTTAAACTCATCAAATAAAACTTAATGCTACTTCCATGGCTATAACAACCCGAAAGTCAGTAGTGTTAGAAAATACGGTCTCAAGACCTCGTTCCCGTAAATCAAGCCCGTAAATATTTAATAAAAATATTTTTGAAGTTATGTTATAAGTTAATTGAACTTTGGATAAATAAGTTAGTCGAATTAGTGATTAATTAAGGTAAAAGGACTAAATTATAAAAAAGGTTATCACTGTAGGTTTTAATTAAGAAATGAGTTGAGGACTTAAATTGAAAGTAAAATAAGGATTAAAATGGTAAATATACCATCTTAAAAATGATAGTGGACAGTAGGGAGTTTAGTTTATTAAATTGATTAAAATAAAATTTTGTTTTATTAAATTTAATTAAATAAATTAATATTATATGAGTATTATTAGAGAAAGTGGAGGAAGGGATGAAAATATCATCTTCTTCCTAATTTACACAAAACAACAAAGAAAGAAAAGAAGGCTTAATGCCATTTAGGGTTTTTGGAAGCTTTAGCCTTAAATTCAAGTAAGTCCTTAGCTATTTTCTTGTAATTTTTATGTTTTTGAGATCATGGAAGCTTAATCTAGGTAGCCCATGTACTAATTTGTAAAACTGTTAAAGTTTTATAAAGTTACCATTGTTGATTTCTTGGAAATTAAGGTGTTAAATTGATAGATTTTTAGCATTGAGGTGAAAAAGAACTGAATTGTGAAGCTATTTGATAGTTTCGTACATTAGGGACTAAAGTGAATAAATTTTAAAATTTATTGTAGATATAAGAAATAGGAGATCCCTAATGAATTATAATGAAATCGAATTCCAAGTTATAGTTTTAAATTGAAAGTTATGCTAGTCTCGGTTTTAGGGACAAAATTGAATAAAATGCAAATTTTGTATAAAATGATGATTGATTGTGAAATTGATTGAATATTGATGGAATTGTATGTTTATGTTAATCCGTAACTATCGTTGACCCGGATTCCTCGAGAGGGAAGGAAAAGCTAAAGCTGTCAGCAAATTGCTTAGAGTTTTTGGTTTGTATTTCTACAATTTGGATTGTTTAAATTGTTGCATAACTGCTGTAACACCCCAAACTTGGCCTAGACGTTATGGTCGAATCTGGCGATGTCACATGGAAAGGGATTTGAAGACAAGATTGTCGAGTTTAAAAACCGTTACAGTAAGTTAGCTTTTATTTAATTCGAAAAAAAATAGTTGATTAGCTTTAAAACTTGTCTCTTAGTGGAAGCTTTTGTAACCAATTAATTTAGGGAAAATCGTTTCTATTTATGAAAAACCTTAGTTTTTAGAAAAAAATCATGTTTTGTGGAGTTTCAGTTTAAAAAAATCCATAAAAAATAGTATAAAGTCCCAAATTTAAAGCCAACTAGTCCATAGTCCAGAAGATGCATCAAAAACCCCAAATAAGTAATAAATTCTCGGCATTAATGGAAAACAGTCTAAAATTTACATGTGGCCACCGTCGAGTCCTCCACTGCACCGACCCGTCAAGTTTGGGGATTACCTGTACAGATTAAACAGAGAAAGGGTGAGTTTTCGCAAACTCAGTGTGTAATCCCCACAGAAAACATGCATACAGATAATCAACAGAATTCAGTTAGATACAGTCTGGGGCCCGTGCCCATCACAGGATCAGTTTGGGCCTTAGCCCATTCAGATACAGTCTCAAAAATACATTAGGGTATTGGCCCATATCAGATACAGAATGCAGATACAGTAAATTAGAATCCTACCCACCAGGCTCTACACACCATCTCCGTCCAACCGTACACACCATGTGGGGATTAAATCAATCCACCCATCCCTACACACCATGTTGTACCGAAATGCGGCACATAATCAGAAGGTTACAGCTGAGCTACCAGATAACAAGCTTAATTGCCTTTTAGACACTTCCTCCAAATATCATCAACTCACCCCGATGCAATACAACATACAAAATATGTCAAGCCATTATGCAATTAATAGTACATACATTCAGATATCATAAGTCATGCTCGGTATAGAAATCAGACAGACAGATCACTCAGAATCCCCCTATTACACAACTCTATCCTGAAATCTGAGCAAAAAAAAATAATACCCTTGCCTGCATAAGGATTCAAACACAAGACTTCCACCATAATAACACACCATTTAACCACTAGACCAGCAAGCCCATTCTGATGTAATTTACCCAACAGTCAAATAAAAGCCTACTAAACAAGAGTAAGGCCTAATGCATTCAAAATACCAAAATTTGTCCAAGAAAAGGCTTGAACTTGGGACCTCCCAAACACTCCCAGAACACATAACCACTAAAGCTAACAGATATTTGTGTCCTATTTTCACAATAACGAAATTAGAAATTTGGGGGCGTTACAACTGCATATTATAACACAATAAGATATTGAGGTGAGTCGGGATTGATCATTTGATTTGTATTGGTATGGAAATTTTGATTTTTGAAATGGACTAAATTGAATAAAAGTGAAATAATGTTAATTGATAAAAATGTGAAGTTGAATTGGATTTGGACTGATTCATGCTATTATATGAATGAAATTATTATTTTATTGATGAATTGAATATGGTAAATTTTGAATTGATATAATTGTAAATTAAATGGCTATTACCCTATTAACTGTTCAAGTAGAGTCAGATATAATTGGTATGTCATAGGATAGATCGAGTGCGGGTTAGTACAGGTTACTTTGACTATGGGTCGATGAGACTGGACACATTTATACTTCGGTTATACCGATGAGTGCAGGGCATAACTTAATTACTTCGGCACATCCGATGAGGCACTGGGTGCCAAATTGGTAAGTTGGTTGGATCCACATATCCGTTCGAGTTCGAGTCTAGTTAATAAGGACTTAAAATAAAAATGTGAAATGGTATTTGAAATTAACTACTACTGTGAAATATTATGTGAACTGGATTAAAAACTAAAAGATTAGTATATGGTGAATGAATCAATTGACCATATTTGGAACTTGATATGTTAATGTGATTATTCCCAACTTAACATTTGTTGTGTGGATTGAATCATATGATATAAATGTTTTAATTGATAGCATGATTTGCATACTATAGCTTTACTTGCATTGATCTTTGATTTGTTGAAATACAATTGAGTTTATTACTCAGCGTACAGTTTTGTTTTTCATGCACAGGTTAGGTTAATATGAGATCTTGAGTATCGGCATCAATATCCAGACGAAATCTCAGACTCAACAAAATGGTGATGTTCTTTTGTTATTTAATTGGCATGTATCCAGTGAAGCCTCTTATATTTTGCTATGTTGTGATGTTTAATTTAGAATGTGGTTAATGGCATATAACTATGTTATGCAAGTTGGTATTTGAAGTGGTATGTCTTTATTTTATGTCAAATATTGAAAGTTGATAAATTAGAAATATGCAAGATTGAAATGGGAATATGGTATGAATGAATTATAATGTTAAGATGATAGAATTGTAAGTGATTATTTAGTGAATTAATACATTGAGAAATGGTTGGTTTGGATGTTAGGTACATTTTGAATTGGTTATACAGGTTTTTAAGTGTGCATTTAGGCACCAAATTGAATAGGTTTGATTTGGACATGAAATGGGTACCAAAATGGTAGATTTTGACATTTTTGGCATTGAAGTATCGATACCCTGGTAAAGGTATTGACACTTAGCTCTTTTCAAGCAAATTTTCAAGAAGTAGAATCTCAAAATGGTATCGATATCAGACTAAAGTATCGATACTTTATACTAACAGTAAAGTATCGATACTTTACAAGAGTATCAATACAATTGGTTTTATTCATTTTTTGGCAAAAACATCGATCCTTAAAATGGTATCGATACCAAAGTATCGATACCGGTACTTAAAGATGAGTATCGGTACTGTAGTCCTAGTATTAATACGTTTTGATTTTAAATTGATTTTTCCAGAACAACAAATCTAAAAACAGTATTGATACCTATTAAGGGCATCGATAATTGATTAGAAACTTTTAAAACTTTACAATTTGGTCTCATTTCAGGTTCGGATTAATAATTGAGTCTTCATAAGTTTGATTGAGGCTATGAAATGTTTGTTTAACGTATAATGATTGTAATATGAAGTGTTTGAGTGTCCAAATTATTTTAAATTAAATGTTTTCGACGGTAGTTGTTCCGGGAACAAATGTGATATTCTGTTACTCGGACCGCGTGATCGAGTCGAATATTGGGGTGTTACAATGGCAATCAATGTTTCATACCTCATTATTAATCAATTTTTTAATATACATTATTAGTTTATTTTAGTACTTTGTAGTAAATGCTTATTTTATTTCTATTTTCACAACTATCATATAAACACATCAAGCAATGGGGAATTTCATTTACTCATTATTCAATTATTTAACTCTTATCACATAATTATTACTAAGTTCATAAACTTTTAAAATAGAATAAGGTAGAGTCTAAGGTACTTAACTTTTGGATGCTTTATAATACAAAACTTTACTTCCATAACTCAAACCCCAACTCTATCAAGCTTGAAACTCCATTAATCAACATTCCCCCATTTCCATACACATAAAAAAATATAAAAAAAGTTAATATCCATTATTTTGAGCTTTTTCATAACATTTCATAACAAATATCAAGTTAGAGAATGTGGTAAACACCATTGCTTACCTTATTAAAACTTTCTCTCACTAGCTTTATTTTTTCCCTCAAGAATCACAAAAAAATTCTTATTAAAAATGATGCATTTGAGGGATGATTCAAGCTCTTGAAATTGTTTTCTAGGTGATTTTGACAAAATCTTAAGGTGGGTGTTGAAATTTTTGAAGAAATTTAAAAGTAAAGGCAAAGAAAATGAGAGGGGAAGATGAAGTTCTCCATGGGGAGTAGTCAGCTCCTCCAAGGCTATTGGGGGTTGGTTCTACACCCTTCCATCCTTAAAAAAAATATCCAAGTGGGCCATGGGCTCAAATCTACATGACAAGGCCAAAACCTTGAAATAATTATACCTCGCTCCCTTTAATCATAATCTAATAGCCCAATAATTATCCATATATCAATATTTTCATCATAAAATACTTTGTAAATGATAAAATTACCATTTTAATGAAAAAATTACTATTTTTCCCTTTTTGTTTCAAAGTACAATTTCTTTACAACTATAGTCACCTTACCAATCCAAATCTCATACTCCATAACTATCCCTTAATATATATATCTTTAGATAAGGAAAATTACATATTTGCTATTTTTCTTGGTAAAATTGGAAATTTTATAATTTATACAATGTATTTTTTTAATTTCTTTCAATTTGGTCTTAAAAGTGATTTTAATACACGAACACACAATCCATTTTATCCTCATCCCAATTAGTCACAAATAGCTCATTTTTCACATTTTGGTCAATCTGTATCATGGTCCTCAAACTTTCCAAAATTTGTGATTTAGTCCTTTTATCACATTTCCTCATCTAAATTTCTTTTCATTGAATCACATCTCAATTATCATATTTGATTCCATAAGATTCCTTTATGCAACTCATTTTTCAAATTTTCTTAGAGATTCTCTATATTCGTTATTGGACTAGTGCCACGTGTCCAGTCGAAAATTTTGGGATGTTATAGCTAGTGGCATGAGGTCAAATATTAACATTTTCAATTTTTATTTATTTTTAATAAAAATAAAAAATTACCGTCGTAATAATATAAATTATTTAAAATAATAAGGTTATTTTACTAATTTTCTTAACCAAGCTGGTGTTGAGTTGACTTGTGACACTAACTCAATCACACACTTAAGCAATAGATATAATATAACTTATTTAAAATATGAATGTTATTTAGTAATTTCCTTGATCAAGTTGGTGTCGAGTTGACTCGTGACACCAACTTAGTCACACACTTAAATAATAGTATATGATGTGGGTGAAACAATTTGTGTAATAAAATTGAAATGTATAAAAAATACTAAAATAAAGTTTTGGTTGGAGCGATAAAGAAGATATTTTATAAATGTTGGTGGCATAAGTTCAAATCTTAACATTTGAAACATTTTTTATTAATTTTTTAAATGTAAAAAAAGTAAAAATACTCTCATAATAATATAACTTATTAAAATTGAATTTGTGTCGAATTCACTCATACCACCCACTCAATCGCATAAATAAATTTTATTTCAATGCCAACCCAAAAAAACTGGTCAAATCTTTTTATCTTTTAATTTGGCTTCATAACAGAAGTCAAATATAAACATATTCTTTATATAAATGGAAAATGTGCTTTTAGTTTTATCTTCTCCTCACCCCTAAAATTTTATTAATAACAAAAACATAACATTAAGTTATTAATAAAAGTAACTTATTTAAAATTTGTTAATTTAAATATATATTCCCTCATAAAAATAATAAAATTATATGAAAGAATTGATTTCTTTTAAATGTTTAGTATTTTAGCTTGATATAAATGTTAAAACAAAATTGTTAAAGGGTGTGATCATACCAGCACTAATGTACTGGATTCCACCAGAACTACGTAGTCAAACGTGTTTAGGCGAGAGTAGTATTAGGATAGATGACATTTTGGGAAGTTCTCGTGCTGCATCCTTCTTCTTTTTTTAAAAAAAAAAGAACTTTGTGTATTGACCTGATGGTCAAAGTATTTACCACTCCAAGTATGATATACGTTTGAGTCACACTAATTATATTACTGTTAAGATTTTGTATCCTCTTGTAATTTAAAAAAAATTGTTCAAAATTAAACAACTCCTATATATGAATTATACTTCAATTTTGTCACCAAAACCTATGGATTGGTGCATTTTCATTAGGGGTAAATTGGGAATGAGAAAAAGAAAAGGGAAGTCTCATGATGACGGGAGAGGGTAGAGTAAAGGCAAGAGAGGAAGGGGAACTAGAAACGCTAATGATTAGGTTTGTCAAATACAAGGGCAATGGGAAACGAGGGCAATCATTTCAGCTGCTTACTGTTTTCTTTTTAGCTATTGACTTTAATCATTCAATCAGTTTATATATTATTTATTATAATAAATATAAATAATTTAATTTATATCTACTTTTATATTAACCTCTAATTGAGTTACTGTCGTTAGTCAATCGAGTATCAACTCTATTAAAAGAATTACTAAAATGTTATTTCGTATTTAAAATATATTATACTATAAGAAATACTTTTAGTTCTTTTTTCAATTTTAAAAAATTAAATAAAATATACATATGGTGGTTTAAATTTATACCAATTACATTACTAAAACTTTAAATTTATCACTCAACTAAATGTTTTTTTTGTTGTTGTTGTGATAACATCATGATAAACATTTATATTCATTTTTTATATAACCATGTGTGTTTTCATCTATTTTATGATTTGTGAGTAAAACTGTTCAAGCTAGGGGTGGTATTCATTTAGTATTTTTTTTTCATTTTAATATCTTACATATTTTATATATTATTAATTAATTTCAATCTATACTTTTCATTATTTATCATATATTATTTTCAAACATACATTTATAATCTAAATACATGGTTTCCACAAGTATATGCTTGTGATAAAATTTTTAGTATTAATAATGTTGTTAATTAAGTTGGTATCACAAGTTAGCTTGACACTAGAGGTGATCATGGGTCAGGTTGGGTTCGGGCCGGGCCTAGAAAAAAATTAGGCCTGTTTTATAGGCCTGGGCCCAGCCCGACCCGAAATATGGGCCTAAAAATTTTAAAACACCAAAAAAGTATATATTTAATATATATTTGATTAAAAAGTATATTTGATTAAAAATAATATATATTTAATATAAAATTTGGGCCTGGCCAGGCTCGGGAAAAAAATTTAACCCGAGGCCCGACCCGTTTTCTAAACAGACCTCGTTTTTTTGCCCAAACCCATATTTCAGGCCTATATTTTTACCCGAACCCTCCCATTTTTCAGGCTGGCCATCAGGCCGGGCCGGGTAGCCCAACCCATGATCACCTCTACTTGACACTAACCCAATATTTATGACAACACCATGATAAATATTCCTATTTATTCATTGTTCTTAATCAGACATGTCTATGTGTTTAAATTTTATTTTACTCATAATTTGATCTATTTTTTTTAATTTTAATATTATAAATATTTCTTGTGTTATTATTAAGTAATTTCAAACTATATGTTTCATCATTTATTAATATAACTTTTAAACACATCTCTGTATTCTAAATACATGGTTTTTAAATGCATACACGTATGAGAGAATTTTTAGAATAGCTTTTATACCATGCTAAGGTCAGAAATTTAACAAGTTAATCATAAATAAATTTAATTATATTAAATAATTATTATTTAACTATCTGATATTTTA
Organism: Gossypium hirsutum; assembly: GCF_007990345.1. NCBI lineage: Eukaryota > Viridiplantae > Streptophyta > Magnoliopsida > Malvales > Malvaceae > Gossypium > Gossypium hirsutum. Next base: position 49,410,256 of record NC_053437.1, read on the forward strand.
TTTTTTGCGAATAAGTTTAGAATGCCACTTGAATGATCATAATAATTTACTAATGAATTAGGTAAATTGTGATAAAAAAATATGATATTAAAAACTTAAAATAAGACACGATACAAAAATATGATATTAGCTAAATCTTGCTAATAAGTTGACAACAAATGATATATTAGGTCCTGTATGACTAGCAAGATACTTCTATGCACCAATAGCACTTAAATATGGTACTTCAGGACCAAAAAATCTTCATCATTTTCCCGAGGACGAAAAGGGTCTTTTTTTTTACATCAGGTGACCTAACAACCATTGGGGTGCTCAACGGATGTGTGTTATGCATGTAACATGTTCTTAGCACTTTTTCTATATATGTTGTTTTATGCACAAGGATTTCATTCTTTAGGTGCTCAATTTGTAACCCTAAACAAAATTATATCTTTCCAAGGTCTTTCATTTCAAATTCTTTCTTTAAGCACTCCATTGTTACTAAAATCTCTTCAGGAGTCCCAATCATATTTAGATCATCAACATACACAATAATTATAAAAAATCCTGATCCAGACCTCTTTATTAAAATGCATGGGAAAATAGGATCATTCTTAGAGCCTTCCCTCAATAAGTACTCACTAAGGCGATTATACCACATGCGCCTAGATTGTTTCAATCCATAAAGGGATCTGTTTAATTTGATTGAGTAATGTTCTCGAGAACATGAATTAGTTGCTTCTAGCACTTTAAAGTTTTTTGGGAGTTTCATGTAAATTTTATTATCAAGTGAGCCATACAAATAGGCTATAAATACATCCATTATGCGTAAATCAAACTCTTATCTTATTGTCAGAGTAATCAAGAACCTAAAAGTAGTTCCATCCTCCATAAGAGAGTATGTCTCTTCATAATCAATACCAGGTCTTTGTAAAAATCCTTGTGCAACCAAGCACGTTTTATATCTCACAATTTCTCCCTTTTCATTTCTTTTTCTCACAAAAAACCATTTATATCCCACAAGTTTTACACCTTCAAGTGTATGAACTAAATGTCTGAATACATCTTTGTTCGCAAGAGATTTTAATTCAGCTTCAATTGATTCTTTCCATTTTGGCCAATCATCTCTTTGTCTACATTCTTCAATTGATATTGGTTCATGATCCACATTTTCATTCAAAATATCTAGCGTTATATTTCATGCAAATATGCATCAGCGTCGATTTGATTTCAATTCTACTTAATTCTAAACATGTCATAATTTGTTGAGATCTCTTCATTATCAGGTACTTGAGATTTTTCTTGAACTTCAGTCATGTCTAAAATCTCTTTTGGTAAAGTCATTGCTTCCTCAATCTAGTCATCATTTGTTTTTTCTCCTTTTCTTTTTCAAGGATTCTTATCTCTAGAACCAACTGGTCTACCACTCTTTTTGGATCAGTAAATGCGTCTGGCAATTGATTTGCTAAACTTTGTAAATGAATTATCCTCTGAACCTCCAATTCACATTGTTGCATACGAAGATTAAGATGAGACAATGATAATTTGTTCCAATCTATTTCTTTTTCCAACTGCTTATTTTCTCCCCCTAACATTGGAAAAACTGACTCGTTAAAATGACAATCAACAAATCGAGTCATAAATAAATTCCTCGTTTATGGCTTGAGATATTTAATTATTGATGGGATTCATATCCAGCATATATTCCTAATCTTCTTTTAGGACCCACCTTAAAGCATCATGATGGAGTAATCGGAACATATGGAGCATATCCAATAATTCTTAGATGGGAAATATTTGGTTCCTAACCAAAAATCATTTGTAACGAGGAGAACTTATGATAACTTGTTGGCTTGACTTGAATTAGTGATGCTGCATGTAGTATGGCATGCCCCCAAGCAGAAATTGGAAGTTTTGACTTTATAAGTAATGGTCTTGCAATCAATTGAAGACATTTGATTAATGATTCAGTAAGACCGTTTTGTCTATGAACCTATTCTAGATGTTCAACACTTATTCCAATAAACATACAAAAATCATTGAAAGCTTGGGAAGTAAATTCACCAGCATTGTCAAGACGAATTGTCTTGATAGGGAAATCTGGAAAATTTGCTCGTGATTTGATCAACTGAGCAAGTGACCTCGCAAATGCCAGGTTGTGAGTTGATAACAAGGATACATTCAACCATCTAGTCAAAGCATCGAGTAAAACCATAAAATATCTAAATGATCTAAACAGAAGGTGTATTGGTCCATATATATATCTCCTTATATCTATTCTCGAAAAGTGATAGATTCATAATTTATCTTGGTTGGTGATAGTCGAATGATTAATTTGCCTTGAGAACAATTATCACATGAAAAATTATTAGCTTGAAGAATATACTGGCTCTTCAATAAGTTTCTACATGAATTGTCAATCATTTTTTGCATCATAATTGAACAGGGATGGCCTAAACGGTCATGCCAAATAATAAATTCATCAGTAAACTTCTGATTTATTATTGCATGTGCTTCAATTGTACTAATTCTTGTATAATACAAACTAGAGGAGAGTGCGAACAATTTCCTCTAAATATGTGTATTTCCTTGAATTATACTCATAATTTGAATATATTCATCATTCCCTTCAATTATTGGCTAAATATGATATCCATTATGGTGAATATCTTTAAAACTCAAAAAAATTCTTTGAGACTTAGGAGAACAGAATGCATCATTAATTTGAAACTTAGTTCATCTAGGCAATAATATATTTGCTCTTTCGGATCCTTCTATGATTTTGGTAGTACCTAATATAATACTCACACAAGCTTTTTGCATTGTCAAATGAGAAAAATATTTTTTATTCTTAAGTATAGTATGAGCAGTTGCACTGTCTGCTAAGCATAAGTTTTCACCATTTATCGCTAATTGAATTTGAAAGGTATTCATATTCTTCAAAGAAAACAAATAAATGTCACATAAATTTTCAAATATATAAAATTTTCGTAAATAGTTTAAAACATAATATAATAACCATGTTGTTAATAACATAAAAAATAGCATAAATTTTATTCTTTAAAATTATAATAATAAAATTAAAAGATCAATTATTTCCTTCAGTGAATATGGTATCATATTTCAATTATTTCCTTTAGGGGTGGTGAAGAAATCAGCAACTTCCAAGTGAGTTTTACCAACAATGCCATAATTATCTTCACCATTCTCACAAACAAAATTTGTCTATATTTTCTTCCTTTTATCCTTTAATGATTGTTGATATAGTTCCATAATATGCTTTGGTGTATGACAGGTACGGGACCAATGGCTTTTACCTCCACAATGATAACACAAACTTTTCACTTTCCCAGTTGTATCTTTATCATTCTTTCCATCTTTATGATCCCACTTCTGGTGAGTTTCTTGAAATGACCACCTCGTCCATGTCCATGTCCACATCCTCGACCACGACCACGACCATCGCCACGACCATGTCTTCGGACATTATAACACCCCAAATCTGGCCTAGACGTTATGGCCGAATCTGGCGATGTCACATGGTAGTGTTTTCTGAAAAAGTGAGTTGACGTCAAAAACCTCCTACCTATATAACCTTTTGACAGTATCTCATGTTAATTCCAGGACGTGTTGTTCATTTTTAAAACGTAATTAATTTTCAAAACGTCACTTATTGTGGAAGCTTTTTAAAACAGTTGCGTATTTGAGTGAATTTTGTTAAAATATTTGGTTATTTTTGAAAACTAGATTATCCCCACTACTAGCAGTTATAAATCAAAACAATAAAAATGCCAAATTAAAAATATAAATCCAAAGAGGCCATTATTACTGTAAAATACCCTCAAAATAAATTCAAATTTATAATTAAGTACTAAGTCGAATTAAATAGGTCGTGTGGCCACCGTTGAGTCCTCCGTCTCACCGATCCGCCTATGTCTGGGGATTACCTGTACAGTCAAATCAGAAGGGTGAGTTTACGAAAACTCAGTGTGTAATCCCATATAAAGAAAATTGACAGAAAGCAATCATTTACTGGCCTATGCCCTTTTCAATATCAGTGACAATATCAGTTTGGGCTTTAGCCCATCTCAGCATAGAAGCAATCATGTGTTTGGGCCTTGGCCCATTATAGTAACAATAATCAGTACAGTAACAGATTATACAGTATACAGGTCCTACCCAACCAGCCTCTACACTCTATCTCCGTCCAATCCTACACTCCATATGGGGATATAATCAACCCACCCATCCTTACACTCCAAAAAGTACCGAATGCGGCACTAGACAGTAGTTTGCAGCTGAGCTGCCAGAAAATTAGGCTCGAGGCCTTTCAGTACACTTCCTCTGATCAAAATAAACCCCCAACCCAATGCAATGCAGTATACAAATATGATATACTATAACATAATATTATGCATGTAATCAGGGCATACAGTATCAAATCAGTGGATCATCATCATGCTTATTCTTATTAGTCATACAGTCATTTCAGTCAATTAGGGGTCTAGGTAAGCTTACCAACCCTACAGTAGGTCCATAGTCGACTCGGGTGACCAATGCAACCTTAGTAGTCAAACAGTAAAAATGGGCCCACAGGCCCATGTTGCATGCCCATGTGGGCCCATACGCTCGTGAGGCCCACACGACCCAAAATGGCCTTAGTCGTGTGGATCACACGGCCTGGCCCAATATTTCCACAAGCCCGTGTGATTCACCCTTGTGGGGCCCATATGCATGTGTGGCCCACACGGCCCAATTCGGCTTGGCCCATGAATCGTACATGGCCAGCCTCATTGATCACACGCCCGTGTTCAATTACACGACTCACCACACAGGCGACCGCAAGACCGTGTTGCGTCGACCTTCACCTATTTCGACTATTGTCGAATTTTAATTCCGGGGTTGTGTTTACACACCTGGTTTCTATTTGCTTAGAAAATTGCCCCAAGTTTTTGAAACCTACATTTGACCAAACAATCACCAATTATTCACTTAAAATTTTACTCAATTGAATACACACAAGTTGACCAAGCGTTAAACTCACAACAACATTACCTTCGATCGAGTAAAGAGGGAGGTTTCGCCCACTTAAGACGTTAATCAGAGACCTCCAGCCCTTTGGTCAACTCCTAATCAACCAACAGAAAATCCCCTTAAACCACTTAACCAAACAAAAGTTAATCAAGAAGTAGAAACATAACTGACTATACCACGAGAACGTACGCTTACTCATGGAACGAATGAACACAAAGAAGCAAATAGGAAAAAAAAATAGGTGAGAGGGGAAAGAACTTTTGATAGAAATTTTGGCAACAATTCTGCAGCAAAGAGAATAAATTCAAAACGTTAAAAGATTAGGAGCAACTGAGATTTAGGAAAATAAATTGTTATCATTCGGCTTGGGAAGAAAAAGAAAAAGAATAAAAGATGAAAACAGAGAAAAACCAAAAGCAGAAATGGCAAAACTAATAGAAAATTGGGGAATGAGAGAGGGTAGTCGAAATGGTGTCGGAATGGTGATTCGAGATCACTAAATCTGACAAACGAGTAGAAAATATTATAAATTTAGTAAGTATAAGTTAAATGTGAAGTTAGGAAAATTTTTGAAATAGTGAATAGTGTACTAGGAATAAATATTAAAATAATTAAAATAAAAAAACGAGGTATCGAGACCTCGAAGATTTTCAACCGAGCCATAAATATTTTTATAAATATTTATAGAGTGTCATTGAGTTGGTATTAAAGTTTCGTTAGAAAATTTTAACGTTTGGATAGTTAATTAACTAAAAAGGACTAAATTGGGAATAGTGTAAAATTTGTTAAATTGTGATTAAATAGCTTAAGTGACTAAAGTGGAGGGATTTAAAAGGCAATTAGGCCCAAATTATATGGACTGGACGGTTGGGTAAAAAAAAAATCAGCAGAATGTAAGGAGAAACAGGGGCAAAATTGGAAACTTAACAAATTAAACATTTAAAACAAAGACAAAAGTGAAAAATCTAGAGATCTCTTCACAATTTATCAGCAAAAACGCCATAGGAGGTCTGGAATAAGCTGGTTTTTCATATTTTTGAATCACGTAAGTTTAATTCTTGATTATTTCTTCTAATTTTTGTGATTTTGATACTTTTACAATTAGGTCCAACTAATTATTTCATTAGTTTTTGATTCCATGGCTGATTTTGAAAGTTACCATTGATGAGTGTTGGATTTTTATGATGAATAAACATGGAATTGAAGCTTTAATTTTGTTATATGATGATTTTATTAAGTAATTTTGATAGAAATTGATTTTAGGGACCTAATTGTGAAAAAGTTGGGAATTAAGGTTTGGTGTTGCGGTTTTGAGTATGAAAGGCTATGTAGTAGTCTAAAATAGTTGGAAAGGTGTTAATTGAGAAAAATTAGATCAATTGAGGGGTTAATTGAGTAGGGATCAAATTGTAAAAATTGTAAAGTTTGGGGTAAAAGTGTAATTTCGAAAATTAAAGGGCATAAATTGTGAAATGAATTAGAATTGAATTAAATGCTGATGAATGAATAAATTTGCATTTTAGATCGAGAACCCGAAACAAGTCGAGGAAAAGAAAAAGTAGCCGATTAGTCCCTGAACTTTTACAAATTCTGCAAATCGATCCAGGTAAGTTCATATGGCTGAAATTTAATGATTAAATGTTAATTTCATGAATTATACAATGTATGATGAAATGTATTTATTGTTGAAATGAGAATAAAATAAAAATGTGAAAATCGAATAAATGATCAAATTAAGTGGAACACCGGATTTGAGTACTTCTGATCAAGAAACAAAGTGATAAGTGGCTACACTTATCTGATCAAGAAACAAAGTGATAAGTGGTTACACTTATCTGATCAAGAAACAAAGTGATAAGTGGTTACACTTATCTGATCAAGAGACAAAGTGATAAGTGGCTACACTTATCTGATCAAGTGATAAAGTGATAAGTGGTAGCTTCAGCTACACTTATCTGATCAAGTGGCAAAGTGATAAGTGGTAGCCTAGCTACACTTATCTGATCAAGGACAAGTGATAAGAGGTCATATGTCAAAGTGAAAGTGAAGTACTCAATTTTCCGTAACCGTTCCTTAATTTTGATCAAGGACGGTAAGTGACAAATGGGCCCAAAGGAATTATGGTAAAAGAATAAGTAGTAGTGAGTTTATACCAAGGAACTCACCAAAGATTGTGGTTGACAGGTAAATTTAGTAATGGTGTATATTGTATAAGTGTACAAGTGTTTGGTAAGATTTATGTTTTATGCCTATGAACTTACTACGCTTTTCTATAAGCTTACATGTGTGTGTTTATTGTTTTTGTAGATTAACGTATTTATACATTCTGAGGATCGGATCTACATCAAGAATCACACTATCCAGTTATACTCCGGTAGTTTATGTTAAGCAACTTTTTGGATTTATATGGCATGTATAGGGAATTGAAGTAAAAGTAAATTTGAATGTTATGGTTGCGTTAGATATCGAAATATATACATGTTTTTAGTTTGAAATGGTTGATTGGTTGAACTTAATTAGTATTTAAATGAAGTAGATGAAATACTGGAATTGGTTGTGATTTGAAATTTGCAGGGAAGGTTAGACAATTATAAAGGGGTTATATTGAATTTTTTTAAAAAAAATTGCAATGGAGCAGTTCTTGGACAGCAGCATTGATGTAACTTTTAAAAATCACTAAAAATAGTGGAAATAGAATTAGAAGTTGAGTGAGATATGAAATTAAAGCTGAAAGAGTCTACTTTCATATAAAAGAAGTTGAGTAAGCAAAAGAATTATATACTTTTAGATATTTGAATTTTAGTGAAACAGGGCAAGAATGTTTTTGAAGTCCCCTGTTCTGACTTTAGAAATTCATTAAAAATTGTACAGAAGGAATTATGAGTTATAATTTATATGTATAGATTCCTTAATGAGTCTATTTTCAGTAGAAATAAGTTTAATCACCATATGAAGCCTTTAATAAGATATAATTAAATTTTAGTGATGAGTGGTCAGGATAGTCGATTAGTGAAACAGGGGAGACTTCAACTAATAAACTGTACTAATTGGCTAAAGAAAAAATTCTGAAAAATTTATGGTGAATAGATATATGAGTCTAGTTTCAGGGAAAATTTACGGATATAAATTTCGAGTTTTGTAGCTTTAATTATAATTATTTTAGTGACTGCTGTACAGGTGGACAGCTTTATTATGAATGATGAAATTAAATTTGGAAGTAAATTTTTATGCCCCGAACTTTTAAGTTAAGTCAAGTAACGCCTCATGCTCGACTCCGGCAACGGTATTGGGTAAGGGGTGTTACATTTTATTGGTATCAGAGCCTGGTTTAGCCGGTCCTCGGAATATGTGTGAAGTGTAAAGTGTTTAGAAATACATGCCATATAAATCTGTGATAGTGTGATGTGTATGATCCGATCTAATCTTTGTTATTTTTATAGATACTCTCCGATTATAAAGATGTCAAATATACCTGAACGTACTGATCAAGAAGAAGTTAACAGTAGAGCACAGAATTCTGAACAAAGAGCAAGCAGTGATGTTCCGATTTCCCAAATGCGAGAGCATGAATTAAAGAATATGATTTATGGGATTATGAATCAGTGGTATACTGAAATGAGGCAAGAAAGAAATCAGGCTGAACCACCTCCTCCCCCTACTGCTCCATCGATGGTACCCCCGGTTGCTCCTCCACCTTCTACAACGACTGAATCTAGTAAGCGTTCTCCATTGGAAAGGCTTAGAAAACTTGGAGCCGAAGAATTTCGGGGAAGGACTGATGATGATCCCGTCAAAGCTGAATATTGGTTACAGAGTTTGATAAGAATTTTTAAAGAAATGGCTTGCTCACCAGATGACTATTTGAGATGTGCTGTGTCTCTGTTGAAAGAAGAAGCTTATAGTTGGTGGGAGACGATCGAGGCTGTGGTTCCGGCAGAGAAAATTTCTTGGGAATTTTTCCAAAATGAATTTAAGAAGAAATATGTGGGCAGACGGTATTTGGATAAAAGAAAAGGGAATTCCTCGACCTACGACAGGGAAATAAATCAGTAGTTGAATATGAAAGAGAATTTGTCTACCTCAGCAAATATGCCCGAGACATTGTACCTACTGAAGAAGAAATGTGTATCCGGTTTGAAGAAGGGTTAAATGATGAAATTAGAATGATGATTGGGGGTAATGAAATACGAGAGTTCGTTGTTCTGTCAGACCGTGCTCAAAAGCTTGAAGAAGTATACAACAGAAAAATGCAGCGGGATCGAAAAAGTAAAGAGCCATTCAAAAGAGGTGCTTCTAAGTCATTTTCAGATTTTCCAGTGAAGAAATCTAGAGAAGAAATTAATCGAACTACATCAGTGTCGGGGAGATCGGGCAGAGATAGACCAAGACAATCTGATTTCAGGGTATTCGATAGACCTGTAGCAAGTGTGAGCAGTGTTCAGAATGCTTCACGACCTAAGTGTCAATATTGTGGAAGATATCATTTCGGAGAATGCAGGACTAAGATGGGGGCTTGTTATAAATGTGGGGCTACTGATCATCTTATTCGAGATTGTCCTCGGCTGCAAAAAGATGAAGTGGAACAGAAAGAGATACAGAGAACCATTCCTCAAAGAAGTAGACGTTCGGGCCAGAGCAGTGCTACAGGGACTACCCGTTCGGGTACGAGGGAATCAGTTGGTCGATCAGAGAATAGAGCACCAGCACGTACCTACGCCATTCGAGCAAGGGAAGAAGCTACGGCTCCTGATGTAATTGCTGGTACTTTCTATCTTTATGATGTTATTGTTTATGCATTGATAGACCCTGGATCTACTCATTCATATATTTGCACTATGTTAGCATCTGAAAAGAATTTATTTGTTGAGTCCACTGAATTTGATATACAAGTTACAAATCCATTAGGTCATAGTGTGATGGTTAATTTGATATGTCGTAATTGTCCACTGAAAGTGAAAGGCTATGAATTCCCCGCTGATTTGATGTTGTTACCCTTTCGGGAATTTGACATTATTCTGGGGATGGACTGGTTAATGAGACATGATGCGGTGGTGAATTGTCGTGATAAGCAAATCAGTTTGAAATGTCAAACAGGAGATGTAATCTCAGTTGGGTCAGAAAACATGGGCGATACAGTCAGAATTATTTCAGCTCTCTCTGCTCAGAGATTATTACGCAAAGGCAATGAAGCATTCTTGGCCTATATCCTTGATACTCGGGGTTCTGATTTAAAGCTCGAACAAGTGCCAGTGGTGAATGAATTTCCTGATGTGTTCCCTGAAGAGTTACCCGGTCTACCACCTGATAGAGAAGTTGAATTTGTAATTGATGTGATCCCCGGAACAACTCCTATCTCAGTGACACCGTACAGAATGGCTCCAGCTGAGTTAAAAGAGTTGAAGGCGCAGTTCCAGGAGTTATTAGATAAAGGGTTCATTAGACCGAGTATGTCGCCTTGGGGAGCACCTGTCTTGTTTGTGAAAAAGAAGGACGGTTCTTTAAGACTGTGTATAGATTACAGGCAGTTGAATAAGGTAACGGTAAAGAATAAATATCCTTTGCCTCGTATTGATGATCTGTTTGATCAGTTGAAAGGTGCTGCAGTATTTTCCAAGATAGACCTTCGATCTGGGTATTATCAGTTGAAAGTTAAAGAGTGTGATGTGCCAAAAACTGCCTTCCGAACTCGATATGGTCATTATGAATTTTTGGTGATGCCATTTGGTTTAACCAATGCTCCTGCTGCTTTTATGGATTTGATGAATAGAATTTTTCAGTCATATTTGGATAGATTTGTGGTTGTGTTCATTGACGATATATTGATTTATTCAAAGACAGAGTCCGAACATGCACAACATCTAAGGATTGTATTACAGACTTTGCGGGAGAAACAGTTATATGCGAAATTCAGCAAATGTGAATTTTGGCTTCAGGAAGTTGCGTTTTTGGGTCATATTGTATCAGCTGATGGAATAAGAGTGGATCCAAGTAAGATAGCGGCAGTGGTAAATTGGAAAGTTCCAAAGAATGTTACTGAAGTACGGAGCTTTCTAGGATTGGCAGGTTATTATCGCCGATTTGTCAAAGATTTCTCAATGATTACCTTACCGTTGACTCGATTACTACAAAAGAATGTTGAATTTATATGGTCAGACGAATGTCAGCAGAGTTTCGATCAGTTGAAAAAGATGTTGACAGAGGCTCCAGTGTTGACTCAACCAGAATCGGGCGTACCGTTTGTAGTATATAGTGATGCGTCTCTGAGTGGTTTGGGTTGTGTACTTATGCAGTCAGGAAAAGTGGTGGCATATGCTTCCCGACAACTGAAACCGCACGAGAAGAATTATCCTACACATGATTTGGAATTGGCAGCGATCGTGTTTGCTTTGAAGATATGGAGACACTACTTATATGGTGAGAAATGTTATGTGTATACTGATCATAAAAGCTTGAAGTATTTAATGACTCAGAAAGAGTTAAATTTGAGACAGAGACGATGGTTAGAGTTGCTGAAAGATTATGATCTTGTTATTGACTATCACCCAGGGAAAGCAAATGTCGTAGCAGATGCACTTAGTCGGAAATCATCATTATTTGCATTACTGGCAATAAGTGCTCATTTATCTATTAATGAGGATGGTTCTGTACTAGCGGAATTAAAAGCTAAACCTGTGTTCTTTCAACGGATTCGGGAATTACAAGATGAAGACCCAAAATTGATGCTAAAACGACAGATGGTTCAAAATGAGTTAAGCTCAGAATACTCCATTGATGAAAATGGTATGTTATATTATCGTAATAGAATATGTGTTCCAAATAATTTAGACTTGAAAATGATATTTTATCAGAGGCTCACAGTAGTATGTGTTCTATTCACCCGGGGAGTACAAAATGTATTGTGATTTGAAGAAAATGTATTGGTGGCCTGGAATGAAACGAGAAATCTGTGAATATGTAGCAAGATGTTTGATTTGTCAACAGGTGAAAGCTGAGCATCAAGTACCGACAGGGTTGTTACAGCCCATTATGATTCCAGAGTGGAAATGGGAACATGTCACGATGGATTTTGTATCTGGATTACCAGTAACTCCGAAGAAGAAAGATTCGATATGGGTGATTGTTGATCGGTTAACTAAGTCGGCACATTTTATTCCAGTCAGAGCAGATTATCAGCTTGAAAAGTTAGCGGAGTTATATGTGTCTGAGATAGTGAGGTTACATGGGGTACCAATATCTATTATTTCGGATCGAGATCCGAGATTTACCTCGAGATTTTGGAGTAAATTACAGGAGGCTCTAGGCACCAAATTAAATTTCAGCACTGCTTTTCATCCCCAGACAGATGGGCAGTCAGAGCGAGTGATTCAGATTTTAGAAGATATGTTAAGGTGTTGTATACTTGAGTTCGGCGGCAGCTGGGAAAGGTATTTACCTTTAGCCGAATTTGCTTATAATAATAGTTATCAAACTAGTATTAAAATGGCACCGTTTGAAGCTCTGTATGGAAGAAAGTGTAGAACTCCATTATATTGGTCTGAATTAAGTGAATCGAAACTGGTGGGAGTGGACTTGATTCGGGAAACTGAAGAAAAAGTTCGTATTATTCGAGATTGTTTAAAAGCTGCCTCCGATCGGCAAAAATCATATGCAGATTTGAAGAGAAGGGATATAGAGTTTAGTGTGGGTGATCGTGTATTTTTGAAAGTGTCACCGTGGAAGAAAGTTTTACGGTTCGGCAGAAAGGGAAAACTCAGCCCACGATTTATCGGGCCGTATGAAATCATTGAAAGAATCGGTCCGGTAGCTTATAGATTGGCTTTGCCCCCGGAACTTGAAAATATTCACAATGTGTTTCATGTGTCTATGTTGAGACGGTACAGATCAGATCCATCACATGTAATTCCTCATACGGAAATAGAGCTCCAACCTGACATGACTTATTCAGAGGAACCGGTGAAAATTTTAGCTCGGGAGGTTAAAGAGTTGAGGAATAAACGTGTACCACTAGTTAAGGTGCTATGGAATCGACATGGATCTGAGGAGGCAACCTGGGAAATGGAGGAATTGATGAAATTTCAGTATCCGAATTTATTTCCAGGTACGAAATTTCGGGGACGAAATTTCCTAAAAGGGGGGAGAGTTGTAATAGCCTGAATTTTTAATGGTGTCGGAATGGTGATTTGAGATCACTAAATCTGACAAACGAGTAGAAAATATTATAAATTTAGTAAGTATAAGTTAAATGTGAAGTTAGGAAAATTTTTGAAATAGTGAATAGTGTACTAGGAATAAATATTAAAATAATTAAAATAAAAAAACGAGGTATCGAGACCTCGAAGATTTTCAACCGAGCCATAAATATTTTTATAAATATTTATAGAGTGTCATTGAGTTGGTATTAAAGTTTCGTTAGAAAATTTTAACATTTGGATAGTTAATTAACTAAAAAGGACTAAATTGGGAATAGTGTAAAATTTGTTAAATTGTGATTAAATAGCTTAAGTGACTAAAGTGGAGGGATTTAAAAGGCAATTAGGCCCAAATTATATGGCTGGACGGTTGGGTAAAAAAAAAATCAGCAGAATGTAAGGAGAAACAGGGGCAAAATTGGAAACTTAACAAATTAAACATTTAAAACAAAGACAAAAGTGAAAAATCTAGAGATCTCTTCACAATTTATCAGCAAAAACGCCATAGGAGGTCTGGAATAAGCTGGTTTTTCATATTTTTGAATCACGTAAGTTTAATTCTTGATTATTTCTTCTAATTTTTGTGAGTTTGATACTTTTACAATTAGGTCCAACTAATTATTTCATTAGTTTTTGATTCCATGGCTGATTTTGAAAGTTACCATTGATGAGTGTTGGATTTTTATGATGAATAAACATGGAATTGAAGCTTTAATTTTGTTATATGATGATTTTATTAAGTAATTTTGATAGAAATTGATTTTAGGGACCTAATTGTGAAAAAGTTGGGAATTAAGGTTTGGTGTTGCGGTTTTGAGTATGAAAGGCTATGTAGTAGTCTAAAATAGTTGGAAAGGTGTTAATTGAGAAAAATTAGATCAATTGAGGGGTTAATTGAGTAGGGATTAAATTGTAAAAATTGTAAAGTTTGGGGTAAAAGTGTAATTTCGAAAATTAAAGGGCATAAATTGTGAAATGAATTAGAATTGAATTAAATGCTGATGAATGAATAAATTTGCATTTTAGATCGAGAACCCGAAACAAGTCGAGGAAAAGAAAAAGTAGCCGATTAGTCCCTGAACTTTTACAAATTCTGCAAATCGATCCAGGTAAGTTCATATGGCTGAAATTTAATGATTAAATGTTAATTTCATGAATTATACAATGTATGATGAAATGTATTTATTGTTGAAATGAGAATAAAATAAAAATGTGAAAATCGAATAAATGATCAAATTAAGTGGAACACCGGATTTGAGTACTTCTGATCAAGAAACAAAGTGATAAGTGGCTACACTTATCTGATCAAGAAACAAAGTGATAAGTGGTTACACTTATCTGATCAAGAAACAAAGTGATAAGTGGTTACACTTATCTGATCAAGAGACAAAGTGATAAGTGGCTACACTTATCTGATCAAGTGATAAAGTGATAAGTGGTAGCTTCAGCTACACTTATCTGATCAAGTGGCAAAGTGATAAGTGGTAGCCTAGCTACACTTATCTGATCAAGGACAAGTGATAAGAGGTCATATGTCAAAGTGAAAGTGAAGTACTCAATTTTCCGTAACCGTTCCTTAATTTTGATCAAGGACGGTAAGTGACAAATGGGCCCAAAGGAATTATGGTAAAAGAATAAGTAGTAGTGAGTTTATACCAAGGAACTCACCAAAGATTGTGGTTGACAGGTAAATTTAGTAATGGTGTATATTGTATAAGTGTACAAGTGTTTGGTAAGATTTATGTTTTATGCCTATGAACTTACTAAGCTTTTCTATAAGCTTACATGTGTGTGTTTATTGTTTTTGTAGATTAACGTATTTATACATTCTGAGGATCGGATCTACATCAAGAATCACACTATCCAGTTATACTCCGGTAGTTTATGTTAAGCAACTTTTTGGATTTATATGGCATGTATAGGGAATTGAAGTAAAAGTAAATTTGAATGTTATGGTTGCTTTAGATATCGAAATATATACATGTTTTTAGTTTGAAATGGTTGATTGGTTGAACTTAATTAGTATTTAAATGAAGTAGATGAAATACTGGAATTGGTTGTGATTTGAAATTTGCAGGGAAGGTTAGACAATTATAAAGGGTTATATTGAATTTTTTTTAAAAAAATTGCAATGGAGCAGTTCTTGGACAGCAGCATTGATGTAACTTTTAAAAATCACTAAAAATAGTGGAAATAGAATTAGAAGTTGAGTGAGATATGAAATTAAAGCTGAAAGAGTCTACTTTCATATAAAAGAAGTTAAGTAAGCAAAAGAATTATATACTTTTAGATATTTGAATTTTAGTGAAACAGGGCAAGAATGTTTTTGAAGTCCCCTGTTCTGACTTTAGAAATTCATTAAAAATTGTACAGAAGGAATTATGAGTTATAATTTATATGTATAGATTCCTTAATGAGTCTATTTTCAGTAGAAATAAGTTTAATCACCATATGAAGCCTTTAATAAGATATAATTAAATTTTAGTGATGAGTGGTCAGGATAGTCGATTAGTGAAACAGGGGAGACTTCAACTAATAAACTGTACTAATTGGCTAAAGAAAAAATTCTGAAAAATTTATGGTGAATAGATATATGAGTCTAGTTTCAGGGAAAATTTACGGATATAAATTTCGAGTTTTGTAGCTTTAATTATAATTATTTTAGTGACTGCTGTACAGGTGGACAGCTTTATTATGAATGATGAAATTAAATTTGGAAGTAAATTTTTATGCCCCGAACTTTTAAGTTAAGTCAAGTAACGCCTCATGCTCGACTCCGGCAACGGTATTGGGTAAGGGGTGTTACACCCGACCTAGATGTTATGGCTGAATCTGGCGATGTCATATGGTAGTGTTTTCTGAAAAAGTAAGTTGTCGTCAAAAACCTCCTACCTATATAACCTCTTGACAGTATCTTATGTTAATTTCAAGACGTGTCATTTATTTTCAAAACGTAATTAATTCTCAAAATGTCACTTATTATGGAAGCTTTTTTAAAACAGTTGCGTATTTGAGTGAATTTTGTTAAAACATTTGGTTCTTTATGAAAACTCGATTATCCCTACAACTAGTAGAAATAAATCAAAACAATAAAATCCCAAATTAAAAATATAAATCCAAAGAGGCCGTTATTACAGTAAAATACCCCCAAAATAAATTTAAAATTATAATTAAGTACTAAGTTAAATTAAGTAGGTCGTGTGGCCACCGTTGAGTCCTCCATCGCACCGATCCACTTATGTCTGGGGACTACCTGTACAGTCAAATCAGAAGGGTGAGTTTACGAAAACTCAGTGTGTAATCCCATATAAAGCAAACCGACAGAAAGCAATCACAGCCTGGCCTATGCCCTTTTCAGTGTCAGTGACAATATCAGTTTAGGCTTTAGCCCATCTCAGCACAGAAGCAATCATGTGTTTGGGCCTTGGCCCATTACAGTAACAATAATTAGTACAATAATAGATTATACAGTATACAGGTCCTACCCAGCCAGCCTCTACACTCCATCTCCATCCAACACTACACTCCATGTGGGGATATAATCAACCCACCCATCCCTACACTCTAAAAAATACCGAATGCGGCAGTAGAAAGTAGTTTGCAGCTGAGCTACCAGAAAATTAGGCTCAAGGCCTTTCAGTACACTTCCTCCGATCAAAATAAACCCCCAACCCAATGCAATAGAGTATACAAATATGACATACTATAACATAATATCATGCATGTAATCAGGGCATACAGTATCAAATCAATGGATCATCACCATGCTTATTATTATTAGTCATACAGTCATTTCAGTCAATTAGGGGTCTAGGTAAGCTTACCAACCCTACAGTAAGTCCAAGTCGACTCGGGCGACCCGTGCAACCTTAGCAGTCAAATAGTGAAAATGGGCCCATAGGCCCATGTTGCATGCCCATGTGGTCCCACACGCTTGTGTGGCCTACACGGCCCAAAATGGCCTTGGCCGTGTGGATCACACGACCTGGCCCAATATTCCTACAAGCCTGTATGGCCCATACGGCCCAATTTGGCTCGGTCCATGAATCGCACATCGCCAGCCTCGTAGATCACACACCCGTGTTCGGTCACATGGCTCACCACACGGGCGACTGCATGCCCATGTGGTGTCGACCTTCACCTATTCCGGCTCTTGTTGAATTCCAATTCCAAGGTTGTGTTTACACACCTGGTTTCTATTTGCTGAGAAAACTACCCCAAGTCTTGGAAATCTACACTTGACCAAACAATCACCAAATATTCACTTAAACATTTACTCAATCGAATACACACAAGTTGACCATGCGTTAAACTCACAACAACATTACCTTCAATCGAGTAAAGAGGGAGGTTTCACCCACTTAAGACGTCAATCAGAGACCTTTAGCCCTTTGGTCAACTCCTAATCAACTAACAGAAAATCCCCTTAAACCACTTAACCAAACAAAAGCTAATCAAAAAGTAGAAACATAACTTACTGTACCACGAGAACATACACTTACTCATGGAACGAATGAACACAAAGAAGTAAATAGGAAAAGAAAATTGGTGAGAGGGGAAAGAACTTTCGATAGAAATTTTGGCAACAATTCGGCAGCAAAGAGAATAAATTCAAAACGTCAAAAGATTAGGAGCAATCGATATTTAGGAAAAGAAACTATTATCATTCGGCTTGGGAAGAAAAAAAAAAGAATAAAAGATGAAAACAGAGAAAAACCAAAAGCAGAAATGGCAAAACTAACAGAAAATTGGGGAATGAGAGAGGGTAGCCGAAATTACCACTACTAGTTTCGGTTCTATCCAAACTCCTCCATCCAAATCTCCACAAAACACTCCCCTCAATCTCCAAATCCCTTAACAACTGAAATTCTCTCAACATCCTCCTAAAAATCGGCTACAACATCCCTAGATGCCTTAAATACTCAAAATTTTACCACATTTCAAACTCCTTCACGGCACATGTACAAAAAATCATCCCCTTTACACGTACAGAGATTCGAACTCAAGACCCCTAGCACTCCAACACACCACTTAACCACCAGACCAGCAAGCCCATTCTAACATATTTTTCCAATATTTATTTTTAAGCCTACCGGCTAGAGGTAGGGGTTTATTCAATTAAAAACAAAAATTTGCCCAGGGAAGGCTTGAACTTGGGACCTCCCAAACACTTACAAAACACATAACCACTAAATCTGACAAATATTTGTGCCACAAATATACGGAAAAATATGTAAGATTTTGGGGCTTTATAACCACGACAGCTAGCATAGCATTTATCCTTTTCGTTATATGATGTCATATTCACTTCAGGGAATGGAATAGAACCAGTTGGACCTGACTCGTGATTTTTCATTAACATTTTATTATTTTGCTCAACCATAAGAAGACAAGATATTAACTCATAATATTTCTTAAGACCTTTTTCACGATATTGTGTCTGCGGGACACATTATTTGCGTGAAATGTAGAATATTTTTTTCTAACATATCCTCATCAATTATGTCCTCTCCATATAATTTCAATTGGGAAGTGATTCTAAACATAGCTGAGCTATATTCACACACAGGTTTAAAATCTTGTAATATCAAATGCAGCCAACCATAGCGAACTTTAGGAAGTATTACGATTTTCTGATGGTCATATTTTTCTTTTAGATTATTCCAAAGGACAAGGGGATCTTTAATAGTCAAATATTTAGTCTTTAGTCCCTTATGGAGGTGATTACAAACAAATATCATAACTTTGCTCTTATCTTGACTTGATGATTCATTTCCTTCATTAATAGTTTCACCAAGGCCTTTTGCATCTAAGTGTATTTTAGCATCTAACATCTAGGATAAAGAATTCTTTCTTGTAATATCAAGAGCCACAAATTCAAGTTTTGCAAGGTTCGACATTGATGATGCAACTACAATGTAAAATTAATAACAATATAATTAGTTCCTTAACAAACTTTCAAGCAAATATACGTAATCAAAACTTTCAAAGCATAACATAATAGAAGAGTACTCAGATAATTACAACAATTTAGTCACAAAAAAATACAAGTAATTTGGCTATGTTAGAAGTTTTAACAAATTACGAGATTAGTGGAACCTTTAAAAACGGAAACAAATTATAAACATAAGTAATTTAATCATGATGAAGATCATGATAAAATTTATTACATATCTTGATCCAAATCAATAAAAATTGCAAGACTCTTGGATTAATTTAAGCGCTCGCAACACACCCATACATGATTTAATTTTAAGAAATTATTTTTATAATATATTAATAGTATTTTAATTTTAAGATATATATTATTTTTAAAAATATATGTTATTTGACTCATTTCATTTAAATAATTTGAATGTTATTTTGGCCGGTATGGTTTGCAAGGAATGCAACTTGATTTGACAAAAAGAACTGAAACGTAGATGAACTTTTATTCCAAGTTAAGTTGAGATGACTATTTTGGATCAAGGTGACAAAGGATGATGTTGTTATTTTAGAATTGGCATGGTGGGTTTCTTTGTTTCTTTGCTCTTGATAGGTGATAGTTTGGTATATGCAAACAAGGGTTCTCTATTCTCATTTTAGCTTACTTTCTAGTAAAATCGAGTTATTTTGGAGTTTAAATGTTTTATAGGTAGCATATATGAGTAGCTGTGTTCTTGTGTTCATTTTAGTGTTTTAATGTAGTTTTAACTTTTTAGGTGATATATGATGCTTAAGTTGTGTGTGGTTGAATGTGTAGGTGAGCTAGAGGCTAAGATGCACAATGCTTGGAAGCTTGGGCAAAACAAAGAGTCATGTCACAACATGAGGGAGCTCAACGTCACGACGTGAGGATTTGTCTAAGGATGTCTTGAGGTGACTAGCTATGAAGTTGTGTTGTGGAAGGATCTAAGTTCACGACCTAGCTGATTGTGTGGACATAAGGGAGTTGAGCAACCAAGGCAATGTTGCAACATCATAAATTCAGGGCTCAACATCGAATGAATGAAGCTTGGAAGAGTGGCAGACAATGAACAATGCCATGACATAGTATTGCATGATCTCATGCCGTAGGGTCGTTAAGTCGCGACGTGGGAACCTAAAGGTTGTGATGTCGGCATCCTAAGCCAAGCCTAAGAGAACTTTCCTTCTTCAAATAATAATGCCATGGAAGTGGAGGTCACGAAGTTGCACTATAAATTTGTTTTAGTTGATGATTACTTAGAGGCATTTTAAGGGAATTATTATTTCCAGCCTTTAGAAATTTGATTTTTAGTGAGGGTAAAAGAGACTTTTAGCTTATTAATATATAAACACACTTTATATCATAAATTGGGGGGGATAGAGTTAGAAGATTGAAGAGAGAGCTGAGTAGAGATTGAGTTAGAGAGAATTTCAAATTTTCTTTTAAACACTTTATACTTTTGGTATAGATTGTTCTCTTTCTTTAGCTGAAGATGATGTAGCATGGACATCTATGCGTTCATTATTTTTGGATTTGAACTTTAATATATGGTTGACCATTCCTAACTTGTGTTTCATTTGCTTAGGGATCGCGCCCTGACATGTGTGCGTCAGGGCTTAGAGAATTGCAATTGAATATGGAATTAGAGTGCGGTATCTGGAAGCGAATAGATCAAATTGTAATATAGATTTTTGTTTACAACGAAACACGTGAGTACTTCGAGGATCATAACTAGCAAGGAATAACACACTACCTAGGTCTAAATAGATACTAATCTACTAACCATATTACAACCAAAACCAAATGGATAAATTGTAGAAAAGAACTTAAGTGCAGAAAATACTAACTACCAAATTCACAATCAAATTAAGCAGACAAAAGGGTGATTAACTTCTATGTTCATGATTAACTAAGATTTAGGGGGCTTTACTAATTAGTTAACAGTTAACCTAATTAATACCTTTTAGCCTATAATTAGGTCAATTGATTGCCTTAACTACCTTATCTTTTAATTTGATGAATTAAATCGAGCTAGGTTGAACTAATGCTGAGTAGAATAAGTTTTCGGACTCATCTACCTAAGTTACTTTCTAGATTGTCAATTCTAGGGTTTAATCTTATTCAACCTAATCCAATTAATCAATTTTGAAACCTAAAACCAATCTAATCACTACCACTTCGGTCAACTAACCTTTCTAGGGTTTTAGTTATCGATAATTCTAGATGAAACACCCCTTACCCGATCCAGTCGTCGAGCCCAAGCTACAGGATGCTACAACAATTAACAGAACAGTTCACATGCATTTCTGACTTTGATATTCAATGAATCAACAAAATAATTCATAATTCAAGTTTAACATGCTTTACAACAAAATACATGTAATTAAAACCTAAAATAAATTAATCATTTCTGATAAAGGATGAACAAAAAAGTGAATTGTAAAGCTTTTCAAAATTACGGGTTTAACTTAAGGCTCTAGACTTTGGAAAGAAATTTGGATTTTGACACAACCTGAAATGAAATTAAATCCAAGTCAGATAAAACAATTAAAACAAATAACTAAAATAAAATAATAAATCAAAGATTAAAGAAGTGAATAAAGAAGATAAATGGAAAGATAGAACATGGCGTGTAGAAGTCCTAAGAAGTCTTGGAAACACGAAGAATCCACAACCCCCTTCAAGCGGCTCTAATTTCCCCACCACGATAAAAACCATGGCAAGAAAAAGTTTAAAGATGATCCCCACAATCTAAAAATATTATTAAAACTCTTCTAAAAGAAACTCGAGAGAAATGCTTGAAAAGAAAAACCCAAAAAGAATTTATTAACTCAAAAGAGAAATAAAATAATAATGAATTATCTGTATTATGTACAATGCAAAGGCCTATATATAGGCTAGCTAAATAAATCTAAATAAAACTCCTAAGTATACTAGAACTCTAATTTTAATCTAAACAATAAGTAGTTTTCAACTAAACTTTCTTGTTAACATAAAATTTCTAAATAACTTAAAATACTTAATAATTATAAAAAATTCAAAATAAAATAATAAGAGGCTGATAACTAAAATATTGGGCTCATATATAATAAAAATTAAGCCTAAAACTCAAAACCAATATGAAACGTCTAGGCTTCCGAGATCAATTGGGGTTCTTGAAGTGAAATGCCTAAGCTTGTTAGCATTTTCCACATGGGCTTGTCATCATAGATTGAGATTTTAGACCCACGAACATAATTAGTCTCTTCTAATTCATCATTACTCTAGAATTCATCGTCTTGAAACTTCAACTCTTCTTCTCAAATTTTTTCTCTGATAAAGTCTTGAACCACTAAGTTGAGTTTTGACTTTATCTATTTGGATTTTGATCTTGTAATTGGGCCTTGAGGGAAACTAAGCTCATCTCTATTATGGCCTTTGAATTGGGCTGAGTTGCTCGTATCAATTTCATAATCCATATGAAACAAGATTTACAAACTAATCTGAGTCTCAATTGAGCTTACGAAAGCTCTAAAACAAATTTAGGATTAAATGAGGACAAAACTAAAAATCATGAAACAAAGAAGGGAAAACATAAAAATAGAGGTCACACGGCTGTGTGTCTAGGCCGTGTAACTAACTGTGGTCGTGTGGATAAAAAATTACAAAACCTATAGTACCCACATGGGCGTATGGCTAGCCCGTGTGGAGCAAAAATGTGTCTTTTAATTATCTAACATATACTATATCAAAACAATGCTTCAAATAATACACAAATGGCCAAATACCCTGTAAAAAATCAACTAACATTTATACCAACACATAAAATCAACCAACTAACATTTAGGCCCACGAACATAATTAGTCTCTTCTAATTCATCATTACTCCAGAATTCATCGTCTTGAAACTTCAACTCTTCTTCTTGAATTTTTTTCTTGATAAAGTCTTGAACCACTAAGTTGATTTTTGACTTTATATGTTTGGATTTGGATCTCGTAATTGGGCCTTGAAGGAAACTAAGCTTGTCTTTGTTATGGCCTTTGAATTGGGCTGAGTTTCTCGTATCATTCCCCCTTTCACAAAAGGATTCGTCCTCGAATCTGCAATATCAAAAGGAGAAAGGTCGGTGACATTAAAAGTGGTACTAACATTATACTCACCGAAAAGGTCAATTTGATATGTATTATCATTAATATGCTTGAGTACTTGAAAAGGTCCATCACCATGTGGGTCCAATTCTGTTTTGCGTTGAGTTATAAATCGTTATTTTCTCATGTGGACCCAAACCCAATCATCGGGCTCGAAGATAATTTGCTTGTCCCATTGTTAGCTTTGTTGGCAGTTGCTTCATTTATTTTGGCAATTCGTTGTCTTGCTTTCGCATGCATGGATTTCACCAATTCAGCTTTCTTCTCACCATCTAAATTAGAAATACTTTCTATAGGCAATGGTACAAGATCAAGTACAGTTAATGGATTAAAACCATAAACAAGTTCAAATGGGGAATCGGCAGTTGTAGAGTGAATAGATCGATTATATAAAAAATCAACAAATGGCAAACATTATTCCCAATTTTTATGGTTCTTACCCACAACATCTCGTAATAAAGCACCTAAGACTCGATTGACTACCTCAGTTTGTCCATCAGTTTGGGGTGACATGTAGTAGAATATAATAATATAGTACCAAGCTTACCCAATAATACTTTCCAAAAATTGCTTAGGAACTTTACGTCTCTGTCCGATACAATGGTGCGAGGTATCTCATGTAGGCGCACCACCTTTCAAAAGAATAAGTCAACCACATGTGTAGCGTCATCCGTTTGGTGACAATGAATGAAGTCAGCCATCTTTGAAAACCTATCATCAACAACAAAGATACTATCTCGACCCTTTTAGGTTCGTGGTAAACCAAGAATGAAATCCATGGATAAGTCTACCCATGGCGAACAAGGAATCGGTAAAGTAGTATAAAGTATATGAGGCATTACCTTAGATTTTGCTTATTTACAAGTAATACAATTAGAACATACCTTTTCAATGTGCTTTTTTATATGCAGCCAATAAAAATGTTCATGTAGAATATCTAGTGTCTTGGCGACACCGAAGTGTCCCATTAAGCCTCCACTATGTGTCTTACGAATTAATAACTCTCTCATAGAACATTGTGGAAAACATAACCTGTTTCAGCGAAAAAGAAACCCATCTACAAGATAAAACTTGTTAAAGGCACCATTCCCACAACTAGAAAAAGCATTTGAAACATCAATATTATTTAAGTATAAATCTTTTATATGTTCAAACCCTAAGACTTTAGCATTTAATGTAGTTATCAAATAATATCTACGAGATATAAGGCATTGACAACTACATTTTCTCTACCTGTTTTATACTTAACTGTATATGGAAATGTCTCTATAAATTCTACCCATCGAGCGTGTCTCTTACTTAACTTATCTTATCCCTTTAAACATTTTAGGGATTCATGATCTGTATGGATAACAAACTCATTTGGCAGCAAGTAATGTTGCCAAACTTGTAAAGCTCGAACTAATGCCAACAACTCTTTATCGTAAGTTTAGTAGTTTAATTGTACCCCTGTCAGTTTTCACTAAAATATGCGATTGGTCTTTTTTTCTTGCATCAACATGGCGCCAATTCAAATACCTGAAGCATCACATTCAAGTTCGAAAGTATTAGAAAAATCAGGTAATTTAAGAACCAGAGTAAAGCATAACTTATCCTTTAAAGTTTGAAAAGCCTTTTCTTGAGCTTCTCCCTACTTAAAACCCACAAATTTTTTAATAATCTCAGTTAATGGAGCGGCAATAGTGGAGAAATCCTTCACAAAACGTCTATAAAAACTTGTTAAACCATGGAAAAGTCTCACCTCGGTAATTGATTTAAGAGTAGGCCACTCTCTAATTGCCTTTACTTTGTCCTCATCGACATGAATACCTTGAGCACTTACTATAAAACCTAAAAAGATTAGTTTATCACAATAAAAACTGCATTTATCAAGGTTGGCAAAAAAATTTTCTGTTCACAGAATATCCAAAATATATTTAACATGAAAAACATGGTTATCTAAAGAAGTTATGTAAATTAGAATATCATCAAAATATACTACCATAAATTTACCCAAATAAGGTCTCAAAACATGGTTCAACAAGCGCATGAAAGTACTAGGTGCATTAGTCAAACCGAAAGGCATGACTAACCATTCATATAAATCAAACTTAGTTTTAAAGGTTGTTTTCCATTCATCCCCTTCTTTCATTCGAATTTGATGGTAGCCACTTTTTAAATCAATTTTTGTAAAGATACGAGTACCATAAAGTTCATCAAACATATCATCAAGCTTTAGAATAAGATGTCTATACTTAATAGTAATTTGGTTAATTGGTCGACAATAGAAGCACATTTTATACGTACCATCTTTCTTTGACACCAAAATTTCCGACATTGCACAAGGACTTAAACTTTCACGAATGTGACCTTTCGCCAAAAGTTCATCTACTTGCTTTTCTAACTCCTTCGTCTCCTCGGGATTGCTTCGATAAGCTGGCTGATTTGGAATTGTTGACCTAGGTACTGAGTCAATTTGATGCTCAATACCCCCCAAAGGTGGCAATCATTTAGGTGTTTCTTCAAAAATGTCTTCATATTCCTGTAAAAGAGACACAAAAACACTAAACAAAGAGTTGTGAAGGTTAGTCAAAGATAAACAATTTTGCCTCAACCTGATAATGATGTAAGGCTGTTTAGTGAGTAAGGCTTGTCGCACATCTTTTCTACTCGCATAAAAATTATGAACCACTATTTTTTTCTCACAAAAGGATGCACTCACCATTGGGTCATCATTAATTTGGCTATTTTCACTAGAGACCTCTTTTCTCTCAGACTTTTTTGAATTTTGTGTCTTACTTCCCATAACCCCCTTACAAAACTTCATCATGTTGATTTAATCATTGTGAATATCTTTCGGATTCAAATGGGTGAAAGTGAACTTCTTTCCATGAAAAATAAAAGAATATCAATTTAATTTACCATGGTGAATAACATCACGATTGTACTGCCATGGTCCACCAAGTAACAAGTGGGTGGCATGCATGGGAACGACATCACACCAAACATCATCAATGTAAGTCCCAAGTTTAAAAGTGATCAAGCACTGTTTTACCACACGGACCTCCAAACCTTCGTTAAGCCATTGAAGATGGTATGGTGTAGGGTGTTTGCTACATGGCAAAGTAAGAGAATCCACAAGGTAGCTGCTCACAAAGTTAGCACAACTTCCACTATCATGATAAATGAGCAAAGTTTACCTTTAATCAAAAACCCCGAATGGAATATATTACTCCGTTGAAGATCATGATTATTCTTCAGTTGGATGTTGACGGTGCACCTCACAACTAGACAACGGGGTTGAGTTAGTGGTTCCACCAACTCTTCTTCACTATAAAATTTATCACCATCATTGACATCATCAATTAATTCGGGCATATCTGGATCTATTTTATCAGAATCAGAAGTATGATCACCATCTTCTTTGATCAACAAAATTCTTGTGTTGGCACAATCACGGAAAAAGTGCTCACTCCCTTTGCACTTAAAACATTCAATTTCACGAGCTCCTTGTTGTTTTGGTGAAGTAATAGAAGTGGGCTACTTAGAAGATGAAGATGAAGGTTTTGTAGGAGCCCCACTTTTCCACTCAAAAGGTTTAGTCTCATCATGTTTTGGCAGCAACTTATTAGTAGCAGAAGGAAATTTTGAATTCTTGAAAGTAGAATTAGAACTCGTACCTCTATAATATTGTGAAGCACTAAATAGACGAGATTGATTTTGTTGAAACTGTCGCTCAATCTGAATTGCTTTGCGTACCATATCTTTAAGATCAATGTAGGTTTGAAGATCAAGAACATTGGCTATCGAAACGTTCAAACCATCTACAAATCGTACCATGGTAGTCTCCTCATCTTCTTGGACATTTGCTCTATGCATAAGCATCTCCATCTCTTTAAAGTACTCATCAACAGCTCGATTACCTTGAACAAGGCGTTAAGTCTCCGTTTAATATCCCTATAATAGTAAGGTGGGATAAAACATTTTCGCATGATTTGTGTCAACAGTTCCCATGAATCAACATCTCATTCACGATTCTTTTGGCTGTTCAACACAAGTTGAGTCCACCAACTCAATGCATAATCCGAAAATGCCAATATAGATAATGGAACTTTCTCCTCCTCCGGACACTTATAACAACAAAAAATGATCTCCATTTTATCCTCCCAATCACAATATGCATCTGGATTATACTTTCCTTGGAAGGGTGGAATTGAACTTTGGTTTAGCGACAGAAGGATGGCCACGATTAGAAATAACCAAATTTTTATCAATGTGACGATATTCGTGTCTACCAGCATTAGAACGAATACAAAGTTTTTCACTATCCCTATCATCATTACTATCACGAGCATGAGATCGTCAATTTGAAGAAGTCTCCAAATGAGCAACAGCTTGAGCTAACAGTTGAATATGATTGGAAAGTTTATTAATGTTCTCTTGTAGTTCTATTCGACACGTATTCAAATTGGCCTCAAATGTATCACGTACCTCGTTCGGTTGTTGACGTTGAAATTTTACCATCCCTATAATATTCTCGAATGTAACATCTTGTTCTTTGTCATCAGATGGTATTTCATCATGGTTTTTATGGGCACGAGTGTCACGAGTCATAGTGGAAGCTTGAAAAAGCACAACACTTCAAAAGAAAAAATTAACCAAACCTAACCTATATGTACTCAAAAAAAATTCTCAATGAGGTAAGAAATAATCTTGTGAGTCTTTTAAAAAGTTTCTATATCAATCAATCAGAATGTATTAGAATCAAATGATCAAAGCAAACTTAATAACACTATGAGTCCAAAATTGGCTTAGACATTAAAGAATTCTGTTGCACAAAGGAATATGCAACGTGCTTTAACCTACTAACACAAAAAACAAGAAAGTGTTAGAATGCGTAAGGAACAAATAAAAAGTAAAAACAAATGAAAACTTAAAGCTAAGAGTCAATGAAAATTGTTGAAACACGAATACTCGAAAAATTGCGAAGCAACTTGACAAATTTCATTCAAGGTGTTCCTGATTTCCAAAAATCACGAAATTTAAACTGGAGCCTCCTCAAATAATTTATATTTGATCTGGAAACTTTCGGCACAAAATTCAACCGGCAAAATTTTTTTTTCTTTTTCGTATTTTATTTTTTTGTACTTTTTTATCACTTTTTTGTGGGAAATATTTTTTATACTCTAAAATAGTTCCAAGAAATATTATGTAAAATTTCATATTGTTTAAAAATCGTTTACCCACTGAAAATATTTTTTTTCTGAAAACTGTAGGGGTAAAATTTGTTTTGAGGCTGTTTTCTAGAAGTCATTTTATAAAATAAAAAGAACACCTAAAATGCCCAAATCTGATACCAAATAATAAAGGATGAGAAGGAAGAACGCGAAAGCGGATCGTAAACTTTGTCAAAATTGCGGATTTGACATAGGGCTCTAGACGTTCAGAAAGAAACTTGGATTTTGACACAACCTTAAACGAAATTAAATCCAAGTTAGCTGAAACTATTAAAACAAATAACTAAAATAAAATAATAAATCAAATATTAAAGAAGCGAATAAAGAAGATAAATGGAAAGATAGAACGTGGTGTGTAGAAGTCCTAAGAAGCCTTGGAAACACGAAGAATCTACAACCCCCTTCAAGTGACTCTATTTTCTTCTCTAAGATAAAAACCTTGGCAAGAAAAAGTTTGAAGATGACCCCCACAATCTAAAAAGATTGTTAAAACTCTTCTAAAAGAAACTCAAGAGAAATGCTTGAAAAGAAAAACCCAGAGAGAATTTATTAACTCAAAAGAGAAATAGAATAATAATGAATTGTCTTTATTATGTACAATGCAAAGGCCTATATCTAAATAAAACTCTTAAGTGTAGTAGAGCTCTAATTTTAATCTAAACAAGAACTATCTTTCCCTAAAACTTCGGATAGAAAGATGAAATTTATCCCAATAGTCAAGATCTTATACCAATGTAAGGTTGGATTGCCTTCTCCTCGCTACTCTCTCTTTGAAAAAGTTATTTTACAATTCCAACTCGGAACACGCAGCTCTCAGGCAAACCTCTAATCAGGCTGATGAAACCTAACCAGAATGTTAAATCAATTACATCGGTCGTAAAATTTCTTGTTAACATAAAATTCCTAAATAACTTAAAATACTTAATAATTATAAAAAATTTAGAATAAAATAATAAAATAATAAGAGGCTGATAAATAAAATATTGGGCTCATATATAATAAAAATTAAGCCTAAAACTAAAACCCAATATGAAACGTCTAGGCTTTTGAGATCAATTGGGGTTCTTGAAGTGAAATGCCTAAGCTTGTTAGCATTTTCCACATGGGCTTGTCATCATAGATTGAGAGTTTAGGCCCACGAACATAATTAGTCTCTTCTAATTCATCATTACTCTAAAATTCATCGTCTTGAAACTTCAACTCTTCTTCTCGAATTTTTTTCATGATAAATTCTTGAACCACTAAGTTGAGTTTTGACTTTATCTATTTGGATTTGGATCTCGTAATTGGGCCTTGAGGGAAACTAAGCTCATCTCTATTATGTCATTTGAATTGGGCTGAGTTGCACGTATCAATTTCATAATCCATAGAAAACTAGATTTACAAACTAATCCGAGTCTCAATTGAGCTTACGAAAGCACTAAAACAAATTCAGGATTGAATGAGGATAAAATTAAAACTTTTGAAACAAAGAAGGGCAAACATAAAAATAGAGGTCACACGACTATGTGTCTAAGTCGTGTAACTACCGGTAGTTGTGTGGATAAAAAAATTACAAAACCTACAATACCCATATGGGCATGTGGCTAGCCCATGTGGAGCAAAAATATGTCTTTAATTATCTAACATATACTATATCAAAACAATGCTTCAAATAATACATAAATGGCCAAATACCCTGTACAAAATCAACTAAAATTTATACCAACACATAAAATCAACCAACTACAATACCATTCATCCACATCATATTAATTTCATATTTTACCAAGATTAACAACTTATGCAGTCAACAACTAACTAAACTTGTAACAACCCAAAAATCAGTGAAGTCAGAAACGATGGTTTCGGAATGTTGTTTTTTGATAATAGAATCAGTGAATATTGTTTGCTAATATTTACGAGAGTATTACAATATTTTGTTGAAGTTTGGCTTAATAATTTTGGTTATTTGGAGAGTTAGATAAGGTACAAGTGTATCGATTCTAAAGTCGATGGATTTGGAAATTGAGGTATTGGGACCTCGTTTATGTAAACCGAACTCGTAAATATTCTTAATAAATACTTACGGAGTTATACTAGAAGCGAATTGAATTTCGGTTAGAAATTTTCGTTGAATTAATTTTTAATTAGGGTACAGGGACCAAATTGCTTAAGTGGTAAAAATGTGATTATTACTAAATTATAAACTAAAATATAACTAAAGGACTTGAAAGGGAAATATACCTTTTTTTAGTTGTAGTGGAAAATCATTAATGTCCCGATATATATAATTTGTATATAAGTTATATATATTATGTTAACACTAATATATGTTATATTAATTCATATTGAAATAAAATAACATAATGAATAAAATATAGATAGTGGGAATTAAAGAACAAAAACCCATTTCCTTATTCTATTTCATGCAAACAAAAATTAAGAGTAAAGAAGAGGAACATTCGGTCTTTGGTTCAAAGAGTTTCAAATTCAAAATTGGTTAGTGCAATTTAGTCATTTTCTTGTAATTTTTATGTTTTTGGAATCCCAGTTATAACCCCCCAAAATAGGGCCTAGGAGTTTTAGAGGTATTTTAGAAATGTTAGTCTTAGAGTGTTCTGAATTTTGCGACCTGGTTTATTGGTAATGTTCTTTTACTATGATTTTTAGAAAATTAAATCAATTTTTGAAAAAGCGTTTTAAAAATATATAATTTTAGAAAAAGGACTAATTTATAAAAAGGTCTAAGGTTTGAGTCTTTATGAAGAAATTAAACTAAATTTTCAAATTCAACCTAATACTTCCCCCACCTATAAATATTTCACATTAGTTTCTTCCCCTCCCATTCTTGTTGTCGTCCCTTCGTTTTCCCTCACCCTCCCCATTCAATTTTTTATTCCAAACTCTAGTCTTTTGATTTCCATCATCCTTACAACATTAAACCTCCATAATACTTCAAGAAAAACACTCAAAAACACCATAGATTCCTCCATTGTCAAGCTTGTGGGTATTTCAGGTTTTCAATCAAATGCTCAATTTTTTTGTCAACTAATGTAACGTTTCATCTTTCTATTATTTTTAAATGTTATTTAGTTTAAAAACCAAGTTTTTAGCCATTAAATCGCATGTTTTGAATAAAAGCCGAAAAGTGGGTTGTTAATGGTGGACTTTGAGATTTTGCATAAAAACGTAGTTCAAAAGTCTTTTTCAACTTTTTTTAACATGATTAGAAGGTTTCTAAATTTACTTTGATGTTTTGTTAAAGAATTCTTGAGTTTTAATGAATTTTTGGAAAATAGCCATAAAACATGTCGAAAAAGTCGATACTATGAATTGAGTATTTTATTGTAGTTTAAAGGTTGGAAATTAGTCGTACATGAATTATAAGATGAACGGAATTGGTTTTAGGTGAAAAGATTAAGTATAGATCGAGATATTCGAATTTAAAGTTTGCTATGTTATAAGTTTCGGTTACATAGGAACATAGCTTAGGCTTATGTTTTTGATTGCTTGTGGTGGGTTCTTAGCTGATTATTGAATGCGTTATTGTGTGAATTGTTTTGTTGAAGTTTCGGATTCGATAGGACCTTCTATGAGTAGAGATAAAGGCAATGAAAAGCTAGTTTGAGCTTTCAGCTTTTTGGTGAAAGCGTAATTGGTAAGTGTTTGGAATAATTGCTTGTGGACATGATTCAATGCGTTATTTGGGAATTTCGTTGTAGCCTAAACCCCTACTCTAAATTTTGAGTGTAAGCTTTCTCATAACTATGCTATCTTGTGAACAATGTGCCTATGTGTTTGTGAATATGTGAATTAAGATGAGATGAGATGCTATAACATATGATATGTGGTTCTGTTAACCATTTTGAAAGTGAAAATATGTACATGATATGTATATGTTAAATGTTAGTGATAGTGTTTTGCTAAAGATGCAAATATGCAGTGGTAGTGCACGAATAATCGGTAAGTGATGTGTTTGATTTCGAATATTTTAGCCTTGTGATCTTGAAATCGTTGGATATGGTTGGCATGCCATAGGATTTTAAGTACTCACCTATATGTACAGTGATTTTGGGCGTTGAGGCCTTGGGACATGTTGGAGGGATAAAGGAATGTGAGCTAAGCTCCATTCAACGGGACATGTGAGGGGAAATAATGAGAGTGTTAGCTTTACACTTCACATTTGGGACATGTTTGACTCTATGAGTCTATGTTTGGAGTGTTGGAGATCCATGTATCCAATGAGTGATGATAGAGCTCACTTTTATGTTCCATAGCTTAAGTGTCAAATTATCTTAAAATGTATATATGTGTAATGTGATGTATGCCTAAATGAGTATATGACCATTATACAATTTATCTATAAAGAGTTTTGAATATTGTGATATATGCTTGAATGAATTATATGTGTAATAGGATATACGCTTAAAGGTGAATATGTTTACCACGTAAAATACTAGTAACAATGCACGAGTAAGTATAATATGACACTAGAGTTGGAACTGTTGTGGTTATGTTGTATGGTTGTTTCATTGATGCTTGATGAATTGTTTGCATTATGGTTATTCTAAGCATTCATTGAACTTGTTAAGCTCACCCACTCCTTTTAAACCCTTACAGATTAGTAGGGAGTTGGTGTGAGCGGTGTGATTTCCAAGAGGTGATCCAAGCAAGTCCATTTGTTATTTCGTAGGTGTTCTACATTTATTTACATATAAGGAATAAGGCAATGTGGTAAACTTGTTACAGCCATGTTAACTTCTAGACATTTTGCTACTTTTTGTTTTGGTTTATAAGGATTACATGTTATTGTTATGCTTGGGTTTATGAACATGTGGATGGATTGTCGTTACTTGCTCAAACACTATTTTGTGGTATTGAACTGTTAATTAGGCCGTTGAATGATTATTTGTTGAAGTAATTGATGCATGATGTTTAAGAACTAAATTGGAAAGGATTAATTACTTATGTATGTTGTATTTTTTAGGTCTGGAGCAAAAGTATTAATAATCGGGTTTAAAAATCAATACCTTTGTGTTTTGAAACGTGCAGGGAGTCAGAATAGAGATTTGGTATCAATACCTTTGCTCGAGTATCGATACTTGAGGTCAAAATATCGATATTTCATTACAGGTATCGATAATTTTTAAGACTTTGGGATTTTGTTTGAGAAACAGAATGCAAGTTTGGTATCATTTTTCCAATTGGTATCGATACCACCTAGGGAAAATATCGATACCCAAGTGTCTGTATCGATACCTACGGACAAGTTTTAAAAATTTTGTTAATGGACTTTACGTATGTTTAAGTATTATTATACGACTATTTGATGTATGGTTAGCACGTAACATTGATAACTAAAAAATATAATTTACTTAAAACCTATATGAATGATAATATGAAAGATTTTTCTTTTAGAATGGACTTTCACTCGTTGTATATGACATGAGACAATGGTGTGGCATCCCGTATTCGGGCTTGGCGACCAAACTGGGTACACCGGTACTACAAGCTAGCTGACCCATGTTGTAATTTTTGTTGTTGTTAGAATTTGAGTATGCTACCTTAGTTGAATGGTTGAATTTTAAGGTGTTATTTTGATAAATTTAAAGGTTTAATGTGAAATAGGACTAATTTGTAAAGTCAATTGATAATTTTGTACAATAAGAACTAAATTATGTAAAATTCAAAATTATGGGTGTAATTGAGAAATAGGAAGTCGTATAGGGGCTCTAGAAAATTCAACATTAGATTTTGGGGACTAAATGTATAAATTTTTATAGTCTCGGTTTTAGGGACTTAATTGAATAATATGCAAAAGTTGTATAATTTAACAATTAAATTTGAATTGGGATGTGTAGTGTTAATTTATTATATTTGTTTTAATACATTTAACGTTGATCCAGAATCCTCGAGAAAGAAAGGAAAGGACAAGGTCATCGACAAATAGCTCGGAGTTTACGATTTGTGTTTCTATAACCCGAACAATTTCAATTGTTGCATTTATGAACTGTATTGTATGGGAAGATCATAAAGTAAGCTATAAATGATTTGAAAAAAAGTTGAATTGGTCCGATTCAAATTTATTATTTGTGATGAGGATTAAAGTGAATAGCTTTCAAAATATCGTATAACAATATAAATATGAAATTTAATTTTTTTAGAGATGTGATATATATAAATATAATTTCGTATATGCATATAATTATGATTGATGAAATAACGATATGGATTTGGGACATTGATTATAAATGAATTTGAATAAAGGATACCGGAGTTAAGTTTAAAATGTGTATATAATATTGATGTGATAAAATTATTTTGATTGTTATAGGGAGAAATGTATGTGTGTTGTAATTATGTTAGATCGAATTATTAAAAGTAAATGGAATTGTAATATTAAATGATGAATTATGACATGTAGCTTTCCAATATTATTTTGTATTAGATATTGTTGTTAAGTCATGCATTACTTAATTTATATTATAATTTAATATTGGATATAGAAATGCCACTGAGTTATACTCAGTGTACGTTATCGTTTATTTTTGTGCAGGATAGGTATTATTCAGTTCGCACGTCGATTTAGCATCCAGCAAGAATCCCAAACTCAAGCGTTGGTTAAATTCTTATTTTGATGTTGGCATGTACTTAGAGAGTCTTGGGTTTGCAGTGTTGGTTTTATAGTTGATGGCTAATTGAATCTTGATGTCCTTATAATTATGTAGATATGTAAGGTATTTTGGTAATGATCAAAGTGTTAACAGCTTGAAAGTTGTATTGCTTGGTAATTGCCTAATGTGGTCTCGATTGAGTTAGTTACATGCTTGGCTTGAGGATTGATGATTGCTTGAATTTGGTTGATACATTTTGTGCCTTGATTATATTAGTATGGAATGGGTAGTAGTCAAGTTATAACTATGATTTTACCTTAATAGTTTTGGTAGTTTTATGTATAGGTTGTAAGGTTATGAAGCAAGGCAAATATGGAATGGTTATATGCTAAGGTGATCAAGTTTGGCATGCTTAATCAAATCCTTTTTGGTTGATTTGATTTGTAAATTGAGGTGTCATTATGGGAATATTGGTTAGGCACTTAGGTTGATTGGAATTTATCATGTTTTGGCATAATTTGATGTGTTTTAAAAAGGGTATTGATATTTGCAAATGGTATGGCTTGGAGCCTAAGTTAGGATAGGTGAAATGGCTTGAATTTTAACTTTCTTAAGGTGTACACGGGCTAACACACGGTCTGTCATACGGTTGTGTGTACCACACGGTTATGTGGAGTGACTGTGTGGTCTATTATATTTTGGTGCAAGTTTGGCAAGGGCAGTGACGCGGTCGTGTAACCCAAGTGCACATGGGTACAGCCTATTACACAATTTGGCCACACGATCATGTTTAGAGCCACACAATCTGGGCTCTGTCACACGGCCGTGAGACCCCTATTTTCAGATTTTTCTCAAATTTTTGTTTTTGATTCAAATTGATCTCTATTTAGTCCCAAATTGTTTTTAGGCTTCCGTATGCTCAATACTCACCTGAAATAGATCGATTAATGTATTTATACATGCTCATGTGTGGTTATTTAATATTTATTTGTGATTTTGAATTGTAAATTATTTGTAATTGTGTGGTAATTGTTCGTAGCATTCTATTGCTCGAGTCCGGCGACCGGACCTGGTGAAAGGTGTTACAAAACTTGTCCAAAACAAGTACATTTCAAGCTGAAACTTCAATTTCAATATTCATCTAAGCATATAATCAATATGCCACATTTGGCACCATTATAATCAATAAGCATAAGTAATCACAAGTTATATCATCACATTTAATCATTTCATAGCATAAATTGAATCATATGCATATCATTTACTAAACTTTGCCATAAAATTAGTCTCGGTTTAGGGACTAAATTAGAATTTAAGCAACATTGAGTAAAAATTGAAATATTCAATGTGAAATTGAATTTTGTTGTATTGATGTATTTTAATTGTTTTAATTTCATAGCTAACGTCGTATTGGAATCCTCGACTAAAAAAGGGAAGGATAAAATTAACGTTGAATAGCTCGAAATCCATGGTTTGTGTTTCTATAATTCGAACTAAGTTGTAAATTATTGCATATGGTAAGCATTGGAGGTGAGAATTAATGTACTTTACAATTGAATTGAAGTCATAGTTGATTGAATTAGATTGATTTGGCATATGTTATGAGTTTATTGAGTAATTGGAAATTGAAATGAATATACGTGTAAATGTGATAATGTGCAAATATAAGAATTGGATATTGGTTGTATTTGAAAAGTGAAATAAAACTCTATTAATTGTATCGGGCTGAGTCGGATATAAACTGCATACCATAGGATAGGAAGAGTTCAAAGATTTATTCGACTTCAAGTCAATGAGGCACTAGGTGCCAATTTTCTTCGATTTAACCGATGAGACACTAGGTGTCAATTTATATAGTGTTGGGTGCAATTATTACTTTGGATTTATTCGAGAGGCACTGGGTGCCAAACTGGTGTGTTGGTTGGATCCGTGTATCCATCCGAGTCTGAGTCATGTTAGTAGGGGTAATTAAATAATAAAGTTCTATAATCGATAGTGAAATGGCATGGCATGTGAAATGGAAATGAGATAATGAATTGAAACATGAAAAATGAGATATGTTGTGATTAAATGAAATACATGAGTTATGTACTCATGAATTGAATATGGAATGGATAATGTCATTGTTAAAACAAATGTGGATTGATATGTGAAAAGCGATTTGTATAGCAAGTGATGTGAATTGAGATATTTGTTAAACAAATCAAATATAATAGCATGTGAAAATTTAGTATAGTATGAAATGATATGGTAATATGGATGAATTTGAAATGATGGTATATGGTAATTGTAAGCTTAGACAATAGTATGTTCGTATAATTCCAATTATGCGTTTTTGTATCATTATGTCTTTAATTGTTCAGATTATAGAAATATCATTGAGTTTTACTCAGCGTACAGTTTTGTTTTCCGTGCGCAGGTTAGGTACTTCTCTTTTGTTCGCCGACTCAACATCCAACAATGATCCCGACCTCAAATGTAGTGATGTTTACCTTTTGTGATGGCATGTACCTAGGGTGTCTTAGTTAATAGTTATTTTGTGGATGGATTGTAAATAAGGTTATAAGAATAAGTTTGGTTTGAGCATATAAATATATGTTTGTATTTGAAGCCATAATTTGACATATTGTTGTGAACCAATGCTTGTTAGGTGTATGTGAACTTAAGCTTGACATTGAGGTAGTTATAAGCTAAGCTAAATTGAGTGATTTTGGCATGTTTTAGCCTTTGATTTGAATTATGCTTTTATGATATGTTTTGATGATATAACTTGTGGTACCAATGAGGGTACATTGGTTAGGCACCTAAGATGATTTTTTTGGCATGTTTTGAGAATGTTTGATCGTGTTTTGAATAGGTTAAATGATTGGTTTTTGAGTTGCTTAATGCCCAAGCAAGTAGGATTGGTAAACTTGTTGTTTAACGTACATTTTAGGTCCACACGAGCGTGTGCTTGGCCGTATGAGACACACGGCTGGGCGACACTGCTGTGTAACCCAAGTTAGAGAGTTACACAGGCATGGACACAGGCTGGGACACAACTATGTGTCCCTATTTTGAGAGTTACATAGCCTAAGACACAGGCATGTGTCTCAGTCACATGAGTCACACGGCCGTGTGACCCCTGCAGTTGAATTTTTCTAACATTTTCTTCAATTTTTCAAATGTTCCCGATTTAGTCCTAAATCGTTTCTAAAATGATTCTAAGGCCTCGAGGGCTTGAATAAGGGATGATATGCATGTTTAATGATGGACTTTGTTATGATTATTGAAATGTTTTGAAATGAATGATTTAGGTTATTTTTATTCGGTAATGCTTCAAAACCTTATTCAGACAACGAATACGGGTTAGGGGTGTTACATTACTCGTCCGAGCTAAACCTATGTCATATGTATCTTCGAGTCTACAACAAATACTAGATATCAGAATCATCAGGCATCAACTCGTAACCTCGTATACAAGACTTTTACTAAGTTCATCGGGATTTAGTTTCAACACTTCCCATTGCGTACTATTTTATTACAATTAAGTCTAACTCCAATTTGAGTACAATTTCTTAACCAATCCAAATTTCCAATCAAGCATTAATATACATTACACGACAATAGGGAATATTCTGTAATTTTCTCTTTTCGCGATTGTCTTCCATCTTGTTCAAATCTTGATTTATAATATAAATTTATTTCAATTTAATCACTCAAATATCATATAACAACCTATTAAAAATTTATGTAAGCTCAATTTTAGTTTTTAGTTATTTCCTCAATTTTTACGTTTTATTCAATTTAGTCCCTAAAAATCAAACTTGTCATAACTTCCAAATTTGAACCCCAAACTTTAAATCAACTTAAAATATATTCAATTACAGCCTCCTTATATAAAAAAATTATAGAAATTACATACCAATTTCAAGATATTAACAATTTAGTTCTTATGTTCAAAACTAACAATTTTCACTTTACTAACTAGTCTTTTTTTTTCATTTCTAAGATCAAAATCTAACAACTTAACATCAAAAGCTTCAAATATTAACAATGGTAACATTTTCAAACAATAAAATTTTTAAAAACGAACATATAGATTAGCTAAAATGAGTTACAACGATTCTAAAAACATAAAATTTACGAGAAACGGGACCCCGAAACCTTACCATGCACTTGGCCAAATGTAAAACTCTCCTAAGCTTGCCTTCAATGGTGAAATTTGTAGAAGGGTGGAAGACGAACGAATGTTTTCTCTCTCCTTCCACCATACATATTTGTTTCTTTTAATTATAACATTTTTATGTTATTTTAATTATAAATTATAATAATATATCATATAAAACTAAACCAAAACGTCCACTAAATTCCAATGTGGTATAATTACCACATTGGTCCTTAATTTAAGTTTTCCACTTACAAATCTATAGCAATTTAACTTTTACTAGTTTTACAATTTAGTCTTTGTTTCACAATTAACTATTTAAACACCAACATTTCTAGACCAAACCTCAATTCACCTATAATATGGCTCCATAAATATTCAATGGAAATATTTACGACCTCGATTTTCAAAAATAGGGTCCCGATGCTTCATTTTCCAAAATCACTGACTTTCGATATGAACCATTTATACTGTGTGTAACTGGCCAGTTAACAATTCTATCAAATCATGATTCACTATATTACTAAATTTGACTCGTATATATTAAATAATAATATTTATGGACTCACTCGTCAGAATTGTGATTCCAAAATCACTATTTTTGACACCATTGAAAAATGAGTTGTTACACTATATGCAAACATTCATACCGAGTTATCAAACATTCAATTAAATGCAAAAGAAAAAAGAAATGAAAGAATGCTTTGAAATCTGAAAATATTGATTGGATATTTGATTGCTTGAACCCACAAATGATGATTGATCATTGCTTTGGCAAAAATCATAATAGAGAATAAAAGAAATAAATAAATTGGAAAAAAAAACTTCAATTAAAAGAGCAAAGTATTTCAACAAGTGAAAGAAAACTATAAATCTACTCTAAAACCGTAATTAATCTATGAAAAGAAAGATGAATCACATTCAGAACCCCCTTAATCTATTCTCTTGAGCTAATATTTATAGTGTTAATGTATTATGACCTATTTATGTTAATTATAGGCCACTAATCAGTTTAAGTGAGATTTTGCGAACGAAAACACCCTTGCAGAATTATTATCCTTGTTGAACCGGGGTCCTGACTTTACTGGAAGAATACTTGGCCTATGGGACTTCAGATGGAATGTCATGACTTTGCCTTTGTGATGTCGCGACACTGACTCTAGTAGCTTGCCTCGTGGTCTCAATTTGGAAAATTAGCTAAATGTTGAGGCTTGCTTCAATGTCCCAACTTTCTCCTTGCAGCATCCATGGCAGTCCACTAACTCCTCAACTTAAAATATTGTCTTGCACATTGAATCAACTTGTTAGTTTTTCCTTAGGCCTGAGTCGGCCTAAAAGGTCATAAAACAACACTAAAAGCTCAATTTATTCAATTTTAACCTTAAAACTAAATAATTCTAAAAATGAACTTAAAAGACATAAATTTATTTCAATACAAGCTTCTTAAGTGGTGAAAAGAGCTTAATTTGCCACAACAAATTGTGGCACATCAAATCTCCCCACACTTAAGTCTTTGCTTGTCCTTAAGCAAACAAAACACTTAATGTGCAAATAAAGAAATCCCCTAAACATGCTTAATGACAAGTAACTAGTTTGAAACATAGAAGCTAGGAATGCTTACTATAATATGCAACTTCAAAATGATATGCAAAATACTCATGGTTCCCAAAGTTAAACATGAGAGTTCACTAAATTATAATATCAACAAGTAAAAAGGTGATTAAGCATATGACTCCATCAAAACAAACTACATAATTATAGGATTTATGTTAGAAGAACGCAAGCAACCAGAATTTGTACAACTTACCACACTTTCATCCATGAACTGAATTACCTAAGTCACATAGGACTTTTCAACTTGTAACGTTCTGAGGCTTAAGGTTGGTTTGGATTTCAAGGATTGGGAGCATTCAAGCATGAAAATAGTTTGACACATGATGTTCTTCTATACTCACCCCTTAGTGTATCTTTTAGCTCACCTCCTTATCTCTCTTTCTTTCACATTCATTATATTCTGATTAGTCCCTCCATTGACTTAGTATAGTGTTAAATGGATTGCATAATAAGAAATGTGAATGAATATTCATAAATAATGAATGAGAAATAGATTGCATGTATTACTATTCGTAGTGAATGCATTTTCTCGAGAAGAGAATAGATGACTTAAGATTACTTTAATTTCTTTAGATTGTTATTTAATTGGACATATAGATTAAATATTTGAGTTCAAAGTGAGAATTAAATCATGTAGTCATTGTATTTTAATTCTATTCGGATAATTAAATAAGTTTGCACACAAATTCTAATACGGTAACTTCATCATGGTTTTAATAAAATTAAAAATATGTTGCGTAAATTATTTAAATAGGATTAATTAAGTGAATTATTTTTAATAATTAAATTTTGGAGGAATATTTAATTATTGAGTTAATCAAATATACGGACTTGATTTTTTTTATTTAAACCAAGAGAGGTAAGCTCATAACATTGGACCGGCTGGTGTGTTGCAGCACAAGGGGACTTATTCCCCTTTGAATGTTGTTGACTATAATACAAGAAAACCCTAATTGGACTTTAACTCCTCCAATTTAATTAATTAATGTATGAAAAATAAGAATTAAACTCTTACAAATATCCCTTTATATAAACCCTCTAATATCCAAAAATCATATAGTCAATATAATAGAGAAAACTCTATTGAAATTTAGCATGAAGTTACTTGAGTAATTTAAATTCCATTTTTCTTGAGTTTGGATTTTAAATTTGTGAGAATTATAATTGCTATCATCCAACGATTATAATTCAATTCTAGAAGTTGAAATTTTTGCTTCGGATACACACATAAGGATTTCGACTTCCACCCTTGGGAAGTCTTGATTTTTGTCCCATGCTCAATTTTTTGAATTAGAGTCCAACTTTAAGAATCTAAGATTTTGAGAATAGAAGATCATTCTATTGAAAGTTTGAAGTCTTCAGAATTCAGTTATAGTTTATTACAAAACCTGAGTAGCCTCTCAGCTCATTTGCATTTTGGACTATCTCCTTGAGCCTTGGAACACATGTACCTGATTGATTAAATTTATTACTTAAGATAGCACGAAAAATGTTTGTTTTAGAAAATGAACTAAAATTCCATTATGCTTGTGTTTTCAAAACGGTTTTTCACCACTTATTACTAGAGGTAATTTTAGATTTCGTAAACCAAAATATCTCCTAAAAATAATCTTATTTTTCATAAACTAAATGTCCCTAAAATGTAATATTACATTTTATGAACTAAATATTTGATAAATTGTGTTGATTGATTTATTCGGATCAAATTTTGAGAGGAAAGGAAAATTATTCAAAATTTCATTGAAGATAATTATTTTTAAATAAAATATGACATTAAGTAAGTAACAAATTCAGTTCACACCAACTTAAGTTTAAAATATTATTTTAGGACCCAAAGTAAAATCAAGTAAATAATTTAATGCTAGAAGAGATCTAGTTAGATTATATAATGGTAATATAAAAATTATAATACTTTTCATTTTTAATATTTAATTACGAGTTAGTATTTGGTATATAAATATTTTCATTATTTGATATATTTATATTTTAATTTAAGAAGTTTATTTTTTCACTTAAAATAATATTATATTTTACAATATAAAATATGTCTTTGAAATTATTAAAATTAGTATAGTTCTCAACCCATGCATTGTGTTGTTTGCCTCAAGTTATAGACTAAAAAATTGAAGGGTAAAATATGTTCTAAGTCTCCATAGACTTCATATATTTGGAATTTAATCTCTTTACTTGTATTTTCAGGAATATAGTTATCTACTTTTCAGATTTAAAAATTCAAGCCCAGTTATTACCACCATCAAAATTTTTCTACCAAATTCTTTAGTGTGACATTTGAAATTTAGAAAATATTCCCTTGATATTCATATAACAATAAAAATAATGTTGAAAAATTTTATTAGGATTTTTCCCTTCAAAATCGTCATGATAAAAAAAAATCATGTTGGAATATCGTTATTGAGAAAAATTGATCATAGCATTTTGATTGAAATAGTTAACAATATTAATTATTTAGACTAATTAATGACACAAT
Organism: Gossypium hirsutum; assembly: GCF_007990345.1. Lineage (NCBI taxonomy): Eukaryota > Viridiplantae > Streptophyta > Magnoliopsida > Malvales > Malvaceae > Gossypium > Gossypium hirsutum. The sequence goes on from NC_053437.1 coordinate 49,453,594, forward strand.
AAAAGAGAGGCGCCAATTATGTCAAAAATTACAGTATATAAATTAAATATCAAATTTTAGTATAGTTTAGGAGCCAAAATTGAAAATTGACCATTATCTTATAATGTCAAATAAAACGGAGTATTCAAATTTTACATAATCATATAATGTTTTAATTGAAAAGTTAGCAATTTTAACTATTTGGACTAGTTAGTAATATTATAAAAATAAAAAAAATCAAATTATATTAGAAAGTAAAACATATAGATTAAATTTCAAATTTAAGCCTATTATAATTACCAAAATTGAAATTTAATCTATTTTTAAATGAAAAAGAAAAGGAAATGATTAGTATGTTACGTATTAACCACAGGGAGGTCCTTTATATAAATTTTATTATAAAAGTTAATAAAATATATAAAATTACTTTAATTTAGGGAACAACTTAGGTTAATATTATCCTAAAAATTTTAGTATTACCAATTAAATAAAACTATGTAATCAATTTTTAAAGATATAAAATATTAATATACATTCACCCATACATAATCACCCCTCTAATTCAATTAAGAAGAAGAAATAAACGTTAAAACTAACAAGAATTCACAATCAGCCAATTTTAACATCTTTTTATTCCACTTTTCTCTTGATATATTACTTATACATGGTTTGTATCTATAAAGTTTTAATTTTTTTTTTTTATGTCTAGGGCTGCATGATGCTACAACAATACATCCACCATTGAAATTTTGTCATGATTGAGATTTTTTTTTAACACTCAATATGTTGTTAATTTAAAGATTTTTATTTTCAATCTATTTTATTTACAAAGTTATGACAGCTGATAAAAATTATAGGAGATGTGGAATAATTCTACTAAAGATGAAATAAATATTAAATTCCAAGATGAGATTGATGTTGATTTAATTTAATGCATTAACTAAATTTAAAATTGTCTCTAGCGTATCATTAGATCCGTGTAAAGGAATGTAATTTGATGAGCTAGAAGATGTCGAGGCATGTTATAAGGCATATTCTAGATAAATAGGTTTTAATATTCGAAAGATCCATAGTCGATTGTCTCACAATGATAAATCTTTAATTGGAGTAAATTATACTTGTTCAAGAGAAGGCTTTCGACAAAAAAAATTGTAAAAAGAATGATTCAAAATGCGTGGAACGTCTAGAAACAAGAATTGGTTGTAAAGTGATAATGGGTTTGAAGAAAGATAAGGCAAATAGATAGTAAGTTTTTAAATATACACAATCATGAACTCCTTACACTTAGAAGTGCAAGTTTTCTTTGTGGACATCAAAAAATAACGATGGCCTAAAAGGATCTTATCAATACATTGTACGAAACCAACTCGAAAAATTGTATCTTTTTTAAGTCAAGAATCTGGTGGTCATTATAGTATTGATTGTACTTTAGTTAATATCTAAAATTATCTAGGAAATAAAAGAAAGAAATTTCTTAGAAGGGGATGCGCAAAGGTTATACAAGTACTTTAAAGAATGTGAAACAATAGATCTTGATTTCATTTATGCCATTCAAGTTGATGACTGTGGTCACATGAGAAATTGTTTTTGGGTGGATGTGAGATCGAGAATCGCATACTACTTTGGAGATATCATCACTTTTGATGCTACATGTCTAACAAATCGATATGGTATGCCTTTTGTACCATTTTGTAACACCCCTAATCCGTCTCCGTCGCCATATTAGGGTTATAGAGCATTATCGATCAATCAGAAAATATTTATCATCATAACACTTAATAAATTAGTCTCAATCAAAATCATATCAAACATATTCATTTGGTCCCTAAATCGAGCCTTTGAGGCCTTGAAAATAGCTTAGAAGTAATTCGGGACTAATTTAAAACAAAATAGAAGTTTTAGGTAAAAGTTACAAAAATATGAAAACATAGGTCACACGGCCGTGTGGCCAGGCCGTGTGACAATCTAACAAAGGGACACACGGCCGTGTCTCAGCCCATGTCATCACCCGTGTAACTCACTGAGTAGGGTCACACGGCCATATCGCAGGCCGTGTGCTAGGCCGAGTAACTCTCTGACTTGTCACACACACCCATGTCGCAAGCTGTGTGCTAGGTCGTGTAACTCACTAACTTAAAACACTACGATTTTACAAATGACACACGGCCGTGTAACAGCCCGGGTGATCCATAAATGACCCTAAATTCAAGTCATTTCAAGGCCAAATCATACCTAACTAACCATTCCATTTGGGCACACATTCTAGGGATTTAAACATCATTCAAACACTCCTAAACATACCATTTCAAACATCCTAATTCATATAATCAATATGTCATTCAAAGGCACCACATTTATATCAAAACATCATTAACCCAAAATAAGTCAATATTGTCATATTCCAAGCATAAAAACCTAGTTCATTTATCTACCAAATGATGTAAAAAATGATCATTTCCAAGCCATCACAGACATACCAAAAGACCATGCATTTCAATTACCTAAATGTGGTCAAAATGACCTAACTTAACAAGCATTACAAGTCTATCAAACCAAACATAATCTTCAAAGCATATGCATACCAAAACATCCATTACACATTCAAGCAATACCATTACAAAAGGTACTATACATGCCATATATAACCTTGGCCAAAATATACCAAAAACTACCGATATGGTTGTTGGATAGTGTGATAGGTCTCCGACGAGCTTCCAACCGATCGAGCTTTCGATTATCTATAAAACAAAGGAAAGTTTTTACGTTAGCAACTAGTAATTAGTAAGCTCGTATGAATTTAAACATAACTTACTATTTCATTAGCACAATTTATAGAATAAGCACAATATCGTAACTAAGACCATAAACTTAGCATAATCCTATGCAAGCACCGTAAAACTCATAAGTTAGGATGCTTAACCATGATACAAATGTATTCAATCATATATTAGGTAAGTTTCACATATACATCATTCAATTCATCAACTTTTTCATATGATCATAAATCGTTTCATTTGTATGCTTATCGTGCCATTTCCTTTACTTACCCATTGAACAATCTAGAATTACATCAGATATTCGAGAATGCTCACACATAGTGTGCCTTTCCGTATAACCGTAACCTTTCCTTTTTAATAATGCTCACACGATCTGTGAAATGGGTCTATTCACACGAGTTGTGGGTCGGAATGTTAGCTACACGATGCTGCTCACACAAGTTGTGGATAATTTACAACAAATATAGGACCTCAACCATTGGTAGGACATTCAAGACTAGTACCCGAAACATGAAATCCCTAATGACATGTCATTCGTATCCTAAAAATTCTTAAGACTCAAATAAGATTCGTTATACGCCTATTATTCATACATCATTACATATGCAATTTCAAGCCCGTTGATATTAATAAAACATAGTAAATAATCAATTAGACTATCAATAATATGATCATAATTCATACGAACATACCTTGATAACTAAGGTCGTAGAAGTAGTGTTGCAAACTAATCCGAAGCTTTAGTCTTTCCTCGATTTAAGTCCGATTGTGGCTTATCTTGATCTAAATAGATAATTTTATTCAATTAAGTACTTCAAGTATTCAATTTAATCCATAATTCATATTTATGTAAAATTACAAAATTACCCCTAACAATTTAACTTTTCACAATTTAATCCTTAAGCTCATAACTTGAATATAACTCATTTTAACCTAAATCCAATTTAACAAATGCTACAAGGGACCTTGAAACAACCAATAATTACCAAAAATCCAAAAGAAATTCATTGAACAGGAAAAAAAAGTGTAATGTTTACAAGCAACATGGATATGCAAAAACTACATGTCTTATTAACAAACGATTGAAGTATGTATACATTTATTTTTAAGTAGATATTTCAAATTTGAATAGTTTAATAGAATTAGATTCTTTTTTTTTATGTCTAAGGTGGATATAAACTTGTCATCAACAAGAATAGATCCTATGTCATTTATAAGGAGATAATATTTTTAAGGTAAATTAATTAAGCAATTATATATTGATTAAATAATATTTTAAAGGACTAATTTTTTTATAAATTATGTTAGACAAAACACGTTAGCGAACAAAATAAATTAATTATAAATAAATACATATGAAATAAAATATAAATAAAATGATTTATAAATAATTTATCAAATACGAAAATAAAATAAGACCATAATAAACAGTGGAAATAAAGGAAAAATAAGATTTTACGAAATGTTGAGGCCTGTGAAACATAGTTTCCTTAAGATAGATTCGGTCGCTCTTACGGTTCTTGGAGTAACGTTGGTCGAATGTCTACTAGGATACAACAGTGATCAAAGTAGCAACATCTCTACAATGATCAATGAACGAACAATGTCTTTTTCTATCACCGAAATGTTTGAAAATACGAAGGAGGAAAAAGAAGAGTTTTGAGAACAACAAAATTTCGGCAAGAGAAATTATCAGAGAGTATGAGTGTATAAAACCCTTCAGAAATCATGGCCTTTTATAGGCATGGAGAGTTGGAATTTTGGAAAAAAATATCCACAAAATTAATTTGATTTAAAAATTTTATTCAAGCAGATTTTGTCTGTTGAGGAAAATAAATATATTAGCCCAATTGGTTTGATTTTGAATATTTCTCATCGCCCACGTCGTACAACTATGCCTCAACCACTTCAGGTTTAAACTTGCACCCCCTCCCTGTGCACAAGACAAGATTACAAACTTAATCATTCAATTACTTTTTAAGAGAGTTCACATATATAAACACATCTCACACTTGGTATCTAACCAATATGAGATCTAAGCCTTTACTTTTCTTCAACAATATTTCTAAGTAGCTTACTTTGAGCATCAATTTCTCATTCATCACTCAACCATTTTGAGCATATGATATACCGTTGTAAAGGTCTCATGGAGTAGAATACGAAACCATAATTTTATGATTCAATTCTTTACCTTTACCTATTGAGAATATGCCTCAAAATTCTCATAAAAGTAAATTTTCCAACACATTATATATATATAAATATTACACGAATCTCATCTCGAAAATTTTTCCAAGTATTACTGAAAAACTTAATTTACCTTAAAAAATTAAATTGATAATACACTATTTTACTCTTTTTCTCGTATTATTACGAGGGAATAACACTAAATTATAGTTGTTAACCTTTTAGCAAGACATTTTTTTACCTCATGTTTTTTTTAATCAAAATGACTTTCATTTGAGATTTGTACCTTCAGCTGACAATTTGTTTTTAATCAAATAGACCTTCACTTGAGATTTGTATTTTCAACACTAAATCTATTGCTTAAATGTAAAGAAGCCACCCTTCAACTGATGACCTGACTCCCTTGGGGGAATCCCCAGATTCAAAACAGTCGAGGAAGATGAACCGTGGTCACCATTAACCAAATGAATGTAGCCCAATGCAAAAGCACAATTCCACTATCTTCAAAATTACATATAGACACGTGTTTGTGAACATCGGTAACCCTACAACTAGAACATCCAATGTTTGAACAAACAAGTTCCCTAAGATTAAACATTTGCAGTCAAAATCCTAGCACTTGTGATGCAACCAAAGATTCACCCCTTACCTTAGACACAGGTCATTGTATGTTACTCACACTTGTCTTGCAACCATGTCAGCCTTATCTTGCCCACATTCTAAAGAGATAAAGGTTTTCCTTCGGGTGGGGTCTTCGAAGAGATTCAACCGAGCCACTCTTCAATGTCTTGTATCTTATACAATGCTTTAATGCAATTAGTTATGCTAAATTTCTCATCACTTGGTTTTGTGGTGACCTCATAACCCATCTAAATCAGAGGCAAAAGAACAAAGCAAGTAAATAGCCATAACTGGTAAAAGCCAGTCATATGTAACAAAAGCCACAACCATGCAAAATGAAAGTACAGTTCCAAATGCATATGAACTTTAAAGTCACCAGTGGATCTTCTAATCCTCCGCTTTTTGGCCTTCTTCTCGCTAACCATTGTGAATCACAATCAGATAATACTAAACCCAACTCTTCTACTATTAATGAAGTAATGGCCGGAACATGGAATCATCCACAAGCCTGGCACACAAAGACGTTAAATATTTTCTTTGTTTGACAATTCAACGCTTGGAAGAACAATTTATATGACAGATTGATTGTGTGTAGTACGATGTTAAACCACCATCAATATCAACAAAAATGTTATAGCATAAGTAACGGCTTACTTCGTTCCAAGCCAAGGTAAGGGTGACATGTTCTCTTATGGATAACCGAGATCAAGAGTGAAAACTGTTAATATTTGAAGGCAGCCACTGTTCCCATGGCAGTATATCACATAGGGTAGAGGTTTTCCTTCAAGACTAACCAGGGTGATACGAGTCACAAATCTTGCAGCCAAAGCGCATTGGATCTCCGTTACGAGCATCAACGAACCAATTTCGGTAGAAGATGGAATACAAGCCCAAGTTCTTGAAGGCAAGGCCCAATAAAATGATTCCAAGCCCAAACAAGAAGACAAACCATACTTACTTGAAAATCAGGTCAAATTTTCAAAGTGGTTCAATTTGTAAAGTTTTATTTTTTTAAATACTTAGTTTAAATTTTTATGTAGATATTCAGTCCAAGAGGCCCAATTAAAAGCCCTTGGCCAAATTTCCATTTAAATATTAAAATAATTAGGAGTTTTTTTATTTTTAGTTTTCTAATTAGATTAGGAAAACACTTGAGAGGCTTATATAAAGGCTTGGCCGGCCACCTTGTTATTCACTTCTCAAATATATTAAAAATTTCAAATTTGTTTAACTGCGGAATTCTCCTTGAGTTTTTCTCCAAGAATTCTCTCTTGAGTTTTCTTTAGAAGTTATTTTAACAATCTTTTGATTGTGGGAGCCATCTTCAGCCTTCTTCTTGCCATTGATATTCCTTTGGAGGGGAGATTAGAGCCGTTTGAAGGGAGTTGTGATATCTTTCGGGATTTCAAGGCTTATTAGGACTTATCTTTTAATTTTTTGTTGTCAATTTTTTTCTTTTAAATTATGCTTGTGTCGATTTTATTTAATCACTTTGTTTGTTGTTCTTGTTGCATTTCAGGCGTTCCAAAGCATTCCAAATCTGATTCGCCCTCTTCTTTACTAAAGATCAGATCGCCCCTTTTGTTCTTGGCAGCAAAATTCGTTCAAAATCCCTAAATTCCTTGTTCTTACCGATTTCTTCTTTTCATATTTGGGTTGTTTTGATTGCTGGAATTTTGGGAAAATTTAACTTGCTGTTTGTGTCTTTCTTTTCAGATTCGGCAGATTGGAGTATTCTTTGGGGTTCAATTACATGTTCTTGATTCCCCAAGAACCTTTATTAACACTTATTCCTATTCTCAATTTGATTCTTTGCTGGTTTGGGGATTTTTATTTCAGATCTGGAAATTCAAAGTTCTAATCTTTTAATTTCTATTTCGTTTCAGATCTATTCGTTTAGAGCCTCGTAGGAGTTTTCTCGTGACTTGGCAACTCGATCTTGGTCCGCGCACAACCCCCTATCATTTGGTATCAAATTTTGGGCGTTTTGGGTGTTCTTGGTTGATTTCTAAACTGATCTCTATTTTTTAAACTACAAACAGCAGTTTTACCCAGAAAATTTTTTCAAAAAAAATTCATTTGAGTTGGTAAATGTTGTCCAATTGATCTGAAATTTTACATACATATTTTTGGAACTATTATTGAATATAAAAAAATATTTCCCACAAAAAATTCAGTCCAAAAAGTCAAAAAAAAATTTGAAAAAGACAAAATCCAATAAAAATTTAAAAAAAATTCAGCGGGTTGATTTTGGTGCCCAAAATTTTCAGATCAAAATTTCAATATTTAAGGACATTCCAGATTTAATTTTGTGATTTTTGGAGATCGAGAACACCTCGAATGAAGTTGTCAAGTTACTCCGCAGTTTTTCGGGTTTTTCTGGTTTTAGCAATTTTTATTGATTCGTAGCTGTAGGTTTTCATTTGTTTGCCTTTATTCTCCCTTTACACTATCTAACAATTTATTGTTTCTTGTGTTATTAGGATTTTTAAAGTGTGCACAATTCTTCCTCGGTGCGACACAAATCAATTGGTGTCACGTCAGTTTTTTGGCATCCTAGTGCAAATTAGGATTCTTTGGTAGTTCGGTTCATACACTTTCTAATTTGTTGATATAGACTCTAATAAAGAACTCACAAGACTGAATTCTACCTCATTGAGAATTTGATTTTTCTTTTTGAGTGATTAACGGTGAGGTTTGCTAACTTTCTTTTTGAGTGATTGAGTGTTTATTTTGCAGGTTTTTGAAAATGTCTAAGGTTGGTCAAGGTGAGAATGATGTCCATAATAAATTGAAAATGATCCAACAACAGTTAGACGAACGGGCTGCCATACTTCAAACATTGAGTGCTACTATCAATGAGATGCGAGTGGAGAAAAGAGCCCAACGATGACAACTTAATTCAAGTGAAAGGGCAGAAATGAGAGTGCCAAGAAGGCGAACATCCAACGAATATTCGAGAAGAGATTCATATCATGACTCCTATTCAACGAGGAATTCAAGACGATGCAAAGCAAGTTTCGAGAGTGAAGTTTTCAAGGGGATCATTGTTCGTATGCAAGTCATTCTGTACATACCCAACGAGAGTCTTTTCGTTCTGATTCATTTGTAACATCTCTATCTTGTAATGAAAGAAAGACAGAAAAAGAAATCAAAAAAGAAAAAGAGAATGAAAAAGAGAAAAAAGAGATTGAGAGTGGAAAGGAATGTGATACAGACAAGAAAATTGAAAAAGAAATTGAAGAAACAAAAGAAAAAGACGAGGAAAGGGTAGTGAGGAATGTTTCCACTAACCAAGATATGAATTTTTCTTGTGTTGCTACTTTTTAGGTTTCCGAAATACCGAAAGATAACTTTCAACTTCAATACCTTTCCGATGAAAGACGCTTTCATACGATTAACATAGGCAAGGTTGAAGATGAAATCACACTACATGAGCCCAAAGGTAAGCGAGGTAAGGAAATTTTAGCAACAGAGTCCCGTGCAGATTTGAAATTTATTGGTGACTTAGTTCTTAAAAGATCCATTCATTTTGATCCAATTAATTGTTATTCTTTGATTGTGGTTGATAAAGTCATTACGAAAGGAAGCGTGAGTTGTTATTCTCTTAATTTGCCTTGTGTAAAATCTTCGAATTTGTGCAAATCTATTTTGGCAAATACTTTCTATTGTTTTGATACTTGGTTTTTGAATAAGGTAACGAAATTTGCTGTGACAGCCCAAAATTGACCCTAGTCGGGAAGTGGTTTCGGGACCGCTAAACCGAGTCGCAATAATAATTAGATGTTATATCCTATGTTTATTTCATGTGAAAGTGCATGTGTGAAAATTTCATGCTTTGATTTTGCCAATTGTGAGTGAAATTTTGAAATGTGACTCATGTGAAAATTTTTGCAAATGCTATAGGCTAATTTGTAGTGGCCAAATAACTTATAGTATGAAATAGGTGGATTTGCATGTCAAATTTCCCACCTTAAAACAAGGTGGCCGGCCATGATGGGCATGATGAGCAATTGTGCAATTTTTTTTATGGAAATTATGGCATAAGTATGGCACAAATAAAATATGTTAATTTGTGTCATAAAATGTTGGGATAAAACAAATAAAATAAGGGGCATGGGCATAAAATAATGAAAAGGAGTATGGTGAATACAAAAAAAAAAATGTGTGTGTAGTTGTTTGTCCCCCCATTGCCGTGAGCTAAAGAAAAGAAAGGAGAGAATTTTTGTTCATCCTTTTCTCATCTTCATACTTGCCGAAACTAGAAAGAAAAACAAAGAAAAAAAAATTTCTCATCCTTTGGTTCATCCTTGGCCAATAATTTTAAGGAGGAAGGAAGAAGAAAGGTGAAGAGGTTCGGCCATGCATGTAGCTAGGCTAAGGTATGTTTGATGATGTTCCATGAGATGCATGCATGTTTTAGTTGTTAGCTTGAGTTCTACCTAGCCCATGGTCTAAATCTTGCTATGTGATGGAAATGACACTTGACCATGGATGCATCATTCTTGGTTGATGTTTGATGTGGTGGTGATGAGACATGAGGATGAGTTAAGATTCGACCTAGGTAGAGGTTGTGTTAATGCCATTGCATGCTAAATATGAAGCTTGTTAATGATGCATGTGATGATGACTTGATGATTCTTGAACCTCCTTTTTAGCATTTTTGTGTGAGCACATATGTGCATTGGTTGCTAAATGGAGAAGGATCGGCTAGCAAGTTGTGTGCTAAGGCCGAATGTAACTTTGCATGTTAATGAGCAATGCATGTGTTAAATTGATGGAAAGGGGGAGGATGCTTTACTAGTGTGTATATGTGTGTATTAAGTGTTGAAATCGACCCCAAAAATAGACATGCATATTCGGCCAAGGGGGAAAAATTAGCTAATATGTTGTGTTGATGCATGATTTCACATGTATGTGACTTTAATGTCTAATGTATAAATATGGGCTAAGTGCCTTGTGTTCATCTTTTTGATGCCTAAATGATGAAATCAATTTATTTGTTTAATTAAGCTCAAGAGCAAAGGGGAAATAGATCCGATAAAGGGAAGGAAAAAGTGGTCGAATAGTTAGCGGAATCGTTCGACAACACCCGAGGTAAGTTCTTGAGTAAGAGAGCTTAAATTACGATGTGATTAAATCATGTTTTAAGCAAATGAAAATCATGCTCTATGTGTGGCTATTGAGCCGAATGTGCAAGGATGATATGTGCCTTGTGTTTGAGTTTTGCAAATGAAAATGAAATACGAATGTGCCATGAATTATTGTTAGATGTGCATGATTAATTGAATGCTGTCCGGGCTAAGTCCCGAAGGCTTTGTGCTAAGTGACTATATCCGGACTAAGATCCGAAGGCATTTGTGCGAGTTATTAATTCCGGGTTAAGTCCCGAAGGCCTTTGTGCGAGATACTAATTCCGGGTTAAGTCCCGAAGGCATTCGTGCGAGTTTTAAAATCCGGGTTAAGTCCCGAAGGCATTGTATGAGTTACTATAACCGGGCTATGTCTCGAAGGCACTTGAACGAGGAGCTATATCCGGTTAAATTCCGAAGGTACGTGATTTTGGTAATGAATGAGCTTGCTGTAAAATTTCAGCTAATACTCGAAAAACATCCCAATATTGGGATATGTTACGTATGTGTTGAATTTAATCGAGCCCTTACAAATAAATATTCGCTCAGTTGATGAACGAGCTACCGGCCTTCGGCTAAGTTGGTCTTTTGTGTATGTACATAAGGATTAACGTTGTGAAGTAAGTTTGATGTCGGAAATTGTGTATTATGAAATATTCCGTTTAGCTAAATGTGTGCTATTCTTTCGTTATGCTGGAATTCCTTGCTCAAAACTTACTAAGCATAAATTGCTTACTTCGTTCCATTGCTCCTCTGTTTTATAGATTTTTGGTTCTCCAGCTATCGGACTCGGGATCTTGAAGTCGAAGTCGCCCACACTATCAAAGGCTCTTTTGGGTACTCTTTTGGTTGAATTTTGATATGGCATGTATAGGACGACCCATTGTTGTTTTTCGAGTACTTTATGTGATGTGTAAGTTTTGGATAGCCATGCGAAAATGGCTTATACGTGTTTGAGTATAATGTTATAATCATTTGGTGTGGATATGCTTGACAAGGATTGGCCACGGGGATGGTTAATCACTTTCATAAATTGTGCTATGTATGCAAAAAGGGCTAGTTGAACCATGAAATAGGTAAAGCCTACCTTAAAGGTAGATGCTGACAACATCAGTGACGTAGATTTGGAAAATCACAAAAAAATAGTAGGAATGGAATTAAATAGTGAATAAATTATGTAAACAAACCTTGAAGAATCTACTTTCATAGGAAAGTAACGAAACAATCATACGGACAGTATGTTAAGAGATATTAAGGTTCTCGTGAGACAGGGTCAGAACGGGTTCTGGGTTCCTTGTTCCGATTTTGGAAATTGATTATAAATTAACCAGAGATAATTAGGAGTCATACCATATATGTATAGATTCCTCTCTGAGTCTAGTTTCTATAGAAACAAACAGCATCAGTATTGGAGCCCTGTACAAGGAGATATCCAAGTCGTAATGCGCAAAGGTCAGGGTAGTCGATTCCTGTAACATGGGAGACTTTAACTAATAAACTGTACTAATTGGCCCGATCAAAAATTCTAGAAAAAAAATATGTAGATGGGCATGTGAGTCTAGTTTCAGGGAAAAATCACGAAACTGATTTTCGAGTTGTGAAGCTCAAGATATGATTTTTATAGCGACTAGTACACAGATTGGGCAGCGTCTGGAAATTTTTCAAAGTTTGTTAACACCTCGTGTTCGACTCCGGTGTCAGACTCGGGTTCGGGGTGTTACATTTGCCAAGTTTGTTTTCAATTTATATTCGTACCTTAAACAATTTCTGTGGTTATACATAAAATTTGAGTTCCATTTGACAAAGGTTAACTCAACAACGGAGCTTCGACTACACTATGCCCCCGATGAGCGAAAGTTTGTATTCAATGAAAAAGGTAAAATCGACCCTTATTCTTCTGCTTATAAAGGTAAGATGCTTGAAACTTTTGAAACACCTTTGTACTCCTCGGATAGTGACAAAGATCGTGTTGATGATTTAATTTTTGTAAAACACTTAGATCGAAACGTGCTTGACTATCCTATTTTATTTCTTGATGATCTATCTGTTTTAATCGTTGATAAAAAGATTATTGTTTTTGATGCATGTGTGAGTGAATCTATAGTCCGTCGATTAATGCATGGTATGATTGTGCAACTCTATGAACCGTGTAAACCTTTTCAAATACCTACTTGTGACGATTACGTTTACCATTTGATTTATTACTTGCAATTTATTCATGGTTTGTGGAAACAGTTTGAGATGATTACTCGCGATTTATTCAATGTGGCTGAATTATCTCCATTTAATTTTCAGATTCGAGGACAAATCTTTTTGAGGAATGGGGGAATGATACGAGTCACAAAGGCCTTAGGATGCGTACACGAAAGAAAGAGAAAATCAAGATTGACTTTCTTGTTTTCAAGAAAATCAAGAAACCGAATCTTGGCCCAATCTTGCTGTTTGGAGCGATTTCAAGAATCAAGAAAATCAAGATTTCAAATCTTGGAAATCTTGGTCCAAAAAACCAAATCTTGCAGCCAAAGCGTATTAGATCTCCGTTACGAGCATCAACGAACCAATTTCGGTAGAAGATGGAATACAAGCCCAAGTTCTTGAAGGCAAGGCCCAATAAGATGATTCCAAGCCCAAACAAGAAGACAAACCATACTTACTTGAAAATCAGGCCAAATTGTCAAAGTGGCCCAATTTGTAAAGTTTTATTTTTTTAAATACTTAGTTTAAATTTTTATGTAGATATTCAATTCAAGAGGCCCAATTAAAAGCCCTTGGCCGAATTTCCATTTAAATATTAAAATAATTAAGATTTTTTTATTTTTAGTTTTCTAATTAGATTAGGAAAACACTTGAGAGGCCTATATAAAGGTTTGGCTGGTCACCTCGTTATTCACTTCTCAAATATATTAAAAATTTCAGATTTGTTTAAGTGCAGAATTCTCCTTGAGTTTTTCTCCAAGAATTCTCTCTTGAGTTTTATTTAGAAGTTGTTTTAACAATCTTTTGATTGTGGGAGCCATCTTCAGCCTTCTTCTTGCCATTGATATTCCTTTGGAGGGGAGATTAGAGCCGTTTGAAGGGAGTTGTGATATCTTTCGGGATTTCAAGGCTTCTTAGGACTTATCTTTTAATTTCTTGCTGTCAATTTTTTTCTTTTAAATTCTGCTTGTGTCGATTTTATTTAATCACTTTGTTTGCTGTTCTTGTTGCGTTTTAGGCGTTCCAAAGCATTCCAAATCTGATTCGCCCTCTTCTTTACTAAAGATCGGATCGCCCCTTTTGTTCTTGGCAGCAAAATTCGTTCAAAATCCCTAAATTCCTTGTTCTTGCCGATTTCTTCTTTTCAAATTTGGGTTGTTTTGATTGCTAGAATTTTGGGGAAATTTAACTTGCTGTTTGTGTCTTTCTTTTCAGATTCGGCAGATTGGAGTATTCTTTGGGGTTCAATTACATGTTCTTAATTCCCCAAGAACTTTTATTAACACTTATTCCTATTCTTAATTTGATTCTTTGCTGGTTTAGGGATTTTTATTTCAGATCTGGAAATTCAAAGTTCTAATCTTTTAATTTCTGTTTCGTTTCAGATCTGTTTGTTTAAAGCCTCGTAGAAATTCGGCACGAGATGAATTGAAATGATTCATAGAATTCGGCAAAGTTTTCATGCTGCTGAGTTGAAAGGATTAAGAAGGAGATGAAAAATCAATATGTCATGAGATCAATGAACTAAAATAGTCATTTTAATCCTATAAGAAGTTAGAGTTTCTAGAAGAAACCAAGCTGTGAAAGCCTTCTAAGTATGAGAATTAAGCTGGTGATAATGATTGCAGAAGGGAATTATTTTTTAAATAATTAAAATTGAGTTAAAAAAAAAGTGGGTAATATTAATATTTTTATATATTTTAAAAATTGATTGATTTTAATACTTAATTAATTAATTTCACAATCAATCTTTATCTTGCCGTCGTTTCCAATCACGCTGTCGTTGAAGCTGTCATCGTCGAGTTGACTCGTCATAGCCGAGTCAAGTGAATCGGTTGAAAATTCTTTTCTGGCTCGCTACCAACACTATTAAGTACTTCTTACCGCCACGTGTCCTTATTTTTAATTACTTAATTACTACACGGAAAGGAAAGAAAATGCTTTCGTCCCAAAAGGCGAAGGTATTTTTTTCCGCTTTAGTTGTTTCTGCCATTGTTTTTTCCTCTATTTTCAGTCTCCGAGTCAGACTCAGATGAGGGCGATCGTAAGTACTCACCAGTAAGTTTCTTCTCTTTCTTTTTTAAAAGATTAATAAAGAGAGTGATAATGAGGAACTAGAATTTCTAAAAATGGAGAAACATCTTGTTTTTGCGCCTCAGATTGATACATTAGTTTCTTCATACCTTCTATTATTATATCAATTATTTGAACTTTAGAAAAGGTAATATGAAAAGAAAATTATATATGCATTTTCAAAAAACAATAAATTCGTTATTGTTACTTTCCTTTTGGTATCTTGTTTTCTGGGGAAAGTGAAGGAAAACGACTACGTTTTCTTTATATATACAGTTTTCCTTTTTGTTTTCCACTTTATATTTCTGGCTGAAATTTATTTACTATAAAATGAATAAAGATGTGATGGGTGATAGCCGGTAAGGGAGCAGATACTTTCTAAAATTTATTTTCTGTCATGATTTCTATAAAAGAAATTAGTTTACTTATTTCTGTTTCTGTTTCAGTGCGGAACTAATAACTTCTGTATGTAAAATAAATTTACGACTTATGAGTATAATTTCATTTCTTGAAATGATTCTCTTTTGATGCATTTCTTGTATTTGACTTTTTTGTTGATTGCTTCTTATATTTTCTGTAGGGGTAAGAACTAAGAAGAGGTTGCTGGGTACCTTTCTTTTTCCCTTCTTAAGGCTATAACTTTTGATTTATGGTAGATTAGGGTTTAATTCAATATTTTTTTTTCAAGTATTCATCGGTCTCTTGTGGGTCTCAGTCAGGGACCTACTTTGTGGGATTGCCCGGATAATTGAATTATTGAAGTGAATTATTGAAGATGTGAAATTTTTTAGAGTACGGTAACATCAGCGAAGTTTAATCGTCAGATTTTTTTTTTCTTTTACCCCTTGAAAACTGTTACTGCTTCCTATAATAATTGGTGATAGAGAGCCGATTGTTAATGGTGCAAAAACCTGGTAACTAGTTTCCGATGGGTTGATAGATAAGGGTAAACTCCTCTAGGATTTTGGTCCAAGTGTTGCAAGTTTAGGGAGCGCTTTGATACACACACTTATTTACTTGGGACTGAAGTGAAACTTTTTATCCGGATGGTGTAGACTTACTTATTACAAGAGTGAACAGTGAGATCCTTTGGAATTATGCTATTAACATGTCATTGTCTGCAGAATGAAAGGAGGAGAAAAGCTGTACCACTTTTCTTGCTCCGAATTTTTAGACTTAATCTATGATTTTTTTTGCATCCTTGCTTAAGTTATCTGTTTTATAAAGATGGAAATTGATATCTGCGTAAAAACTTGCTTGGATTGAAAATCGGTTGCTAGTTTAGTTCAACCTCTCTGATATTTGTTGCGTTTTTCAGTGAAGCATATTTGAATTGTCATCAGCAAATGCTTTTAGCGAAAAAATTGGGGAAGGGGAGAACGAACTACTGTTATGTTAAAGTGGATTGACATTTTTCTAAGTTGCACTCCTCTAGATCTGAAAAACAGAGATGATTGGACTCTGATGCCGTTGGATGTATAGGTAAAATTTGTTCTTTACATAACAGAATGATTTTGCATATTTTTGGTTTTGCATGCTCTGTATCCATATGGAGTCCACAAATGGTTTCCTTCATGTATAGTTGAATTTAGCATAATTGAATCTTCTTTGCCCGGTTTATTTCCTTTATAAATTGAACAAGCGTCAAAGGTTATACTTTCAGGATCTGGTGACAGGTTGCTTCTGTTTTATATGAAGACTGTGCTTAGTGTTCTATGAGTTCTATCTCTCCGATGGATTGGAATGCCAAAACGCCTTTGCAATGGGACTGGGAAAACTTGATGATGTTAAATGCAACACCCGCTGAAATTCCAAGGAAGCTCAGACCTGAAGAGTGGGATATTGATGGAGAGGGAGGAATAAACTCAGGGCCTTTCTATTCTTCTGGTGCTGCTGGAGGTAGTGGTGGTTCTGGCTCAGATTTGGGCCTTGCTTCTTTGTCTAAAAGTTCAAAATCGGCATCTATTAATTCTTCTTCTATGGGGGAGGTAAAAATGACCAAATTTACTTCGGAAGCCTTTGAAGCTATCCCAGATGATATTAGCAACCAGAACGAAGCTTTCAGGGCTGAGCTGGCTGGTACTTCCCCAACACTTGAGGCTTCAGTTGGCTCTGGTGAGCCATTGCTCAGTTTAAAGCTTGGTAAACAGACATACTTTGAGGATGTTTCTGGAGGAAGCAATACTAAGAATTTGTCTTATTCTTCCACTTCTGGACAATCTCCTGCCCAAGCAAAGAGATCTAAACCCAATTGTCAGGGCATACATGTTCCGCGTTGCCAAGTTGAAGACTGTAACTTTGACCTCTCCTCAGCGAAGGATTACCATCGGAAACACAGAATTTGTGAAAGTCATTCAAAGAGTCCAAAGGTCATTGTACGTGGTCAGGAACGCCGGTTCTGCCAACAGTGTAGCAAGTAAAATTTTTTCTTTATTCTGATGATTTTTACATTGGAAGTTGATTGTATCCAAGAATATTTTCTTTATTGATTGGGTATTTGCATGGTGATGTTTTACTTATCTTAGTATCAAACAGTAGTAGGTATTTGATTCCTTATTGTTGGGCTTGTGAACTGTTGATGAATGTTAAAATCATAATTATGTTAATGCTGTCAAAGGTTCCATGGCCTGTCGGAGTTTGATGAAAAGAAGAGAAGTTGTCGCCGGCGCCTTTCTGACCACAATGCAAGACGCCGCAAACCACAGACAGAAGCATTCCACTTCAGTGGTACAAGATTTTCATCTTCACCAAATGGTATCAGTTTCAGACTTAGATTTGATGTTTTTTATGCATATAATTTTGTTGTATGTTACTTGTCCATCAAGATATTATGCGAGTGACTTAATTCATGCTTACTGAGTAGTTGCTTGATTTTATTCTATAACATCTTATACTCAAATAGTTTGGATCACCTTACTTCATTGGATGCTATGTTTCTATTATAATTACTGTCCCAGCTTTCAAGTATATGTGTTAAGGCTTTATAAGTTGTGCCTCTACTTGTTGCAGATGGGAAGCAACAGATGAGTTTCATCTGGAATAAAGTGCCATTTCTTCATAATGCTAGACCCAATGAAATTTTTACATGGGAAGGCACATTTGATTCCAAGTCCTCTCAAATGAAAGGTTATACACCTACAAAAGTTGGAAATGTTAATGGACAGCCAAACCTCCCTGGCAATCAGCTTTTGAATTCCATCACAATGCGATGTCATGATTCCAATGGATTCCTGCCCTCCAAGGGCAAGCAAAGTATAGATGACATTCTCAACCAAAGTTTGGTTTGTTTATCTTACTAAGAAACAAGATTTATGATATGCATTTTGATTTTGATTAATGACATATGTTATCTTCTAGTGCTAGTTTAACACAAATTGTTTTTAAATGAACTTATATATGGAGTAAAATAAATGCCCCAAGAATGTTCCCTTAAGATAAAAACATGATCAGAATCATGAGAGGATGAGCGTGAGGCCAAAGAGGTGAGAATCTTGATGTGCCACTAATTTTGCTAGGTCTCTACCTTTGAAAATTGTTTTCTCCCAAGTTAGGATAATAAATATTCAATTCTTCATCAAAAGGTAAAGAAATAACGTGCCTACTTATTTCATAAAGCTTTTGCTGTGACATGTGAAAGTGAAGGTTCTTTTTGTTTGGATAAACAGATTTAGGACAATGATTTTTCGACTTTTAGATCCTTATGCTACAAGTCCTTTCCTGAACACTTTTGGATAGCGTCTAGGTAGTTAGCAATAGATGTTTGATGATGAAACGGTTTCCTATGGAATGATCAATGTACATTAAGTGACATGCTGCCCTCAATGGGACATGGAGTAATGCTACTTGAGGGATTGGAGTTTTTTGCCGAAATATGATGTACATATGTGACAGAATGTTGAATAATTAACTTTCAGCAGAGGTACATGTTGGATGGGAGATGAGTGATGGTTCTGAAGGCCTTTAATGGTTGTTAAAATGATGCTCTCCTTATGGAACTGATGTACAAGCTTAACAAATTTGGTCAAATTTTGTAGGTGTAGAAGAATCCAGAGTTGATTCAAACATGGCTACGACGCAAGATCTTCATCGTGCTCTCTCTCTTCTGTCAAACGAATCCTGGGTTTCTTGTGAGCCAAAACACGGTTCAATTGCATACCCCGTGCATGTTAACCCTAGTACCAGTATGTCTCAGCCAGCAATGAATGCAATTTCACGAGGATTTCCAAGTGCCTTATCTGAAAACTGGCAGATGGAACAGCAGACAACTGAATCTCAAGTGCATAATAGTGATGGTGACAACCATTTCCAAGAGTTCCAGCTGCTCAAGGCTCCCTATTATAGTGGCTTTTATTCCAATCAATGAGCTGAATGAGTGCGCTCAATTCAGCCAATTTGAAATTTGTGATCCCACACTCAAAGCTTAAACAATGTTTTGTTTTGGTAGGAACTCTCGGATATTCCAGTTTGCTGTTTTTCTTTTTCTAAAAAAGAATTTTTCATTTACTTTTACAACTTTGTTTCTTCACTAACTTCAATTTTTTTTGTTTTTGGGTATAAATGTTGACTTTTTCAAGTGTCCATCAGGCGTATATGTGTCTGCGCTTAGGTAGTTTTGGTTTTGAAAAAGAAAATTTTATTATATTTTACAATAATCGAGTTTTTAAACTTCATTGAAATTGATTCTTCAAAATAAAAAATATATATTCCGACTTGTATGGAGAAATGAACGTAGTGCAAAATCCCTTTGGAGAGGACTGCATTTCATCCCTTGTCCTTAAAGACAATTTTGTTATTTATATACACTGCATCCACTCTTTCAATGATGGAAAAAAAATTCGGGTTAATCAAGTTGATAAGTCTTATTTTATTCTCGATTTAAAATTTTTCCGAATCGAGTCGAGTGAAATAAAATTCGAGTCGAATCGAGTAAAATTGTTCGAGTTAAATTAAACATGTTAAATTAAAATTTTGTTACAGTATAATTAATTTCATGTTAGACTACATAAATTTGAAATATTTTATAACTTTTCAAAGAAAAACAATAAAAAGATACTTTTGTATGATAAACATGAACCATTATTTAGGTCCCAAAATTTTTAATTTTTAACTTTCTTTATATATTTTTTAGAATTTTTTTTGAAATCTTTACAATTTTTTTTTAAATATAAATTTTGGAATTTTAAAAGTTATTTTGAAATTTTTTTGTAATTTTTGTTGAGAGAGACCAATTGGCTCATTTTCAAACTTGACAAGAACCAAAAGGGTATATACACTAATATATTATTCGAGTTATTTGAATTATAAAAGTCAACTCGATTCGAACTCGAAACTCAAATTACTTATTCGAGTTTAGTCAAATAATTCAAATAACTCGATTCGGTTAATTCGAAATTCAATTTTTCTTTTGATTTTTTAAATCAAATCGAATTTTACTCACTGTTAAATAATGCTTGTAACCGTCATCTTTTCCGTTTCAATTTTTTGGAATTATGTAAAATCTATTCATATAAAGAATAACACGAATATTTTAGGAAACTTGTTTTAGGCTTTCAAAATATTTTCTATTTTAGTTATATTTAAAAGGTTAAATTACACAACTGTAAAAAAAAATCTCACGCATTTAAAATAAAAAATTAATTTAAGTATTCACATTACATAGTTTGTTCATTTTTTTCATTCTCATTAAAAATGGTCACTCTCCTTAAAAATTCTAAGAAGAAACCTAACATGATGTTTTTTAACACAGAGATCAATTATTGAATACCACATAGCACAATTTACCATGTCGTAAGCGTTGCATACTAAATAAAGGACTAAAATATAATTTGCCCCAATATTAATTATTAATCAAATTAAAAGAAAAAACAATAATTAAAAAGTTGAAAAAACCTTCTTCCTCACCTTGCAAACTGTCATACAATTAGAAAAAAGAGAACTTATAGACATCCTAACAACAACATGCAGCTTTCTATCAGCTTCGTTTCTAGTTGAGTAAGGTCCAAAAACCAGCTGCCTCGGTCTCCACGCATAGCAGAGCCTTCATCGGAGACCGATTCTAAGGTCCTCGGAGGCTCCCCTTGATTACTAGGACCGACTTCATCCATAACTATCCCCCGCAAAGAATCTACGTTTTCTAACCCCAAAATTTATTATTACCCTCAATAACTCCATTAAAGAAGAAACCACTCAAAACACCATAATAACTCCATTAAAGAAGAAACAACTCAAAACACCATCAATCGGATTGTAGTTTCCAAGTCAAGATTGAAACTTTGGTTACTTTTCAAAGAACCATTCAGCTAACTCAAATCCCATTCTTTTTTTATATTGATTCTAAGAAGAATCAGAAATAAAATGTTTTGGTAATTTATAACAATTATTTTATAAAAACAAAAAACCCCAAATAAAATGTATATATTATTCAAGTCAAGATTGAAACTTTAGGTATTTTATAACAAAATGTTTATTTTTTTCAAATTTGAGGAGGAAGATGAGGTTTAGATTTTACCACTTTTTTTGAACTATTTAATTATTGTTTTCTTTTATTTTGCTTAATAATTAGTATTGGATAAATTATGTTTAGTCCTTTAAAATAGTATGCAATACTTTTGACGTGGTAAGTACGCATGTTAAAAAAATTGTTATGTAGATTTTTGTTGGCGTGTTTAATAGGAGTAACTAAAATGAATGAACTATATAATGTGAGTGTCTAAATTATAATTTAGAGTTTTTTATAATTGCGTGGCTATCTACATAGTTCACCCTATTTAAAATTGGTCTGTTTTTAAATATAATTTCTTGAGTTTTTTACCCAAATAATACAAAAAAATTTTAAAAAAACCAAAATAGTACAATTATTTTATTATGTACCAAAATGGTACAAACAGTAGTGGAGGGACTGTCACAAGCGGCGCCAATGGTGCCAGTGGCAGAGGCGGCACCCCCCATTTATTCGTATTTTTCTTATTTTTAGATTTTTTTTATAAACATAAAATACCGATAAAATATGTTTATGAAAAATTAAAATACGAAAAGAAATAAAAAACAAAAATACTATATTTACTGAAAGTAATGAAATCCGAAAAAAAAAAGAAAAATACAAACAAATGGTCAAAACAAGGGGTTTTCACTAAATTTATATAAAAAACACACTAAAATAATATATTTCAAACATTATGTACTAAAATAATATAAAATATGAAAATACGAAAATAGTATATTTTTTGAAAGTAATAAAATCCGAAAATAAGAAATGTATTAATTTAGTGTATTAATTTTTATATTATTTTATATTATTTTATATAGGCGGCACCCCCCTTTGTTCCTATTTTTCTTATTTTCAGATTTTATTACTTTCAAAAAATATACTATTTTCGTATTTTATTATTTTATATTATTTTATTACATAAAGTTTGAAATGTATTAATTTAGTGTGTTTTTTATATAAATTTAGTAAAAAACCCTCATTTTGGCCATTTGTTCGTATTTTCCTTATTTTCGGATTTTATTAGTTTCAAAATATATATTATTTTCATATTTTATTATTTTATATTATTTTAGTACATAATGTTTGAAATGTATTATTTTAGTGTGTTTTTTTATGTAAATTTAGTTAAAAAAACCCTTACTTTGGCCCTTTGTTCGTATTTTTCTTATTTTCAGATTTTATTATTTTCAAAAAATATATTATTTTCGTATTTTATTATTTTATATTATTTTAGTACATAAATTTTGAAATGTATTATTTTTGTGTGTTTTTTTTATATAAATTTAGTAAAAAACCTTATTTTGGCCCTTTGTTCGTATTTTTCTTTTTTTCGGATTTTATTACTTTCAAAAATATACTATTTTCGTATTTTATTATTTTATATTATTTTAGTACATAATGTTTGAAATGTATTAATTTAGTGTGTTTTTTATATAAATTTAGTAAAAAAACCCTTATTTTGACTATTTGTTCGTATTTTTCTTATTTTTGAATTTTATTACTTTCAAAAAATATACTATTTTTGTATTTTATTATTTTATATTATTTTAGTACATAATATTTGAAATGTATTATTTTAGTGTGTTTTTTTATATAAATTTAGTGAAAACCCTTATTTTAGCCCTTTGTTCGTATTTTTATTTTTTTCGAATTTTATTACTTTCAGTAAATATACTATTTTCGTTTTTTATTTCTTTTCGTATTTTATTTTTTCATAAACATATTTTTTTGGTATTTTATTTTTAAAACTATTTTTATTAAAAAATCCAAAAATAAAAAATACGAATAAAGGGGGGTAATTTACCAATAAAAGCCCTTTTTTTTCAAAATTTACCGAAATGGGCCAACTATTTAATTATTTACTGGAATGGTCCATTTTCCGCGAAATCGCGTCCACGTCAGCGCGATGTCAGGGTACGCGCCAGGAAATCGCGTCCACGTCAACGAGCTTTCTGACGTGGACGGAAATCGTGCCCTAGAGGACGCGATTTGCTGACGTGGCATGAACAGTTTATGTTTTTTAGCTTGAAAAACTTTGAAAGGCCATAACTTTTGGCTCGGTTGTCCGATTGAGACGATTTTTTTATTTCGAATAACTTTTCGAGATCTACGCGCTGACAAACTGCTTAGAGATGAATAGGGACTAATTTGTAAAGTATAATTTGTTAGTTACGAGTATAGGGACTAAAGTGTAATTATTTCAAAATTAGCATGAAATTTTTGTATTTAAGAATATTTGAAAGTTATGGAAGGACGAATTTGAATTTGAATTGAAAAACGAAGCTTAGATTTTAATATGACTATTTAGGTTTTAGGGACTAAATTGAATAAAATGGAAAATTTTAGGGAACTTCTCAAAAGTGGAATGAGCTGACTTATACCTATAACAGGATGATATAAGACAATTCTGTAAAAAAATATCCGGTGTTTACTTCAAATAAATAAGAAAAATAATGATTTGAATGTTTCAAAATTCAATTTTAAACCGAAAAAATCAAAATTTAGGGGCAAAAAAGGATCTTTTTCGACAAAAACTGCGGCAAACCGCCTTCGACGTTTGTCAGCGCGTAGATCTCGAAAAGTTATTCGAAATAAAAAAATCGTCTCAATCGAACAACCGAGCGAAAAGTTATGGCCTTTCAAAGTTTTCCAAGCTTAAAAACATAAATTGTTCATTGCGCTGACGTGGACGCGATGTCTTGACACGTACCCTAACATCGCGCTGACGTGGACGCGATTTCGCGAAAAATGGCACATTCCGGTAAATAATAAAAAAATCGGCTCATTTCGGTAAATTTTGAAAAAAATGGCTTTTATTGGTAAATTACCCTAAAGGGGGGTGCCGCCTATGGCAGTGGCACCTTTGGTGCCGCCTCTGCCACTGGCACCATTGGTGTCGCCTGTAGCAATCCCTCCACTACTTTTTGTACCATTTTGGTACATAATAAATTGCTTGTAATATTTTGGTATTTTTTTAAATTTTTTTTGTATTATTTAGGTAAAAAACCCTAATTTCTTCAATAGTAATAATTAAGTTTTAAATAATAAACATATTTAAATATTATACATATGTGTATTAAATAAATTACATTTAAGTAATAAAATAATAGATAAACAATGAGGATACATGTTTTGGTGCAGTGTGTGTATAAATTTAGCCTTCGTACAAATCTTTATGCATGGGTCTTCTTAAATTTAAACATTGTATGTACATTTATGTAATCATTTTATAATATCATACTTATAAATATTTATATCAATTACTTTTATACATAACTTATTTAATATCAATAGAAATGTGTATAAATTAAATATTTGAATAATCACCCTAAATATAATATTAAATTGCAAAAATTGAATACAATTACATATCATATATATATACACACAAAACTTAAACCTAATTACAAAAAAGATAATCATTATTTGAATTATTTTAACATTGTATTGTCTAAATTTTATATTTTATATTTTATATAATGTTTTAATTTATTTAAGCATTATTTTGGTTGACATTAAATAATTTTTTAATATAAAACTTACTATTAATTTTTAACTTAAATTTTATATAAATTTATTTATTTTGTAATTTATACATGTTATTAGTTACAAACAAACATTTAATACTATTTGAATCTTACACCATATTTGGTTGGGTGTAATGGCCTAATACGGGTCTATTACATTACGGACGGAATCCCCAAAATCCACCGATTTCTATTCCCTTCCTTTTAGTCAGTTTAGGTCCTGCTTTAGTTTTATGCCCTGTTTTACCCTCCCAATTCACGCTTCTGTTTTACCCAAAATCCACCGTTTCTTCCTTCTAGCTTTCTTCTCCACTCTCCTCGCCGTCTTCTCCTTCTCTTTTTTTACCTCTCTTTAGCGTCACAATTGGACTTAGAACACCGATCAGAAAGCAGCCTCCATCTCACGTTTTCCGTTCCTCTCCATCAGTGAAATTGTGTTGTGTCCATTGGAACCGGTAAGGAAGATACAACTTTATTATTATTATTGAACATACATATCTTAGGATTCTTTTGTGTTTAAGCTGTCTTGCAATGACAAATTTTGCAGTGGCATATATGTTTGATGATTCGATGTCTGAATTTTCATGCAAAAAGAAAATATTTTTGTTTGCTAAGAAATCGACAAAAAAAATGGGGTTTCTGCAGATTTGCTCTCTCTCTAATATTTTTTCAACAAGTTAACTAAATATAGAAATTGGGTTTTGTCCACGCAGAAAACCTACTAATATTGTGGATTGGGTTCTGCAAGTTATTAACTTTGACTTATAATTTGTTTTTGTTTGAAGTTATAGAATTTTAATGGAGTAATGACTTCGGATTGTTTTCTAACCTTGCGATGACCACATTTTGTTTTAGAAGGGGTTTCTGTTTGAAATTAAAATGAGAAACTGGATTTGGGTATTTCGATTTTTATCACATCATGTTAAATTTGAAGTTTTCTTTTTCTATTTTCTTTTTGATTTCTGTAATTTGCTAAATTGTGGATTTGATTGTTTGGCTGTAATGTGGTTTAGCAGAAGATTCACAATTGGTTTCTCTAGAATGTTTTGATCTATCATTTACTGGTATAGAAGAGTTGCCAATGGAGTTGAAATCCTGGACAAAGCTAAAAATGTTGGACTTGAGTTGTACGGACAATATCAGAAAAATCCCACAACATTTGATATGTAGTTTTTCCAAGTTGCAAATATTCAGAATGTGGTTCAGAATGTATCTGATAGATTATCCTAACGAAGACAATGTTTTAAAAAGGGGTAATGAAAAACTTATAGCTTGGAAGGTTTGTAACATTTGAATATATTAAGGATACAGATAAAAAGCATGTTTTGTTTAGAAAGATTCCTAAGCTTTAACTTGTTTCGATGTTGCACCGAAGCACTAAAACTTAGTGATTTTAGAGAATCCAATGTGTTCAATGTTTTATGCTTAGAAAATTTGGAACGTCTAAAGAAAAAAGGGTTGCTTTCTGTCGCAATGATGAGTCTCTGTCTCGCCAATGATTTTGAAATGCTGAGCAATGCAATGAAGTTCAAATCATGGTGAACAATTGTTGATTGTTCTAGTAATAAGTTATCCGTATCACACTGGTATGTAGATAGATGAGATATGACTGGTTATGCTAGACTGGATCAATGCAATTATGATATATGTCCTGTTTTTACTTTTTACACTCAATTTGCAGGCTAACTAGTTACTGAAATGTATGATAAGTCTGTCATAATTCTTGTTGGGTTGCAATATGATGAGCATCAATTAATTTACAATCACTTGCATGAATCGTGAAGTTGACATGTCTGAAATGATGGCATGCTGAAAGTTTTACAGTAATTAGTTTCTTTTGTGACAGGAGAGTGAAGCTGCTATCTTTAGAAGGATGCTCGTTGTTGACAACTGAAGGTCTGGAAGCGGTGATTCTTTCATGGCAGGACCTTGAAAATCTTATAGTGGTATCATGCAAGAACATAAATGAAAGCGACATATCTCCTGCACTTGCAACTTTGTTCTCCATTCTGAAAGAGTTGTTTCTTCAGCTGCATTTGGATCCTGCTAGTAGCAATACTTTGCCTACAAGTGGTAATGGGTCCATCACTCAAAGCATGAAAGTCACTAATAGCCAACATGGGAAGGTATGTACCGAGTTTGAGTAGATGATTATATATGTATATATATAGTATTGGTTAAGTTGCTCTATGATATTGTTAGTGGTGCTCTCTGTTCCTCTAACTGGCATGTTGTGGCAGCAGCTTTTTATGATTGTTTCATCATATAAAAGCAATTTTTAAACTTTTGAACATAGGGATTAAGCACTTGGCAGAATCAAAGTGATACTTTGACTAAGCATTTTTTTTGCACTATAGTTAGTTTATCAATGCTTACTTGGCCTTCTTTTTTACTTTTTAACTTTAGTAAGTATTTGTCTTAGATTTATCCTGTATCAATGGAACAATGCTTGCATGTCCATGTTTTATCCTTTAGAAGAAAAGGGTGGTTTAGGCTAACTTTGTTTGGGAAATATGCCATGATTATTTTCATAATGTTAGTCTCTCGATGGTATCCATCTTTCAAGGGTCTTTTAGAGGCTTAGTTACTCTTTTATCTATTTTAACTTTCAGAAATCGTTGGTCATGCGCATAAGGATAGCTTACAAGATAAACAACAAAGATGTTGTAGAAGAGGGGCAAGTCAGCAATTTCCCTCGCGATTTGTGAGGATGATTGATCCAGAGATGCTGAAGATATTCACGTACCACCTTTCCTTTTTCTTTTAACTCTCAGAAACTTCATCTCACAACTTGTAGTGATATAGACTGGTAATGCAATCGTTTTGTTTCAAATCTTGTAACCGTGGGGGAACATAAGATTTTGTTGGGGTTTGTGTTGTGTTGTGTTGATTCCTCAAAATTTTTCTCATCTTAGGTGATTTTATGTATATTATCATCTTCATTATAATTTCACTTGTCATCCAAGTATTAGTGTGTTTTTTGTTTTGGTCATTCAATTCTAAAATTTTCAATTTTGCCACCAATGTTATTCACATTGAATTTTTGTTGTCACTCTTCTGTCGAATTGTGCTTTTTTTTTTTGCATAATAATAAAATTAGCTCTCAACATTTACGTATTTTATCAATTTGGTTACGGTTCTTGTTAAAGGGAGGTTGGTCTCGAATCTTTAACGAAAGATATTATCTCGTTCAGGGGTTTTTATCTCCCTTAGGGAGTACTTTAGTTGATGTAGATACGACTTGTAAGCTTATAGAAGAGGTATCAATATTTGTTAGAAATATGAAAAATGCATCTGTTAGGAATTAAACCATCAACCATTGGCATCACTTGCTAGCCTAGCTTCCATGATTGTCATTTTTTTACTCTTCATCTCTTTGCTTATTTCTTCAATTTCTTCCAAAATTTCCACCAATGTTGAGATTTTGTTAAAATCTTCATGTAAGCAATTTCTTAAGCTCATTTTCTCCATAAATTTCATCACTACAACCTAAGGTTTATGAAGCTTTTGTGAGAGAAGACAAACTAGTGTGAGAAAGCTTCAACAATAGTAAAAAATGGTTTACTACACCTCCATTAGTTTAATATTTGTTGAGCAATGTCATGAAAAAGCTTAAAAAGTATATGTTAATATTGGATATTTTCTTTTTATTGTATGAAAATGGGGAAATGTTGGTTCATATATTTAATAATAATTATTTTAAAAATTATATTTTATAGTATTATATATTACGATTTTAGTAAATTCATATAAGAATATTTATTATTAAGAATTTTATTAAATTATATATTTTTATTAAAATATATTTAATATATTTTTATTAAATTATATTTAATAATAATTATTTTAAATTATATTTTATAGTATTATATATTATGATTTTAGTAAATTCATATATTTTAATTAAATTATATTTAATAATAATTATGTTAAAATATGATTAAATTATTTATTATTTATATTAATAATCTTATTAAAATTTAATAATAATAATCATCTACCTAAAAAAAATTCTGCTAAGGGTATTCTAGTCATTTTAGTTTTTTCCTTATGCTATTACACCTCTATTCCATTCAACCAAACACAAGAATACCATTATGCCTCTATTCCATTTCATTCAACCAAACAAAAGAATTACCTATTACGCCTCTATTCCATTACGCATCTATTCCATTACACCTCTATTCCATTACAACGAACCAAACGTGCTGTTAGTGTTTTTTAAAATTTTACATGAAGATTATTCCTAACTTTTATTGTAAATAAAACTATGATTATAGTTTTAATCATAGTTTTGTCTCACATTAAATCATTTTGTTTAATATATGTTTATATTTTTATTAATGAAATATATTTTAATTAACACATGATTATTATGTGTAAAATAGTTTTTAATACTATTTAAATTTCAATATTTTTCCCCCAAAATTTATACATATATATTCAAAAAATTACAAACATTATATTCTAAATAATATATATAGTAAATATATGCTTCGCACGATAAATAAAACTAATATCATATAAAGGAAGGCACGGAAGCATATATGGAAACATTGAGTTCTTGGAGTTCCAAAATATTTTCTTTTTTAGTTATATTTAAAGTGGATCCCATTTTTTTTTTAATTTTAAATATGATTTTCTTTCCAAATTTAATTAGAATTTATTTACAATTTTTAATGATATTGTATAATTACATTAATAAGAGATTTAAATATATCAACTTTAAACTCATAATTATATTTGTTTTATTGATGATATATTAACGCATGAAATGACACGTCAATCGATAATGATAGTTACATTTGCTTTATTAATAATATGTGAAATCATATATTAACATTATAATTACTTTTTAAAAAAGTGATAAATCTCAAAACTATATTTGAACTATGGTTCAATGTGAAAATTCTATACATGAATTTTGATTTTGTGCATTTTATACATGAAATTTTGGTTTGATCTAATTCTTATAAATTATTAACACAATTATTGATATAACATCATTTTATGTTTATATACTACATATATAAATAATTATGTTTATCCAATATAAAAATAAATTGATGTATTTATTTCTTTAAGGCTCCGTTTGTTTCACTGAAATGGCTTCCGAAAAATTATTTCTGGAAAATGACTTACTTTTTTGAAAAAGCTAATATTTTCTAGTGTTTGGATGAATCTGTGTAAAATATTTTCTTTTGTTTGGCAGGTTCTTTAAAAATATTTCATAAAAGTAGTTTTCAATTAAACAAACATACATTTGATTTTTTTTCATTGTTTAATTGAGTTTATTTTATATCTATAATTTTATATTTTACATTGTTTTTACATATTTTAAAAATATTTTGTTAAATTTAGGTTTATTGCAACGATTATTTTTTAGTTACATGACTACCAACTGAGCATTTTTTTATTTAAAAATGTAACATTAACAAAATTGACCAAAAAATCAACAATGTCAGCAGTTGGACTTGATTTTCAAATCTCGAAAGTAGAGGGACTAAATTCTTGAAAATAAAAGTACAGAAACTAAATTGCAAATTTGTGAAGAGTATATAAACTTATGACATATTTTAAAATTTATACTACAAAACATTTATTATTAATATATTTATAATTGTAATAAATATTTAGTATTAAAATATTAATATTGATATTTAAAATTATTATTTTTAAAATTTACTATTAAAATAAAATTTAAATATTAAATAATTTATTAAAAATAATAAATTATATTAACTATATTAATAATTTATTATATGACTAAATATAAATAATTAAATACGTATGTTTAATACTATTAAAAATAATATTTTATATTAAAATTTTAAATATTTAAATATTTTTAAAAATAAAAAAATTATTATCAATATAATAAAATTAAACTTGATTTAAGTTAATTTTTATATAAAAGTAAAATTATCTATTGAGGAGCTCTTTTCCGAAAAATGACTTACGCTTTTCAAAAGGGTAAGTCATTTTACAAGGAAAAAGGCTTATTTTCCGTTGACTTGTAAGTCATTTTACGTTGACCAAGCTGTTTTCTGTGAAATAAACATAGGAAAATGCAGAAAACATTTTCCGTAAAACCTTTTACATGTAAACAAACGGACCCTAAATGTGTATGATTAAATTAAAATTAAAGTTTCAACTATACATTTGAACCACAATTAGAGTTTCACTTGTATAATTGCACCAAATTAAATTTTATGTATACAATTGCACATTAAATTAAAGTTCATGTATAATTTTGAGATTTATCCCTTTAAAAAATGTTCCCATTAATCAACATGAGTATTAAACATCATATGATAATCACAATGTATAAAAGACCTAAAACTGCAACTAATAATATAGAACAAACTATATAAAAAAATAGAAAAAGTACTTAAGTTTACATTGGTGTAAGTCAAAAGTGCTCTCTCGTAGTCTCCCAAAGAAACAGGTTTGTTGTGGTTGGGTTCTGAGTAGGGTGGTGACAAAGATAGTTATGGAGAGGGATGACATCTCTCTCTTAGAAGAAGAATTGGTACATCTGACAGTTAAAAGCTCACCAGTAGTCTCCAGTGGAAACCTGACTCTCTTAGGAACAGTCTGGACAACGAAAACCTACAATCCGAATAGCTTTTGAGCCCAATTAAAAAGCATATGGAAAAAAAAAGAAATTTGACATCAAAATTGTTTGTCAAAACCTATTTATGATTGAGTTTGATGATGAGGAAGATCTGGAATTACAACTGGCAGGAAGGCCTTGGCTTTTTAGACGAAATTTGGTGATTTTCAAAAAATTGGACAAGGCAATGGAAAGCAACCTTCATTTGGTTGAGTTTCCCTTTTGGCTTAAAATAGGTTCTTGTCCACCTGAATGTGAAAATAAAGATCTTACACATACAATTGGATCCACTTTTGAAGGAATCATTAGTTCAGAAATAAATAGGGATTTCTGTTGTATAAAAGTGGAGTTAGATGTTCAAAAGCCTTTACGTACAAGAATTTTCATTCTGGCTAGTATGCAAGGAAAATCTTGGGTCCCTTTTAAGTATGAAAATTTGCTTGGATTTTGCTTTGGATGTGGGCGAATGGGACACAGAATTAAGGAACGTAAAGATACTCTAGATGAATCTAAGGAATTTTGCAAGAGACGATGTACCTTTTTCTTTAGCTCTAAAAGCATAATCAAGCTTAATGGGGAAGCTAAGTATGCGGCTAGGAGCAAATATGAAGAAATCAATGACGCAATGTTTCTACTTGTTAGTACAAAACTCCGGTAAGGAAAAATCTCGAACACACGATCGGAACTCGAAAAGAAAAAGAAGAAATAGGACAGGCTCCAAGGCGTGTATCAAGCCACTATCTTTAAGGTTATATTCGCCCCCACTTATCTTCAGTGTGCAAACGAGTTCCAAGCAAATTAACCTCGAGGATACAATGAAGCCAATGACTATTTGCGTTTTGCACTGACGAGAATAATCCACTATGCACTGAGTAATGTATAACAAAAACTCAATTTCTACAAAGGATTTCTGCAGCAATACTTTATAGAATAATCTAATAATATTAGAAAATGAAGGAAGAGAAGAAATAATATTAGAATTTGTTGATATGATTTCCAAATGAAATCCCATTCCTATTTATAGGAATTTTCATGTCTCTTCATAGAGACATCTTTCAATAGGTGTCTTTATGAATAAATAAATAATAATAATTATTCATTTAATTTTGTAACTATTCAAATAATATTTTTTGAATAGTTATAATTCTTTTTTAAAAAATCAAATGATATAACTTTTGACCAATGACCAAAAGTTTTATCTTTTGATTAATTACACCCATTCATTTATAGTTATTGGGATACTATAAATATTTGAAAATATTCCAACACTACTTGGGGTAATCTGATGAAACAAGAGGGAAAATAAAAATTTTGATATAGTTTAGGGCAAAAGGTGGACGACGGTGAAGGACAATTCGGGAATAAGGGAGGTAGAAACCAATCTGGACTCTCACTTGTCATGACTAGATATCAAGGAAAAAGATAAGGATAAAATTTGGTGTGATGATAAGAATGAACGCAATGATAAAGTCTTCTATTCTAAAATTTCAAATAGTGATAAAATGGAACAAAGTGGGCCTTTAATTTGGGTTAGCCCTCCTTCAGCTACGAAAATGGGCCAAGTAGATTCATCTCATAACATCATTGATGAACCCAAGGGATTAAGGAAATGATGGAGACAAATAGGAAATAATACCCTAATGGATCAAAGTGAGGGGGCATTCACTTATCAGAAAAGGAAATGGGATTGGGAGCGTCTAGAGGATTTAGGATCACTCTTTGTAGGTAAAGTTAGGGGGAAAAGGGCAAAACTAGTAGCGGAGGAATTTGAAATTGGAGAAAACATATTTCAAAGGGGTAATTCTATAGGAGAAGATCAAACATCACCAAATCTAGGATCGATGACAGCCAGTTGGCTTGCCGACCAGGCGTAATAAAAATCTTATACTGGAATGTCTGTGGTTTGGGAAACCCACGAGCAATGCGTAGACTTCGGAATGTACTGAAGTTATATAAGCCCTAATTTTTCTTCTTTATGAAGACGAAACTTGATAATCATAAGATGAAATTAGTTAGGAGGTAATATGGTTTCATAAACGGGATTGAGGTAGGGGAGGAAGGGACCAAAAGTGGTTTATGTTTAGCCGAAAAGGAGGAGGTGGATATTATACTTAGGAGTTTCTCTAGGAATTATATTTATATGATGGTTAAGTCAAAAGAAGTGGATTTGAAATAGAGTTTTACGGGGTTTTATGGATTTCTGTTTTCAAACAGAAGAAGTGATTTGTAGACTGAGTTAAGAAGACTGAGGACGACTATTGATCTTCCATGATTAGTTTGTGGAGATTTTAATGAAATTTTATATGCGTCTGAGAAAATGGTGGATTGCCAAGAGAAAAAAAAAAGAATGGAGTAGTTTTGAGAAACTCTTTCGGATTGTGGTATTTATGATATGGGTTTTTTGGGTCTATAGTTCACATAGGAAAGGGGAAATTTGTCAGAAATGAATATTAGGAAGCGACTTGATAGGGGAGTGGTGAATACAAACTAGTTAGAGCGATTTTCACATGCTTTAGTTCGACATTTACCATATTTTTTCTTTGACCATTGTCCCCTCCTAATTCAATTAGAAGAAAATGGTACAGAGAGGAACAGAGAAAATTTTTATTTTGAAACTTGGTAGATGATGGAGGAGACCTTTGAAGGAGAAGTCCAAAGACTATGGAGTTTGACAAGTGGGGATTTCTTACAAAAACTGGAAAGCTTTGGTAGGGGTTTGATGGGATGGGGTCGATGCATTCGGTGGAAAATGAATGAATTAAAAGCGAAGCTGAACCGAAAGCTGAAAGATTTGATGAATGCAGATTGACAAAATGAAACTTTAGACGATTTAATTGATACAAAAATCCAATTAAATTGAGAGGTTGACAAGAAGGAACTGCACTGGGAACAAAGGGCGAGGATTAATTACCTTAAGCCCGGCGATAAAAACACGAAATTCTTCCATACCTTTGCCTTGTTGTAACATCCCGATTTTCAGAGTGACGGAATAGTGATTTTGGGACCACAAATTTCATCGTGTCAACTTGTAAATGTTATTTTTAGAATATTTATAGTCATTATAGCTTTATTAAAATTTGGTTTAGAAATATTAACGTTTAGTTAGTTAATTTAGGAAAAATGACTAAATTGAAAAAGATATAAAAGTTGTTAAATAATGCATTTAGGTGATTAAATCGATTATTTATTAATTTAAGAAGGATCTATATGGTAATTATGCCTTAATTAATGAGGTGGGACGACATTAATAAGGAAAAATATTTAAAAAAATAGTAATTAATGGCAAAATGATAAATAAATTGAAATTAGTTAAAAACAAATAGAAAAACAAAACAATTTCTATTCATCTTCTTCATTTGGTCGAATTCAACATTTGGGGGGAGATCTTCACATTTCTGTTCTTTATCTTCTTGCATGTGAGTTCAATTCTTACCCATTTCTTATAATTTTTATGTTTTTGAGATCGTTGCAACTTAGTCCAGCTAGTCCGTACCTTCATTTCTGATTCTATTAAAAATTTTGGAAGTTTCCATTGTTGAATACTAGATTTTTTTTATAAATAATCATGTATTTGGAACTTTGATTGTGTTGTGTGATGATTTGGTAAAGTGATTTTTGTTAAATTTTGATTTTTACGATTAAATTGTGAAAATGTCAAAATATTAGGGTTGGATAGTGAATTTGATGTTTATTAGGGGATTTTTGAGGGCCTAGAATATTTGGATAAATTATTGATTTGAGAAAATTGGTTAATTTGCTGAATTAACTAATTAAGGGATTAAATTGCAAAAATTATAAGTGTTTAGGGTAATTATGTAAATTTGAAAAATAAAAGGGTATTAACTGTAAAATGGATTGGAAATGAAATATATGCTAATAAATGAGTAATTTTATATTTTATATCAAGATTCCATATATATTCGTGGAAAAAGAAAAATAGCGGAATAGTCCTTAAACTTCTACAATTACTACAATTCAGTCCAGGTAAGTTCGTACGGTTAAAATTTAATATTTGTATTAATTGGTGATTGGTATTATATATATTCTATTATTAGAAATGAATTATTGTTTAAATTATAATATTGAATTTGATATTCAGTTTGAATTGAACGTGGGATTTGAGTACATTTGTGATTTGGTGTATTACGGGGGTTTGGAGTAGAGATGGTACTGGAAGGAGACATCATCATTTTATCCAAGTAAACAGGGGTTCAACATTTGTTGCAAACTCTCGCGTTTTACTTTCTGTTTGGCGTGATTGGGTGGATCAGCTCTCACGAGCTTCTGTTCAGCTCTTACAAGCTTCTGTTTAGCTTTCAAGCTTCTTTTGGTGTATTCGAGAGGACCAACTTTTATGAGCTTTTATTGAAGATGTACTCTTACCCGTAAGTTGTTCTTCGAATGGAAAATCTCGGTAAGGTGATTTATTTAACAAATTTGAAAGACATGTTATTTATTTTTGTATTGATTTGAACACGGATGTATTTATCAATTGAACTTATGAATGACAAGGAGTTCTCTTGGACGATTTTTATTGTTTGATTTATTATAGTTAGTTCGGTAAGATTTTCGTTTAACTCGTCGAACTTACTAAGCTTCATTAAGCTTACTTGTGATGTTTAATGTCATTGTAGATTTTCGGAAGGTTGGACGATCGGATCGGCATTCAAGGCACACTATCCAGTTTATCTCGGTAGTTTTTGAAATGCTTAATTTAGATTATATGGCATGTATAGGCTTTTGTGCAGTTTTGGTTAAAGTTTGGCTTATGTAAATATTATGAATGATATTTTGTTTATATAACCAACTTGAATATTGGTATGAGAATGAGGTATAATTGTGAGGCTAGTATATGTGATATATATATGTATTTGAAAAAGTTGATGAATTGAATTGATGTTTATTTTATGGTGAAAATGTTATATACTTGTGGTACCATTAAGGGTACATAGGTTAGACACTATTTAGGTTGGTTTGACATGTTTATGGCTCGATTATTATCATTTTGGATTGGTATTTTGATTAGTATTTGAGTTTCTTAAGGTCTAAGCAATTATGAAATGGTAAACTTGTGTTTTAAGGTTCATTTTTGGACCTGTGACATGGGCGTGTATCTCAGCCGTGTGTGACACACGGCCGTGTGTCCCTTATAGGTTCAATGCATACAACTCAGGCTATTACACCGCCTAGCACATGGCCTGGCACATAGGCGTGTGAGATCATTTCGAAGGGTATACGGTCTGGCACACGGGCGTGTGGCTTGGCCGTATGACCCAAATCAGTAAGTTACACGGGCACAGACACGAGCTGGGACACGTCCTTGTGTCTCTATTTTGAATGTCCACACGGCCTGAGACATAGGCATGTGTCTCAGCCGTGTGAGTGACACGACCGTGTGACCCCTGTAGTCTAAATTTTTTAACTTTTTCCTAAAATTCCCAAATGTTTCTGATTTAGTCCCAGACTATTTTCAAAGTATTTTTAGGGTCTGAAGGCTCGATTAAAGGACATTATGAATGTGTAATTAGATTATGTTTGTATTGATGTATGAATTGAATGGTTTACTATTTTGTTAGTCTGGTAATGCTCTGTAACCCTGTTTCGACGACGGATATAGGTTAGAGGTGTTTCATTTAGTGGTATTAGAGCTACGATTTAGTCTATTCTCAGACTGAACTTAGCGTGTGAAATGTCTAGAATTACATGCCATATAAATTTGTGATAGTGTAATGTGTATGATTCGATCTAACCTTCGTTTTCTTATAGATTGTAAAGATGTTAGACGAATCTAATCGTGTTGACAATGATGAGGTTAACAGTAACGTACCGACTTCTGATCATGGGACGAGTAGTAATGTCCCAATTCCTCTGACTCAGGAACATGAGCTTAAAAATATGTTCTTTAGGTATATGAACTAGTGGTTCAGTGAGTTTATGCAAGTGAAAAATCTGGCTCAATGACCTCTACCCCCTATTATACCACCTGTTGTACCTCTGGTAGCACTTCCACCTCCTTCAGTGATTGAACGTAATAGACGTATTCCAGTTGAGAAACTTAGAAAGTGCGATGCTGAAGAATTTCGGGGCAAATTAGAAGATGATCCGGTTAAAGCTGAGTACTGACTTAAAAATATATTACGAGTTTTCAAAGAAATGACTTGCTCTCCTGATGACTTTCTTAGATATGTTGTTTTGTTATTAAAAGAGGAAGCGTATAGTTGGTGGTCGATAATAGTAGTTGTGGTACCGAGGGAGAAAATTTTCTGGGAATTCTTTCAGACCAAGTTTAAAAAGAAATATGTCGGGAAAAAGTATCTGGACAAAAAAAAGAGAGAATTTCTTGAGTTACGTCAGGGAAATAGATCGGTAGCTGAATACGAGAGAGAATTTGTGTATCTTAGTAAATATGCTCAAGAAATTGTACCTACTGAAGAACAAATGTGTATCTGATTTAAAGATGGCTTGAATGAAATACGAGAATTTGTTGTCTTGTCTCATCGTGAGCAGAAAATGGAAGAAGTGTACAATCACAAGCTACAACAGGATAGACGGATTCAAGAGTTCCACAAGAGAAGTTCTTCCAAGTCATATTCTGCATCACCGGCGAAGAAGACTAAAGATGATTTTAGCCGAGCTACTTTAGTGTTTGAGCATCTGAACAAAAACAAGACTATTCAACATGATTTCAGAGTACCTACTAGACCAACTGATAGTGTGGGTAATGTATAAAATGTTTCAAAGCCCAATTGTAGGTATTGTAGGAAATATCATATTGGCGAGTGTAGAGGTAAATCGGGAGCCTGTTATAGATGTGGATCAACTGATCATTTTATTTTTAATTGTCATAAATTGCCAAAAGAGGATGAAGATCAGAAAGAAAAGCAAATGTCTACCTCTTAGAAAAGTAAACGTCTAGGCC
Organism: Gossypium hirsutum; assembly: GCF_007990345.1. Taxonomy (NCBI): domain Eukaryota; kingdom Viridiplantae; phylum Streptophyta; class Magnoliopsida; order Malvales; family Malvaceae; genus Gossypium; species Gossypium hirsutum. The sequence continues at coordinate 49,492,108 of NC_053437.1, forward strand.
AGAATAGTGCTACTGAGACTACTCGTACGGGAATGAAAGACACTGTCGTTCGGCCAGAGGCTAGAGCACCTGCTCGCAGCTACGCCATTCAAGCCAGGGAGGAAGCTACTGCTCCAGATGTGATTGCTGGTATATTCTATCTCTTTGATGTTACTGTGTATGCATTGATTGACCCTAGGTTGACTCATTCTTATATTTGCATTGCATTAGTAATGAAAAAGAAGTTACCTATTGAATCTACTAATTATGATATTCAAGTTACTAATCCACTAGGTTAGAGTACGATAGTTAACTTAGTTTGTCGTAATTTTCCACTGAAAGTTAGGGGCTATGAATTCTCTGCTGATTTGATGTTGTTACCCTTTCTAGAATTTGATGTTATCCTGGGTATGAATTGGTTATCTTTGCATGATGTTGTGGTAAATTGTAGACAAAAAAGATAGGAGAGATGATTTCAGTTGAGTCTGAGAGTCCAAAAGATGTTTTCAGAATTATTTTAGCTTTTATTGCTTAGAGATTGATACGAAAAGGTAGCGAAACATTTCTAGCATATATCCTTGATACCCGAGATTCAGAGTCGAAGTTAGATCAGTTACCAGTTGTTAGTGAGTTCGTTGATGTATTTCCTAAAGAGTTTTCAGGTTTACCTCCTGATCGTGAAGTTGATTTTGTGATTGATTTGGTTCCTGGAACTACTTCGATATCAATATCATTATACCGTATGGCAACAGCTGAACTAAAAGAATTGAAAGCACAGTTGCAAGAGTTATTAGACCAAGGGTTTATTCGACCGACCGTGTCTACCTGGGGTGCACCTGTATTGTTTGCGAAAAAAGACGACTCTTTCAGATTGTGTATAGACTACAGACAGTTGAACAAAGTCACGATAAAAAATAAATACCCTTTTTCCATGTATCGACGATTTGTTCAATCAATTTAAAGGTGCCACAGTATTCTCGAAGATAGATCTCAGATATGGGTATTATCAGTTGAAGGTTAAAGATTGCGATGTGTCAAATAATGCTTTCAGAACTTGTTACGATCATTATGAGTTTCTGGTAATGCCATTTGGTTTAACTAATGCCCCTGCTGCTTTTATGAATTTAATGAGCCAAGTTTTTTAACCTCATTTGGATAGATTCGTTGTTATGTTTATTGACAATATAATGATCTATTCCAAGACAGAATCCGAGTTTGCTCAACATCTGAGAATCATATTACAAACTTAGAAAAGCAATTGTACGCAAAATTTAGTAAATGTGAATTTTGGCTTCACGAGGTTGGATTTTTGGGTATCGACCGACGGGATTTGAGTTTATCTGAGTAAAGTTTCTGCTGTGATGAATTGGAAGACTTCGAAAAATGTTTCAGAAGTGTTTAGTTTTCTGGGTTTAGCAGGTTACTATCGATGTTTTGGTAAAAAAATTTCGATTATTGATTCGCCGATGAATAGATTATTATAGAAAAATGTTGAGTTTGTTTGGTCCGATGAGTGCCAACAGAGTTTTGATCAGTTGAAGAAAGTATTGATGGAAGCCCTAGTCTTGACTCAGCCTGAATCTGGAGTAGCGTATGTTGTTTATAATGATGTATCTTTTAACAGTTTGGGTTGTGTGATGATGCAATCATGAAAGGTAGTAGCTTATGCTTCTTGACAATTAAAGTCGCATGAGAAGAATTATCCTACTCATGATCTCGAGTTGGCCACGATTGTATTCGCTTTGAAGATTTGGAGACATTATTTATACGACGAGAAATGTCATGTGTTTATAGATCACAAAATTTTAAAGTATTTAATGACTCAGAAATAATTGAATTTGAGATAGAGATAGTGGTTAGAGTTACTGAAAGATTACGATCTGGTTATTGATTATCATCCGGGAAAGGTTAATTTAGTTGCGGATGCACTTAGTCGAAAGTCGTCATTGTTTGCACTTCGAGCGTTAAATGCCCATTTAGTTCTTAATGAAGATGGTTCTATATTAGCGGAGTTGAGAACGAAACCCCTATTTCTACAATGAATTCGAGAATTGTAATATGAAGATTCGAGATTGATGATGAAATTATAGTTGATTCAGGATAATTTGAGTTCAAAGTATAGTATTGATGGTAGTGATATATTGCGCTATCGTGGTAGAATTTTTGTTCCGAATAATTTGGAATTGAAACATGATATTCTTTTTGAAGCTCTTAGTAGTACATATTTTATTCATCTGGGTAGTAAAAAGATGTATTGTGACTTGAAACAAATTTACTGGTGGTCAAGTATGAAACGAGAAATTTGTGAATTTATAGCTAAATGTTTGATTTGCCAGCAGGTGAAAACAGAACATCAGGTACAGTCAGATTTACTACAACCTGTTATGATTCCTGAATAGAAGTGGGAGCGAGTCACGATGGATTTCGTATCTGGTTTACCTATAACTCCGAGAAAGAAATATTTGATATGGGTGATTGTTGACAGATTGACTAAATCGACACATTTTATTTTAGTCAGAACAAACTTTACACTTGAGAGATTAGCGGAACTATATGTATCTGAGATTGTTAGACTACACGGAATTTCGACATCAATTATTTCAGATTGAGATCCGAGATTTACATCAAGATTTTGAAGCAAACTTTATGAGGCTTTAGGCACTAAGCTTAATTTCAGCACGACATTTCATCCTCAAACTGACGTGTAATTAGAACGAGTGATTCAGATTCTTGAAGATATGTTGAGATCTTGTATACTCGAATTTGAAGGTAATTGGGAAAAATATTCACCGTTAGCTGAATTAGCGTATAATAACAGTTATCAATCCAGAATAAAAATGGCACCGTTTGAAGCTCTTTATGAGAGAAAATGTAAAACACTGTTATATTAGACTGAGCTAAGTGAATCCAAAATGGTGGGGCTTGATTTGATCTGAGAAACTAAAGATTAAGTTCAGATTATTTGGGATAGTTTGAAAGCTGCATTTAATCGTCAGACATCGTACACTGATCTGAAAAGAAAAGATATAGAATTTGCTATTGGTGATCGGGTATTCTTAAAAATCTCTCCGTGGAAGAAAGTGTTACGGTTCAGCAGGAAAGGAAAGCTCAGTCCGAGATTTATCAGACCGTATGAAATTGTTGAAAGAATCAGGCTTTTAGCTTACAGATTAGCTTTGGCCTTTGAACTTGAGAAAATCCATAATGTGTTCCATGTATCGATGTTAAGACGATACAAATCTGATCCTTCACATGTGATTCCTCATAGTGAGGTTGAGTTACAGTCAGATTTGACATATTCGAAGGAACCAGTGAGAATTTTAGCTTAGGAAGTTAAAGAATTGCGAAATAAAAAAGTTCCGTTAGTAAAAATATTGTGGCATCGTCATGGTTCAAAAGAAGCTACCTAGGAAATGAGTTATTAGGGTTATTAGGGTGATAGGTAGGATGATTACCTTATAAGTCCAAGGTGGAAAAGAAAATCTATATTGGTAACTAACCACCCAATTAAGTGATTAAGGAATTAAAATTTATGAGTAGAAGGATGTTTGGGAATGGAGATGGATAAAGGAAAGAATGTACGCAAGAAAAAGACAAAGTACGCAGTTATGGTGAGACACTTGTGAAACTAGCAGTTATGGTAAGACACTTGTGAAACTACCAAAGCTTGTTGAGTGGCTTAGGATCAGCCAGGGGAAAATCGTTTAGCGACCTATTTGCTTATATATAAGTTCAGGGAATGAAACAAAGATCGCCAACCCGGATTGAGAGAAATTGTCCCAAGACGATCATGGAGTTAAATGTGTTTAGTTATTTTATTATTCTAGCAAGTTTGGGGTTATCTTGCATTGTATAGTAAAGAAACTCACTGAGTTCATTTGAACTTACAAAATCTAGCTATGTAGGACTCGTTGGATGAGTAAGGACCTTAAGGAGAGACCCAACCTGACCGAGATATATCAAGGAGTAATCATTAGTTTGGTGCCATGCACATAGGAATGGGGTACCTTTAGACGCTTTGCTTATGGGTCAAATATAATGTAATCAAACAGTTCTTTTAGAGTTTGAAATTAGAGATAACTTATTTTAATTTAAGGCTTTTATTGTAAGAATATTTATTAATGAGTAACAAACTTTGCTCTTTAAAATAGTTAAGTTGGAAATTTGTGGTTAGGACCAGTCTGGTTAAATTGTGGCATTTCGTACCTAGATTCAACAATTGGGTCTGGTAAGGGTTTTACAAGTTCTTTCCTCATTTAAAAGGACCAACAAATAGGCCCAAGCTCAACCCTTCTAAGTCTAATTTGTCAAATTATGGCCTGATTTTTTAATATGAGGTTTGAACAATCCAAAAAAAATTTGAATATAAAATATCATGATCTAATAGTATTTTCATCATAAAAGCCTCAAAAATTGATCAAATTACCCTTTTATGGCAAAATTACTATTTTGTCCCTTTTACCTTTTTCACTATTTCTTCTCAAAATTTGATATGTAAACCAATTCAAGTTCACAATTCATAATAAACATTTAATATAATTCCATGAGTGGTGAAATTTTCACTTTTTCTCTTTTCCTTGTAAAATAAGAAATTTACAATTTAGCCCTTACACTATTTTTTTTCAATTTAATCCTGAAAGTGATTTTCATCTCACCAAATCATGTATCTAATCTATTTCATATCCAATAATCCACAATGATTCATATTTCCCCCCTTTAGACAACTTTGCACATTAGTCCTCATACCTTTTAAAATTTATGATTTGGTCTCTTTTATCATATTTTCACTTTTACAACTCTTTTCACGTAATTCCTCTTCCAACATCATTCCCTAAATTTTTCTCATAATTTTTTTCTTAATATGTGAACTCGAAATTATGTCACGTGTCATATTGGAATTTATGGGGTGTTACATTTAGCGTTTTCGTACTCAAATCAATTTGAAAAGTTGCATTTTAAACCCCTCCAGTGCTCCAAAATACTTGCTTTATGTTTTCATTTATCTTAGTCCCCAGAAAATATGTTAAGTGATTTTGAAAACGTGTTTAAATCTTTGTAAATGTTGAAATTGGTTTTATGAGAATTTATGATATGAACAATTCTTGATTTTTGATTGTTAAAGTGATTGTTTTGTCAATGTGATATAATTTATCAGTAACTATCATCGGGACAACTAAGAGGTGTTACATTATTTTTTGCCATATCTTTGATTATTCTCGCAACCTTTATAGGTGAATTACTTAATGATGCCCTATTAGTTACTACATCTAGATTACCTTTGATTGATTCTTTTAACCCAGTGTAGAAAGTCCAGATTTACAGCCAATTTGGCACCTAATGGTGAGCACACTTCTTCTGCAAGTCCTTGAACCATTTATATGTAAGAGTATGCCCAAAGATCAATCATGAGATGGTTGTAATAACATACTTGATTTACCATGTTTATTAATATAAGACTGTAATACCCTGAAAATTTTTACAGTAAGATATTATCTTTGATATAGTAAGGAAATAAAGTGACAAAAAGGAGAATTTCGAGTTATGATAACATTGGGAAGTATATTATGACATATTAATTAAAGAAAGGATTAAATTACAAAAGTGAGAAAAGTTTTGTTACCCAAGAGTAAATACTCAAAATTTGAGGGGTTAAAGTGTAAATATGAAAAAGTTGAAGGACCAATAATGTAAATATTTTAAGGATGGAATAATCTAGAAACTAAGGAAAATGGATGAATTGGGACCAAATTGAATAGATGAAGAATTATGAGGGACTAAATCATAATTTTACCAAATTAAGAGATGACTCAAGGATGGAATTTTAAAAGATCTAAAGGGAAAAATGGTCAATTAGAAGAAAGAGAAATCTAGAAAATAATGATGATGTTGGAGATATTTTAGATTAAATAAATAAATATTTAGTTTATTAATATTTTAATTTGATTTTTAAATGACATTTTATCATTTTATCATTATTTTATTTAGTATATATATATGGAAGAAAAGATGAAGAATCATCATCTTCTGTAACTGCCCGATTTTGGGCCTAGTCGAAACAGTGGTTTCGGGACCACAAATTCGACGAGGAAAAATTTATTTTTCTTATATTTTTATGGTCTACGATTTCACGGAATGATTTTGTGAAAATTTAGTTCGAAAATTTCGACGTTTGGGCACTCAATTTAGTTAAAAAGACTAAATTGTAAAAAGTGCAAAAGTTGAGGTCTACATGTTAGAGGTGTTCAATTGTTATGAAACTTCAAATTGGAGGTCCTTATATGGTAATTAGACCATTGGTTAAGTTGGTAGACAAAAATGGGCATCAGATAAGTGAAATAGGAAATTTTTAAGTTAGGGGCAATTTGGTAATCTAGTAATTAAAATGAATTAAAAGGGAAAAAGATGTCAAATTGGGCTCATCTTCTTCATTGGGACGAAATCAGAAAGGGGGGGAGCCATTTTTAGGGTTTTCAAGCTTCCAAGCTCCATAGTAAGTGATTCTAAGCCCCGTTTTTAATGTTCTTTACGTTTTTGGAGTCCCGGTAACTTGATTTTGCTTATTCTAGCAATAACTTAATCTAGGGTTTATATTTGGAAAAATACTCATATGTGAAATGTGTTTATTTTGATGTTTTATGGTAGAATATGAAACTAGAAATTATGTTAAGCAACTTTTACTAAGCGATTTTGAGTGAAAACGAGTAAAACGACATAATCGATAAAAATACTAAATGTTCATAAGTAAGTGTTAGAGTGGGAATTTGGTGTTGCCATAGAAGGGAAAAATGTTCAGTATGTCATAATACATAAGAATAAGGGATAAAGTTTAATTTCCGAGCCTAGGGGCAAAATTGTAATTTTGTGAAACTTTAGGGGCAAAATGTAATTTTTCCAAAATATGATTTTTGGACTGGATTGAATAATGTGAGTGTTAAATAAGTTAAATGTGTTATTATAAGTCAAGAAAGACAAGGAATTGACTTTGATTAGTGAAAAAAAATGAGAAAAAGTGAGAAATTTCCCGATTGAACATTCGGAATAAAAAGGGATACGAATGAAGTGACAGAAAGATCACATATGTGGCATGGACTGTGTGTAGGCCACTATGTGAAAGTGAAAGTGATGGTCACGTGTGTAGTACTATGTGTAGGCTACTACGTGTACCAGAATGATAGGTCTTATGTGTAGTACTATGTGCAGGCTACTATGCGTACCGGATAGCTTCGATCAAGTGTGTAGTACTATGTGTAGGCTACTACGTGTATCAGAATGATAGGTCGTATGTGTAGTACTATGTGCAGGCTACTATGCGTACCGGATAGCTTCGATCACGTGTGTAGTACTATGTGCAGGCTATTACGTGTATCAGATAGTGATGGTCACATGTGTAGTACTATGTGCATGCTACTATGTGAATCCGTATCATTGAATATAAAGGTGGTTTCTAAGTGCTGATTCCACCGTATCATTGACTGTGAAAGGGGTTGCTATGTGTTGATTCCCCGTATTATTGATTATAAGGTGGTTGTTAACTGCTGATTCCACCGTGTAACGGTTAATATTCCGAAGTGTTCATCGGGGAAATTAGATAAGTGAAAATATATGTGAATCGAATAAGGTTACGTGATAAATATTGGGTTCGATATTTAATCGACCCTTAAGTAGGATGAAAAGAAGTAATGAAATTATGAAAAAGTAAAATGTGCAACAAAACAGTTTTAGACAGTGACAATAGTGTGACTTTGAAAAATCACCAAAAATTGTGGAAATAGAATTAGAGAGTGAATAAGATATGAAATGAAATCTTAAGGAGTCTATTTTTACATGAAAGAAACAAGGGAAGCAAAAGAGTTACACATTTTTAGATATTTTAATCTTAGTAAGGCAAGGTCGGATTGATTTCGGAATCCCCTGTTCTGACTTTGGAAAATAGTTAAAAATTGTAAAAAAAAATTATGAGTTATAATTTATATGCTTAGAATCCTTAATGAGTATATTTTCAAAGAAAAGAAACGTAAATATCATCTGAATTCTGTACAATGAGATAATTCATTTTTAGTGAAGAGAGGTCAACGATGTTGAGCAGTGAAACAGGGGTGAATTTAAAGAATAAATTGTACTAATTGGCCAAGTTAAAAATTCTTAAAATTTTATCATAAGAAGACATAAGAGTCTAGTTTCAGGGAAAATTAACGGATCTTAATTTGGAGCTCTTTATCTTCAGATAAAAATGATTTAGTGACTCTGACTCAAATAGACAGCTTTGAATTTAAATATAAGTGAATAGTGAAATTATGTATAATGCTATTTAAGCATGTTTTATACATAAAGGATGTGGAATGGTGAGGAGGAGAAGGACAATAAAATGTATGAAAGAATTGTGTATAATGGTCATATGCCCGATTATAATCGGTAAATGTTAAATTGAATGGTAAATACGTATTGGTACCGAAGGAACTATTACGGTGTTGAAAAGCAATTGATCAAATATATAAGAAATTTAGTCATGATATATATAAATGATAATAATGATATATTGATGATTATATCATTGAGTTGCATTGATTAATTCGGTTTATGTGATGGAAATGTCAAGAACATTTGTCTTTGATATGTGATGATCATGGTTTAAGCTCATATGGGAAAATAAAGTTTCATAGTATGGGAGTGTGGTATTGAAATATATATATTGGATTGAGAAATTAATTTGAATTGTGAACATGAAATATTGTGAATTGAATAAAATGGAAATGGAGCTTTGAATTACATGAGTAAGTATCGGGTCTCGTTGGCCCTATTTGTTATGAATATAATATTTTGAGGATATGTTATAAAGAATTATAAAAGCATGTTAAAAATTTGAAGAGTTTAAAATTGAATGAAATTTTGTAACTCGATTTAATACGTTTACAAGTGTAAGTGTTCTAGTAATGCCTCATACCCTATTCCGGAGTTGAATACGAGTAAGGGGTGTCACATCTTCTCCCATGCATTCCAACGTATGAAGAGAAAAGAAAGAAAGAAACTTTCTTTTCTTTACAATTTGGTCCTCTCACTAAAATTTTACCATTTTCACTTAGAAATCAAAGAAATTTCCATAGCCACCAAGAGAGAAAATTGATAAGGAGACCATAGGGAGCTAGAATATCAATTTAGATTCATGAAATAGAAGTTGAAGGAGAGATAAAATCAAGTTAAAGATTGAAATCAATAGAGCAAGGTAAGAACATCAAGATTTCAATATATTTTTGAGTTTGATATTATTGAAAAAGTATGGAATTGATGTTAATGTAGGGTTTTGTTATATAAGATTCTATGTTCTTGATATGTTAGTGAAGGGAAGCAAGAGGAATTGATAGAAAATATTGTAGAGAAAGGAAAGGAGGGTGTTATAAATTTGATTATCAACATCTTGCACTAAAACAGTTTTGGACAGCAACAGTAGGTTAACTTTGAAAAATCACCATAAATCATGGAAATTTAATTAGAGGATGAAAAAAATATGGAATTAAATATTATTGAGTCTAGTTTCTCATAGAAGAAATGGTGTAGGAAATGGAATTGTAAATCATGAGTTATAATAAAGTTTGTGAGATAAGGTCAGAATGATTTTGGGTTCCCCTGTTTTGACTTTGGAAAATCATCAAAAATTGGATAAAAATGATTAGGGGCTTAAATTTATATTTTTAAAATCATTAATGAGTTTATTTTCAATATAAACAAACTGGGACATCATTCTAATTCTATACAAAGAGATAATTAATTTTTATTGAAGAGGGGTCGGAACTGTCAAACAGTGAAACATGGGAAACTTTAAAGAATAAACTGTACTTATTGGCTAAACCAAAAATTCTAAAAATTGTATGGTAATAAGATATGTGAGTCTAGTTTCAGATAAAAATTTTGGATCTCAATTCTGTGTTCTGTAGCTTAAGATATAATTAATTTAGTGACTATGACTCAAGTGAACAGCTTGTTATGGGTAAACAAGTAAATAGTGGTATTATGTATATATCAAGGATGTGGAATGGAGTGGAGGAGGAGGAAAAATATATGTGAATATTCAGCTAATATGATTTTATTTTAAAATGGCTAATTTACATGTTTTAGGTTCAGGGACTAAATTGAATAAAAGTAAAATTTTAAGGGTAATTTTGTAAAAATGTCAAAAATGACCAAATTGCATGAAATGAAATGTTTTATTATTTAAATTAATAAATTGAATGAAATATTAATTTAGATCAAGATTGGGTGGAAATTCGAGGAAAAAGGAAAATTACCAAAATGTCCCTAAATTTTGGTATTTCTGCAATTTAGCCCTGTAAGTTTGTGTAACTTGAATTATATTCTTAAATGCTTGAAATGTTTGTTATTGATGTGAATATGATTTGAATGTTCATTGTATGAAAATTGATGAAACATTGATATATTTGATAAAAGGGGGAAGAAATCCCGATTGAATGGAAGGAAAATTTGATGGATCTCTAAAAAGGAATTGACGGTAAAAAGGATCTAGCCCGGACAGGTGATCCTATCCTGATATGGCCCTCCCGAAGAATATGTGAAAAATGGATTTAGCCCGGACGGGTAATCCGAATTAGGGTCAGAATTTAGCCTGGACTGGTAATTCAGATCCAAGCTCATTAGAGTAATTGTCATTGTAGGAGATTTAGCCCGGACTGGTAATCCCGACAATAATCTATGAATTTATATTACAGGGGATTTAGATTGGACTGGTAATCCCGCTGTAAGGATGAGGTTCGTAGGAGTGTGCTCTCTGAAATGAAAATGTGCGCACATGAATATGAATTGACGGACCCAGATTTGTACACTTAGGTGTACCCTTGAAAATCCATCGAAATTCCAAGTAGTTCAACGGGATAAATATGGAAAAATAACAAGGAAATTGAAATCATGGTATTGATGAGCTCATCAATCATGGTATATATATTATTGATACATGGAAATTATTGAACTAACTTGAATGTTGAGTTTGTGCATGTTAGAGGAATAATACATTGAATGGCATGTATAAGCCTCATTAATGTTTTGATTTTGTTTGGTTTTAAATATGAATGCTTGATGAAATGAAAAGTCTTTAAATTAATTTGTAAACTCCGGTAATGCTCTATAACCCTATTCTGGCAATAGATATGGGTTAGGGGTGTTACACGTCATACTTATTTATATGTCATAGTCTACTCAAGATATCAAGGAACATGGGATCGACTATGCAAGTGTGACTATTCCATAACTTGTGTCCATTCCAAAGATAAAGGACTTAAGGATTAATGCATGAAAGGTTAATCACAAAAAGGTTATGTCGAATCATGACTTCTTGTAACTTAGGTAGCAATGATGCATTGCCAGACACCACTCATTATTTGTATCATTAGAATCATTCTAGTATTACTGCTAACGTTACAAGAACCTACAGGGTCACACCCTATGGTTGAAATGAACGGAATAAAATATAGTTGGTATTGTGTTTGATTGTCACATGAATTAAATTAATTATAGAATTAATTTAATTAGGCAATCAAATATCGAACATATTATATGTACAAGGATGTTGTACACACAATGAGAACATAGTTCTATTAATATATGAATTTGGTTCGTATATAAATTTAAATAAATATAGTTTATCGAAATCTTTGTTATAATTAATGTAATTATAATTTTTGGTTAAAAAATTATTTTATTTATTTATTTTTATTATGTTCGGATAAAAATTTTATGAATTATGATTCATTATATATATACCAATTATAAAAGGGTGAGTGTGTTAGAGTTTAAAAAAAACCCTAAAAAGAAAACTTTGCTTGTGAGGTCTAGCAGCCGTCAAGCAAAGAATTCTCCAAAAACAGTTTTGGAAATTTTTTCCGTTCATTGTCAAACTGGGTGGATTACGTAGAGGTCGGAATCATAAAAGGTTGCGGCTTGGTTCGATAGTAGATCAGAATTCTCAATGCCGAGGCGTCGTTGTCTACTCAGATTGAAATTACGGTAATTTCAAAACCATTATTTCACCCCGATTCATTCCTCGCACATGGATTCATGGGTTGGATCGCCGGAATTATTTTTTTTATTATTTTTTGTTGCGCCATGGGGGTACCGGAATTATATATTCCTTGTGTAATGTTGTCCAATCAGGTAGAAACTAAATATGTTATTATGCAATTTAGCTATCTTAAATGGAGGGAGAACTTAGCTAAGAAAATTTCCATCACTTGGTCCTAATTTGTAATAAACCCATCTAATCAATCCACAACTTTTCTAGTCAGGGAAGATGGATATTGTACGTTTTACTTTTAACGGTTTTTTTAAGAAACACCATTAAACTTAAATATATTGCATAATTTAATTAACTTCTGCAAATGTTGATTGGAACCTTGATGAGAAAATCCAGAAATATGCTTCAACCTTTTGGATAACCACTAGCTTGCTCTAAAAGTTGTTTACTTCCACCATCAAAAAGCAAATACTAGTTCTGAGTCCTTTGAGGTGAGATATAACATAATCTCTAGCAGACACCGAAGCAGTAGAAAGAGCTCATGCATTAGCATTAGCATTAGCATTAGCATTCACATTGACGTCCCTAGTAATTAATTCCTCAAACTCAATGTCTAAATGAATGTCAAGTCTTCTAAGTCTACATAAAATCTTCTCAATCTCTAAATCTAGCAGGAATAATTCAAGATTTTGACTACTTGATCAAATATCACAAGTGCAAGTATACTATAATATGATCGTTCCCACAAAGAGTTAATAATCACCAACTATTACTTTATATCCCATCAAAATAAATCGTTGATAGAATATTTTTAAAAACTAAATCTAGCAAAGCAAATTAAAAGGAGTAGTTAATCAATATATATATATATATATATAAAGTTAAGATTACAATTTTATCCAATTTATAGCTAATTATTCTATTTCCACCTAATTTATTCTAAATTTTCTTTAACCCTTTTTCGAGAAATTAAAAATCTAACTTAATATAATTACATAGGCATATTCACATGCCAATAAATTAAATCAAATTGATCAAAAATAAACTCTGACCTAAAATGTTTAGGTATATTTCTATTTCAATTACGAATCAACCCAACTATTAGTTAAAAGTTATTCATTGTTAACCTAAATCATAAAATCTTTTTCCAACGTCTTTTTGTCAAAAAAAAAAAAGTTGATTAGACTATTAACGATAAAATGTGGGAATGAATAACTAATCAAAACTGAGGAATGGACTAAACATGGAATTAGAAAAAAAATTAATTGACGGAAAAATTAAAAGCATCTCTAAATAGAAATCATGGAAAATAGAACAAGAAAATAAAGGAGATGAATAACAAATTTAAATGTTTTTGGCTTTTAGATGATCAAATTTAGTGTGAAAATATAAAACTACTCTTCTCATTTATATTGGGTATACAAATGTAGAGGAATTTTATATTACAAACATAATATATATTTGTAAAATTTATATTAAGTGTAAAATTAGAATTTAAATTTTAATATATATTAACAGATACAAAATATATATTTAATTTTGAAAAAAAATTATATACAGTTTTAATATCTAAAATATGAGTTGTACCTTCAAATAAAATTTTACTTCAAAATTATTCAATAAAGGGTTAATGAGAATCCAAATTAAACTACAATAATTAATATTTAAAACATATTTCGAGAGTATGATAAAAGTAATATAATAAAATCATTATTGTCGAAACCATTTTTTTTATTTTTGGAAAAAAAACAAAAATTATTTGTCGATAAAAATTTGGAGTCGCCACCAATCTTTTATTAAAGTGTGATTGGGTCACCTAAAAACGACTTTGGTCTACGAATTTAGAAAAAAGGGGTCCGGGAGTCAGTTACATATGAGGAAGGATTAGCACCCTCATAACGCCCAAAAATTGGTACCTAGTTAATTAATTAATGTCTTAATATCGAAAATTTGAAAATATATAATCCTTAGCAAAAACTTAAAAAATGTTACGTATCAAGAACCTTATCATTTCAGAGAAAGAAAATGTCACACCCAATGCGTTAGGGCACGACATTCTAATTTCCTCAAAAATGAATTAGGCTAGAATACTCGTGTAATAAGAATTTAAAAGAATATCCATTCATTCAAGATTTAAGAAATCGCGGCCCAATACATTAGGGCACAATTTCTCCAAAATCCCAAACTTGGAATATTTCCTTTATTATTTTTTAGAAAAAATCTTCATTTCGAGAAATCAATGCGTCACATCCAATACGTTAGGACACAACGTGTTGAATTCCCAATAATGAGTTCTTATTTTTTGATTAAAGAGAAATGCTCGATTGTTAGATTTAACGAAGAAAATCGGAACTCAATACGTTAGGGCTCAATTTCCTTAAAAATCCTAAATACAAGCATTATTTCAATTTTGAAAAGTTTGAAATGGAGTTTAAAAAAATGATGTGATGCTACATTAAATATGCAATGCAATAATAAATATTAAAATGGTATAGAAATAATGCATACAAATAAATAAATAAAACTAATATACATAAAAAAAAATAAACAATGACATGCAAAGTATCACATAAACGAGCAAAATAATATAAATGAAAACACAAATAAATAGCAAAAAAAAAAAAAGGGTACATGATATCCACATTAAACTATGAAAAATACACATGAATTTATATATAAAAATTAGATTATAAAAGATTTATATAAACAAAATACATAATGCATTTGTGAAAATAGAGAAAAGTAGGAAAATATGTATATACATATAAATTATAAAATACATGTTAAAATAAATAGGTATTTAAGCATTTTCGAAAATACAAAAAAACATAGATATACACATGTTTTTATATAAAAGAATATTTGTTAGGAAAAAAAGGAAAAAAATAAATAAATGAAAAAATAATAATTACATTACTAGAATTAATTAATAATAATAAATAATAATAATAACTAAATTGAACTGGAATTCAAAATTTTGGGGTAAATTCGCAAATAAATAGAGCCAAAAGGACTAAATCGAACACGCGAATTACATAGAGGGGCTGGAAGGGAAGTTTTCCCTTCTCCTCTAAAACGACGTCGTTCCAGCAGGGCCAAATTGAAATTGAAAATAAATTAAAGGGCGAATTAAAAAAATAAAAAAAAACTTAATTGTAAAATATCAAAAAGGCGTAGGGGCTAAAAGCGCAATTTACCCCTCTGCTTAAAAACACGCGGATCCTATGCCGGGTCGGGTCAGAGTCGGGTCGGTCCCCCAAAACGACATCGTTTTGGCATCTGGAGAGGCCTGGTGAAACGGCGTCGTTTCACCAGACTATTTAAGTAAAAAAAAAACCTAAAAATTTCATTTTTCCCTTTCTGTTTTTAAAAAAAAAAAAACTAAAAAAGCTCTCAACCTTTCCCCTTTCCTCCAGGCACAGGCCTAAGGCCCGGTCATTGGTCGGTCACCGGCCACCGAGTCGGCCGCCTATCTACGGCGCCGGCACCGCCGTCTGCGGTGGCCGAAAAAGGGGAAAATCCCCTATTCGATTCCTTAGGCTCCTCTAAGCCTAAATCTAGGTTAAAAATCTCCAAAAGGTAAGCGTAAAACCCTCAAAAGCCCAAAAAACCTTTCGGTTTCCGGCCGTCTTTCCTCTGAGACGACTTCCTCGGCCGTTCACAGCAATTTGGGCTCAAAACACAGGTTATTTCTCCCTTTTCTCTTATTTATTTTATTCATATGTATATAAATGATAAAATAAATAAATATAACAGTCGAAAATAAATAAAAACTGTAAGTAACAACCTTTGATCGATTCTTTGCTCTTTTTGTTGCGAAAGTAATAGCTTTTTTATTTTATTTCTGAAAAATCCCCCTGGTGCAGTGTTACAATGGCTTTTTTATAGCCAAAATTACAATATCATAAATAAATCTAATCCATTTTCTTTGATTCGCAATCTTTTTTCTTTCCATATACTGCTATTTCCCTTCTTGATGCGCAGGTATGAAGATCGCGCGGAGATTCAGGGGCATGGTTGCGGCGGGCGAAGTTTACCCTAGAACCCTAAGGTTTCTAAAATTGCTTTGGGCCTGAGGGTTAATTTTGGGCCTCTATTTATTTTGGGTTTGGGCCATATAGGCTGGTTTGTAATTCGGGCCCTGTATTCTGGGTTTGTAATTTATATTGGACTATTGAACTTTATTATTTTTTTTTGGTTTTTATTGTTTTAACTAGCCCATGGCAAAATTGGGTATTACAGCTGCCCCTCTTTGCTCGTTATCGTGAAACGGGAACAGAAAAAGACTTTTAAAATGTCCAATTTTGCCCGACCGTGCTGGCTTTTGGTACCCTTCTTCCTCAAGTAGTCTCATTCTTTCCTACTGCATCTTCAGATGTATAGGAACTAGTGCTTCAATCTACTCCACTGCAACTTTAGGGAGATAAGACTTATAGCTTCCTTAAGTCTGCTCCATTGCAAATCAAGGAGATAAGACCCGATGCGATCTACTCTGCTACAACTTCAGAGAGATAAGATCCAAGGTTTTAATCCGCTCCATTGCAACTTCAAGGAGATAGGATTATCGGCTTAATCTACTCCACTGCAACTTCAGGGAAATAAGATTTGCTATCTTCAGTCTGTCTCACTGCAACTTCAGGAGGATAAGACTTACTTACTTAGTCTACTCCACTGCAACTTCAAGGAGATAAGATTATCGGCTCTAATCTGGTCCACTGCAACTTCAGGGAGATAAGATTTTCCATCTTCAGTCTACCTCACTGCAACTTCAGGAGGATAAGACTTGCTTGCTTAGTCTGCTCCACTGCAACTTCAGGGAGATAAGACTAGATGCGATCTGCTCTCTACAACTTCAGAGAGATAAGATCCAAAGTTTTAATCCGCTCCACTGCAACCTCAGGGAGATAGGATTATCGGCTTTAACCTGCTCCACTGCAACTTTAGGGAGATAAGGTTTGCAATCTTCAGTCTGCCTCATTGTAACTTCAGGAGGATAAGACTTGCTTACTTAGTCTGCTCCACTGCAACTTCAGGGAGATAATACTAGATGGAATCTGCTCTCTGTAACTTCAGAGAGATAAGATCCAATGTTTTAATCCACTCCACTGCAACTTCAGGGAGATAGGATTATTGGCCATGGATCTGTTCTCGAGGGAACATGACCTGTAAAAAAAAATCCATTTTATGAACTTAATTATGCCTAGTGATTAGGATGTCATGATCAAAATAAATTCAATGCTCCTAACTAGACATGTATGAATGACATTTGAATGAATGCAGAATGTCATTTTTCGAGAATTATCACTCAAGTTATCATTTCTTAAAGTTTATTAAGGTTTTATCACTGACGCCTTTTGCTCGGCTGACATCTCTAAAGAAACACTTAATCAAATTGCCCCACATTGTGAACTTCAAAACTCAACCCACTAGGACGCAGAATTTGTACCATCTTCCTTCCACCGTGACCCAAGGGTAGGAAGATTTGACTATTCTCAATCCTCTCCTATCGTAATTCAAGGATGCAGATCATGAAACTCTTTTACACCACTCCCAGGGTGTCCTACCAAATGCTCATGCCCAAATGAGGGGTTTTATTTCCATAGGGGACTTCTTCCTACCCCATCAAGCCTTCTTGCCGTCTCATTCGATATTTAGACATCCAAATCCGAAAAAGCAGCCTTAATTTAGACATTTTCCTTCTTAGGCTCTTTAACTTTTGAACTTGGTGCGTTCTAAACAATAGTCCTGTTTCAGGTTACTAAATTATTTAGAAATTCCCAGAGTAATATGCAAAACTTTTTTTGTGAAAGTTTATTAGTCTATCAATCATTATTCTAATGCGACATGCTTGCACAAAGATAAAAAATACTGAGTAAGAGATGAATTAATTCAGGTCATAACTCGAATAATAAAAAGGAATTTATTGATAGTAAGTGTCTTGAAAAGAAAAAGTATTCAAGAACAGCAAAGAATGGAGTATTTAAAAGAACCAACAAACTTGGTACAAATAATATGAAGACTAGGTGCTTTGGATATCACCGCTTGAACTTCTCCGTGCAAACCAAGAACCATTCTGAATTTAAAATGTGTTTAGGGGATCTACAGTACTTTGTCGATACCTCAAGACGTCGTATATCCTTTTCTTGTTGACTTAAGTGTAGCAGGATCACCATATGCCCCAATCTGACAGTGTTTGAGCCGCCCTTTTTGGGTTTTCAACTCAAACCCCCTTTGGTCTCAAGGCGCCCTTTTCGGGTTTTCGCCTTGGCCTCTCCATTTTTTTTTCAAAGCGCCCTTTGCGGGTTTTCACTTTGATTCCTTCTTTTCAGGTGAAATACTTCTTGACCGAATCTGAATTTATAGGATTCGAAAAATTTTTGCCATCCATTTCACTCAAAATCAAAGCGCCTCCAGAAAAAGCCTTTTTCACAACATAAGGTCCTTCCCAGTTTGGCATCCATTTCCCTCTGAAATCTTTTTGTAAAGGGAGGATCTTTTTCAAAACCAAATCCCCCTCATGAAATTATCTGGGACGAACCTTCTTATTATAAGCTCGCATCATTCGCTTCTGATTCATTTGACCATGACGAATAACTTTTAGTCTTTTCTCTTCAATCAGGTTTAATTGATCATACCAAGATTAGATCTATTCGACCTCATCCAACTTTAGCTCAACCAATACCCGGAGAGAAGGAATTTCAACCTCAATAGGTAAAACTGCCTCCATTCCATAAACCAAAGAAAAAGGTGTTGCCCCAGTAGAAGTCCTGACAGATGTTCGGTAAGCCAGAAGAGCGAATGGTAACTTCTTATGCCAATCCTTGTAAGTTTCAGCCATTTTCGCCACAATCTTCTTAATATTTTTGTTGGCCGCCTCTACTACACCATTTATTTTTGGACGATACGGTGACGAATTATGGTGTCTAATGTTGAACTAACTGCAGACTTCCGCTATTATGCTGTTATTCAGATTCAGTGCATTGTCAGATATGATTCTTTCAAGCATTCCATATCGACATATGATCTCTTTCTTCAAAAAATTACTGACTGCTGACTTCGTGACATTAGCATATGAGGCTGCTTCTACCCACTTAGTGAAATAGTCAATAACCACAAAAATGAAACGATGTCCATTAGAAGCCTTCGGTGATATTGGTCCAATGACATCCATACCCCACATGGAGAAAGGCCATGGAGAAGTCATAACATGAAGAGGTGAAGGAGGGGCGTGCATTTTATCCCCGTAAATTTGGCATTTATGGCATTTCTTGGCATGATTGATGCAATCTCTTTCCATGGTAGACAAGTAATATCCAAATCTCATGATCTGTTTAGCCATTTTGAATCCATTAACGCGCATTACACAAACACCCTCATTGACTTCTTCTAAAATTTCCTTAGCCTCTACAGCGTCCACGCATCGCAACAGTACTCGATCCTTTCCCCTTTTGTATAGGATCTCTCCATCTAAGATATAGTCAATAGCTAGTCTCCTCAATGTCCTCTTATCATTCTCCGTTGCCTGATCAGGATATTCACGATTCTTCACATATAGTAATATATCTTGGTACCAGGGACGATTATCATTCTCCACTTCTTCAATGCTATAGAAGTGGGCCGAGATATCATAAATACTAATTTAAATGGGCTTCATGTCCTCTAATCTGTTCACTTTAATCATGGAGGCTAAAGTGGCCAAAGCATCAGCCATTTGATTTTCTTCCCGTGGGAGATAACAGAATGTAATGTTGTCAAATTCTTCGATCAATTCCAGAACCAATCTCCAATAACGGATCAACTTAGGGTCTCTTGTCTCCCATTACCCTCTTAGTTGGCATATTACCAGTGCTGAGTCTCCGTATTCTTCTAGTGTTTTAATTTTCCGCTCAATGGCTGCCCATATACCCATGATGCAAGCTTCATACTCAGCCATGTTATTAGTGCAATCAAAGTCCAATTTGCTGGTGAAAGGATGATAATCTCTATTCGGAGACACTAGGACTGCCCCAATCCCATTGCCTAACGCATTCGATGCTCCGTCAAAGTTTAATCTCCAAGAATGATTTTCTTGGGGATCCTCTTCAGCATTTGCCACATACATCAAATCTTCATTCAGGAAATCGAAGTCTAAAGGCTCGTAATCTTCTAAAGCTCTGCTAGCCAAGAAATCTACTATCGCACTCCACTTGATGGCCTTTTGACTTACATATACGATATCAAACTCAGAAAGCAGGATTTGTCATCTAGCCATTCTTCCATTCAATGCCGTTGATTCCATCATATACTTTAAAGGGTCTAATTTTGAAATTAGCCAAGTCGTGTTATAGAGTAAGTATTGCCTCAACCTCTTGGTTGTCCAAATCAATACGCAACATAGTTTTTCAATAGGCGAATATCTCATTTCACAATCAGTGAATTTCTTACTAAGATAGTATATCGCCTTTTCCTTCTTTCCAGTCACGTCATGTTGACCAAGCACGTATCCCATGGAGTTATCGAACACCGTCAAATACAATCAAGGGTATATCTGGGCCAGGTGGTGACAGCACTGGAGTATTGGATAAGTATTGCTTTATCTTTTCAAAGGCTTTCTGGCATTCTTCATTCTAGACATCAGGATTATGTTTCTTCAAAAGGCGAAATATGGGATCACATTTCTCAGTCAACTGTAAAATGAACCGAGCAATGTAATTCAGTCTTCCTAAGAAATCTCGAACTTCTTTCTGAGTACATGGTGGTGGTAAATCTCGTATTGACTTGACTTTGTCTGGGTCAATCTCGATTCCTCTTTCACTGACTATGAAGCCCAACAACTTTACTGACCTGGTTCCAAAAGTGCATTTCGTCGGATTGAGCTTGAGCTAAAGCTTCCTTAGTCCTAAGAACAATTTTCTTAGGACTTGTACATGCTTCTCCTCTGTTCTGGATTTGGCGATCATATCATCAACATACATCTCAATTTCTTTGTGCATCATATCATGAAACGAGGCTACCATGGCTCTCTGATATGTTGCTCCCGCATTCTTCAATCCGAATGGCATTACTTTATAGTAAAATGTTCCCCACAAAGTAATGAATGTAGTTTTTCCCATATCTTCCGAATGCATCTTTATCTGATTATATCCTGAGAACCCATCCATGAAAGAAAACAGCGAATATCCTGCCGTATTATCGACCAGAATATCAATATGTGGGAATGGGAAATTGTCCTTTGGGCTTGCTTTGTTCAAATCTCTGTAGTCCACGCACATTCGTACTTTTCCATCTTTTTTGGGAACTGGAACGATGTTGGCTACCCATTCAGAATATTTGACCTCCTGTAAAAACCCAGCATCAAACTACTTCTTGACCTCCTCTTTTATTTTAAGCATAATATCAAGCCTTATTCTTCTGAGCTTTTGTTGAACTGGCCTGCAATCCTCCTTTATAGGTAAGCGATGCACTACAATATCAGTACTCAATCCGGGCATATCCTGGTATGACCATGCGAAGACATCTTTAAATTCTTGGAGTAATTCAATGAGGTATCGTCTTGTCTTTGCGAAAATCTCAGTTCCAATTTTCACCTCTTTTTCTTCTTCAAAGCACACAATTTCTACTAATTCTTTGTGAGGTAGGATTTGTTTTTCTTCTTGTTCTACCATCCTCAACAAGTCCAGAGATAAACCACAATCTTCATCATCTTCAAAGTCGTGCGATCCCTCTAAACACATGTTTTGTTGAAAAGGACACTCTGAGTTCGTAGCGGCGTCATTCACGTCGTGGATATACAGGGACCTAATACAGTTACAAAAGAATGTATGAATTTATGTACAATTACTTGTGTAATGATTATAAATGAAAGAATATATTTACTTGTATGGAAAGAATGAAAGAATATTTGCTCAAAACAATTACATAGATCTTTTATTAAAATAATGATATTCAAACATAAGCCTATTTCACAAAAGAGTTCTTGTTATTTCTAGGCTAAAACAACAAGTTTTTTCTGAATATTACTCTGAGACAGTTCTAAAGACTTTAGGTATTTCTTCCGCAGTCTAATTGTCTAGAACACTCCTAGGCTCATAAGGACGAATATCTAACCAGCTTCTCTCCTCATTCACATGCTTATAAATGGCATTGATGTACACATTTCCCAACGTTTCTTCAATGCTTTCCTTAACCGGTATCTTTCTCTCAGCATGAATAACTCTTCTAGATACAAATGTTTTGGATACGTGTGGAATTATCATTGGTTCCCATTTGGTTTCCTCCCACTTAAACGCGCCCTTCTTCTTTCCTGTCTTTTTTCTAGCTCCTTCTTTCTCTGTCCTCTGTCTAGCTTGTATCCTAAGCCAAAGTGATCTTGCTTTCCTTTCAGTACTGGCACCTCAATCCTCCCTTGAAGATATCTCCCCAGCCCTTTTCTAGGTAAAGCTCATTTTCCTACCAACAACTGCAAACCCATCTCTGTAGTTTTGGATAATTTAGGCACCAAAATTTTGCTTCCTTCAGGAGCAAATGCCGCATTTACAAACTACAAAGATCGAAATGAGCATTCTACTAACTCATCATTAGTCTCCACGTACGGCATCTCATTAGATACAACTGCTATTATATCCTCTTCGACGTTTATTGTCACTATCTGACCTTCTGACACTAACTTCAGCTTCTGATGTAATGATGACGGTACTGCCCCCGCTAAATGTATCCATGGTCTTCCTAATAAACAATTGTAGGAAGGTTTGATATCCATCACAATAAAATCTACCTCATAAACTATTGGGCCAATCAGTAGGGGTATCTCAATTCTTCCCATGACCTTTCTTTCTGTACCGTCAAACGCCCTCACCATATTTTAGCATGTTTTCATGTGCGAACTGTCTATGGGAAGCCTGTTGAGTGTGAATAATGGCAACACATTCAAAACTGATCCATTGTCAATCAATACTCCTGGTAAAATGTGCCCCTTGCATCGTGCGGTGATATGCAAAGCTTTAGTAGATCTCATGCCCCCAGGAGGTATTTCATCATCATTGAAGAATATGAAATTATCAGCACTGATATTATTGACCAACCGATCTAACTTGCCGATAGAAATATCATTGGACACATATGTGTCATTTAGCATCCCCATCAACGTACTTCGATGTACTTCTAAATTCAAGAGCAAGGTTAGTACGGATATGCGAGCCGGTTGTTTATACAACTGTTCGACAACATTATACTAGCTGTGCTTCAAAAATTTAAGGAATTCCACGGCTTCTTCCTCCTTCACTGGCTTGTTGATAGACAACACAGGCTTAGCTATTTTCCCCTCTTGTTATACTATTATGGCCCTTCCTTTCATATGTTCTGGACCAGCACTCACATCCTGGTCCTTTGTAGTCTCTATTCCAGGGACAGTTGTATTGCACTCATAGTTCCACGGAACCTTCCTACTATCTTGGAAAGAAAAGGTTGCATGTTTCTTTATTATGATTCTTGGCATTACTGGCGCTCTCACTTCATCATTCCTTGGTAGCGAGATGATGACCACAGGCTGAGTTACTCTTGGAACCTTTGTGGATTCGGATGTGCAAATACTTCCCTCCTCCTTAGCTTCTTCATAAAACTCCATTTCCTTGTTATCCATCAGGCCTTGAACCAAGGCTCTGAATTCTGTGCATTCTTGAATTTCATGTCCTTCCTCATGATGGAACTCACAGTAATTTTCTATCCCTTCAAAGCTTCTTTTCGAATTCAATACAAGCAACCCTATTTCTACTATCTTCTTCTAGATCCATCTCAAAGGAATCTTTACTTCTACAATATTTCCCTTGATTTTCCTACCCGTGCTACCTCCTATCATGTTCACTCCATTTTTATTGTGATTAGGTAATAGATTCTCTGTACTGGGTGAATCATCCACTTTAACGACACCCATGCTTATGAGTCTTTCCACCAGCTTCTTGAACGCCGTACAATGTTCTATAGAATGCCCCACGATTCCTGCGTGATAATCGTATTGTACGTTTGCATCATACCACTTGGGGTACGGAGGCTACAGAGGTTTCAAGTGGTAAGGGGAAACCACGTGTGCATTGAATAGATTCTGATATAATTCCCTATACGACATCGAAATCGGCATAAATTGAAGCTTCTCCGTATTTTTCCTTGTGTCGGATCCTCGTTTTGATGATCCTTGTTGGTTAACAGCCACTTTTCCTGGTTGATTCACCGTAATCGTCTTTGAATATGAACTTGTATTGTTGACCTCATTTTCCTTCTTCTTCGAGGCTGACCTTCTGCTACTTTCTCCCGCATCTATCTTCTGCTTCTGATAGCATTTTCTATCATTTCGCCATTTATAACTATGTCAGAAAAGCTTTTAGTAGCACTTCCTAACATATGTGTAATAAATGAGGCCTTCAATGTGTTAACGAAAAGCATTGTCATCTCTCTTTCTAGAAGAGATGGCTGAACTTGTACGGTAACCTCCCTCCATCTCTGTGCGTATTGCCTAAAACTTTCACCGGGTTTCTTTTTCATATTCTGCAGAGTGATCCTATCAGGTACCATGTCAGTCGCATGGCTGTACTGCTTTATGAACGCCTATGCTAGATCTCTCCATGAATTAATCTAGGTACGATTCAATCGATTGTACCACTTAGATGCTGCCCCTGTGAGGCTATCCTGGAAGCAATGTATCAGGAGTTGGTTATTATTGACATAACCAGTCATTCGTCTGCAGAACATGGTAATATGAACTTCGGGGCTACTAGTTCCATTTTACTTCTCAAACTCTGGCATTTTGAACTTGTAAGGGATTACTAAATCTGGAACCAGGCTCAATTCTTTAGCATCCATCCCATAGTAGCTCTCCGCACATTCCATCGCTCTAAATTTCTCTTCCAGCCATTTGTACTTTTCCTCTAACTGTTTTGGCAACTCATCATTCATTTTCTCCTTTCCAGCCATCTCATCGAAATCAGGGATAGCAGGATTAACAATGTTAGCTCCAGGGTTAGAGCCTGATCCTGCCTGAAGATTCATTAGCGTTGCAGCGTCGCCCTGAAATTGCTGAGGATTAATGGTAACAGAGGACCTACGCGGGTATATTTCAACTTGCTGGGAGGTTAAGTCTGGAGGATAGACAGGTCCCTCATTGTCTCTTTCTTCAACATTGAGTACAGAGCCTCTTCCTTTATCAGTTCCCTTGTTCAACCATTGAGCTAACTAAGCCATCATACTCCCTTGAGATTCCATCATTTTGTCTATCATTTTTTGCTGCTCATTCATTTTGCTGTTGAAGTTGCTTCTGCATTTCCTTTTGGAACTGTTCTAGCTTTTCCATCCTTAGATCCATGTCCCTAGTTTTTAATCGAGTACCATAGCGGTGTTTAGTAGGCTGGTTGGTTTCCAGATTAACTGAGGAGTGATTTAAATTAATTAGAATCTTTTAATATTTTTAAATGCATATAAAGTAATGCAATGCATGAAATGAATGTAAAAAAGGCGTCATTTTGATTCAATTTCATTTAAGAAAACTTTACTAGAAATTAAATTTCTTTACATAAACTGAATTACAAATAAGACTTTGCCCTAGTACCCAGAACTCTAATCTTTCTAAGTAACGAAGCTAATTCTTGCCCCCGATCCGATTCTAATTCATACTTCACACTCGATATGTCAGCCTGTACTGCTAAAGTCTATATGTGATTGGCTACTTCTCGAATCTGGACCACGACTTCTTCCGTAAGATGATCTCTGTTCCTAACTTGACTTTGAAAGTAGCGGAGCTGTTCATTATTACGGCTTTCATTTGCTTTCAAGTGCTTGATCTGGATCTCACCATTTTGCAGCGCCGTTTCTAGCTCTTCGATTCTTTTCTTCATTTCTTCAATCTTTCTCAAGCTTGCTTTCAACTCTATTGCGGAATTTCGATTTCGATACTGACGAAGAGATCCTTCCAACACGATCACCCTATCCTTTAACTCGCCCTTTTCCTTTTGCCTTTCTAAAAAACTCTTTTCTAAAGCCTCGTTTCACCTCTGCATCTCTTGGAATTTCTGTTCCCATCTATCGGCTTTGTCCTTTTCTTCTCGAATTTCTGCTCGCCACTGTTCTAACGTTTTTCCCAGCCCGATAGTTCTCATTAACAAACGCAACTTTTTATAATCCGTTTTCAGACTACCCAGCTCCTTCTCAACCTTGTTTTTCTCTTTCCTTAATTTCTCAGTTTCAAGCTTCTGAACATCTATATCCAATCTCAAGTTCATCTTTTCCTCCTCCATTTGCTCTATCTTCTTTTCTAAATCCGCATTTCTTCTCTCAAAATCTTGTCTTATGATTTCCAACTTAGAAGGGATAACTCGCAAATGTTCCTCTATTGGCTGGCGACCTTCCTGACTTACCTTGGGTATACTGTTGTTGATTCTCTTACCCCATCATTCATTATACTCAGGAGTTGTCATCGGACCCACAGCTAACCCTTTCATTCGGTGAATCTGTTTCCACGCGTTAGACATCTCTTGAATCTTCTTTCTATAACCATCATCTTTGTACGAAAATTCACACTCAGCTATCCCTTGGGTCGCAAGTATAAATTGTCTTGTCCTATATTGTCTCAGCACCAATAATGGGGCATATCCAATATCTCCCCAAATCCCAAGTAGTGGAACCCAATCGAAATTACCACACCTATACAGGATCTCATCTGGAAGCAACCAAGGAGCTCTCCACTCAACGTCTTCCTCCTGAATATTTTCAAGAATTGCCATCCACTTCTCCTCCGAAATGTCGTCTCTCCTCGGCGTAGCTACTATCTCCTTTAGTAGTGAATAATTTTCAGAGAAAACCCGATACGAAACATTATCCACCTTCCAAAAGTGACTGTGAAACCATAGAAGCTGTGCATATCCAATAAATCTGCCCTCACCTGTTTTCCGGTATACACTCAATGACCTGAAGGTTTCTGCCAAAATTACCGGAATTGGTGTAACCTTCTTATCAAGCCGGTCAAATAAATCGGTGACTACTTCATCCACATGCCCTAAGGCCTTGGGGAAGACAACCAAGCCGTATATACTTAAAGCAAAGACATCTAACCTCTTTCTCACTTCTGGGTGCGTTAGAATTGCATATTTCAAACTTCTCCAAGGAACGCATTTATTATCCCCCTTTTGCTTAATCCGTGCAGCAACCCACTGCTCACTCATCCCTGTTATGCCCATCAGCTTCTTTGAAAAGGTTGGCACATTTACCACTCTCGAGTAAACCCTATCCACTTGAGACTTTGAACATCGGAGTAAAACCACATATTCTTCTATCGTAGGCACCAAATCGACCTTCCCAAACGTGAAGTAGCTGTAAACAGGATTCCAAAACTGGGCGAGGGCTCGAAACAAATGCTTGTCTACCTTCACATCAAGCAAATAAGACAAATCCCCATAATTATCATAAAATAACTGTCTAACCTCATTATTCCACTGATCCCAGATTTTCTTCAACTTTTGCAAATTGTTTTGAGTTACACTGATACGAGTAAAATCCCATAATTCCGATACATACCCATCGGCCATGCTATCACCTTTATATCACTGTGTTGTTTCAAACCAAGTTCAGACAGCCGTATTGTCCTCCACTTTATCAAGAAACCCTTTTTCCATGACAAGCTTTCTATCTAGCAACTGAATATGGACTGACGCCTTTTATGATGAAATGAAATTCCATGTCATGCAATCAAAATAAAACACGAAAGTCAGTATCAAATATAAGCATATAATCAAAGAAGAATAAAACGTCTATTAGGACATCTACTAGGGTTTAGTGTGGTTCTACCTAAGGCAAGTTCCTGAGGCTCATTATATACGGTTCGGCTCTAAAGTAAAGGTACCCGAACCAGCAGATTCCTCGATCTTCACCCATTATAGGCTCATATAGATCAAGTTTAGTTCAGGGGGACACATTTTCCCTATGACTATACGGAGATGAAAATCTCACGAAGGCATAGGTACCGATGTATCTCGAAAGTGATCCACTATCCTATACGAAGGTGAAAACCTCACGAAGGAATAGTTTCTCACTCCAACTTAGAGGGTAAAATTATCCAGTACATGTAATGTACAATGCAAAATAATTTAAAGTACTTAAATCAATTAAGCATGAATGCAAGAGGATTTGTAAAACGAATTTTATTTTTTCGACTATAAGACAAAAATTAATCAACTTTGTGGCTCGACTCTCTTATTATTTTTTTCTAAAAATATCCTCAGTGGACTCGCCAAGCTGTCGAAACTATTTTTTTATTTTTGGAAAAAAAACAAAAATTGGTTGTCGATAAAAATTTGGAGTCGCCACCAATCTTTTATTAAGGTGTGATTGGGTCACCTAAAAACGACTTTGGTCTACGAATTTTATAAAAAATGAGTCCGAGAGTCAGTTACATATGAGGAAGGATTAGCACCCTCATAACGCCCAAAAATTGGTACCTAGTTAATTAATTAATGTCTTAATGTCGAAAATTTGAAAATATATAATCCTTAGCAAAAACTTAAAAAAAGTTACGTATTAAGACCCTTATCATTTCAGAGAAAGAAAATGTCACACCCAATGCGTTAGGGCACGACATTCTAATTTGCTCAAAAATGAATTAGGCCAGAATACTCGTGTAATAAAAATTTAAAAGAATATCCATTTATTCAAGATTTAAGAAATCGCGACCCAATACGTTAGGGCACAATTCCTCCAAAATCCCAAACTTGGAATATTTCCTTTATCATTTTTTAGAAAAAGTCTTCATTTCGAGAAATCAATGCGTCACATCCAATACGTTAGGACACAACGTGTTGAATTCCCAGTAATGAGTTCTTATTTTTTGATTAAAGAGAAATGCTAGATTGTTAGATTTAACGAATAAAATCGGAACCCAATACGTTAGGGCTAAATTTCCTTGAAAATCCTAAATACAAGCATTATTTCAATTTTGAAAAGTTTGAAATCGAGTTAAAAAAAAATGATGTGATGCTACATTAAATATACAATGCAATAATAAATATTACAATGGCATAGAAATAATGCATACAAATAAATAAATAAAACTAATATACATAAAAAAATAAACAATGACATGCAAAGTATCACATAAACGAGCAAAATAATATAAATGAAAACACAAATAAATAGCAAAAAAAATAAAAGGCACATGATATACACATTAAACTATGAAAAATACACATGAATTTATATATAAAAATTAGATTATAAAAGATTTATATAAACAAAATACATAATGCATTTGTGAAAATAGAGAAAAGTAGGAAAATATGTATATACATATAAATTATAAAATACATGTTAAAATAAATAGGTATTTAAGCATTTTCGGAAATACAAAAAAACATAGATATACACATGTTTTTATATAAAAGAATATTTGTTAGGAAAAAAAGGAAAAAATAAATAAATGAAAAAATAATAATTACATTACTAGAAATAATTAATAATAATAAATAAAAAAAACTAAATTGAACTGGAATTCAAAATTTTGGGGTAAATTCGCAAATAAATAGAGCCAAAAGGACTAAATCGAACACGCGAATTACATAGAGGGGCTGGAAGGCAAGTTTTCCCTTCTCCTCTAAAACGATGTCGTTCCAGTAGGGCCAAATTGAAATTGAAAATAAATTAAAGGACGAATTAAAAAAATAAAAAAAACTTAATTGTAAAATATCAAAAAGGCGTAGGGGCTAAAAGCGCAATTTACCCCTCCGCTCAAAAACACACGGATCCTAGGCCGGGTCGGGTCGACCCCCCAAAACGACGTCGTTTTGGCATTTGGGGAGGCCTGGTGAAACGGCATCGTTTCACGAGACTATTTAAGTAAAAAAAACCTAAAAATTTCATTTTTCCCTTTCTGTTTTTAAAAAAAACTAAAAAAGCTCTCAACCTTTCCCCTTTCCTTCGGGCACCGGCCTAAGGCCCGGTCATCGGTCGGTCACCGGCCATCGCGTCGGCCGCCTATCTTCGGCGCCGGCACCGCCGTCTACGGTGGCCGAAAAAGGGGAAAATCCCCTATTCGATTCCTTAGGCTCCTCTAAGCCCAAATCTGGGTTAAAAATCTCCAAAAGGTAAGCGTAAAACCCTCAAAAGCCCAAAAAACCTTTCAGTTTCCGATCGTCTTTCCTCGGAGACGACTTCCTCGGCCGTTCACGGCGATTTGGGCTCAAAACACAGGTTATTTCTCCCTTTTCTCTTATTTATTTTATTCGTATGTATATAAATGATAAAAAAATAAATATAACAGTAGAAAATAAATAAAAACTGTAAGTAACAACCTTTGATCGATTCTTTGCTCTTTTTGTTGCGAAAGTAATAGCTTTTTTTATTTTATTTCTGAAAAATCCCCCTGGTGCAGTGTTACAATGGCTTTTTTTTAGCCAAAATTACAATATCATAAATAAATCTAATCCATTTTCTTTGATTCGCAATCTTTTTTCTTTCCATATACTGCTATTTCCCTTCTTGATGTGCAGGTATGAAGATCGCGTGGAGATTCGGGGGCATGGTTGCGGCGGGCGAAGTTTACCCTAGAACTCTAAGGTTTCTGAAATTGCTTTGGGCCTGGGGTTAATTTTGGGCCTCTATTTATTTTGAGTTTGGGCCATATAGGCCAGTTTGTAATTCGGGCACTGTATTCTGAGTTTGTAATTTATATTGGACTATTGAACTTTATTATTATTTTTTTGGTTTTTATTGTTTTAATGAGCCCTTGGTAAAATTGGGTATTACAATTATATTATTTGAGTAAATAGAAAAAAGGAATATGAAGGGAAAAAATTGGAGTAACGTAAAGTGACATAAGCGAAAAACTGCTATGGTAGGGGGGAGCAGGTGGACGAGTGGTGTTTTGCCAACTCTTCGGTACCCGCAGATATTTCCTTCCCTTCCCCTTCCCTTCCCCTCTCCTTCATCACTCCCAATGCCCCCGCTTCTCTCTGCTTCTTAACACAACAACTCTTCACCAAATTAACACCCCCCCCAAATAAGCTTCCTTTCCAGAGCCCCTGCTCTCTCGAATCTCGATCTCCAACCCAAAATATTTCATCAAACCAAAACTTATCTTTCAATTCGTTATTATTATTATTATTATTATTATTAAAACTTACATTTTGTTCGTCTATAATTTATGCTAATGGCTCACCAAACTTCTGATCGATTGACCTCTACTGGTACGTCGCCGTTGAATCATAATCTCCGTAAACCAACAAACAAAAATTGAAATATGATATATGATTTATGTCTTCTTTTTTAGGCTGTAAATTTTCAATATAGCTCTTTGGTTTTTTTTGATGTGTTCTTGTTTGATTTTATGGAAGCATCGAATGAGAAATGTGGAATCTACTGCGAGATTGTTCTGCTGGTTTCTTTTATTTGTTTAAAGGATATTATTGGAGATGATCGTGGACATAATTAATGTTTGGCAACAAATAGTATCATCGCCTAACCATGTTTGTTCGACAGTTATGATCTATTCTTATGTGTTTATGTTTTCAATGTTTGACGTACTTGTTTACTTACATGCTGCACATTATTGTTCAATATTTGTTGCTTAATCGAAGATTTTGACAATGGTTTTCGAATTCTAGACTCGGCAGAGGTTTTCAACGTTATGGTTCTGGATAGCAACATCCTTGCTAACCCGAACGCTTTGACTAATAAGGTATATTGTTGCTTGCATTGCTTCATTTTGTTGGTTGCCTTGATTAGATTGATATAGCCATTGTTTTAAACCGCTGCGCTCTGTAATTGATCATTACTTAGGATGTTGTTATTTGTTCATTTATTTGCACAGGATTTGGTAACTGTTGGTTCCTTGAGGGATGGTTCATCCCATCAGTCGGGATTCATGCCATCTGTTGTTGAGTCCAAGACAACCTATTTGCCCAATGCCTATTCTCCTGAGGCACAGTTCCATCAAGAAGGTTAGTTCCTCTGCATTTGTCATATGAAACTTTGTCTTGTTTCTGTTAACCTAGTTTCTGATTTCATGTATGTTAAAATATATGTAGAAACCTAGGATTAACGGTGTATCAGTATAAGGTTTACAACTTGGATATTTCTTAGGGAATTGATATTCATTCTTGTGCTGATTGGAAGGGTAACTTATTTTGCGGTAAGCAATTCATCTCGTAAATATTTTTTTCCACTTTCTGGTCAAAGTGGAATTAAAAAGATTCAATATTTGACTTCTAATCTATTCGATGTGGTGAACATAGCGGTGGTATTTGAAGATAGAATCTACAAACCTTACGGCAGAAGAACTTCTTTGTATGATTACATTGTGGTTCCTTTGTAGTATCAATAACTGATCTTTGATTTACAGAATTTTTCCATGTTGGCTTATGATTGAATAGAAGTTTTATCAAATTATCTCCAAGCCTATATTGGACTTATGTTAATAGTTGCATATCATTTTTAATGTTTGAGGTTGATGTTTTTCCTGTTAGTATGTAGAATAAAATGGCTTTGTTTTTAAGAAACAATAATTTTTTTTCCTTTTTTAGATTCCACTGAAGGTGATTCTAAATTGGATGTGAGGTATGACATGCAATTTTATGGGCTACGGTTGCTTAGGCAGCTAGTTAGCACGGTTGTGGCTGGCAGAATAAGCTTTTTGTATGGCACATAATGCTCTTTCTTACTTTGCTCATTACTCATGAAGTTTTCTCTATGCTTTTGGAATGCAGCTCATAAACAGGGTTCATTGCTTCCATATGTTAATGCTGAGGGTTTGGACAATGGTTTTCATGTGTGTAAACCTACTATCTTTTCCAATCATTTACGATAATTACTATTTGTTTCATTTACTATTATTACTATTTGTTATTTTCTTTCCTTCTATGAATATGTCTTACAAAGGCGTTACTTTTGTTTACCTTACCCAGGACATCTACAATGAAACTGCATCTCTTGGGTTTCATGGTTTTGGGCATAGTCCACAAATGCAACAAAGAGCTTATGCTCCGGTTTCATCTTATCTGCCTCCTGTTGGGGATCCTATCGGGCTGTCCAATGCAAGGCATTTCATCACCATAGATTCATCTTATCACCATCCATCAGTTCCCCGAAATATTCCACATGTTACTTCAAAGGCCCAGTTTTCTCATTTAGAGTGTCCTGTAAATATTGAGCAACAAGTGGTTGGAAAAAGATTTGGGCTGAGAACCAATTACCTTCCTCAGTTAGGATCATTTGATGGAGGAAGAAACTTCTTTGGAAGCTCCAGCAGTCTTTGCTCTTCATACCAAGGGTCTGATGGTTTTGCGGTTGGTGGATTCTGCTCAGACTGGTCAAAGCCTTTTAGTGGGAAGAGTTCTCTGTTTCATCTCTCATATGCACCAGCTTCTCCAAAACGGGTTGGTTCACTAGAGTTTTCTTCAAACGGTCCTGCAATGGTTAGTTCTTTTCCTATCACATATTTTAGGTAGATGGGAAGCTAGCTTTTTTATTTTCTTTTATTTTTCAGATTTTAGATGGCCATTGAAAATTTGGAAACATAAATTCCATATTTCCTAGCAAGTATTTTTGGCAAAAGGAAAAGCTATATCATGATTGGAGTCGGGCATGCAGCTAAGAATGGTTATAGAGCTTCTCCCCTCTCTCTCTCTCTTTAGGGGTGGAGTGGAGGTGTTAAAGAGGTCATTGAACTTTAGTCTTGGTATGATTAATTCAACTCTTAAGTTGGCTTAATTGGCACCTGCCATAGAAAGTGGTTCTTGTATTAATAATGCAATTGGCTGGTATAAATACCAACTTTTAACGTGATCAAGGAAGGAACACAAATCTAAGCTCAACTCCTGTCCAGCAATTTTAACTAGAAAAATGTTTAAGGTCAAAGCAATTTTGAAGGCACAAGTACTCTATTCTCACCAAAACAGGCACCACTCCCCACCTTAAACTATCTTAGTCTAGCCAACAATATCACTATCTTCTCTCCTCCCTCTCTCTCTCTTTCACCATCTAGCATTACTACACAACTCTGTTGATTTTGCATTCTCTAATATTTTCTTGCAATAAATTGTTTCATGCTTAATCATATTGTGTAATTATATAGACACGAAGCCTTAAGTTCTCCATTGAGTTTTTTCAGTAAACTGCCGTCAATTTCAGTTTTCTGCCATTCTTGTAGTTATCAGTATTTGGTAGCATCTGACTCTGCTTTGACTTGTTGAGAAGAAAAAAGTCAGGTGCTAGCATGGCTGTAGAGAGTGGAGAAAGTCAGGAGGCATGGCAGTGGTGCCCGAGAAAAAGAGAGCTTTATTGGTCTTTGGTTTTGTTGGTCCTATTTTGTTTTTGCCACCCTTGGCATCTATTTCCTCTTTTTAAATTGGCTAGTTGCTAAATGATCATGGTAGGATCGATAACCAAGACCCTAACAGGTAAGTAAATCCTGCAAGATGCTAGTCAGCAGAGGCGGGTAGCCTGTCTATAAATGGAATATTTTTATCTGATTAGTTTCATTGAATTGAAAATAGAAGCATAGGTACTCTATTCTAAATTTCAGGTATGTATTTTGTTGTTGCTAATTTCAGATTCTTGAAATAGGTTCACCTTTCATGTGACCTTAGAAAAAGATCAGCTTTTCATTTTGGCCTTAAAATCTCAATTCAGCTTTTTGTCATTTGCTTTCTGGCAAAAGGAAATGAAAGAACTTACATCAAGTTGATAGCATGAACTTTGGAGTTCCCAGATGAACATGTGTAAATCATGCGTCATGCATCATTTCTCCTGAGCAGCATTTGCTTAAGCTTCAATGGATCAAATCGTGTAAAGCATGCATTATTTCTCCTGAGCGGCATCTGCTTAAGCTTTTACCTTCTTTTTTTTTCCGTCCATTCAAGCTCAAAAAGATTGAGGAACTTATATTAGTGCCTCTTGGAATTGTAGCTCAAATGGTAGCTAATTCGCTAATCCTTGTATTCCATTACATGATTGTGTTTTATGTGCAAGAATGTGACTTCATGATTTTGGTTTGCATCTTTGATTTATCATTAGATTGTAATCCTGAGATGTCTCTAGTTCATTGTCTGTGAAATTGATACTGTCAACTGATTGATTCTAGTTTATTGCCTAACAGTTAAATCACATGCAGGTTTCTTTTCAAAAAGGACCATTTAATGGGTTTGGTTGTACTAGCTCCAGCTCTAGAGGCTACAGTGGTAGCCAAAGTGATCAACGTTCTTGTCATGGTAGTGTCTCTACTAATAGTTTAGGAATAAGTGGTCATAACTGGCCTACGCTTGCTGAAGCAAGACAAGGAGGGAGCTGCAATGACTTCTCCTGCAGTTGTACTGTAACGCTTGATACACTAAATGAGCGTAACAGGGGACCTAGGGCATTTAAGCCGAAAACACAGATAACTACGAAAGGTTTTATTGTTGATAGCAGCAAGAATGGCACAATTAATGGCATTACCAATGGATCCTACAACCGACAGAATTTTGTCACTGATTATGAGGGTGCCAAGTTCTTTGTGATAAAATCTTATAGTGAAGATAATGTTCACAAGAGCATTAAGTATGGTATCTGGGCTAGCACTCCGATCGGCAACAAAAAATTAGATACTGCTTATCATGAGGCAAAAGCTATACAAGGAACATGCCCTGTCTTTCTCTTATTTTCGGTAATCTACCTTATATTGAATTCCTGATGTTGGAGAGGAAAAATGAAAAACAAAAAATGATGCTGTCATTTAATTTAGGGTTAATGTAAATTTTGGTCCATAAACTTGATATAGGTCCACTTTGATACTTGTATTTTTGTCAACTTTGTTACCTGAACTTGACAGCTTTTCCCGTTTAGTCCCCAATTTTGGATTTTGTAAGAGTGATGACATGGCACTATGAGATTGTGTCATGTTATCACCTGAAAGTTTTTTAATTTTTTACTTTTTAGATTTTATATAAATTTTTTATTTTCAGGTGATGATGTGCACAATCTCATAGTGCCACATTATCATACTTTTACATAATCTAAGTTCAGGTGCCAAAGTGGATAAAAGAAGTACCAGTACCAAACTGGACCAAAATGTCAAGTTCAGGGGCCAAAAAATACATTAACCCTTCAATTTAACTTACTAAAATAGTTGATAGATAGAATTCAGTAAGCGGTAATGATTATGAACTATTAGCTGAAATCCCTAGTATGTAATAAATTTACTTTCCTTCTAGTTTATTTGTAGGTAGAGACCACGAATGAGGAAATGAAATTAACTTAGTTGTTCATATGTTATGCATGCAGGTCAATTCTAGCGCTCAGTTTTGTGGAGTGGCTGAGATGGTGGGACCTGTTGACTTTGATAAAAGTGTGGATTATTGGCTTCAGAATAAGTGGTCTGGGCAATTCCCTGTTAAGTGGCACATTATTAAAGATGTCCCCAATAGTCAGTTCCGCCACATTCTACTCGAAAGTAATGACAACAAGCCTGTTACTAACAGTAGAGATACTCAAGAGGTAAGGATGCATTTGAAGTTGACACTGTACACTTTTGCTTGCTGATCTGATTTTTGGTGTGTCCGGTTGCATTCATATATTAGTGTCATCGTGGCTATTTTAACTAGAGCTTCTGAGGTGATTTAGTCTATAATTGAATTCTTATTTGACCAAGCCAACAAGAAACTAGTCTACAATTCCAGTGCTCACTTCTTTTTTTTTTTTCTGAAGTAGATACTTGGGGTGTACTTACGATTTTTGTTGAAATGTAAGATGTATAACTGGATAGACTCAAAGAGACAATGTACATTACAGAGCTAGAAGATAACCAACCTTGTTTCCA
Source organism: Gossypium hirsutum (assembly GCF_007990345.1). NCBI lineage: Eukaryota > Viridiplantae > Streptophyta > Magnoliopsida > Malvales > Malvaceae > Gossypium > Gossypium hirsutum. The sequence continues at coordinate 49,528,902 of NC_053437.1, forward strand.
TTTGAATTTGTGAATTGTCATGCATTGCATTAACATCAACTTGTCATGTAATGAGGTATTGAGCATGCAAGCAAAATCGCACATGCTTTGCTGATATGTAAGACCTGATGATGCGTCCTTCCTATGAATCCAGTTTCTGCACCATTATACTTATTTTGTCTGAGTGTGGTTACATCAAGTAAGGTATAATCTTTCTTGTCTTTCATTGCAACGCGATTGAATGGTATCTGAAGCTGCTGCATCAAATAATATTTGCAGGTGGAGTTTGAACAGGGCATTGAGATGATAAACATTTTCAAGAATTATGAAAGTCATTCTTCAATCCTTGATGACTTTTATTTCTACGAAGAGCGGCAAAAAGCAATGCAGGAAAGGAAGGCCAGGCAGCTAACCAGCCTAGTGGCTTCCGATGATTTAGTGTGTGAAGCATCAAACCTCGTCTCACTCCCTAATGATATCGTGAAGAAAATGTCCAAGAGCTTTGCAGAAGTTCTTTTGTTAAACGAGAATGAGAAAGCAGGCGGAGGAACTGGAAAGGTGCTCTCTGCTGCCTGTGGAGGCCATGTTAGATAGGTGCAACTACAAATTTGGCCAACAAGGAAACAGATATGATGGGTAGGGAATTACAGTTTATACCTTTATATGCATATTATGAAAAGTGGATTTAAATCCAACCAATGTCACCTCTTACGTTGATCTCGTGTTTGTTTCTTTATTATTTCCTGCCTCACAAGTTTTGAGAAGGCACCTAGTTTGGGTTATCTTGGTTTATGGGTTTTATTTGTTTAGATTAGATAGACATATTCTGCAGCAGTCCATAAGATAGACTTGGTTCATAACTTTATATCGTATGTATACAGTATATATACCTCAGCTAATATATCTAACTAATTTTATTCTTTACAAAAAGCAAAGGAAACTTACAAGGAGAAATGGTGAAGTTGTATGAAAAGGTTGGAAGTCTAGTTCATTTGTCCTTTCTCTAATTCTCTAGGAGCCTGTCTGTCTTTGTGTGTGTGGATGGTGGGTACTAGGATAGGATTATAGACTGGACTTGGGTGGGCTTCTCCTCCAGTCCTTTGCTCTTTTTCTTTCTTCAAATGTTTAACTTGCTGCGTTAGTTATAAAGGAAAATATAATAGAAAATAAAAAATTGGTAGAAAAGGTCCCAACACTCCAAAATGGGTATGGTAATTGTAGTTTGCACTCTGGGAATGGAATGCGGTATGTATAGGTTCAGAACAGATTATTGGTAAAATTACGAGTATAGCAATATATTTTTAATGCCTTAAATCATGTGTAGAGGTGGTGTCTTTGTGGTATCGGCATGTGAGGCAGTTCTTGTAAGTGTGTTCACTGTTCAGTTTTCTGGCTTCACAGGCCTAATTTCAGCCTCGAAATCGTATGATAATGGTTGGGTTTGAATTAGTTTTGAAAACGTTATGGTTAGTTTTAATTTTCAAGAATTGAGCCGAATATCAAAGTCATTGGGTAGACCCAAATCCAATTTCATCAAGGTCGATTTTAACGGGTAAATTGCAACCAAAAAAGAAGTTTACAATTTAACACCCATGTTTAGTTTTGTTTTCATTTTGGTCACTGTGATTCTATTGACTAACGGAATCCCAACGGGCTGGCCAGATCTGTTTTTTTTTCCCACCAAATCGTTTTTTTTTTAATTTTCCACCGTCCTCCGAGTACACGCAGCTAACAAATACAAAATTTGAAGACAATTATAAATTATAAAAAGACAAAAATACAAAATAAAATAAATAAAGAGAGGGTTTACTCTCAGATACCTAGCTTAGCTAGATAAGTATGTATTATGTCGAATACTCAACCTCGCCACACTGCCTCCATAGTCGTTCCTCCACCATTAATCACCCTCAGCTTCACCTTCAACACCCACCATTCCGCTCTCATTCAATCTTGCCTCAACCCTCAATTTCCATCTTCAAAACTATTATCATACTCTACACCTAAAGTCAACCACTGCCATACTCCACCATCCCAACTAAAAAAACCTAATAATTCTTCTACCCAAACAACTTGCAGACCCAAACCTAAATTAGCCAACAACCAAAGAAAAAAAAAAACCTAAGAAGCTCCTTGGTTTGGAAGCCCCAAATCATAAACTGAAAACCCCAAAAAGGTCAGAAACGAAATAAACAAGCAAAAACAGATGAAGCATCTTAAGTTCGAATAGCAAGATGTAGGAGGTGGTTTGACGATCTGAACAGTGAAAGAGTAGCTCCGACCAAAAGGAGCAACATACTTCGGAACCAAGCCAACCAGACAGCTGCCGGCGGCCGACTTACATTTTTGGCTTCGAACATTTTCTTGGGTTTTCGAAGGTTTCGGGCATCTTTCGAGGAAATCTAAACCATAGGGAGAGAAGTCTATAGATCGGTGATCTCCGATTGACACTCCGACGGTGGCAGTAGATCTAACGGCGACTAGGGTTTAGAGTAATTTATAGTAAAATGTTGTGACTAAAATTAGCAAAAACAAAAAAGAAAAAGAGATGTATATTATACAAATCCCAAATAGAAAATAAAAAATATGATCTGACCAACCACGTTGGAATTCCATCGGCTAATATACCCATAGTGGGTAATTTTTTTTTATTAAAATGAAAATTTATGATAGTTGAGTGATTGGGTATAATTTATCTAAAAGATTACGAATTTATTATAAATTAATAAATTGAACTAAAACCCATTTTAATTTATGAAAATCATAGTAAAATCCAACAAAATGCTATAGTTGATATCCATTTTCTTTTCTTTCTCAATCACGGATGACATATGTTTTTACATTCATTCAATCTATATATATATATATAAAAATAGAGATTTAGAACATATTAATCCGGAAATAATTAACCAACGTAAATCACAGAATCTGTACTAATATACTAAGTATCAGAATATTCAAACAATCACCCAAGTTGAATTATTATTAAAAAAAAATCATGAAACAAGTACCTAGAGTTAACATCTCCCCTAAATATGATGATTGAAGCTAAGAAAGTACAAGAATGGTAAAATCATGTTGCAGGTGCAGCTGAAACAAAACACGAAAACAAAAGGAATTTCAAGCATTTTTAGTTCACTCCCATCCCATGCATGCACACCCCCTAAAACAGGGAAGCCAATCCCGGTGGGAGTGCATACAAAAATGATGCCGATGCAACCAGTATCGTGAAACCAACCAAGTGAGCAGTTTCTAGCTTTGTTCCACTGGAGTTATTATCAGCATTCTCTGAAGCACTTGACGGTGTCCCGGTGGATGGCGTCGTCGGTGTTGAGGAAGAATTTGTAAATATAGCCGCGTCTGGTGAGTTTGGTGCTAATCCAAGAAGCTCTATTCATTCATTCCAAACACAACATGCATTAATTTTATTACATATCAAAGCAAAAGGAGAGAAAAGAGAGGTTACTACTTACTTGGGCAGTCAGTGACGCTAGCGTTCTTCAACTGGCAAGCAGAAGGAAGTTGAAGAAGCTTATCTTGCTGAACGCCTAAGCTCTTAAGATTCTGAGCCCCGGATGCCTGGGTCTGCTGAAGAATATAACACAAACACTTTGGTTCTTCTTCTTTTATACTCGAAACCGAACTGCAACACTCCTTTGAAGGTTTCTCCATCTTCCCTTGCGCAAAGCTCAAGCAAGTCATCGCGCTCTGTACATCTTTGCTGCACTCTTTGGCTAAACCACTCTCATCACCCGCACCAACCACCACCACCAAACTCATCATCATCACCTTCACTGCCCAACCCTTTCCCATTGTTTGAGTTCAGAGTCTTCTTCACACAAAAATATCTTGGAACTACATATGAATGCGTATATTTATGGAAGACTGAAATTTTAGGGTTTAGTATTAATGATGTGCAGTTGAATGGAAAGAGAGGATTGTCTGTGGAGCGTTGATATGTCACACCTGATGTGGGAATAAGCGGTGGTGATGTTAAGATCATAAATGGAGGCCCCCTCTCATTGGTTGGGCGGCAAGCAGAGTAAGGTAGGGAGTGAGAAGTTGTTGGTTTTACAAAGAGGAGTTTAAATGAGGTTGCAATGGGCAGCCAACCGTGGCGACAATTGGTTGGTAAATTAAGTAGAAATTTTATTTTAACATAGGAAAGTTTAAATGTTTCCGGTTTGGAGATTGGAACTTCATTAATTATATGGGTTAGTGCTCTGAGTTTAAGTTTGAATTTGAGTTGTACTTAAAATTTGGAGCTCGATACTTGATTTAAGTAAAGTTAAATATTTATTGTCATACCTCGAAATATATACAATTAAGAATTAAAATTAAACAAGAAATGAGTTATAGATTTAATGGTTAAGTGTTAAAATCTCTCGAGAGAGACCCAAATTTGAGTGCTTACTTCCCTTTTCAATTTTTTTTTAAATTTTCAGCAATTTTGAGTAAACTACTTGTGTCGTACCTAAGGTTTACTAACCCTAGATATGTAATCAATTCTTTCTCCTATTTTGGTTTTCACTTTGCCCCTTTTTCAATTTCTTTTTTTTTTCTTTCATTCTTGCACCATATTTCCAATCTTTGGACTGTTGATCCTTTTTCTTTCATTATTGAATTGTTTCCCAATCCTTTAATTTCAATCGGTATTTAGAATTGTGGTCAATAGCATTTGATATCTTTACCGAAAAATGATAAGTACATTTCGTTTCAATAATTAGATTTCGTAATTTTTTTATTCAATTGATCGATTTTTCGGATCTTGTCAAATCTTTGATAATGTTGTCAAAATCTTGATATCAACCGTTAATTCATGTGTATTTGTTGTTGAAGGATCGAATCTAGGTAAGAAATAATCTGAATTAATGTGTATAAGTATAAATATAATAAAATAATATCACAAAAATTATATAATAATATAATAAGATTTTTATAGATATGTAATATTTTAAATATGATAGATATAATCAAGTATCCCGTTCCAATAATAAATCGAAACAATTATGTTTTGTTTTTTCATATGTGTAAATTTTTATTTGTAGTGGTTATATAGATTCATATATGTTAGTATAAAATTTTAATATTTTAATCTTTTAAATTAAAATTTAATTTTGTATCTTAATTATTTTATTTTTATATAACATTAAAAATTAAAATATTATCACTTAATTAATTATTAAACATAATTAATATTTTTATATAAATAATTATATATATGCAATTGAGCTATATTTATGAGGTGAGTGTCCTTTTCTGTTTTATAAGTTCAATGGCCTTAACGAAAGATATAAATCTTATCCTTACATGATAGATGAGTTAATAGGATTAAGTATAAGCCTTAGATTGAATCGAGTGAACAATTTTAAATTAATTTAGTTGACGAGTCTTATTTTATTATTTTAATTTGATTTAAATTTTTTTCAAATTAAGTCGAGTGAAATGAAATCCAAGTCAAGTCGAATCAAATCGAGTGAAATTATTCGAGTTCAATTAAAAAATTAAACATGTCAATTTAAAATCTTATTCTAGTATAAATAATTTCATGTTAGACCGCAAAAATTTGAAACTATATATATTTCAAAACTTTTTCAAAGCAAAATAAGAAAAAAATACTTTAGTATAACTTGAATCATTAATTAATTTATTTAGGTCCCAAAATTATTATTTTAGAAAATTTTTAAAAATTTAACTTTCTTTATATACTCTTAAGAATTTTTTTAAATTTTTTTAAATTTTTTAAAATATAAATTTTGGAATTTTTATAAAATTTTGAATTTTTGAAAATTATTTTGAATTTTTTTAAAATTTTTGTTGAGAGAGACCAATTTGTTCATTTTCAAAATTAACAAGGACCGAAGGGTTATTTACATTAATTTGTTATTCGAATTATTCGAATTATTCGAATTGTAAAATTTAACTCTATAACCTCTCCAAATCGACCTAGACGTTAGACATGAATTCAGAAGATTATATTAGCCACCGAAATGGCCCGATAAACTAACTGCATTTTTTTAATAAAATAATCATTTTAAAACATTTGTTTATCTTTGGAAGAAAACTTAGTTAATTACCAATTTATTTACTACTCAAAATTCTTAATTATAATTTAGCAGCAGAAAAGTGATATTTTCAATAAAAACCAATATATATGCAAAATTAATTAATATTTATATGTAAATATCCTAAAATCAATTTAAATATCATGCATGCTAAAAGAAAACAAATCCTAAGTCTTATGCAGCAATTCAAAATAAAACAGTACAGTCTCTGAATAAATAAAATATCATATAATAATTTGAAAATATTTCAATGAACGAAATTGAGCCGAGACCTTCCGGGTACCGCGTCCGCGTCCTAACTTGGCGGGTTATTTGTAAGGATGAAAATTAAAAGAGGGAGTGAGCCATGATACTCAGTGTGAGTTCAATCACAAGGAACCAGTGCAAATTAACGTATAAGCATACAGAAATATGTCACACAAAAATAATTTACAGTGGCAATATTAGAATATCGATGTTTTAGATTATTCAACAATATACATATATATATCTACTATATTAGAAATTTTAGTTTTGTATGCACATGTTTTTACGGATGCCATATAGTTTCGATTTTAATAGAAAAGATCCTACCGTACTGCTAGACACCACAATGGGAGTTCCACTTGAACTCTAACCACCAACACACTGGGTTGTGGCTTAACCACCAAAAGTTTGCAGGTAAACTACCATTGGCAGTGGACACACAACAAAATACTGCAAATGGAATCTACCTATGGCTGTGGGTACATAACAAAATAATGCAGGTAAAATTTGCCACTAGCTGTGGATGCACAACATGTTTGCAGGTAATAGCTATCGATGCGTTGTGGATGCACAACAAAAGTGCCGCAGATGGAATCTGCCTATAGTTGTGGGTACAGAACAAAATAATGCAAATAAACTGCCAATACTTCCTTCGTACATATCGTCCCACCCCATGCAATGTAATATGACATGTTCAAAACAGATCAATACAGTAGCATTTAATATGCTTTTGACAGAACAATACAGTAGCAATCATTATGCTTATAACAGTTCGATACTGTGGCAAAAATTATGTTTAAAACAGATCGATTTAGTAACAAAAGGCATGCTTATCATGTGTTCAGTTTAACGGTAACATAAGGTAGGTTGTACGTACAATCAATTCAAGGATTCTAACATTATTCATATTACTAGGGACTTAATTGAATAAAATAAAATACTAAAAATAGTTTGGGAACTATTCAAAGACTAAATTGAACAAATCATAAAATTTCTGAGCAAAACTGTAAAATAAAGGGCAAATGGCCGTGTGTCCAGGTCATGTGGGATGTTATAGACCGTGTAGAGAGGTTACACGGTCGTGTGGCTAGGCCGCGTAATAGGCTGTAGGCATGTGGAAATTGCAAAATCAATCTATAGGGGAGACAAGATCATGTGGCAAGCTGTGTGAAGGGTTCTTAGTCATGTGAAATTCGAATCACCCTAGGGTTTCAGAGGCACATGATCGTGTGAGGGGTTGTGTGGTCCACATGCCCGTGTGACAGACTGTGTGACCCTAATCTTAGGCACGGTTTGCCCTGATTTACTTGTAAAAGAACACATACCTGTCACCAGGATCCTGAATGACATTCTTTGTGATCAAGAATGGTTTGTTTCACCTAAATCAAGTCCTTGAACGAAAAATTTCGCATGAGTTAACATTGGGTATCAAGATTCTATGATATTATCAAAATATTTTGGCAAGAACCGACAAAGAATGTTTTATCGAAGCAACATTATTATTAAATAGAAATTTTATAAGGATTTGAGATCAAACATCAGGATTGAGATGTACTGTAACATCCCAAATTTAGCTCCATAAAATTTAGAAATATAAAAAAATAGGGAATTGACCCAATGGTTAGTCATTAAATGTGAAAGCTTGAAAGTTAGTTGGAGGTCCCAAGTTCAAGTCTTAACTCTTACAAAATAAATTCCTTTTTTTTTGCAAATTCCTTTTTTTTTATGTGTTGGCATCCAAGCGTAGTAAACCTAAGTATAAATACATGTTTTTATCAAAATAATCAGCCTTTTTAACCCATTTTCTTCTACCTTAGACGCCCCTAACCCCCTCTCCCTCTCTTCACCTTTATTTTTTTGCTTTTTGCTTTTCCCTTTTTCCTTTTTCCTTCATTGTTGCCGTTGCCTACACCTCCCTTTTTACCATCTTCTTCTTCTTCTTCTTCTTTTTGCATCAAGATTATGCACCATCTCCTTTACTATATTGCTACAATTTTTCCTCAATTAAATCAGCCCCAAATCTAAAATTTTGAATTTCAAGATCGATCCCAAAAATTGCCTAGAAAGTGCCATTGTCGTTTCTCTCGACTAGCTTGTGTAAGGTCTCTTCTCTCTTCAATTTCTTAATTAATCTTGTCCATTAAAAACATAAATTTCTAGATCTAGAATTTATAGGATTTAAAAATGTTTTTAAAGGTATTTTTCCAGACTTTAATGAGGTCTCAAACCATTTTAAAATTCAGCCCTAAATTCGGCCACCATGGGTGGTGGTGCATACGCATATGTGTAGAATAGGGGGCTGTTTTGTTTCTTGAATCTTGTCCAATTAATTCCAGCATTAATTTGAGTTCTTGAACCCTCATAATAAGTTATTAATCCCATGTCAATTATGGAAAAACATTCTTGAACGTTTGGACATTCGAAACTCACAAATCAGGAAGCGTAAGTGCGGTTAGGCATAAAATTAATTGTTGTTTCGACATAGTTGTAGGGTAAATTTTATAGATTTATTAAATGAAGGAATTTAATAATTATTAGCTACTTATTTTACAATATATTATGGAATTAGGTGCTGATCCAAATTCCTCGAATCAACTATAAAGCTGAAGAACGATCGTACGTACGGTTCGCATCGATACAAGGTAAGGAATAGAACTAGTTGAATACGTAAAATAGTTATTAATTCAAAAATTGGTTTGAACCCATAAGTGGGTAATTGGGAGTTGGTTTAGTAGTAAATTGATTGAATTTATATTGAATTTTGGTTTAGGATCATATAAAGGTTTATTAAGGAAAATTGGAAGATTCATTCGAGTGTTGCGAGAAAGCGAAAAATAAGGTGTGGGTCCTAAACTTGTAAAATTTGTTTGATAATGATAAATTTCATGTTATATTTGATAAATTAGCTTGTTGATTGGTTTGACATGGTATCCAAAATATTAGTTTTGCGAGTGGGCGAACCAGGTACGTTTCGAGCCTTAAAAAGATTGATGTGTTGGCAAAATTGCTAGTTTGACTGTATGAATATGTGATTGAGATTGTTATGCATAATTTTATTATGTGACATGAGAATGGTTGATTGAATGGTATGAAATGTTGAGATATTTGGTTTGTGCATGATTTAAATGCATGAAATATTTATTATGATATATATACGTGAGGTTGCTATTGGGGCATAATGAAATTCGTAAAGTATGTGAATTGCACGATATTGATAGATACCATCTTAATGGTAATTTGAAAATTGGAACACTGCTTTCTTTCTCTGAAAGTATGTGATTATTGAGGACATCTTGAACATGTCAAATAAATGTGAAAAGTATTGAAATGTGATTATGTATGAATTTGTATGACATATTGCATATCCATTGGGATGGGATTTTATGGTTGACGGAGGAGTTTCGTGGAGTACCGACGGCATATTAAGTCTGCATATATTTGTAGTCAGTGCACTGTATTTGGAGTACTGAGGGGATTGGCGATTACATCGCATTATTTATTTGGCAGTTTCACTGCATTATTGATTATTGGTGGTTTTACCACATCGACCATAGCTCACATATGTTGGCGTTTGGCTGACGGGTTCTGGGGAACTCGTGGTGTGTAGTAGATGGTATGGGTAAGATCTCGCATGTGCATTTTTTCACGATCATGAGCATTTGAAATTATTATTGATAGTGTTTAATTGTGCTATTGGTACCATTATGAAATTTCTTGTATGGATGCTCAATACTCGTTTAGTTTCACACTGAGCTTGTTAAGCTCACCCCATTATCTCAACTTCTTAGGTAATGATCGAACTTAGGATTGGAATTGGCATGCGGACGTACGACGAACATTGAACTTTACTTCGTCATATTATTTTAATTTAATTATATATATTTTGGTTATTTTATTATTATTCAATTTTGGATTGTAAAGTTTCTTTAAACTATGGTTTGGGACTGTTCGAGATATTGGGGTTTTTCATGCATGCATGACACGCATATTTGGTATAGATACATGATTTTTATAAATATGTTGAAATGGACTATGCATGATATATGACTAAATTAATAATTTGACTAGTAATGGTACATTTCCGCTGCTAAGAAGATAACAAAATGATTTTTCAAAGGTAACGCCATCAGTAAGGTTTTACAAAAACTCAGCTAATTTGCTAATTTGACCTAAGCATGGTTGGACTAAGAAAATGGACGTTTTCTAAAGCTAACAATAGAAACCGCGGTTTTATAAAAAGGAGTACTTGAAGGTTTTTAACTATCGTTAGGGTAGGTTCAACACTAAGGTGTCCAATATGGCCTTCTTGATTCAACCGTAATGTCTAGGCCATGTTTGGGAGGTTACATGTACTTACCACTTTTTGGCAAAGATTAGGTTTGTTTCTAATGATGATTACAATTCCGATGGAAAAAAATGAATTAACGAAGATTGTTTTTTATTCAGGAAAAGCAATACTAATTTCAACAATGGAGAGAAATTATTTTACAAAAAAAGAAGTTGAAAAAGAAAGGGGAGAAGAAATAGGGAAAAAAACAAAATTTTATTTTAAGTTGGAAATGAGAACCTTAGTTTAATTGTGTTTAGGAAAAGAAGCTAAATATATAGGGTTTTCAAACTTTTAGACTGGATGATAATTTACCCTTGTTACTGAAATTAAAAGCGATTTGAAGGGAGATTGGTGTGGCTCAATCTTGAGCATGCAAGGGAGAAGTGCAAAGGCTTAACCATTGGGCTACTACCCATTTCTTGATAGGTTTTTACTCCAAATAATATTTGTTTTAGTGTGGGTTTTATCCTAGTTTCCTGAAATTAAAAAGAAAAGAAATGAGAGAGGAGTTGATAAAACTTAGGACCTCTAGGGAATTCACTAGCTACTTGACCATCAAGCCTAATTCAATACTTAGTTAATTATTTCAATTAACCCCCTATATTTTCGGGTGTGATAACTCTCCCCTACTTAAAGAAATTCCATCCTTGAAATTTACCTAGTTCGAATAGATGAGGATATTTTTGTTAAAATACGTCTTCTAATTCCCACGTGACTTCCTCAGTGCCATGATTCTGCCCCATTACTTTCACAAGAGGGATTCGTTTCCTTCTCAGAACCTTTACATCACAATCTAGAATTTTTATGGGTTACTCCTCAAAGGACAAATTTGGTCTTACCTCGATCTCCTCAATTAGTACGATATTGGAAGGGTTAGACCAGTATCATCTTAACATGGAGACGTGGAATACATAATGTATATGATCCAATTTTTAAGGTAATTCTAATTTATATGCAACTAGATCGACTCTCTTAAGGATTTTATAAGGTGTTATGAACCTAGGACTTAACTTGCCATTTCTTCCGAACCTTAACACCTTTCGCCATGGAGACACTTTCAAGAAGACTTGATCTCCGACACTATACTCGATGTCTTTTCTCTTTAAGTCCGCATACGATTTATGCCTATTTGAAGCTGCTTTCAATCTATCCTGAATCAAATTTACTTTCCCTTCAGATTCTTGTACTATTTTTGGACCCAAACTTTCCTTTCACCTAGTTCGGTCCAACATAGTAGTGTTCGAAACTTTCATCCATACAAGGCTTCATAGGGTGCCATTTGTATGCTTGATTGGAAGCTATTGTTGTAGGAAAATTCTATTAGAGGAAAATGCTCTTCCCAACTACCTCAAAACTCAATGATCTAACCTCTTAGCATATCTTCCAATATTTGAATCACAATTTCAGATTGTCCGTTAATTTTTGGGTGGAAGGCAGTACTAAAATCCAAATGAGTACCAGTGCCTCATGTAGCTTTCTACAAAATCAAGATGTAAATTAGTGGGGATCTCGATTTGAAATAATTGATATATGTACCCCATGCAACCTTACAATTTCTAAGATGTACAACATTGCTAGATTTTGTGAAGAATAGCCCGTACGAGTTGATAAGAAATGAGTTGACTTAGTTAATCGGTCTACCATCACCCAAATTGAATATTTATTAGTGGGTGTTAAGGGTAACCCACGAAAAAAGTCTATCGTTATTTTTCCCACTTCCACTACGATATTTTAATAGGTTGTAACAACCTAGAAAGGAACTAATTTTCAACTTTCACTGGCTGACATGTTAGGCACTTAGCTAGGAATTCTGTCACATCTCGCTTCAGCCTAGACCACTAGTAAAATTCTTTTACATCTTGATACATCTTATTTCCTCTGAGATGCATGACATAAGGGCTAGCATGCGCCTCCCAAAGTATGGACTACCTTAAATCTTTGTCATTTGGCACACAATATCTCCCACAGAAACACAAAAGGCCTTCATCATTAAACATAAAATCTTCAGTTTTTCATCCTCCACCTATTTAATTCGCAGCAATAAGGACACGTCTAAGGGTTATTTAGCCTTGATCTCATTGGCTAAGGTGGTTTTCACTTGTAATTCGCTTAACATGCCTCCATCATTTACTAAACTCAACCTAGCAAATATTGCTTATAAATCTATCATTTGTTTTCTACTTAGAGTGTTCGTTACTATATTGGCTTTTTCGGGGTGGTATTAAATTATACAATCATAATATTTTAACAGCTCTAACCACCTATGTTGCCTCATGTTCAATTTTTTTGGGTAAGAAGGTACTTGAGGCTTTTATGATCGGTATAGATGTAACACTTCTCACCATACAGGTAGTGCCACCAAATTTTTAGTGTAAAAACTACTACTGCCAACTCTAAGTTATGAGTCGGGTAGTTACACTTATGCTGCTTCAACTGCCTTGACGCATAGGCAACTACTTTATCGCCTTGCATCAACACACATTCAAGGCCGATATAGGACGCATCGCTGTACACTACATATTTTTTCCCCAATTCGGGTTGAATTAATATAGGAGCTTGGGTTAACACAAACTTCAGCTTTTGAAAGCTAGTTTGTTGATCTTTCATCCATTTAAATGGAACATCCTTCCTCAACAACTTAGTTAGGGGTGTGGAGCCATTCCTTCCCTTTTTAATTTTGTGAATTTGGAAAGCCTTGGGGTAAATTACATGTGCTACCCTTAGGGTTTACAAACCCTAGGTATTTAAAAAATTCTTTCCTAATTAGACTTTCCATCTTGCCCCTTTTCAAATCCTAATAGAAATTGGTCTCCATATTCTTTTTCTTTTCTTTTTTCTCATCTTTGCATTGTATTTGTCATCTTTGGGCCGTTAATTATTTTTCTTCCCCCTACTGAATCATTCCTTGTTCATTTAATTTCTATCGATATTTAGAATCCTCATCAATAACATCTGTTACCTTTGCCAAGAATTGGTAAATACACTTTGTATCAATGGTTAGATCTTGTATTCCCCTGAAATCATTATCCGACGTTAATTTTTTAGTTCTATTAAACAATCTTTGATAATCTTGCCAAATCTTGTCCAAATCTTGATACCAATTGTTAATGGTGTGTATTTGCCGTTGAAGGATTGGATCTAGGTGAATTAGATCAAAGTTGATCATGAGGAACGTTAATCAGACTCGTGGTGAAAGGTGTGTGTCTTTTTCAAGTGAATCAGTGGTGATCGTGTGTAGGTTTAGGGTCACACAGCCTCCCGCACGAGTGGACCACATAGCCATATGCACCTGTATATCGTAGGGTACTTCGTGAATCATATGGCCAAGAACCTACCACACGGTCGTGTCCTTATTGTAGGGTATTTTATTATTTCTTAGACGACAACAGGCTATTACACGGCTTGGCCAAATGACTGTGTATCCCTTCCACATGGCATCATCCTTTCACATGGCTGTGTGACCCTTGTTTTACAGTTTTTCCCAGAAAAATATAAACTATTCAATTTAGTCCCTGAATTGTTTTTTAGTTTTATTCACTCAATTAAGCCTTTAATATTATGTATATTTTGGAATCTGTCAACTGATTGACTGAATTGTTACTGTCATATTCTTGGTATACGAATGATACATGCCTACTATCATTGTGTATTCGATGAACTGTTATTGTTACTATTGCTACTATATTACTGTTTGTATGTTCAACAAGCCTATTGTTACTATTAAACTGATTGCATGGTAAGCATGACTACTATTTTTATATTGTATTGTTACTAGCATGTGATAATACATAGCATGGGGATTGAGATGAATTGAAAGGAGGAAATATTGGAAGTTTTAAAATCTACAAACACTAGTGGTTCATCCATGACTTATTGGAAATTTATTTACAAACTTTTAATCTAAAAATTACTGTGGCTAACCCACTATTTTTACTAGTAGTTCACCTACAATTACTAGTGGTTTATCCATAATGTAGAGGGCATGGATGGATGAGTTCAAGGAACTCTTACTATGGAGTGTAGCAGAGTATGGGTAGGAACTTGTTCTGTTAAACATGAATTACATTAACATAATAATCATGTTTAAATCAACTGTTAAATTCTACTTTTCAACACGATTATGATTACTCTAAGAACCATTCTTTTGTATACTTTGTTTACTGTTTCGCACTTGTTTACTTATGATTGGACTCACATTGAGCTTTTTAAGCTCACCCCTTTAATTTCCACCTTTAAAATAACCCACAAGGTTAGGATGCAGACTCAACATTCGAAGGTCTCGGCTCGAAATATTTTTTTATAAAAGCATTTTAGACATACTATTTATAATTTCTATTATTCGAAAACTGTATTTTTTTATTCGAACTGTGGCATGAGACTTAAATTTTGGGTTAATTTTGGCATGCATAACATTTAAGTTGATTAGGTTATTGAAACATAGGCTTTGATTAATTATGCATGAAATTTTGGTTTTCGTTAAAACTATATTGAATGTCACATTTCCGCTGCGATACTGTGTAAATGAGATTTTTGAAAAATAAATAAAATTGGAAAACAAATTTTACAAAGTAAATATTAAAAATCAATCGATTTTTGGAAAATTTTATCCTTTAGTGAGAATGGGATAAAACTCCAAATCTTCTTCCAAACTGATAAATATTTTAGAAAGATTGTTTTTAAAACTTCGATAATGTTACAAGACCATTAGGATGGGCAATGTAACTTTTAGAATTCGATCATAATGTCCAGGTCAGGTTAGGGTGGTTACAAAGGGAAAGAATATTAAGACAAATTTTACATCCCAAAATGATAAAATATGAGCTAATTTTTCTGCAAAAGATGATGATTTTTTCTACGATGTTAAATCTAACCATGGGTATAAGGATGGTGATTTTCATAACGTGAATGATATGATCCATTTAGATGTGACAGATTTCTTTGAAGATTATGATGCCAAAAACTAGGACGTATTGAGATTATTTCCACTACTCAAAGAAATTTATTGAATCTTAATGGATATCATATTGAGACTATGAATGAAAGAAACTATTGAATACTTATATATATCACAATTGTTAAATATGGAAAGAAATGTGTTTTGGAAAGAATACCTACTTTTTCTTCAGGTTTATACTATACAGACATTAGTGCAATTAAGACACCTATTACTACAAACTAGACGTTTGTATAACCATATATTTTTACTATTTGACATGACCAATTAGGTCATCTTGGATCTATTACGATTTGAAGAAGAATCCATAATTCAATTGGACACCCATTAAAGAACCGAAAGATTCTTGAATTCAAGGAACTCTCATGCATTGCATATTCTCAAAGAAAATTGATTATTAGACCATCACCAAAAAAAGTTGGGATTGAATCTCCCACATTTCTAAAATATATTCAAGGTGATATATATGGAATCATCTATCCACCATGTGGACCATTTAGATACTTTATGGTTTTGATAGATGAGTCTACTAGTTGGCCATATGTGTTTCTATTATTGTCTCGCAAACTGGTATTTGTGAGACTACTTGCTCAAATAATTTGATTAAGAGCGTAATTTCTAGATTATGAAATCAAGTCTCTCTATCTTGATAATACTGGTGGGTTTACACCCCAAGCTTTTAGTGAAGATTTTATGTCAATTGGGATAAAAGTTGAACATTTTGTAGCTCATTTTCATACACAAAATTGATTGGTTGAATCGTTTATCAAGCACCTTCAATTAATAGATAGGTCATTTCTTATGAGGACAAAACTCCCTATTACAACATAAGGACATGCTATTTTGCTTGCAACCACACTTGTGTGCATTAGGCCAACAAGTTATAATAAATATTCCCTATTACAATTAGTTGTGGTTATGAGTAAAATATTTCTCATCTTAGAATTTTTAGAGGTACGGTATATGTTCCAATCGTTCTATCATAACATACAAAGAAGGGTCCCCAAAGGAGGTTGGGAATATATGTTGGTTCTAAATCTCCTTCTATAATTAAGTATCTTGAACCATTAAATGGAGATTTATTTACTGCATAATTTTTTGATTATCACTTTAATGAAACAACATTCCCAACTTAGGAGGAGAAAAAAGTTGATAAAAGAAAATACATGGAATGAGTTATCATTATCTCAATTGGATCTTCGTACAAGTCAATGTGAACATAAAGTTCAAAGGATAATACATTTGCAAAACATTGCCAATCAATGACCAGATGCATTCACTTACCTAAAGTGAGTTAGAAAATATCACATACCAGTTGAAAATGCTCCAATATGAATTGATGTCCCAATAGGAAAAACTATTAAAACCAAAGAAAGTAATGTACACTTGAAGTATGGAAGACCAATCGGTTCCAAATATGAAAATCCTTGTAAAAAGAAAGGAGCAAATATTCAAGATGGTCATATTG
The DNA here is from genome assembly GCF_007990345.1 of Gossypium hirsutum. Classification (NCBI taxonomy): domain Eukaryota; kingdom Viridiplantae; phylum Streptophyta; class Magnoliopsida; order Malvales; family Malvaceae; genus Gossypium; species Gossypium hirsutum. The sequence goes on from NC_053437.1 coordinate 49,545,941, forward strand.
TGGAGGCAAGCATCCAAGAAGAAGCTAATGACATAACTGATAAAAAAACCCTAGAAAAGGTTCAAGTACTTGAAAATAGTGATAATGAAGAGATTTCGATAAGTTATGTCACTTCAAGAAAAAGGAAGGAAACGAAAAAATATAATTATCGACAACATTTTTGCTTATAATGTTGCTATTGAATACCAAAAGAAAATAAGGATCCTAAGCCTAAATTTGTTGAGGAATGTAGAAATAGAAAAGATTGACCAGATTGGAAAGACACAATTCAAGCAGAATATAATTCACTTGCTAAACATAAGGTTTTTGGACTTGTAGCCCAAATACCTAAAGATGTAAAGTCGGAAGGATATAAATGGGTGTTTGTGTGAAACAGAATGGGAAATATAAAGTCGTAAGATAAAAAGGATGACTTGTAGCATAAGAACTTTCACAAAATTCTAATATTTATTATAAAGAGACATATTCTCATGTGGTGGATGCAATCACGTTTAGATATGTTATTAGTCTAATAGTACATGAAAAACTTGACACGCGTCTAATGGATGTTGTTACAATCTATTAGTATGCCTCACTTGATGTGCAATTTATATGGAAATACCTAAATGATTTAAAATCCCAAAATGATATAGAGTTCCCAGGGAAAAATGCTCGACCAGATTAAAGAAATCCTTATGTGGATTAAAACAGTTTGGACGTATGTACTACAATCGTCTTAGTGAATATTTGTTGAAAGAAGGTTATAAAAATGATCCAATTTGTTCATGTGTTTTTATAAAAAGGCCTATATCAAATTTTGTGATAATTGTTGTTTATGTTGATGATTTAAATATTATTGAAACTCCTAAAAAGCTTCAAAATACGATAAATTGATTAAAGAAGGAATTTGAGATGAAAGATCTTGGAAAAGCAAAGCTCTATCTTGGCCTACAGATTGAACATTTAAAGGATGGACTTTAAGTCCATCAGTTAGCTTATATAGAAGAGATATTAATTTTTTACATGGATAAAACACATTCATTGAATACTCCAATGGTTGTAAGATCATTAGATGTGAATAAAGAACGATTTCTTCTTAATGAAAATGATGAAGAGTTTCTTTGTCTCAAAATTCCATATCTAAATGCCAAAGAGGAATTGATGGATCTTGCAAACAACACACGACCTGATATAGCATTCGTTGTGAACTTTTTAGCAAGATTTAGTTCCTTTCCGACATGTAGACATTGGAATGAAATAAAACATGTATTTAGATATATGAGAGGAACCATTGGTATAACGTTATTTAATTCAAGTGCTTCAAGATCTTTATTAGTTGGCTATGCTAATGCCGGATATTTACCGGATTCACATAAAGGTCGATCACATGTGGAGGTACAATCATATCATGGCGTTCAACAAAATAGACATTAATACATGCACGGATGGGATGAAATTTATTAAATTCCATTCACTAAAGATACCAAATTTTAAGTTTGGGAAATTAGTAGACTTGTGAAAACTTTTTCGATGAGATCCAACCATTTCTAGGTTGATATGTCTCATGGAGTTCAAAGATCTACCACTTATCTTCGAAACACACTTTGAATCACTCAATTTTGAGTTTGGGAGCTCAAGTTATGACCATTTTAATAAAGACTACACAAGCAGAATTTCTGGACATGATTATGACGGGAATTACGAGTTTCGGGCTTTTAATTCGAGTTTAAATCATATTGGGTTCAAGTTTTGGGCTTAATTTTTAATAATTATTAAGTAGTTTCAGCATTAGTTTCCTTACAATTATAATGCAAGAATAACTTAATCATGGTTTTACTTAATCAAACAATTTACCAAGACCTATAACAACACAAACATAGTTTTAATAACTTAAGTAGACGAAATGCAATCAACCTAACACGAATTAAATTTAAGTCATATTAATTAAATTAAACATATCAACATAACAAGTATTTATAGACATGTTCATAACAACAACAAGAAAAATTAAAGGATGGGGAACTAGAATCAAATCCAGTGTTTCTCTGAAGCTTGACTAGTTTGCTCCGCTCCTCCTCCTCCGCTTGTTCTTGTTGAATTGAGGCTTTCATGAACACTCAAATGCTGCTTCTAATAGTGGTTGAAAGGTTCTTTTCTAAGAGGGGAAATTGGCAAGGAAATGGAAAGGAAAATGAAGAACAAATGAAGGGTTTTTGAACAGAGAAAGTAAGAGAGAAGTGAAGAATAAAAGGATGAGAGATGTGTTTCAAATGAGCAGAAAAGGGGGTATTTATAAGTTAATTAGGCTGCTAAAAATAGAAAAAATCAGCAACCATAGGCTTCCCCCATGGCCAGCCACACATGTGGCAAGTTTAAAGGTTTCAAACTTGTTAAATTTAGCTAGGGGCAAATCTAGAAAAGCTTGGTAAGTGGAGGGGTTTGAATGCAAATTTAAGGAGACTTCAAGGGCTATTTTGCAAGCCAATGATAAGATAAATAAGCTAATTGGGTCAGCATGTGGGACGGTTTTGGGCAGCCCAGTTGTTCAATTGGATCAGTCTCTCGGTTTAGCACAATTGGGTCTCTTTTCATAATTTAATTAATAATAATTATTTAACCCAAAATAAATTGGATTAAAAGTAAAATTTATTATATTATGAATTAATATTCATAATTTGGACCATCTTAGGCTGAGAAATTAATTTGTCTCGATGCTTCAAAATCGCTTCTCGATTTTGTACTTCTAGTAGTGTCTGTCGAGCTGTTTTTCACTCTTTGTGCGAATCTATTGAAAATAAATCAAAATTTATTATAAAATTAATTAAAATTCAATATTTTAATATTTTAAGTGAAATTTAATTATTTTATAATTATTATATATTTTTCAACAAAAATTATACAGAAACTGCATGAATTTGAGTTAAAAAGGGTATGAATTCGTGTTTCCACACCTCCAAACTTAATTCATTGCTTGTCCTGAGTAATGCAAAAATTAAAAAAAAAATTTCTAGGAAACACATTTGAAAAATTCCTTCAGAAAATAATCTTACCAAAATTATGAATTCAGTATAATTATGCTCAAGAACAAGAATTTTGATATTCTTGTTACTTAAGTATACATATCATTCAAATTAATCTCAATTATTATTATGATAACAAAAATAGACTAAATGCTTTCTCAATAAAGACATGTTAAACATCTACCAACTTGATTTTATTCCCTTATTTAAGATTAAGCTGCAATCATCAAGTTTAATTTATGTCTTCATATGTTGAACATGGCAATTTCTCTACACTAATGTAGGTAGCACAAAAACTTGAATCACTAGGTCTTTACAATATGTTGTAACGTGGCTAGACTAGGGGTAGGTAAAAGATAGATAAATTTAGGCTAAAAACCCTAGACTCAACTTGAATTGGACCTTTGGAATGATTACCTTCAATACACCAACTCATTTTGCTTTCACATGCTGTTTTGTACATCTATTTCTTTCGAGTACATATGCTCTCTCTTTTTTTAAAACAAACATTTTTCTGTACGTACTACAATTTTTTTGACTATTTGATACTTCTTTTCAACTCCCCCAAACTTATTTTTTAAGAATATTCTGAATAGTACTGAGTCTAGTGTTTGGGACAATTTAAAGAAAATTATGAGAGAAATGATGGCTAAATATTGCAAAGGTTCAAATAAAATTAGGTCATACAGTCTCAAAGTTGAGTTTCAAGGGATAAAATTTCATCAAGGTTGGCTTGAAAGGCTCAAACGGTCCAAACAAAGGTTGCCTAAATCAATTTCAACATTCCATACTTCCTAGGATTTCGCCTCAAGAAACTACTAAGTCAATTCTAGAGACTTAAACTTTCATTCATGCTTAACTTTCCTAAGGAACTAAAAATTTTATGGTATGATTTGCATGCTTTATTAATACTACATTTATATCACAATTCAGCTAACATACAATTATTGAAAAAATAAAACTTTATTCATACTGAAGTTTAGGATACTTAACAAAATTTCCAATTTTTGAAAAAAATATATCTTAATCATAATTAAAAGAAAAATTTGTTCTGAGAGGAAATAATTTCAATTTTTCGGTCCTCCTACTTAAGTTGAACAATGTCCTCATTGTTAGAAGTGAATAGATACTATACACCAGGTAGGATTTTAGAAAAAAAGGAGGTAAGTCAGTTTGACTGCTTAAGTGCCTAGCTCTCTCTAGATCCAATCCTAGACATGTACATATCTATTGCTACACTTCTTATTTTAACATTTGTTCATTTTTATTTATGATTTCCACCTCTTGTTTTATTATGCAAAAAATAAAAATTCCTAATAGAACCTAATCCGACTCATCTTTTGCTTCATCTTCTTTATTTTTGCATGAATCGTTTCATTCCCTTTTCGATGTTGGACTCCATGGTTCAAATATGAAATCAGGAAACTCAGGCACAAAAATAAATAGGTCATTGAATATTTTCATAAGAGCGTTTCTTATTGAGTCATCTCATATTTTTGAATATCTCTAGTAAGCTTGTTGCTGCCACTGCATATGTTGCATTATGTCCATCAACTTTGATAGCTCATCTCGAAGATCTAGGTGAGGCGATTGAGTTCTAAACATTAAGGTTGCGATGTCAGGTTCGATTACTAGTTCCATTGGTTCTACCTTATTAGGGATTTCAGCTGACTGCATTGGTTCGACCTCTGTGGGATCTTCTTCTTCTTCTTCTTTGGGATCCTCACTCTCTTCAACTCGTTGTTGTAGAACAGAGTCTTCAGCTATTCGGTAGAGGTCTCAATCTGTGATTATGCCTTGACTATAACTTGTCTTTTTTACATTTGCAAGAATTTTTGCTTTCAAGCACTTAATAGATATCGTAAAGGGAAAGTAAGCTTGGCCAGAATGTCTAGCGGCACAATTTCGCATTTTTGTCAAAATGATTTTTCCCACATCAATGGTCTTTGTCGTTAAAATCAAGTATAACAAAATCATTCGCTCTAATGAAATTGTAGTCCCATGTGAATTAGGCATAAGGCTGAATCGAATGAAATAGAACCATACCTTCTCTAGTGATGTCAAATATTCTCTGCGACAAGTGTGAATTCCTTGCTTTGACACAATCCACTTAGAACCTGGAACTGTAAGTTCCTCGAGAATTTTTAGTCTTAATATTTCTCATCAAGGAAGAATATTTGTTGTCTTCGAAATCAGGTAATTCAAAGAATTCATTAATAGTGTTTGAGCTTATTGGTACCTTGATTCCTCAGACAGAGACTTCCGTTAATTTGCTTGAGTTCAAATTTTCATAAAATTCATGAACTAATTTCTCATATGCACTAAGTTTTTTCTCACAAAAAACTCTCAATTGAGAGCTCCAGCAATTTGTCGAATGAGCGCCATGAAATCGATAGTCGTGCTTTCTTTCAATGTAAAGCCTTTTTTCAAGGTGCATTTCTTGATTCTTGAAAATGCTATCGTACCTCGCTTTGGCTTCTTTACAGTGAAATTTGTTTTGTGATTTGACAATTTGAACTGAGGCACAAATTCTTTTGCGAGGTATGATTAACTTGAACATAAGAGTTAAAGTAAAAAAATTAAAATTTAAGAGGAAATTTTTTTCTTACCACCTTTGTATAAAACTTAAGTACTCAACAATTAAAATTAGAAGCAAAAGGATTTAATTGAGGGATGGTTGGAAGGATTATTGGCTAAGTGTGTTGCTTTAGGCGCAGCTTGGTGCAATGAAGACCATAGCAATGTGGAGTGTTGGCACAAGTAGCAGGGCACGAGTGTGCCGCAGCAGTAAAGTCCAAGGCAGGGGCGTGCGCGATGGGTGCTTCGATTGGGTCAGCAAGCAAGTGCGGGCGTGAGAAGCTTTGGAGCTGGGCAGTTAAACCAAATGCGCGCAATGGCCGTGTGTGGCAGTTGGTCGAATGAGTGCTGCTGAGCGGTGTTACGACTGGAGGTTGGGAGCTGTGGCACTAAGTGGGTGTTGGGGTGATTGGTTAAGGTGATGTGAATGGTGGAGAAGGTTGGTGGAATTTATAGTGAAAAGGGTAGGAGTTCAATTAGAATTCTTAGAACAAATTAATAATTAAAATATTCTAAGTTCTAATTCTACGCAAAGTTAATAAGAATTAATAATTAATATGATGCATATTAATTTATTATTTGCTATTAATTTATTGAAATAAAAACTATTAAATAAAATATGATCAAATTTAAACTAATCCTAATTCTATGCAAAGTTGATAATAATTAATATATATTATAATAATATAATTATATATCAATTATTATCATCTTATTTTTTTAAAATTAAAATTAAAATATTTATTTTAGGTTCTTTTGAAAATATTTACAAAAAGAGACATGTAATTTTTAATATTTACAGAAAAAAGCAACCTAATTTTGCAACGGATTCAATTAAGTACCTAGCCTTAAAGAAATTTGAAATCTGAGTTGTAATTAAGACTTGGATCAAAATTGACCCTTTTATTTGAAAAACTAAAAATTTATTTTACCATTTAGGGAATAATTTCTCAGAAGATTATGTTAAAATTAATTCCTAGGAAAGATTGGAGGGGTCACAAGAGGTCCCGCTTAAGTTCCAATCTTGTAGACAAAATTTATTTAAACATATTAATCCCAAAAATATACCCTAAATCATTTATTAAAAAACGAGAAAAATTAAACATATGATAAAATGAATGGGACAGTATCCCGCTCAATTTTATCCCCCCAGTAATATTTTAAGCGTTGGGTATTGACTCGAAAATTACTTCCTTTACCTTGAAGTTCGACAACTTCATATGGGAAAACTTGGTGAATCGTAAATAGACCAGACCAACGTGATTTTAACTTACCTAGAAAGAACCTTAATCTGGAATTGAATAACAAGACTTGTTGATTTGCTTCAAATTCTCGAACTCAAATGTGTTTGTCATGCCATCTTTTAAATATTTCCTTTAATAGTTTGACATTCTTGTATGAGAACATTTGGAATTCTTCTAACTAGTTGAGTTGAAGCATTCGTTTCTCTTTAGCAAGCTTAAGGTCCAAGTTGAGTTGGTTGAGAGCCCAGTAAGCTTTGTGCTCTAACTCCAAGGGCAGATGACAGACTTTCCCCAAAAACTAACCTATAAGGTGACATCCGTAAAGGTGTCTTGTATGTTGTCTTGTAGGCCCATAAATCATCGTCCAGTCTTTTGGACCAATCTCATCAGGTCGGGTAGACTACCTTCTCGAGTATGCCTTTTATTTCTTTGTTTGTCAATTCAACTTGCCCATTTGTCTGCAGATGGTAAGTTGTGGCAACCTTGTCCTTTACTACATGTTTGTCGAGTAACCATTTCAACCATTTATTCACAAAATGGGACCCTTCATCACTGATGATATCTCTCAGAGTTCCAAACCTTGTGAACACATGTTTCTGCAAAAGCTTCATTACAACCTTAGCATCGTTCGTCGGATATGCCTCGGCCTCAACCCACATAGACACATAGTCTACTACTACCAATATGTACTTGTGACCAAAAGATGGAGGGAAAGGACTGAGGAAGTCAATACCTGAAACATCAAATAATTCTACTTCAATAATGTTTGTTCAGGGCATCTCATTTCTATTGGTAACGTTTCCAACCCTCTGGCATCGATCACAACTCTTTGTGTAAGCATACACATCTTTGAATAGTGTTGGCCAAAAGAATCAGGCTTGCAATACTTTGGCCACAATACGTGTACCTCCGAAGTGTCCCCCATTTGGAGCTATGTGGCAATGCTATAAAATCTTATGTACTTCATCTTCTGCCACGCATCTCCTAATCATTTGATCTATACACTTTTTAAACAAATATGGCTCTTCCCAGAAATAGTACTTCACATCATGAAGAAACTTTTTTCTTTTGATGATACATCTTATCAATCGTCACCAAAACACAAGCTAAATAGTTACCAAGATCAACAAACCAAGGGGTATTATGGACATGATTTACCTTTAGTATATGTTCATCTGGGAGTGTCTCCTGAATGGGTATAAGTGGAGAATAGCCTTCTTGCGGCTCCAACTGGACAAGTGGTTTGCTACTTGGTTTTCTACTCCCCTTCAATCTTGAATTTCTAGATCGAACTCTTGAAGTAGAAATACCCATCAGATTAGTCTCGGCTTAGCGCTTTTTTTAGCAAGTAAATACTTAATTGTCGAATGATCTATGTAGATCGTCACTTTGGTACCTACAAAGTAAGATCGAAACTTGTCAAAAGCAAACACAATAGCAAGTAACTCTTTCTCTGTTACCGTATAATTCAATTGAGCTCCCGTCAAAGTCTAATTTGCATAATAGATGGGATGAAAAACTTTGTTCCTTCGCTGGCCCATGACAGCTCCTATCGTGAAGTGACTTGTGTCACACATCAATTCAAATGGCAATTCCCAATCCGGTGTGATGATAATGGGTGTCGAAACTAATCGATTCTTCAAATCGTTGAAAGCTTTTAAACACTCCTTATCAAATTTGAACATTGTGCCCTTCTCCAATAATTTGCATAATGGCTTAGCAATTTTGGAGAAGTATTTGATAAATCTTTGATAGAAACCGGCATGGTCCAAAAAGCTTCTAACACCCTTTGCAAATGTTGGAGGTGGGAGTTTCCTGATAACATCTACCTTTGCTTTATGTACCTTGATCAAATGTCTTGTTATATGATGCCCTAGAACAATACATTCTCATACCATGAAATCACACTTTTCCCAGTTAAGTACGAGGTTTGTTTCTTCGCATCACCTTAGTTCCTTGGCTAGATTGGCTAGGCAATCATCATATGTATCTCTAAATATTTAAAACTCATTCATAAACACTTCGAAATACTTCTCGACCATGTTAGTAAAGATAGACATCATACATCTTTGAAATGTAGCAGGTGCATTACATAAACCAAATGGAATGCGTCTAAATGCAAATGTACCATACGAGCATGTGAACGTTGTTTTGTGTTGATCCTCTAGCGTTACTATGATCTGATTATACCCCGAGTATCCATTGAGAAAATGGTAATAGTCTCGCTCTGCGATTCTACCCAGCATTAGGTCCAAGAACAGTAAAGGAAAATGGTCTTTCCTAGTCACCTTGTTCAACTTCCAGTAATCAATGCAAATACTCCATCACATAACTGTTCTAGTTAGTATCAACTCGTTGTTTTCATTATCTACAATTGTAATACCTCTTTTCTTTAGAACGCACTGGATCAGACTTACCTATGAACTATTTGAGATGGGGTAAATTAATACCCGCATCTAACGACTTAATAATTTCTTTCTTTACCACGTCCTTCATGATGAGGTTCATTCTTCGTTGTCCATCAATCTTCCATTTCTCGTCATCTTCCAGGATGATCTTTTGCATGCGTACAAATGGACTAATGCCATAAATATCGGCTATGGTCCATCCGATAGCCTTTTTGAATTTTTTCAACACTAGGAAGAGTTTCTCTTCTTGTTCTTTAGTCAACTCTGTTGAAACAATCACAGCCAAAGTAGAAGCGTTACCTAAATAAACATATTTTAAATGTGAGGGAAATACCTTTAGTTCTAATTTAGGTGGCTCTTCAATTGACACTTTTGGTTGGACATAATCTCTGATTTCTAACTCTAAAGACTAAAAATGGGGTTACAGATTAAATCCCCTTTGATTAGCTTCTAGCAAAGCTAAGTATTCCTATCCCTCTTCACCACTTGGAGGGTCTAATTTTAAAATTTACTCTAATGGGTCCTCAACATAGTTGAGTTCCCTTTCCTTGACTAATTCCTCTAAATCAAATACTGCACAACAATCATCAATTATGTTAGGAAATCGCATAGACTTAAAAACATTAAAAGTTACTTGATCGTCCTGAACACGTATAGTAAGCTTGCCCTTCTGCACAACAATAAGGGTCCTTCCAATTGTTAGGAAAGGCCTTCCTAGGATGATTGGCACTTCTTTGTCCGATTCAAAGTCTAAAATAACAAAGTCAGTAGGGAAAATAAATTTATCTATATGTACCAATACATCCTCGATTTTTCCTTCTAAATTTGCTAAGGATCGATCTGCTAATTGAAGTGTAACCGTAGTAGGCCTAACTTCACCTATCCCCAACTTCCTTAATATGGACATAGGCATCAAGTCTATACTCGCACCCAAGTCACATAGTGTCTTACCACAATATGTTGCTACAATGTTGTAAGGTATGGTAAAACATCCAGGATCCTTCAACTTTAGGGGTAATTTGTCTTGAAGATATGCACTGCATTCCTTCGTCAGGGCTACCGTCTCAAATTCTCGTACTCTTCATTTTTTAGACGAGATATCCTGCATGAATTTAACATAGTTTGGCATTTTTCCAAGTGCTTCAACCAACAGAATGTTGATATGAAGTTGCTTGAGTACGTCTAGGAACTTCTTGAACTAGACTTCCTGCTTCTGCTTTTGAAGTCTTTAAGGGTAGGGTCGTGGAGGATTCTTTACTAGCACTGGTTGATTCATCTTATGTGGTAATTTTACATCTATCGAAGTTGTTAGCTTATTAAAATTGTTTGGTTCAGAAATTACCTTATCGGGTTTTGCATATTCTAGTTTTGGTGAAATTAGAGTTTCAACACTTTGTTGAACTTCCACTGAGTCTTGAACATCGGCTGGCTCTTCTTCAATTTCAACAATGTTGGGCTCTAATGTCTTTCTTCTCCTCAATGTCAATGCTTTATAGTGCTCTTTCCTTGAATTTCTTGGATTCTCTATATCACTAGGCAAAGCACCTAGTGGGCAGTTTCTTAGTTTAGTGGCAAGCTGGCCAATTTGGTTTTCCATGTTTTTCATTGTGGCTACTTGGCTTTGGATCAAGGCATGATTTTTGGCTATGTATGCCTTCAACAAGTTTTCTAAGCCATTGGAAGATTCAGCTTGATGTTGCTTCTTAAATTGTTGGGAAAAAATAGGTGGTTGGGTCGGTCTAGGTTGGGCATAAGTGTTATTGGGTGCAGCCCCTTGGTAACTCCAGGAAAGGTTAGGGTGGTTTCGCCAAGATGGGTTATAGAAATTGGATTGCAGTCTTTTCCTTCCTCGGTTCTGGTTTTAATTACCCATGTAATACGCATATTCTAGGTTTGATGGGCATTCTTCGAACATATGTCCTTCCCCATAATAAACACAGGCTACATTTTCAAATTGATTGGTTGGCTGAGCTGCAAAACCATTAAACCCATTAGTGGTAAAATTTTTAATCATTGAGGATATTGAAGATACCTGAGATGCGAGTGAAGTGAGAGCGTCCACTTCATGTACTCCAGTGACTCATCTTCTTGACACTACTCGATTGGTTGACTATTGATAATTGTTGTTGGCAATCCTCTCAATGATTTCATAAGCCTCGTTATAAGACTTAGAAAGGAGAGCACCGTTAGTAGAAGTGTCCACTACCATTCTCGTGTGAGCATTGTGACCATTAGAGAATGTCTCAAGTTGAATATAGAATGGGATTCCATGATGAGGGCACTTCCGTAATAATTCTTTGTACCTTTCTCATGCCTCATACAAGGACTCGCCATCAATTTGTTGGAAAGTAGTGATCTCATTCTTCAACTTAGCATTCTTGCTAGGCGGGAAATACTTTATTAGGAATCTTTCTGCTAACTCTTTCCATGTGGTAATGGAATATGGTGGCAATGAGTTCAACCAGGCTCGAGCTCTGTCCCTTAGTGAATATGGGAATAGCTTTAATCGAAGTGGATCTTCAGGTACTTTGGCTAACTTGAGAGAATCGCTCACCTCCATAAATAGTCTTAAGTGAAGGTGAGGATCTTCGGTAGGCATTCCACTGAATTGGCCCATTATCTGAAGCATCTGAAACATGACTGACTTCAGCTCGAATTGTTGTGCCTCGATTTTGGGTCTCCTAATACACGAATTAAGATCATGAAATACTAGCACGGCATACTATCTTAGAGCTCTATCCCTATCATCAGCAATAAGGATAGGATTTTGAGCAGGGTTTGCTCCGTTTCCTTGATTCAAATTTTCGTAGTTCATCTTTTCGGTCCTTCTCTAAACTGCTTGTCTTCTTCGTTGTCGAAAAGTTCTTTCAACTTTCATGGTCTATGAGGAGTAAATCTATAATTCGATTAATACTCATAAACATCTGAAACAACACAGAAAAAAATTAACTAAGTTAAAATTGAACAGAAAAATAAACCAAAATGCAAAATTACAAATTCATAAATAATGACTTTTAAAATAGTCCTCAGAAACAACGCCGAAAACTTGGAACAATGGAAATGTACAAGTGTACACAATTACAACAAGTAATAAAATGACAAGTAAATGTCGAGTTATTGTACCCACAGGGACTGTGCAAAGAAAATATTTATGAAATGCAATTAAAAACACTTTGGTGATTAAAAATATTTTGATTTTAAGGAAGTGGTTTAAAACTAAAATTTAACTAAGTAAAATAAAATAAATAAAAATAAAAGTTCTAATGCACGATTTCAAAAGATGATTTTAATCAAGATGACATAATTGGGTTAGATTAATTACATTTCTTAACTTTGAATTACTAAACTCATGTTCAAGTTGTTACGAATATATTCACGACAACTTGGTAACTTGCTAACTACTGCTCATACGTACTTATTAAATTAACTAATCTCTTGAACATTTTCCAATATCAATTCAAACAATTAATCAATATTCATAAGCATATAAAAGATTAAGTGAGGTAACAATATATTCCTAAATTGAAACAGTTTAATCACAATAATCTTGCAAGTTATGCAAGGCTAATGTATCTTCTAATACTATCGCTAATTTAACCCTCAGCTACCTTAGAAGATTAAACATGCACCGATTAAGTATTATTTTAACCAGTTACAATTTCAACACGATTTAATAATTAACTCATTAGTTACCGTACAATTATAATGCAAGAATAACTTAATCATGGTTTTACTTAATCAAACAATTTACCAAGACCTATAACAACACAAACATAATTTTAATAACTTAAGTAGATGAAATACAATCAACCTAACACGAATTAAATTTAATTCATATTAATTAAATTAAACATATCAACATAAAAAGTATTCATAGATATGTTCATAACAATAACAATAAAATAGGGAACTAAAATCAAATCCGGTGTTTCTCCGAAGCTTGATTAGTTTGCTCTGCGCCTCCACCTCCGCTTGTTCTTGTTGAACCGAGGCTTTCACGAACACTCGAATGATGCTTCCAACGGTGTTTTAAATGCTGTTTTCCAATAGAGGAAATCAGTAAGGGAATGGAAAGGAAAATAAAGAACAAAGGAAGGGTTTTTGAAGAGAGAAAGTGAGAGAGAAGTGAAGAATGAAATGATGAGAGGTGTGTTTCAAATGAGCAGCAAAGGGGGTGTTTATAGGTTGAGTAGGCTGCTAAAAATAGCAAAACTCAGTAGCCATAGGCTCCCCCCATGGCCAGCCACACATGTGGCAAGTTTGAAGGTTTCAAATTTGCTAAATTAAGCTAAGGGAAAAAGCTTGATAAGTAGAGGGGTTTGAATGCAAATTCAATGAGACTTTAAGGGCAGTTTTGCAAACCAAATAATCAGCTAAATAGTTGATTGGGTCAGCATGTAGGATGGTTTTGGGCAGCCCTGTTGCTCAATTGGATCAGTCTCTCGGTTTAGCACAATTGGGCCTCTTTTCATAATTTAATTAATAATAATTATTTAACCCAAAATAAATTGGATTACAATTAAAATTAATTTTCCTCGATGCTTCAAAACCATTTCTCAGTTTTGTACTGCTAATAATGTCTAACGAGCCGTTTTTCGCCCTTTGCGCGTATCTGTCAAAAATAAATCAAAATTTATTATAAAATTAATTAAAATTCAATATTTTAATATTTTAAGTGAAATTTAATTATTTTATAATTATTATATATTTTTTGACAAGAATTATACCGAAACTGCATGAATTTAAATTAAAAAGGGTATGAAAAAGTCTACATATTTTCGTGTTTCCAGATACCTATGACACTTAAGACTTGATCATATTAACCAAGAAAAAATCACTAGACTCGTGAAAAATGGTCCCTTAAGTATGCTTAAGAAAGTTATTCTTCCACAATGTGAATCTTTCTTGGAAAGCAAAATGACTAAGAGGTCTTTCACTATGAAAGGTACAAGGGTCAACCAACCTTTAGAACTTGTGCACACTGATTTAAGTGGTCTCATGAGCACTAGTGTTCGAGGAGATTAAGATTATTACGTGACCTTTACCGATAATTATTATTGATATAGATATGTGTATCTAATGCACCAAAAAAGTGAAACATTTGATAAATTTTGAGAGTTTCGTGTGGAAGTGGAAAAGCAAATAGGTTTGTCCAAAAAGAATCTTCAGTTTGATTGAGTTGGAGAATACTTGCCCGATGAGTTCTTAGAATACCTTGTGGAGAATGAGATTTTATCCTAGTTGACTGAGTCGGGCAGTCCATTGCAAAATGGTGTAGTTGAGAGAATGAACAAAACATTGCTTAACATATTTCGTTCAATGTTAAGCTATTCATAACTCCCTACTTCCTTTTGGGATATGTGATACAAATAACTAGCTATATTCTGAATGATGTGTCAACCAAGTCTACTTCTAAGACTCCTTATGAATTGTGGCATGGAAAGAAACCTTCTTTAAATCACGTTAGAATATGGAGTTTTCCAACACACATTCTGGATAAGGATGCAAAAATGTTAGATGCACAAACACAATTGTACATATTTTAAGGATATTTGAAAGGAACAAAGGGCGCATTATTCTACAATTTGAAAGATAATACGATTAAAGTTTCTACTCATGCTACTTTTCTTAAAGAAAGCTACATAGATAACTTTAAGCCTTAAAGTAAAGTGGTACTCGAGGAACTTTCCAGAGTTGTAGAACAATCACAAGTTCAATAAACCTAAGGGAATATCTAGGCAAGTGAGCCAAGAGGTAATCTTGTTCTGCACCCATTCATTAGTCTTGGATTAACCGGTGAGATCGAGAAATAAATCAGATTAATTCATCTAAGTTCATAAAATTTAGATCGAAAGGTAAAATGAAGTCACTTAGTAATTTAAGTGATTTAAGTCCCTCATTCGAGAATCGGTGAACCGCATCAAAATTAACCAACCATTGTTAGTCATTTATTTGTTTAATTTCTTAGGTTTGTACTCTTTGCAATTTAGTCCCTATTTAGCTATCTAATTTTCTTGAAAATTTTCTTTTTATGATTTGTCGTACTATAAAATCGTATTAATAGCCTCTTAGACTTTATAGTGTACACTATTTATCAATCGATCGCCATTTCCTTTCGGTTCAATCCTTCGAATACTACGATTTTCCATTGTAACACTGCAAATATTACAACTGACCTGTACATTTGCAATAAAGCCGCACTTCTAAAATTGTTTTATAAAATCATTTGTTTTATGTGCACGTGCGAACATGGCCAGTATACAATAAGTTGTTTTCAATCATGGTACTTTTTGTGGACTCACTCCATGATTAGGTAGATTCAAATTATCGAAACGATGCTTCTAGACATAATTGCAATTACTCAAGCATAATTGTATATGTCTGGTTGGTCCTTCCGCTAGCTTAACAAGCTCGATCAAATTGTATTTGAATCAGAAGAAAATTCTATGACTTTGGAAATAATTTATTGAGTCGATCTATTCGATGTGGAATTAAATTAGGCGGTCGTGAGAATTGTTCAACTAGAAAATTTAATTAAAGAATTTTCTTAAAAATTTAATTTGAAAAATATAAGTAATTTGTGGGAAAATTAATTAAATTAATTAAAATTAATTTAATACTTATCTTAATAGTATTTTATTAATTTAATATTAAATTTATTATCTTAATATTAAATTAAATTTAATATTTATCTTGTAGATAAGTATTCTATTAATTTAATAGATTTAATATTAAATTTATTATAATATTTATCTTGATAAGTATTATATTAATCTAATATTAAAGAAATTAAACTTAATCATAGTTGAACTCTCTAAACTCTCTCTAGATAAAGAGAGTCATGGGTCATTATTTTACACACACACACTTGAATTCAAGAGAAAGTTGTAGAGAGGAATTTCTCTAAAGAAATTATTTCAAAAAATTTCTAGATATATTTTTCTTATTTACAACTTGACCCCAAAGTTTAAAGAAATTGCCCCATAGGTAATTTTGTGGAAAATTTTCTAATTCGAACTGAGCCCACACTCGATAGACGTGAGCTTGAGGATAACGAAGAAGACTACTCGGTTAAAGTGTTCATCCTAGACAAATCAAAAAGGTATAATTTTGTTTAAGTGTTTATTATTTTAGATATCACAACTAAGTTCTTGTCTTTGGAAAAAAAATTTAAAACTTTGGTTTTTCAAACTCGTTTTTCCAACACGATGTCGTAACAACACTAACTGTTTCTGCAATTTCTAGTTTCCCATTACCTATAATTTCAAACAATCTAAGCATATACCACAACTCAACCTCTTTTCAGCCATTCATACATTTTTAATAGATTCAATACTAACCTAAAAAATCATCCATACATATAGACATTCCTTTCTATTCACCATTATTTTTTAATCATCAACACAAGCTCATTAATTAGTATCAACTTCATAACATGAGGAATGCGTACACATAATCATATTTTACTTCTCTACCCTATTATAATTACTCATTTCATACCTTAATTAGAACTATAACAACTCCAAGTTGCATTTATATCCAACATATTTCATCTTTAATATTCTAAATCCACCTTTAAAGTTTATGTAACATCCCGAAATAGGGCGTAAACGAAATAGTGGTTGCGAAACCATGAATCTGAGATAGAAAAGTTTATTGTGATTAATTTCTATGATTTACCGATTGATTGGATGCATGTGTTAGAATACTAATAAGAAATTTCAGTGATTGCATGTCTAAATTGCATATTAGGGTTTAATTGCAAAAATAAATATGAGTTTTATATGATAAAAGATTTAATAGAAATGCATAATTAAAGTAGAGGTCCATAAATGGTAATTAGACCATTAGATTTTCATGGACAAAAATGGGCATGCATAGATAAAAATAACTAAAGTTTTATTGAAGGGCATTTTAGTCATTTTGGTAATAAAAAGAATTAAAAGGGAAAAAGATGGCAAAATGTGCTCATCTTCTTCCATAGGGCCAAAATTTCAAGAGGCACTATAGCTAGGGTTTCTTCACTTTCTCAAGCTCATAGTAAGTGCATTCAAGCCCCATTTTTAATGTTTTTTTACGTTTTTGAAGTCCTCGTAGCTCGATTTAGCTTATTCTACCATTAATTCATGTTAGGGTTCATATTCTACCACGAATCCAAGATAGAAATGTTTATTGTGATTAAATTTTATGATTTGCCGATTGATTGGATGCATGTGTTAGAATACCGATAAGAAATTTCAGCGATTGCATGTCTGAATTGCACAATAGTATTTAATTGCAAAAGTGGGTAAATATGAGTTTTAGATGATAAAGGATTTAATTGAAGTGCATTATTGAAGTAGAGGTTCTTCAATGGTAATTAGACCATTAGATTTTCATGGACAAAAATGGGCATGCATAGATAAAAATAACTAAAGTTTTAATGAAGGGCATTTTAGTCAATTGGTAATAAAAAGAATTAAAAGGGAAAAAGATGGCAAAATGTGCTCATCTTCTCCATAAGGGCCGAATTTCAAGAGACTCGAAAGCTAGGGTTTCTTCACTTTCTCAAGCTCATAGTAACTGCATCCAAGCCCCATTTTTAATGTTTTTTATGTTTTTGGAGTCATCGTAGCTCGATTTAGCTTATTCTACCATTAATTCATGTTAGGGTTCATATTTGGAAAAATACACATATAAATGTGTTTATTTTGATGTTTAATGGTAGAATATGAAGCTTGAAATTATGTTAAACAACTTTTGCTAGGCAATTTTAAGTGAAAACGTGTAAAACGACATAATCGGTAAAAATACCTAATGTTCATAAGTAAATGTTAGAGTGAGAATTTGATGTTGCCATAGAAGCGAAAGATGTTCAGCATGTTATAAAACATAAGAATAAGGAATGAATTTTAATTTCCGAGCTTTGGGGAAAAAGTGTATATATGCAAAAGTTTAGGGGCAAAATCATAATTTTTCTAAAGTTCGAGTCAAGGACTGTTTTGATGAATGTGAGTATTAAATAAGCTAAATTTACTATTATAGATAAAGAGGAACGAAATCTGGAGTTAGAATGGGGAAAGAAAAAGGTTGAGGACTAAGTTGCTAGATTTGATCGTATTTTGTACCGAGGTAAGTTTACGGTAAATAAATGCAATATTTCAATAATTACTATTCATGTTGTTATTCTCCAACAATTATGTACTTATTTGATGAAATTATTTAATGTTGACTCAAGTATGAGATGATAGAGAATCAGTGTTAAAAAGTCCCGTTGAAACCTTAGGAATGTATCAGATACAAATGTCATGACATTAAGGGAATGAGATCCCATGTAAGACCATGTCTGGGACATGACATTGGCATTATTGGGTTATGAGAGGTCCCACGTAAGACCATGTCTGGGACATGGCGTTGGCACCGAGATGAGAGGTCCCCCGTAAGACCATGTCTAGGACATGGCATGGGCACCGATATGAGAACTCCCGTGTAATACCATATCTGGGATATGGCATTGGTAGTACAGGAAACATCCCATGTAAGACCATGTCTGGGACATGGCTTTGGCATGTTATTATCAGACAGGAGACCTGAGTATCCTTAGTATTTCAGGTGGTTCAACGGGCAAGTAAATAAACTATGTTACATGAAAGTTCAGGTAAAAGCATAAGAAATAGATTCAGGTGAGTTATAAGAATTAAGAAGATCTCATTTATCACTTGAGAAAGAAATTTTAGGAAGGAAGGAGAAGTGATAATCATGAGTTATTTAAGTAAGCAAGTAAGTGAACAAGTAAGAGAGTAAGTAAAGAAGAAGCAAAGACCATGATACTTGATGATGATTTATGAGTATAATTATTTATGATAAATGTTGTTATTTTTTTGCTTGTAAACTTACTAAGCTTTACGCTTACTCCCGTTATTTTCCTTTTTTTATATAGTATCGCCAAGCTAATTCAGGGATTTGTAAGGGCATCAGAGATCGTTTCGCATGATCAACAGACCATCTCGGTATTTTTTGAATCGAATGTAACACCCTTTACCAGAGACCGTTGCCGGAGTCGAGCACGAGGCGTTACCTGACTTAACTTACTAGTTCGGAGCATAAAAATTTGCTTCTAAAATTAATTCGCTCATGTTCATTCAATACGTCCCTAAAAAGAACCCTTGAGGCTCTAAAAGATGCAACAAAAATGGCTCGGGTCCAAACCGGGAACATTAAAAATTTTCCGAATACTTAAACAAATTAAAATAATTTATTTCACTATTCACAATAAAACTATCCACCTGTGTAATAGTCACTAATTTAATTATAACTTGAGCAACGAAACTCAAAATTTAGATCTGTAAATTTTCCCTGAAACTAGACTCATATATATTCTTACCATAAAATTTCCAAAATTTTTTGCGTAGCCAATAAGTACAGTTTATTCATTAAAGTCTCCCCTGTTTCACTGTCCGACAGTCCTGACCTCTATTTACTAAAATCAATTATCTCATTATACAGACTTCATATGGTGCTTCTACTTGTTTCTATTGAAAATAGACTCACTAAGAAATCTAGAAATATAAATTATGACTTAAAATTCTTTCTATACAATTTTTACTGATTTTCTAAATTCAGAACAGGGGACTTCAAAAACCATTCTGATCTTGTCTCACTAAAATTCAAATATCTCATAATTATAATTCCTTTGTCTACACTGTTTCTTTCATGTGAAAATAGACTCGATAAGCTTTAATTCTATATCTCATTAACTCTCTAATTCCATTTCTACTATCCTTGGTAATTTTTCAAAACCACGTCAATGCTGCTGTCCAAAACCTGTTCCATTGCAAATTTTTACTCTTTTATAATTTCTTTGTATTAACTATCATTTAGGCATTCATAACACCAAAACATGTTCTTAAATAGCCATTTCAATAGCTAATCATTATCAAGTATTTACATGCTATACATTAGTCATATCATAAGGACACACACACAAAATGACTAAGTCCCTATACATGCCATAACTTAAAACGTTTCGAATCACAAAAAAACCGAGATGATCTGTTGATAGTGTGAAACGATCTCCGACGTCCTTACGATCCCTAATTGGCTTGGTGATAATATAAAAAAAGAAGGAAAATAAAGGGAGTAAGCGTAAAGCTTAGTAAGTTTACAAGCAAATAAATAACAACATTTATCACAAATATAAATCATCATCAAGTATCATGGTCTTTGCTTCTTCTTTACTTATTCTCTTACTTGCTTACTTACTTGCTTACTCTCTTACTTGTTTACTTACTTTCTTTCTTAAGTAACTCATGATTATAACTTCTCCTGTTTTGCTGAAATTTCTTTCTCAATTAATAACTGAAATATTCTTAACCCTTATAACTCACCTAAATCTATTTATTATGCTTTTACCTGAACTTTCATGTAACATAGTCTATTTACTAGCCCGTTGAACCACTTGGAATACTAAGGATACTTGGGTCTCCAGTCTGATAATAACATGCCAAAGCCATGTCCCAAACATGGTCTTACATGGAATGTTTCCTGTACTACCAATGTCGTATCTTGGATATGGTCTTACATGGGAGTTCTCATATCGGTGCCCATGCCATGTCCCAGACATGGCCTTACGGAGGACCTCTCATCTCGGTGCCAACGCCATGTCCCAAGCATGGTCTTACATGGGACCTCTCATAACCTCAATAATGCTAATGTCATGTCCCAGACATGGTCTTACATGGGATCTCATTCCCTTAATATCATGACATTTGTAACCGATACATTCCTAATGTTTCAACGGGACTTTTTAACACTGATTCTCTATCATCTCATACTTGAGTCAACATTAAATAATTTCATGAAATAAGTATATAATTGCTGGAAAATAACAACATTAAAAATAATTATTGAAATATTGCATTTATTTACCGTAAACTTACCTCGGTACAAAATACGATCAAATCTAGCAACTTAGTCCTCAACCTTTTTCTTTCCCCGGTCTAACTCCAGATTTCATTCCTCTTGATCTATAATAGCAAATTTAGCTTATTTAATACTCACATTCATCAAAATAGTCCTTGACTCGAACTTTGGCAAAATTATTATTTTGCCCCTAAACTTTTGCATATTTACACTTTTTCCCAAAAGCTCGGAAATTAAACTTCATCCTTTATTCTTATGTATTATGACATGCTGAACATCTTTCCCTTCTATAGCAACATCAAATTCTCACTCTAACATTTACTTATGAACATTACTGATTATGTCGTTTTACTCGTTTTCACTTAAAATCGCCTAGCAAAAGTTGTTTAACATAATTTCAAACTTCATATTCTAACATTAAACATCTAAATAAACACATTTCACCCATGGGTATTTTTCCAAATATGAACCCTAACATGAATTAATGGCAGAATAATCAATCGAGCTACGAGGACTCCAAAAACGTAAAAAAAAATTAAAAACGGGGCTTGGATGCACTTACTATGAGACTGAGAAAGTGAATAAACCCTAGCTATGGAGTCTCTTGAAATTCGGCCCTTATGGAGAAGATGAGCACATTTTTCCATCTTTTTCCCTTTTAATTCTTTTTATTACCAATTGACTAAAATGCCCTTCATTAAAACTTTATTTATTTTTATCAATACATGCCCATTTTTGTCCATGAAAATCTAATAGTATAATTACCATTTAAGGATCTCTACTTCAGTTATGCACTTCAATTAAATCCTTTATCATCTAAAACTCATATTTACCCACTTTTGCAATTAAATCCTAATGTGCAATTCAGGCATGCAATCGCTAAAATTTCTTATCAGTATTCTAATACATGCATCCAATCAATTGGTAAATCATAAAAATTAATTACAATAAACTTTTCTATCTTGGATTCATGGTTTCACAACCACTGTTCCGTTTAGGCCCTATTTCAGGATGTTACATCGAAATGTTTTAAGTTATGGCATGTAGACTTAGTCATTTTGTGTGTGTGTCCTTATGATATGACTAATGAATAGCATGTAAATATTTGATAATTATTAGATATTGGAATGTCTATTTAAGAACATGTTTTGATGTTATGTATGCCTAAGTGATAGTTAAAATAAAGAAATTATGACAGAGTAAAAATTTGCAATGGAACAGTTTTTGGACAGCAGCATTGACATGATTTTGAAAAATCACCAAGGATAGTAGAAATAGAATTAGAAAGTGAATAAGATATAGAATTAAATCTTATCAAGTCTATTTTCACATGAAAGAAACGGTGTAGGCAAAAGAATTTTATATTATGAGATATTTCAATTTTAGTGAGATAGGGTCAGAATAGTTTTTGAAGTCCCCTATTCTGACTTTAGAAAATAATTAAAAATTATATAGAAATAATTATGAGTTATAATTTATATTATATATTTCTTTGTGAGTCTATTTTCAATAGAAAGAAGCATAAACACCATATGAAGTCCGTACAATGAGATAATTTATTTTTAGTGAATAGAGGTCAGAACCATTAGATAGTGAAACAGGGGAGACTTTAATGAATAAACTGTACTATTTTGCTAACCGAAAAATTCTGGAAATTTTATGATAAGAAGATATATGAGTCTAGTTGTAGGGAATATTTACGGATCTAAGTTTTTAGTTTTGTAAGTCGAGTTATAATTAAATTAGTGACTGTTACGCAGGTGGATAGCTTTTTTGTGAATAGTGAAATAAATTATTTTGATTTGTTTAAGTATTCGAAAAAATTTTAGTGTTCCCGGTTTGGACCCGAACCATTTTCGTTACATGTTTTAGGGTCTCGAGGATCATTTTTAGGGACATATTGATGGAACGTGAGCGAATTATTTTAAAAGCAAATTTTTATGCTCCGAACTAGTAAGTTAAGTCAGATAACGCCTTGTACTCAACTCCGGCAACGGTCTCGGGTAAGGTGTGTTACAGTTTATAACACCAATCTATACCAAAATGACTCTACTAGGTACATGCCATATAACTTAACAATAGAGATTCACAAATATTATTGAGTCTAGGATCTTGACTGGATGCTAAAGTCGATGCTCGGGTTCTCAAATTGAACCTAGCTTGTTCACGGAAAAAAAAAAACTTGTACACTAAACAATAAAGCCCAGGTATTTCTATAATTCAAATCAAAGTAACACATGAAATAATCAATTGCATACATTATCCATATTAATAATATTAGTCAATATAATGTACTATATGATTAATTCATTCAACTCATCTAACATGTATATTCCATACCAATATTACAATACTTAATGAAATGCATAAATACCTAATTATAACAATAATTGTGCAATCTTTCATTACCAAGTCAAATGATGCAATCCAAATCTTACCGAATTGGCTTTCCGACTAATTAATCAATTTGCGTAATGTTTTACATACCTCAACATTTAATGTCATATATAAGTGCCTGTAATCCAACTTATTATCATATAATCATTTCCAATCATCCTTCAACTAATTTGTAATGTAAATGCATATTATTATTCTCCTATTAACTTGGCTCAGACTCAAATGGGTACACGGATCCAACCAACACACTAATTCCCTTATTAACATGTAAAAGTTGTGCCCAACACTTACCGACACATAGTCGAAGCAACCTGTACTCAATCTATCCTTTGGTATGCCAACAATAACTAACTTTGCCCGAACAATTAATAGGGTAATCAATTATCTAGTTCTTAATATAGCTCAATTTATAACTCATCATTTTCAATTCATCAATTCATATGTATATCATAACATGAGTCAACCTAATTCAAACCCAATTTTGCATTTTCATCAAGTTACACTATTTTCAATTTTATTTAACTTAGTCATCTATCTCGGTAATCAAACCAAACTCGTATCAATTTAATTTGATTAATCATTTTTAACTCACCTCATTATCATAACATGCAAAATAGGGTAAATATGCAACAATTGAAATGATTCGAATCATAGAAATACAAATCGAACATTTGAGTTACTCGTCGTCGACTCTCATCTTTTCTTTCCCTTGTGACATTCTCACATCGTCTTTAGCTACAAATAATAATCTGACGATACATAATATTAAATTCCAGCTCAAATCACAATCAATTACAAAGTCACGCATGTTTTGCATTTTTTCAATTTAGTCCCTAAAGTTGGGACTAAACTAACTTTTAATTTAAAAAGTCAGATTGAAACTCAATTTCGTATTTTTTCATTAGGGACCTCCTATTTCTTATTCCTACTATCAATTTTACATTTTATTCAGTTTAGTCCCTAATGTACAAAACTATCAATTAAGCTTTACAATTTAGTCTTTTTTTTCATATCTAAGCTTAAACTCTATCAATTTAACACCTAAAAGTTCAAGAAATAACCAATGGAAACTTTCTAAAACTTTTAAATTTCTAAAAATTGGTACATGGTTTAGCTAAATCTAGCTCCCATGACCTCAAAAACATAAAAAATACAAGAAAATGACTAAATTGAACTAACCAATTGAAAACTGAAAGTTTGAAACCCTTGGCATTGGTGTCAAGAGTTTTATTCTTCTCTGAATTTGGTTGAAAGATATGACAATCACTTTCCTTCCACCGAAAAATGATTTATATACTTGGATTAATTTATAATTTAACTTAATTAACCTTAATTTGATTAAATAAACTTTAGTTTAACTAAGCTAATGATTTCTTAACCACACCATCCACTATTATGACATCCAGTATGGTTTGATTGCTATTTATATCCTTTTATTAGTTTCAATTTAAGTCATCAAGCCATTTTCTAATTAAAAATCTATAGCAATTAGACTTTACAATTTAGTCCTTAAACCCTAATTAATCACCAATTCGACAAAATACCTATCCAAAACTCAATTCACTTATATAAAAGGTGTAATAGCCCGATTTTAATGGTACAAAAAATGCCGATTTTGGAACCCATTCTCCAATGATTAAGTCAATTATTATTTATGAATTTATATTAGGGTTATTTGGAATTTTTGTCTAGAAATTTTATTGAATTAATGATTAAATAGGTTACAATGAATAAATCATAAAAACTTTAAAAGTTACCCACTATTAATTTTTATTTGTTAAAAGGGGTAATTAGTATTAAGACAAGGACCAAAGTAGAAATTTTGCCAATATTAATGTTTGTGGACTATTTGTGATGATATTTTTGTTAAAAAAATATGGTTAATAAAATAAAGAAAAAAAAAAGCAAAAACATTTCATTTTACTTTAATCCATCTTCTTCTTATGAAAACAAAAAGAGTTAAGGTCAGTTTCAAAACTTTTGATCCTTGATTGGTAAGCTTAACTTAGTCATTTTCATGTAATTTTTATGTTTTTGAGTTCCCCTAAGCTTGATTTAGCTAGCTCAGAGGGCTATTTTGTGAAAGTGTTAAAGTTTTGAAAAGTTACCATTAAAGAATTCTTGAAACTGTTAAATGTTAGCATGACTAATTTGTAAAGTGAGATTTTGATAGTTTTGCTATAATGCACTAAAATGTAAAATTTATGAATAATGGAAGGAAACTTATATGTTATGTGCTGCTGGTAAGTTAGCTAAGAATGTGTTTGAGATCGGTTTCGAAATTGAAGCTCAAATTCAAAAGTTATGGCAATTTTAGTTCTAGACTAAATTGAAATAAATGCAAAACTTGTGGAATCTACATAGAATGAAATTCAACTATTATATATAATTTCAATATATTGTTAAGTGATATTTGGAATGGATAATTGAGTTAAATTATGGTTTAGATCAAGATTTACAATAACCAAAGGAATTATGCGAAAAAGGGAAAATTGATGAATAGTCCCTAACATCTAAAGCATTACTACTTTGCCAGGTAATTTCATACAATATAAATAAGTTTAATTGGCTATTGATTTATGTTTAAATGAATATTCATGTTTTATTTAAAGTTTAATCGCACCTGTGTTCAAGGCTAAACGGATCCTTATCGTTCCTGAATTTCAACCAAACAACCTTCTCCACTATTCTCGTACTTCAAACTACTTCGAGTGTGGACTGAACAAATTTGAATCAAATACAAAACCAAAAATTATTTACTTTACTTTCAGTAGGAAAGTAAAGCTCTCTCTAATAGAAATTGGTAGAATTATTAATCCTCAAAATTAGAATTTATACATAGAAATAAATTCTCACTGTTTTTGGGCAAAATAGCAATATCTCAAAGTTGAATAAAACTTATTAGCCTTATCAGTGTCTTCTATTTATAGAGAGAGAAAGTGAAACTCTAGTTGAATTAGTAGAATACATTTAATACTTATTTAATATAAAAAAATCCTTTAGTTGAACTAGGAGAGAGAGGGGCTAATAAGATGTGTTTCCCCTCATATGTATTTGAAAGGGGATTTGGGCCTCTCTTATATTGGGTCCAAATATATGTGCTTTCTAGACTTTTAACTAAGCACTTTATAGTTTAATCCAACCCAGTACATGTTTTTCTATTTTCCAAAACAGACATTATTTATTAATTTAATTTAAATAAATTAAATTAAATTTTCAATTAAATAATTTTTCCAATCCAATTCTAATTATGTTAAAACCATAACAACTTTACCGTAAAAGAATCTATGATAAAATATATTTAATTTCTACATTCAACGGATTCACAATGAACAATTAATTTAAACCCATTTTCGAACTTCAATAATTAATTAATTAGTAATTCAAAAAACCATAAATTAATTCTCAAGTCATTTCCATATTTAGTGAGAAAAACACATTCATTTTAAAATATTACCCATTTTTCTAACTTTATTATTTATATCCATTTCTTTTCATTCGATTCAACAGACAATTCATTTTTGGTTTCAATGAGCTAGCGGAAAGACCAATTAGACATATGTGATTAGGGCTCAAATGATTTATAATTAAGTTTCAACTTTTTACCTATTAATTATAAACTCATTTAGTAACAAATTCATTCCACTATAGTATCGTGATTGAGTTCTCCAATTACATACCATTACGAAAGCTACTCGACCAGTGCTCGTCCGGTGACCTTGTAATAAGTGTGTTACCCTCATAGGGTATCCTTAATCTCATTAGTATAAATACGTTCGTTCAATATGATCCTATTTTATCTCATGGTAACCATTACATCTTCCTTCATGAAAAGTAAAATACTATTATATGGTAATTAAGTCATTCATCACAAAGACAAATGACTCATGGTCACATTTACTTTTCATTTATCATGTAATGTCAATGAAAGGATATCGTCTTGGACTATGAATTTCACTATTTTAAATTACGCCACATACTGCAAAAGTTATATACCCAATGTACTAGCTTTTGATTCGTTATCTATTTGTACTCAGGCTTTTACTTACATCAAAGTATACAATTCACACATACATAGTCCATCATCTACTCATGATTAAGGTATGCCACATTATGAATGTCACAAGTGAATAAATCCATAAAAAAATTCAGGAACTATTCTGCTTAGGTCTATTTCGATGTACTCTCAATCTAGTAAGTCACATCTATGTCTCTACCTTTTGGGAGTCAACTACTCCAATGCCCAAGACAAAACATCTCCCTAATTGGACTTGATAGACGACATATTAGTCTTTCAAAAATTTTTCTCATTACCGATTAGGCTAAGGACACGTTTAGGTTCATCTACTAATATAAGTTGTCTTTTCGTATTCGGATCTGACCATGTAATATCTCTTAGTATTAGTTAAACATTAGACAACCAGTGAGCTAATATTTGCTTCTATTTTGCTTTACATGCAAAAATCACATGAGGACATTATACAAAGGATATTAATGTAATTTATGAATAATTTTAGCAACCAATCTGTTCAAAAAAATTACAAGTATACAAACGAATATACTACACTTAGGACACCAAATCCAACATTAACAACCTTAGCCAAACACATTCTCAGCTTGCCTCATGCATTGCAATTATTTTTGCATGATTTGAAAAGGTAGTAACTAATGTCTGATAAGAATGAAGCGGATGAATGCGGAAGTAGATCGTAAGTTTGTTCAAGTCACAAATTTGACTTAGGGCTCTAAACGTTTGGAAAAAAACTTGGATTTTGACACCTCCTAAAACGCGATCGAATCCAAGTCAAATTAAATAATTAAAATAACTAAGATAAATAAAATAAAATAATAAATCCTAATAAGCCTTGGAAACACGAAGAATCCACAACCCCCTTCAAGCGGCTCTAATTTCCCCTCCAAGTTAGAAACTTTGGCAAAAAAAAAATTGACGATGATTCTTACAATCTAAAAAGATTGTTAAAAACTCTTCTAAAAGAAACTCAATAATAATTCTTGAAACGAAAAACTCAAAGAGAACTTGAATAATAATCAATTGTTTAATTTGTGTACAATGAAAAGGCCTATATATAGGCTAGCTAAATAAATCTAAATAAAACTCTTAAGTATACTAGAACTCTAATTAATCTAAACAAAAAATAGTTTTAAACTAAACTTTTTTGTTGATATAAAACTCCTAAATAATTAATTATTAAACTGTGTTAAAATTGTAATTAATTGACACAATACTTAATTAGTGCATGTTTAATCTTCTAAGGTAGTTGAGGGTTAAATTAGCGACGGTATTAGACGATACATTAGCCTTGCATAACTTGCAAGATTATTGTGATTAAATTGTTTCAATATAGGAATATATTGTTACCTCACTTAATCTTTTATATCCTTATGAAGATTGATTAATTTTTTGAATTGGCATTGAAAAATGTTTAAAAGATAAGTTAATTGAATAAGTACGTATGAGTAGTAGTTAGCAAATTACTAACTTGCCGTGAATTTATTCGTAACAACATAAACATGAGTTTAGTAATTCTAAGTTAAGAAATGTAATTAATCTAGCACAATTATGTCATCTTGATTAAAATCATCTTTTGAAATCTTGCATTGGAACTTTTATTTTTTTTTTACTTCGTTAAATTTTAGTTTTAATCACCAAAGTGTTTTTAATTGCATTTCATAAATATTTTCTTTGCACAGTCCCTGTGGGTACGATAACTCGACATTTACTTGTCACTTTATTACTTGTTGTGATTGTGTACACTTGCACATTTCCATCGTTCTAGTATCCCTCATTAGATTGAAAATTTTTAAGCTTCTTATTCATCATTTTAGTTTGAAGCATCAAGTAGTTATTTGGTTTGATAAAGTAAAGATTGTTTTTCATCCATCCATAAAATTAGGTACATAAAATAAATCCTTTAAAATAATATTCCTAAAATTATCAAAATGTAAAATAACTTCTCTCACTTCTTTAGCTGAAACATAGCTCCCATATTCGATCCACAATGAGAGGCTCTTGTCACGTAGAATTCTTGCTTTGTTGAACCCATGTAAAGAAATACACATGGTTAGTGGCTCTAAAATCAATAACCTAGTTGTCAATTGATTCTTCCACTAATCAAGCTTCAACCTCATAGAGTTTTATACATTTACCCTTTTCAACTAGATAATCGACATACACTTTGCAATTTGATCTGAAGTGTCATTTCCTATTGCAGAAGAAATATTTGATCTTTTCAGGATCTTTTAACTTCTTAGTCTTCTTCTTATCCACATGAGGTGGAACAGAAGACTTAGTCGATTTCTTCTTTGCCTTAGCTTTCTGCTTCCCTTTAGGAGACGAGGGCCCACAACTAAGTTTGCCTCAGGTTTCTCTTAGATCGACTTGCCACCACTCAACATTAGCTCATAGGATTGCAGTTCCTTCATAAATTGAGTCAAGGTAAACGCCTTGTTCCCAAAGTTAAAAGTGGCCCTAAAGCCAGTGAACTCATTGGTCAAGGTAAACGACATCCACACGCTGAGTGTTCACATCTAGTTTAACCTCATTGTCTTCTACTTCAAATTTTTTAAGAGTTCATCAAATTTGTAGTAGCGAATTGTCAAGCCAATACAACTTGGCCTCTGAGCAGATCCTCTAAATTTGTCATGATCTCTTTGGTAGTACAAAAATTCTCATGTTGCTTTTGCAGTCCACTACTCATACTCGCTAACATATAACATTGAGCAAACAAGTCATAATTTCTTTAGCGATTTCTGGCTTTAGGCTAATCTTCAGGTGCGCAAGATTCATCAAGGACGAATTTGTATTTCTCATAGCTAAAAACTTTCGACAAGTTTTATTTTCATTCTCGAAAATTATCCCCATTAAATTTATTTACAATAAGAATACTAATAAGATGAGTAGGAGACATATTTGAAATAAAAAATAATAAAGATTCACTAATTACTATATTTGTGTTAAGCAAATATTTTCATTTCAGCAACATATCAAGAATGCATTATGATGCATGCGTCTTGTATTAAAACATTGAAAAACATTTTTTCGTTGCTATGAACATTCTCACACCCATGAATCATGTCGCCTTGGGGTCCCATGATTAACTAGCAAGAACAAGGATTACATCCAATCAATTTGTGAATCTTTATTTTCAAGACTGTACACGAACCAACGACCGTTTAACGTTTGACCATCATCTCTAGCTTAAATATCATTTCTTGATAAACTATTTAATAAGAGATGATATTGAGTAGCCATTGACTCAACACCCATCATTAACATGCTTTCATTTGTGAGTCATCTTGGGACAATCTCACTGAAAGTCATGCATGACTAGTTGTCCTTAAAAGGAAATCTCATCTAGTGAACCCACATGATAAAGTTTACCTTGGCGTGCAATCCGGGTAGGAATTGGCTTGAAAATTTATCATGCTATCACTTAAGGACAATCAATGGATGTCGTAGGTCTTGTTCAAGGACCTTCTCCCATTCAATATTTTAAAAACATGTAAAGTTTTTATCTTAGAGTTCAAGAATGATCATACAATAGTGACATTCTTACCTAATTTATATGAAATGCTTCCAATATATGCATGACATGATACAAAAATTTTATAATATTCACATTCATTTATTCATAAGAATCAATCAATCATAAAAATAAACAGTTTTGATTCTCCACAAATTTTCTTTTAAGGGACAACCAAATAAGTGAATGTGAACCGTGCACCGGGTAAAGTCCCTGGAAATAAAGGTGAGTCATATTTAATCACTTAAAAACCAAGTATTTTCTTTCCAGAGCCAATCTTGGACATGCACCTTCTCATTACCACATTTCTCACAGCAATTGAATAACCTAAAAAAGTGAATGAAATAATACAACACATGTATTTACTTATTACCAAACTTTTTATTTTTTAATTGATTAACTATGGATCATCTCAAACATATATATCAAAATTATAATATAACATAATATAAATATTATAAATAATTATAAAACATAAATATAAAGAGATGAGTAATTAAAATAAAATTGTCAGCCAAGGTTTCCATGGTTCTATTTCTAGAAAATAAATGAACAAAAAAAATTACACAGGTTTTAACCACAATGCATTCCTTGGGTCTTCAACTGCCATCGCTTCATCTTCTCCTCATCATGGACTCCTTTTGGAAAATAAGTTCATTTAAGTCATAGTCTATTTCCGGCTCACAAGAATTCTATGAATTAAAAAGAAGTCCTACATGGAGATTATAGTTCACGGTTTATTTCCTAAGAACCACAACATTGGCAAAAAATAACAAATATATAGTATCACATCTATTCTCATGTATAACTCAAAACATGCATAAGATCTAAATAATGCTATTTTCTATGTAATAGATTCTTTCAAGAAGAAGAGAAATCTATTTTTATTATCTGTTTATACTTATAGATAGAGCATAACTTGGCTCTGATACTAATTGTTTGAAAAATGAGTTTAGAAAATGCAGCAGAAAATAAGTTTAAGGGAAAAACTAGATTTTTAAATTTTTTTCCAAAAACAAGCTCTGATACTTGGTTTCTAAAGTAATAAACATTTAATCAAAATTGTACATTTTCAATTCATTTAGGATGAACTCTTCGACTGAGGAGTCTTCTCTGTTATCCTCACGTCTGCCAAGTGTGGGCTCACTTCAAATCAGAATAATTTCCACAAAATTACTAGTGGGGAAATTTTTTAGTTTTTGTAAACTTTAAGGTCAACTTGTAAATAAGAAAAATATCTCTAGAAATTTTTTGAACTAATTTCTTTATAGAAATTTCTCTTATAACTTTCTCTTGAATTCAAGTGTGTGTGTAAAATAATGACTCATGACTCTCTTTATATAGAGAGAGTTTAGAGAGTTCACCTATGATTAAACTTAATCACTTTAATATTAAATTAATATAATACTTATCAAGATAAATATTAGGTTAAATTTAATATAAAATATATTAAATTGATAGAATATTTATCTACAAAATAAATATCAAATTAAATTTAATATTAAGATAATCACTTTAATATTAAATTAATAAAATACTATTAAGAAAATATTAAATTAATTTTAATATTAAAACTATTAAAATAATATCATTTTTCGAATAGTTAATCTAAAATCAAATTATCTAGTAGAGTCCTGGTAGGAGTGTAGTTCTTCCACTGCTCAATGTTGGCACTGCTGTGTCTAGTGGTGCCATCGTAGGTGCAACACCCTCATTACAACTGAAGCCGGTTCGATCCAGTGATGGCCTGATCGGTTCAGTCCAGCCACCGGTTGGATCATTGCCTTGGTTTCACATATCAAGCTCGGTTCGACAAATTTTTGGGTTTTAGTCTTGGTTTTGGGTTCACATGCCAAATTTTTTTTATCTTTGATCCAATTTTCAGGTTCAATTTGCATTTGGAAAATTTTCAGACTTGAAAATTAATTTTCAAAAATATCATATTTATTTTTATTAATTTTATTTTATTTGATCAAAATTAATTTTCCCAAAAATCACTTGGATTTTTCAACTTATTTTTTTTGAGGAAAATTATTTAATAAAATTCTCTAGTTGAACAATTCTCACGATCGCCTAATTTAATTCCACAACGAATAAACTGACTCAATTAAATTATTTTCAAAGTGGTAGAATTTTCTTCTGATTTAAATGCAGTACGATCGAGCTTTTGTTGAGCTAGTGGAGGGACCAATAAGACATATACATTTTAGCTTAAGTAATTGTAATTATGTCTAGATGCATCGTTCTGATAATTCACAATTTATTTAATTATGGATTCAATCCACAATAAGTACCATGATTGAAAACTCCTTATCGTATACTGTTTACGAAAGAAATTCATCCAACTACTTTATTCAATGACCTAATCATGTGTGTGTTACCCTCATATGATATCCTTGATTCTTTTGAGTTAAATACGCTTACTCAATACAATCCTGTTTTATCTGATTTTCACAATTGTGTCTCATTTAATGATTAATATGACCACTGTAAACAAATGACTGAGATAAATTGCTTGTTCGGGAATAAGCAACTCATGACCACGTTTCATATTTATCAATCCACACAATGCCAATGAGATGATACTGTTAACTCTTGAATTGATCTATGAGTTCCATTGTTACAAGTAAATCGATGCCATACACAAGTCATGTACCCAACATACCGGCTATGGGCTCGATCATTTTTAAAGCATAAGCCTCCACTTATATCAAAGTAGATGAGTTACATACGCATGGTTAGTGACTAACTCAGGATTTAGGTAAATCACATCTTGAATGTCGCAAGTGAATTAATTCATACACAAATCCAGAATTAATTCATCTTGGGTCTAGTCCAATGTATCATTCTTCCAATGAATACATCTATGTCTCTTCCGATGGAGTAAACCACTCTGATAGCCAAGACTAGTCATCTCCCTAATTGGCATTGTAGACGACATAATAATCCTTCTAAGTATTTGAATAAAATGACCACTTTGTTTCTTTTATGAGATTACAAACTCATTTAGATTATCTACTGAAGTAAGTTTTCTTTCTCTCAATGTAAACATTCTTATAGTGTCACTTATCATCATTTTAAACATAGACAATTAATGAGCTAATATTTGTTTGTCACAATCTCACTATGCATGCAAAACAAGAAATACAAAAGACATAATAGTGAAATGTGAACTTAACTTTATTTATTTATTCATCATTCAAATACATAGAAAACAATTACATATTTACTACAATATGGACATATTTCCCAACACGTTGTCCCGACGAGAAAATACCTGTAATGTCACAGTGAGATGAGGAACCTCGTCATCTCGACGAGGCCAATATAGTAAGTGGCGTCATGACATCAAGTGGCCTAATGTCGTGACGTGATAAACTGTTTGGCGACCTCATGACGTGGAAATGTTGGTGCCACAATGTTAACCCTGTATTTTGGAACTTTACAATTTGGTCATTCTTTGACCTTGGGTTACTATTTGAGCTTTCATAGGCTTGTGTAAGACCCGAAATTATTTTCTATTATATTAAATGTATGTTTTGGTTGAATTTAAGCATTAAATGATAAAAATTGACTGTGATTGAAGATAGTTGCTTCGACAATGAATGTGACGCCTTGTAGCTAGGACCTAATTATCAGGTCGGGTATGGGGTGTTACACTGTACTCTTTTCCTTTAATCAAGATTTTTTCGCAGTAGGCTTTCCAAGTAAAGTTTTTTAAGGAGACAACTTGTAAAATAATATTATGTATTCTCTTTCCTTCATTTGTTTTTTATCCCATATATGGTTTGTCCTAATAAGATTTTAACAAAACACATTTTTTTTATGGATATCTAAGGGGAGTGTTGCAAAATGGATGTCCATATAACTCCCATAACCCCTAAGAATTCATTTTCTTGTAACTTTTATAACCTCTAAATTTTTATATGGTGCCTTAATTATCTTTATTATAATTTTGTAACCTCTGGTGATTAAGGCCCTATAAATAGAGAACATGTACAAGCTTTTAGGCATCCCAAAATGAAAGTTGAATCATCCTTTCATTTTTCTAATTCTTCTCTCTTCTTATAATTCTCTTAGTTCATAATAAAGAAATATTTTTTCCATTACAAAATCCTTTTGAAATTTATTAATATTTAAAAATACTATTTTTACTCCAAAATTATATCTCTTACCAAATCCTTAATTTTTTTAACCATACTAAATTTTGAGGGAATATAAAAAAGAATATTAAGAAATAAAAAAAAGAGTATACTAAAAAATTTGAAGAAGTATAAAAAATTATGAGTGTACAAGCCCAATTTCACCCGGGCCCAGTAACAAACCAAATAAAAAGTCCAATTTACAAATCAAAATAGCCCAAATGCGAGCCCAACTACCCAAACCCAATTCAGCCCAAAATAAACCTAGCCCGACAAAAGTCAAACTAGGGTTTCAGAAAAGCTGAAACCCTAACGCCGCCGCCGTCACATCATCAGCGCAAGTGGCGCATCTAGCCCCTGCCACCGTCACTTCTACTGCCCCAACCACCTACTCCATCAACACCTGCAAAATAAGATAAACACACAAACAACAGAAACACGCAAGGAAAATAATAGAAATAACATGTAACACTGGCTATAAAAGTCGAATATCATCTCTATAGAGTGGGGTTTTTTTTAAATGAAATATATAAAAAAAGAGTTATCCGAAAATCATAAGAACCAAAACAAATTTTAAGGTGATTTTTTTCCTTTTTTTATATATTATTTTATCATTTTTTATTTATTTCAAAATAACAAAAAAGAAGACCTTTTTTTACCTCTTTCGCCATCACCGGAATGGTCGAAGAAGCCAAAAGAGTGTCTCGAAAGAAAAAGGGAAATTTTTCAGCTTTTCGGTTGCCATGTACGGTGGCACCAGCGTCGGCGACCGGCGCGGTGGTCGATGGCTGGATTTTAGGCCGGTGCCCGGAGAGGGAGAGAGGGTTTGAGAGGTTTGTTGGTTTTTTTGGGGAAGGGAAGTGGAAATGAAGGTTTTAAAAAAATTTTGATTTATATAGCAGGGCCAAACGACGTGTTTTGGCCTGTGCGCATAGGTCCCAAAACAGCGCCGTTTTGCATAAGACCTAAGAACCGACCTAAAAACCGATCCGACCCAAGTTAACGGAAGGGCTAATTGTGTTTTTAGCCCGTCCACTTTTTAATAGTTGAACAATCAAGTACTTTTAGTTGTTTTTAAATTTTAGCTTATAAATTTTCTGCGATTTCAATTCAGTCCTTTCTGGAACGACGCCGTTTTGGTAGGGAAGGGAAATTTTCTCTTTTAGTCCCTCCTTGTTATTCGTGCATTCAAAATGGTCCATCCCTTTATTTTATTCCTGATTTTGCCCAAATCTTTATTTTAAAATTCGAATTAGTCCTTTTTTTTGTTATTTTGTTATCTTGTTAATTAATCTAGTTATTATTATACTTGTATTTTCTTTTTATATTTACTTATTCGTTACTATTATATTATTATGTTATATTATTAGTTTTGTACTATTATTATTATTATTATATTTCTGTTTATATTTTACTTATCTAATTTTTTAAATATATTTTTTGTCTTGTTATATATTATTATGTAATTATTTATACCTTGTGTTTTTTTAAACCTTAGATTATTTGCTATCTTGTTATTAATATTATTATATATTATTATTTACTCATTTATATCTGTTAATTTCAAACTTTGTTATATATATATACATACATATTTTTTTATAATTCTTATATATATATACAAACATATATATATTTTATGTTTTATAATTTTTATCTATTTTATTTATTGTTATTATTGTTTTACTTATTATTTATTTATTTATTTATTTATGTGTCCATTATTATTTTAAAAATGTTTTAGTTCTATTTGCTTATTTCTTTTATATATATTTGATTTGTCCTTTTTATTTATTCATCTTATTTTTGTTGTTGTTGCTCGTATTATTTATGCTCACATTATCGTATTCATTATCGTTTGTTACGCATATTAACACCGTGTTTTATTTCTACCATTTCGTGTTAGATTAATTTTTTTTGATGCATAAATCATGACTTTAAAATAAGTAACACTTCGTATTTTATGATTTGAAAAAGGCGTACCATAACTTACAGGGTTTTGATTTTCTCGATAAATCCAAATAAGCAAACTTTTTTTAAGCATTTATTTCAATAATCTCGAGAATTAGGAAAAATCGTATTCGAACTTACGTAGTATGATTTCTTCTTAAAACCGAGAGGATCAAATACTTTTCAATAAGTAATTTTTTCAGCATGTATATTCGTATCGGGAATTCAAGACATTGTGTCCTAACTTACGGGACGTAATTCTCTTTCTTGATTAACGTGAAATATGCCATTTTTCCTCAAAAATTTTTAGCTTTTTAATAAAGAGTCGTATTTTAAATCTCTTCAAAGTTTCCCATTCTCGACACTAAGA
Source organism: Gossypium hirsutum (assembly GCF_007990345.1). NCBI lineage: Eukaryota > Viridiplantae > Streptophyta > Magnoliopsida > Malvales > Malvaceae > Gossypium > Gossypium hirsutum. Next base: position 49,583,473 of record NC_053437.1, read on the forward strand.
CATTAATTAATCAACTAGGTACCAATTTTGGGTGTTACGAGGGTGCTAATCTTTCCTCGTGACTCCCGAACCCATTTTTCTAAATTTCGTGGACCAAAATCGTTGTTTTAATAAAATCAAATCGTTTATTAAAAAACAATCACTTTTTGAGGTGACCCGATCATACCTCATCAAAAAAGGATTGGTGGCGACTCATGTATTCATTTTCGTTTTCAAAATCCAAGTCGACCCTTTTATCAAAAAAATGGTTTCGACAATGGGGATATACCAATTATTATAAGGAAATATAAAAAACTAATGGGAATATATCCATACTTAGCTTGTAACATGTTTAACTGGTAGAAACTTGTCATAATTTTTTTAGTAAGTTTACAAGAGAACCCCAACTATAACCTCCCGTCAATTTTTCTAAAAAATAATGTGTAGTTTATATATATAATATATATTTGATAGAATAATATTTGATACACCATTGGTGTATAAGTTTTGTGCATCATTGGTGAATAATAACATGACACATCATCATTCAATTAAAAAATATATATGGAGGACTTGTAAATAAATACTAATAGTGTAACGCCCCAGAGTTTGTATATTTGTTTACGTGTATTTATGACACAACTGTGTATCTGCTTCAGTGGTTAAGTGCTTTGGGTGTGTGTGTGAGGTCTTAAGTTCAAGCCTTGTCTTGGGAAAATTTTTGTATTTATTTTGCTGCTTGTGTCGTGTAGGTGTTTTGGTTTAGCCGAAACGCTAAAGTGTTTGAGTGGAATTTAAATTTGGTAGTTGAGAGCAAGTGGTGGACGATTTTGGGAGGTGTTCGAGTGATTTGGGGAGAAAAATAAGGATGGAGGATTTCAAATTATCCCAATTGGGTAGTGGAAGTTTGATGGAGAAAATTTAGGAGTGAATTAAGGGATTTTGGGGTTATCGGGATTCTTATCAAATTATTCTGTTCATATTTTTTTCCTTCTTTCTTTCCCTCAAAAATAGAATTTTCGATTTTCTCTTCTCCTCTTCTTCATTTTTACTGTCGTTTTCCTTTTTCATTTTTTTTCTTGCTGCCGAAATTTTTGTGGTCACCCATTTTTTTCTTCTCAACTTCTTTCCATTTGGTCTCGTGTCGTCCCTCGATTAACTACGATCGTTCGATAAGTACTCATCTCTTTTACGTTGTTTCTCTCCAAAAACTCTACTGATTCTCCTTTGGGATTTCTTCTCTCTTTTGCCGAAACCTACCTTTCTCTTCCCATTTTTCTTTTGATTTTGTTTTCATTTCGACTACAATCGCACTTTTGTTCCTTATTTTGGCGTTTCGTGGACAACTTCGATAAGTGATTTTATGTGGTTAGTAGTTAATTTCTGACTAGGGGTTATTCTGTAGTTAAGGAAACATCTTTTTGCTTGGATCGAAACTCTTCTGGTACTACCTCGTAAGCAATGTAACAGCCCGATTTTGAGCCTAGTCGAAACAGTGGTTTCAGGACAACAAATCCGACGAGAAAATTTTTATTTTTTATTATATTTTTATGGTCTAAAATTTCACGGAATGATTTCATGAAAATTTCGTTCAAAAATTTTGACGTTTGGGCACTGAATTTAGCCAAAAGGACTATATTGTAAAAAGTGCAAAAGTTGAGTTCTACATGTTAGAAGTGTCCAATTGTTATAAAATTTTAAATTGGAGGTCCTTAAATGGTAATTAGACCATTGGTGACATTGTGGACAAAAATGGACATGAGATAAGTGAAATAGGAAATTTTTAAGTTAGGGGTATTTTGGTAATTTCGTAATTAAAATGTATTAAAAAGACAAAATAGGCCAAAAATCATCATCTTCAAGCCTTGGTCGAATTTCACAAGGGGGGAAGCCATTTCTAGGGTTTTCAAGCTTCCAAGCTCCATAGTAAGTGATTCCAAGCCCCGTTTTTAATGTTCTTTACGTTTTTGGAGTCTCGGTAACTTGGTTTAGCTTATTCTAGCAATAATTTAATCTAGAGTTTATATTTGGAAAAATACCCATGGTAAAATATGTTTATTTTGATGTTTTATGGTATAATATGAAGCTTGAAATTATGTTAAATAACTTTTGCTAAGCGATTTTAAGTGAAAACGAGTAAAACGACATAATCGGTAAAAATACCTAATGTTCATAAGTGTTAGAGTGGGAATACGATGTTGCCATAGAAGGGAAAAATGTTCAGCATGTCATAATACATAAGAATAAGGGATGAAGTTTAATTTACGAGCTTTGGGGCAAAATCGTAATTTTGTGAAACTTTAGGGGCAAAAATGTAATTTTCCCAAAGTATGATTTTAGGACTAGATTGAATAATGTGAGTGTTAAATAATTTAAATGTGTTATTATAAACCAAGAAAGATGAGGAATTGACCTTGAAAGCATGATGGTAAGTTTGTATGTGAACAATACATTGTTTTAATTTTATTTAATATATTGTTGAGATATGATTGAATACAGAATAAATATTTGATGTAGATTACAAAATGTGAATAAATTGGAAAAGTCGGTAAAATGTTGTGAAGTAAGGTTCTTGATTGAACACTCAGATTTGATCGAGATTCTTTAAATGTAAGGGGTTGCTAAGTGCAGATTCCCTGAATCATTGATCAAAAAGGGGTTGTTATGTGCTGATTCCCCATATCATTGATTATAAGGTGGTTTTTAAGTGCTGATTCCATTGTATCCTTGATTGTGAAAGGGGTTGCTATGTACTGATTCCCTGTATCATTGATTATAAGGTGGTTGCTAAGTGTTGATTCCACTGTATCCTTGATTGTAAAAGGGGTTACTATGTGCTGATTCCCCGTATCATTGATTATAAGGTGGTTGCTAAGTGTTGATTCCACCGGGATCCTTTGAACATGAGGTGGTTGCTAAGTGCTGATTCCACCGTGTAACGGTTAATATTCCGAAGTGTTCATCGAGAAAATTGGATAAGTGAAAATATATGTGAATTGAATAAGGTTACGTGATGAATATTGGGTTTGATATTTAATCGACCCTTGAGTAAGATGAAAAGAAGTAATGAAATTATGAAAAAGTAAAATGTGCAACAAAACAATTTTGAACAGTAACAATAGTGCAACTTTGAAAAATCACCAAAAATGGTGGAAATTTAATTAGAGAGTGAATAAGATATGAAATGAAAGCTTAAGGAGTATATTCTTACATAAAAGAAACATAGCAAGAAAAAGAGTTATACATTTTGAGATATTTGAATTTTAGTGAGGTAGGGTCGGATTGATTTCGGAATCCCCTGTTCTAACTTTGGAAAATAATTAAAAATTTTACAAAAATAATTACAAGTTATAATTTATAGAATCCTTAATGAGTCTATTCAAAGGAAATAAATGGAAATATCATCCGAATTCTGTACAATGAGATAAATCATTTTTAGTGAAGAGAGGTCAGAGATTATGAGTAGGGAAACAGGGGTGAATTTAAAGAATAAACTATACTAATTGGTTGAGTCAATAAATTTTGAAAATTTTATGGTAAGAAGACATGTGAGTTTAGTTTCTGGGAAAATTAATGGATCTAAATTTGGAGCTCTGAAGCTTCAGATAAAAATGATTTAGTAACTCTAACTCAAATTGATAGCTTTGAATTTAAATATAAGTGAATAGTAAAATTATGTATAATGCTATTTAAGCATGTTTTATACATAAAGGATGTGGAATGGAGAGGAGGAGGAGGAAAATTAATTATATATATGAATGATTTGTGTATAATTGGTTATATGCTCGATTATAATCGATAAACGTTAAAATAGAAATGATGCTTACTTTTGCGTATTATTGATCAAGATTTAAGCTCATATGGGAAAATAAAGTTTCATAGTATGTGAGTGTGGTATATTTGGTATATGATTTGGTATGAAATAAGGCCATGAATGGTTTATGGATTAACTCATGTTGGTAAGTTTGATACATGAATAAATGTTGAACTCGGCCATACTTATAATGCTTACGCTATATGTTTATTTGGCTAACATGTGCAGTGTACACGCTTATGCTTTGGCCAAGTGGTGGCTGAATTATGCCATGTTAAATTTATAAGTTATGCATTGAAATGGTAAGTGCCTAGATAGGAATATGCTTATGATCATGGAAAGGGTGGTAATGTTTAAATTATGTAAACTTACTTGAAATGGTTTATAATGTGGTTAATTCCAAAAAGAATTATGTTTAAATGTACTAGCTTGTGACTATGGTTGAATGATATGTTATTGTTTTGTGTGATATTCATAGGAAATCAGTGTGGAAAGGAAATGAAATACTAAGTTCATACTTGAAGAATAAAATGACGAAAAAGAGGATGATGAGTTGATTTGATGTTGTTATTTAAGCTTAAGTGATGTTTTCATTGTAATACTAAGAATTTTATAAATGTGTTAATGAATGGTATAATCGATAAACGTTGAGTTAAATGGTGAATACGTATTAGTATTGAACTTAACGATATTGAAGTGTACATGAATCAAATGGAAGTTTCTAGTGATATGATTTGAATTAAAAGAATTATTGTGGTATTGAACTATATCTATTAGATTGAGAAATTGATTTGAATTGTGAACATGAAAGATTGTGAATTGAATAAAATGGAAATAAAGCATTGAATTACATGAGTAAGTATCGGGTCTCGTAGGCCCTATTTGTTATGAATATAATATTTTGAGGATATGTTGTAAAGAATTATAAAAGCATGTTAAAAATTTGAAGAGTTTAAATTTGAATTTAAATTTGAATGAAATTTTGTAACTCGGTTTAATACGTTTACATGTGTAAGTGTTCTAGTAATGCCTTATACCCTATTACGGAGTTGAATACGGGTAAGGGGTGTTACAAGCAAACTGATTTGAAGCGTTGGGGGTAAGTTTCAATCGCTCAATAGTTGAGTAACCCATTCGGGTTGGTTTTAATTCATCAGTTAAGTAATTAACTGAGTAGTATTTTGGTCAATTATAGGTTCGAGATTGCTTGGAGTTGCTTTTACATAAAAAAACGTTACAGGTGTGTAACCGCAACACTATAAACAGAAATTGGCGAAAAGACAAAAAGTGAAGCTGTCGACGCCATACGGGTGTGTGATCGACGAGGCTGGCCGTGTGTGATACACGAACCATTGGGCCTTATTGGCCACACGGGCATGTGCACGGGTGAATCACACGGGCGTGTGGGATTTTGGGCTAGGCCGTGTGTGCTACACGACTAAGGCCAGTTTGGGCCATGTGGGCTACACGGATGTGCAGGCCCACACAAGCGAACATCATGGGCTTGTAGGCCCATTTTTACTGTTTAATTGCTAAGGTTGCACGGGCCGGCCGAGTCCACTGTGGACCTACTATAGGGTTAGTAAGCTTACCTAGACCCCTAATTGACTGAAATGATTGTATGACTGATATGATTAAGCACAATGATGTCCCACTGATTTGATACTGAATGCCCGGTTTACATGCATGATATTATGTATAACAATATATGTTAGGGATTATAATGTTCGGAGGAAGTGCACTGAAAGGCCTCGAGCCTAATTTACTGGTAGCTCAGCTGCAAACTACTATCTAGTGCTGCATCCGGTACTTTTTGGAGTGTAGGGATGAGTGGGTTGATTATATCCCCACATGGAGTGTAGGGTTGGACGGAGTTGGAGTGCAGAGGCTGGCTGGGTAGGAATTGATACTGCATAACTATTACTGTACTGAATATTGATATTGTAATGGGCTAAGGCCCTAACTGAAATCGAAACTGTTACTGAAGTGGGCTTAGGCCCAGACTATGATTGCATTCTGACTGCTTGTTTGTATGGGGATTTCACATTGAGTTTTCGTAAACTTACCCTTCTGCTTCGTATTTAATTAGGACTCAGCGGAGGACTCAGCGGTGGCCACACGACCCTTCTTTACTATTTCGTATTTAATTAGGTTTTTAAACTTTCATTTGGGGTATTTTACTGTAATAAAGGCCTTTATAGATTTTCGCTTAAAATTTGGATTTTATATTTAAAAGAAAAACTTCCACAATGTATAATGTCCTAAACACTAACGATTAACTAAAAATCACGATTTTAAAATTAATGAAATATAAACTCTAAATAGAAAATGAATTAAGGGAAGTTATGGTTTATCTAACACAAGCTACGGTTTTCAAACACTCTACCATGTGACATCACCAGATTCGGCCATAACGTCCAGGCTGGGTTTGGGGTGTTTCAAATAGTTTTATTTAAACATAATCGTAAATATTGTAAATATTATTAATAACTTTCAAATTTTGTATCATGGGTTTAAAGGTTTAAGGTTTTAACGTTTCTTTATAGTTAATTATTATTTAATTATGTTTAAATAAAATTATATCTATTTATTTATAGGTTTTGGTAATGTAAAGAATTTTTTTTTTGTTTTGCAAAATATTTTCGATTGAGGAAAATCCTCTAACTGCTGCAAAATATTAATCCTCTACTATTTTTGGAAATTGACACTACTATTTTACCCTTTTGCCCCTTTAGAAAACAATATAAATAGTAGATCATTCTTCTCATTTTTAACAACAATAAGCAATCGTTTCTGCCACAGCTCATATGTTTCTTTTAGAGCTTATGTTCTCTGGTTTCGATTCCTTTGTGAGAATAGCAATACCAATTGTGTTCCACCTTCTTTATTCAGGTGTACAAATATTGAAGTATTATGTTAACCTTGGGGGGCGACGTCCACTACACGATTACATCGATCAAGACGGATTTGCTTCTAAGGCAGTGGTTCTTTCACGACACAATGATTCTTTTATAATTTAAGCTCAATTGATTTTTTTTCTGTCAGTGCTAACAATTTTCGTTTTGCAGTAGTATATTTCTAACCATTTAGAAGCAGCTCCTCAACTACTGTTTAAACATGTCTGTCACGATTAACAATTTCATAATTGACTGCAAACAATGAGGATGACATTTTGAACCAAAATCTTGGTGCCCACAGAATATGACCCTTATTATTACTCGGGCAAATAGTAGTCCATCATCTTTTAATGCTCACCATAATAGGAGAGGAAAAATACATCGAAGCCAGTCCGTTGACTAGCATATACAGAACAATATGACATTTTTTACTCCCAAGAAACTATACTAGCAAACAATTGAGGAAAAAGAGTCTAAATTTTTGGTGTTCTTTATTATTTTCTTTCTATATTTTGTTGGGTAAAATTGTAGTGATATATTGTGCTACTAAATTACAATAGAGGCAGATTTTGTCTATGAGATTGGGTTTTAAGCGGGACCATTTGTGACCCCTCCAAACTTTCCTGGGAATTGAACCTGATGTGGTTTTTTAGTACAATAATTTAATCTCTTTTACCCTATTCACACAACAAGAGATATCAGAGCTAAAGGTTACTCAAAGTGTGCTCTATGGTTGTGTTTTGAATTGATCTTCCACATTATAAAATATTTCCTTAGGCATATTGGAAGACTATGGTTAACACGAGATTGGTAGTAGAGATCTTTGATGGCATGGGTAATTTCGATATGTGGCAAAGTGAAATTCTAGATGCTCTCTTTCGAAAAGGTCTGGGCATTGCCATTGATGAAAAGAAACCAGATGATATGGAGGAGAAGGATTGGAAGACTCTCAATCATTTGACATGTGGTATAATTAATAGTATGGATAATAATAAACAAGATAATATGTTAATTCAATATGAGCATACAGAAGGCTTTGACTTTGGTCAACTCTTGAAAGGCGATGATGATATCAGCATTGGTGATAATTTTGAAGTAACTGATAACGATATGAATGATTCAAAAATAGTTGCTACTTTGAAATTACTAGGTTGGGCCAAGGATTCTAATCCAAGTGAAGACATTATGCCTCGGTCTAATTTTACTAACAGGGAGATCTACATGGAGCAAGTGAAGTGTCCTCTTGAGGCAATCGAGTTTCAGGGCACCTGAGTAGTGTAAGAGTACACTTAAGTAGTGTTGGAACAATTCCAAGCTCCATCTGTGTTGGCCAGTGGGCCATTGTGTTCAATATGGGCTTGAAAGGCCTAGCGAGATTGAGCGGTCAGAGGACCGCTCGAGATTGCGGCATGATAAGCCAATCTTGTATTTTGTGTTGTGCTGGTCAACAGACCTATTGAGTCAAGCAAGGTAGAAGTAAGACTTGAGTTTGAGTCGAGATGGGTTAAAGGACCCTTAAGATTGAGTTAGACGGAGGACCATGAGCGAATCGTTAGATCCTTATGTTTTGGTTAAGGCTTACAATGCCCTTATCCACGATGCGCTACTAATTCATTAGATTTTTAGACCTGGTCCAAAGCATCATTGGGTTTTGAGCCAAAGTAAACTAGAGGATTATTGAGTCTGAGAGCTTGAACGAGAGAACAAGTGGGGGGATGTCTTGTTCAGGCAACCTATGAGATTATGTGAAGAAATGAGCGGTGTGTCAGAGTTTGCGTGTATGAGCTTCAAATTCTGAGATTGAGATTGAGATCGAGCTAGTAAGGTGGCGCCACATGTGTTGTGGTTAGCCCAGATGGCCACAACCAATGAGGTGACAAGGGAGGGGCCAAAAGGGCCTAAGTTGAGGATGAACAATGTGTTTGAATTTCCCATGTTGAGAACCTTAGTGTTGGTGCCTCAAGGGGAAGTTGGCATAAACCACGTCCATAGAGACGCATTCAGTGGAATGCCGTAAGAGTGCAGTTGGTGCCAAATCCAGAAGGATGTAGTTTTGAGTATCAAAGACATGGCAATATTTAGTCGATAAAGGGTTATACCATTAAGGTTCCTCAAGGTTGTAATTTGATGATTATGTGTTGTACAGTTGAGTCCAAGTGTTCAATAGAAGAATGAGCATATACGAGACTACACTAGTCATTGAGATGAGACCAAGTTCGAGTTTGTGTCTGATGTGCACTGAATGGATCATAACCTTAGGCCTTGAAGGCCCAAGATGGACTTAGGAATGAAATGTCAACTTGATGCAACAAGGTTTCTAAAGGTGTGGCTCCATGTCAATAAGGGCATTGGCATAGTAAGTGTGGGAGAGTGTCATAGTCCATAAGTTACTATGCTAGTTATCAAGATTGAGCTTTCCCCAAATGGTCTTGAGTGAAGTTAAAGTAAGTGATCATTTACCTTAGTCCTTTTAGTGATTGAGACATATAACTTTTGACTGGGTTGGGCAATAGGCCGAGTGGCTTAGGAAACTACTTGTAAGGATTCCTTTATGGGAGAATGAAGTACTTGCTTTGAACTACGTGAGGTCTAAAAGAAACCTAGCTGATCCACTAACCAAAAGGTTAACTAGGAAAAAGGTCATTGATTCGTTAAGGGGGATGGGTTGTAAGCCCAGTGGTCGAGGAATTTATGGTGGATACCCAACTCAGTTTTCAAGTTCAATGTGGTTAGATGAAACCATGAAAAGACTCATAATGTACATTTTACATATCCCTATTGTGAATAATGTACATAAATAAGGTTAATTTCTTACTTTTAATGAATTCATATCCCAAAGTTTGGGTGGTCCTATTGAGACGAACTTGATGAATTTACCAACATGTGAGGTTGAGTTTCTTACTCTTAATGAGTTCATATCCCAGAGTTTGGGTGGTCCTATTGAGACATACTTGATGAATTCATCGAACTTAAATTTGAGAGGATGAGCTTAAAAAATGCTCTTAATGATTTCATAAGTCTAATTCGAGTGATCTATATTGAGATAGACTTGATGAAATCACCTACGTAAGTGTGAAGAACTAGTAACCTTCTATGAAAGACATTGGGTAGTCTTTCTAGAGCACTTACTAGTAACTTGAGGTATATTGGCTAAACTTGTTGATCTATCACAGAACATCAATTGGATCTGAGATTAGTCATGTGTCATGAGTTAACTCCCTATCTTAACAAGTTTAAGATTTGTTCACTTGTTAAAGAGAAGAATCACTCATTTCACTATGTACTAGTTCAAATCCACAAAAAACTAGTGCTTAAGCGACTAATTTTGTTGTTGCTCTTCTCACGTTTTACCTTTTCTCATGTTTACAAAATTTTCAATTCCTTTGCATTAGTGGGGAAATGTTGGTAATGCAAAGAAATAATTTTTTTTTTGTTTTTCAGAATATTTTCGATTGAAGAAAATCCTATGACTATTGTAGAATATTTTCAATTGAGGAAAATTCTCTCACTGTTTCAGAATATTAATCATATATTATTTTTTTAAACTAACACTATTATTTTACCATTTTACCCCTTTAGAAAACAGTATAAATATCTGGTCATTCTTCTCATTTTTAACAACAACAAGCAATCTTTTCTCCCACAACTCGTCTGTTTCTTTCAGAGCTTTTGTTTTCCAGTTACGATTCCTTTGTGAGAATAGCAATACCAATTATGTCATACTTTCTTTATTTAAGTGTACGAATATTGAAATACTGTGTTAACCTTATGGGGCGATGTCCACTACACGATTACATTGATCAGAACGAATTTGCTTCTAAGACAGTGATTCTTTCACGGTATAATAATTTTTTTTATTTATGCTCAGTTGATTTTTTTTTCTATCCGTGCTAACAGTTTTCGTTTTGCAATAGTATGTTTTTAAGCATAGATCCTTCATTATTATTATTTTTATTTAATGATGATGTTATTATTGTATAACTTGTCTACGGAAATTTCATCCTATATGTGATAAAATTTTAAATAATTGGTGAAGATAAGAGAGTTTCATTCTTTTATTATAAATAAACCACTAAATCATAGACAAAACATGAACTACTGTCGAAAGTTATGCTCATTCAAAGCCTTACCCCAAGATTGAGGGGAATTCATTTATTTTAAATTGAACCAGAATTTCACCCCTTTTTTTTCCGACATTTAATAATAGGATTAAACAGCTTTCTAAAATAAAAATAAAAGAATAAGCAAACTGTATTATCAGGCCAGTGAAGAGAAGAACTATGTCAAGAGAAGACAACGTCATGAATCGACATTACTTCGCCGATGGGAGAAAGCTTTCCCTCGTCGCAATCGCCGGCCTTATTGCCAGAGTGATACTTATCTTGAGCTTCAGAAAACCCGGAGATTACTCCCTCCTGTGCTCTCTCGCCAAGTTTAGAGCTCAACCCATCCATGAGGGTGAATTCTCCGACATGGAAACCCAACTCCAAGCCATAGTCCACTACGCCACCTAAAAAATCGTACCGCAACAAAACTACGGCGAGATCTCCATTACATTCGACGTCCTCAAGAAACGCGCACCTTGCAATTTTCTCGTCTTTGGCCTCGGCTACGATTCCCTCATGTGGAATTCTCTGAATCCCCATGGCAAAACGACGTTCATTGAAGAGGATCCCAAATGGGTCGAAATCGTGCTCAAAACCGCCCCCGACCTCCATGCCTACCCCGTCAAATACCGTACGGAGCTAAAAGAAGCCGACGATTTGCTCTCCCATTACCGGTCGGAACCCAGCTGTTTTCCGTCGAAAGCTTACTTACGCGGTAACGACCAGTGTAGGCTTGCCTTGACGGGGTTTCCCGATGAGTTTTACGATACGGAATGGGATTTAATAATGATCGATGCGCCGCGTGGGTATTTGCCGGAGGCACCGGGTAGGATGGCGGCAATATTCTCGGCTGCCGTTATGGCGAGGAACAGGAAAGGATCCGGCGTGACGCACGTGTTCTTGCACGATATTGATCGGAGGGTGGAGAAGCTTTTCGCGAACGAGTTTTTGTGCAAAAAGTAATTGGTTAAAGGCTTTGGGAGACTCTGGCATTTCGAGATTCCGTCCGCCGTTAACATGACCACCCACGACGGTTCTGGTTTTTGCTAAAATGCACTCCTCCATTACGGCGGTGCTCGTTTTTGCGAAAGTACACCCCTACATGTCATTGTTATAAGGTTTTTTTAGGAACATGCGAATTGATTTACCAAAATGTAAAAAATAGCAGCTATGGAGCTGTTAAATTTTACGTTAGACATTCTCATTCATAAGTCATTTTGTTTGGTTTTTGAGACATTTCTTATACTAATATCATCCCTCAACAACAAGTTCTAGTATATTTTCCTTTGCATATCTTTACCTGTTTTAACAAAGTCTCAAACATCTTAAATAAATAAATAAACAAACCGAACATCTTATAAGCAAAAATCACAGTCTAAACAAAATTTATGCAGCTGAAAAATTAAATAGAAATACCTCCAACCATTCTTTGAATCAAATATCAAAATCCAGACGTTGTAACACCACTGGTCGAGTGCGTCAAAGACCCGATGAGGACATTATATTTAGCTATACAAAAATACGAAAATTGGAAAACACAAAAACACCAAAGTCTTCTAAGCACTTGAAAACCTCACTAATAATATTAGTTTCAAAAATGTATTTTCGACGCTTAGGGACCTTAAGCTTGGGGTATTTATAGTGGTGGTTCCATACAAAAAACCACCATCCCACTATTCACATACACCCACTACCACACAACAAAGTAGTGGGTAGCAAAATGTGGGGCTTGAGGGTAGCAAAAGTGGGAATAACCCACGAACCAAAACGGTTCCAACATTCTCCCACTTAGTTCATATTTCCCATGAATACTTAAAGTCGAAACATAATGCATGAATCATGACGATATTTTCTCTTAGAATTTGAGTAGTATCTTCCATGTTTCACAATACATCATGCCTCAACACTTTAGCCCAAATTTCTTAATGTTTATTCTAGGTCTAAACTTTAGTGATATTTTTTGAAACAATCAAATTAATGTGCACACAAAATATGAGAAATATCAAACTTAACAGAGTTCCATTATAATCGTTCTTACAACAAAAATTTACAAGGCGGGAACAAGTCCTATAGTGACAACATGATCCTTAAATTTGTGTGGTGGCATGCCTTTAGTCAAAGGATCAACTAACATCTGTTCAATGCTAATATACTCAATGACCACTTTCTTTTCTTTAACACGTTTTCTTATGGCTAAATACTTAATGCCAATACGTTTGCTTCAACTTCAACTTTTTTTGTTTTTAGCCATAAAGACAGCAACTAAATTGTCACAATATATCATCAACAACATAGATATCGAATCCACAAGTTTAATCCCAAAAATAAAACTCTTCAACCATACTCCATGTAAGGTAGCCTCAAAACATGAAACGAACTCAACCTTTATAGTGGAAGTAGCAGTTAAAGTCTACTTCACGCTTCTTCAAGATGTAGCTCTGCCAGCAAACATAAATATGTAACCTGATGTTGATTTACATGAATCAACACACTCGATAAAGTTTGAATCGGAGTAGTCGATAAAGTCTGATTATTTGTACGTAAGCATGTAGTCATTTGTCCATTTAAGATATCTCAAAAATTTCTTTACAGCTCTCCAATGTTCAATACCTGGATTACCCTGATATCTTCCTAACATCCCAACTGCAAATGCAATGTCAGGTTTTGTGTAGACTTGAGCATACATCAGACTTCCAACAACAGAAGCATATGAAATGTTTTTCATTTGCTCCCTCTCAAATTCGTTCCTTGGGCATTTGTTCAAATTGAGCTTATCACCCTTCACGATAGGAACAACACTCGTTGAACAATCTTTCATCCCACATATTTCTAAAATTTTGTTGATATAGGTTTCTTGATATTGACCTAAGACACCGCGATGTCTATCATGATGAATCTTAATGCCAATGACATAAGATGCAACACCCATATCTTTCATATCAAAATTTTTAGAAAGAAATTGTTTCACCTCATGTAACATATCCTTGTTATTTGTTGCAAGTAAAATGTTGTCTACATATAGAATAAGGAAATAAATTTTACTCCCACTGAACTTTTGGTATATGCATTGATCTATGACATTCTCGACAAAACCAAATGAAGAGAAAACTTCATGGAACTTTAAATACCACTATCGGGAGGCTTATTTCAATCCATATATGGACTTCTTTAGCTTGCATACCAAGTGTTCACTATCACTAGAGGAGAATCCTTTAGATTGTTTCATGTATACCTTTTCCTCTAGGTCACCATTGAAAAAGGCAGTTTTCATATCCATTTGTTGCAATTCAAGGTCAAAATGAGCTACTAATGCTAACATAACGCGTAAGGAATCTTTCTTAGATACATGACTGAAAGTCTCAGTATAATCAATTCTTTCTCGTTGAGTAAATCCTTTTGCAACGAGTCTAGCTTTATATCTTTCTATGTTACCCATTGAGTCTCTTTTTGTTTTAAAGACTCATTTACATCCAATGACTTTTATGCCTTCACAAAACCACAATCCTAACTCTTTGCAACTCATGGCTTGTGAAAATATCTCAAGATCATTCTCAGCAACAATATTATAGTCAGACTCTTGCAAGCACACAATATAGTCACTAGAAATTGTTAATTTCCTTTCTCTAGTAGATTTTCTCAATGTTGAACCAACAATTTCTTGTGGATTATGTTGTTCAACTAGTTGTTTACTAATTTCCAAATTTTCTTGAACAACTTGATCTACTGGAGTGTTTTCAATAACTTATGGATTTTCATTGATTAGTTGTTCGACATTCGATTGAGCTTAAGGGGTGTTTTGTATAATAACCAATCCCTTACCTAAGGTGGAAGGTTCACCTATTGAAATTGTGTCCCTAGATAGATTGCTCCCACTGATTGAGTCATTTTCAAGAAACTTTGTATTTCTCAATTCCACAATTCTAGTGCTATGATATGAATAATAGAATATGTATCCTTTGGACCTTTTAGCATATCCAATGGAATATCCACTAATGGTCCTTGGGTCTAGTTTCTTTTCTTGTGGGTTATAAACTCTTACTTTCGACTGGCATTCCCATATACGTATATGTCACAAACTTGGTTTGCAATGTTTAAACAACTCAAAAGGTGTCTTTGGGATAGCCTTAGTTGGAACTTAGTTTAATATATATGCAACCATCTTGAGAACTTCAACCCATAAGGACTTAGGCAACTTAGAGCTACTAAGCAACACCATGTTAATCAGATAAGCCTAGTATGGTGTATTGGGCAACTATACTGTTATTTTGAAGAAACTTCGTAAATGGACCAAGTTCTTGTTCATCCTCAATGTATCTACCATAATACTCATCACCTCTATGTGTTCTGACAATCTTAATTTTCTTATCGCATTGTTTCTCTACTCCAGCCTTGAAAACTTTAAAACCTTTTAATGCGTCGCTCTTGTGATGAAGCATGTAGAGATACATGTATTGTGAGTAATCTTCTATGAAAGCGATGAAGTATTTCTGACCTTGTATGTAATAGCACGTTTTTCAATGGTGTCAGAAATAGTGGTTTTGGGGCCACAGATTCGACAAGTAAGTTCTAATGGTAAAAGATACTACCCAAGATGTCATATTAGGAACTCCATTCATATCCTTACTCAAACCATATAAAGTAACAAATAATTCTATCTCTACCAACGTTTTAAATACTAAAGTAGAATTTCCTTTTGTAGAAAAACCAAAAATAAGAAATCTCAACTTATTAAAATCTTTATCCATCCATAATGAGCAAATCAATAATTTAATTAATCATAAACATAAACAAATCTCTTTTCTGAAAGAAGAAATATGGTTTGAAAAAATTACTGGGCAATTAGAAAAAAAGAAGTCCAAAAAAGGATAAATCAAATTAAAGAAGAAATGGAATCAACAATTTGTTCTGACATTCCTAATGCCTTTTGGGATAGGAAAAAACACGAAGTAACATTACCATATGAAAATAATTTTGATAAAAGATAAACACCCTCTTAATATGTTAATACCAAGGCTTTGGATTCTCAAAAACCACAGCAGTATTATGAAAACATACTGGTTCAAACTGGATCAGTACTGTTCAAACACTACATAGACCTAAAAGATTCAAATTTTATTACCCATTCAACAGCCTAAATATGAAAAATTCTTCGACCAAGGGATTAGGGTGAAAACCCAAATTCTACAAAGAAATTTCCAGCCAAATTTATTTTACATATTAGGATTACCAAATGGCATGGTACAACGCCTTCTTAATGAACAATCAACATATGAGACATTCTTGGCTTATATATTTCAAACACGGTACCCAATTCAAATTTTCGAACTGGTTCCAAGAATGATGGAAATGGTATAGACCATCATCTTTTGAGATCATACCAGAAAAAATTCAAAACTTATGGCCCAAATTCTTTGACAAATTTCAACCTAACCTAGACCAAAAACACATTTATAGAACAATCCATTTTTTCTTAAAACTGTGCATTTCTTGGATTGTTTCTTGGAATTATTCTTATGAACAAGATCCACATACTGGAATTTTTTTATTAGTTCGAAACTTTAGAACTGAATTGTTGGAAAATTTAATGATGAAAAATATGATTCAAAATATTTAGATAATTTTTTCAACAAGAATCCGAGATTATGCAAGTCCGTAGCTCCGGATTAAACCACAACAAAATTCCTTTAAGCAAAATCAATAGCTAGTGCAATGTTAGCTCCAGCCAAGACCAAGAAGGAATACAAAAAAATCATGGCTGAAATGCTCAGCTCAATGGATTCTGAATCCGAAGACGAGAAATCTTAAACTTCTTCAATCAAAACGGTGGACCTAAAGTCAAGTGGTTTTAGAAAATGAGGTATCGGGACCTCGTTTCTATAAACTGAGAGTGTTATTAAGGTCGTATTAAATTTTTGTTAAGAAATATTAATGTTTCGATAGTTAATTAAGCAAAAGAGACTAAATCAAAAAAGTTAAAAATGTCTATCGCTATTAGTTTAAAGGTGTTAATTGATTAAAGAATTATAATTGGATGGACTTAATGGGTAAATTTCTCATTCTTAAGTTGGTGGACGATTAAAGCTTTATTTTATTTTAATTTTATATGTGATTTATATGTTATAACATTATTATTAAAAGATAAAGATAAAATAAAGAAATAAAAGTTAATAAAATAAGAAAACAAAAGGTTTTCTTCTCCATTTGATATGTTCATCACTGAAACACCATAGCAAGAAGAACCAAGGTTCGACTATGCTTCAATTCATGCATGGTAAGCCATTTTCACCCGTTTTTAATAATTTTTATATTTTTGAAATCGTTGCAACCAGGTCCAGCTAACTCGTGCCTTCATTTTTGAAACTGTTAAAGATTTTGAATGTTTCCATTGATGAATATTTGTTAATTTAGATGTTAAATGATGAATTTTAAGTGTTGGTTTGTATTTAAAAGTATTTTGTTAAATGATTTTTGATGAATTTGCTGATTAGGGACTAAATTGTTGAAATAGTAATAGTTCAAGGACTTGATATGATTTTTTTGCAAAAATGGGATAAAATGGATGCTATCAATATTTGGTTGGCATGATTTTGTAATAAAAATGGTTAATTTGCATGTTTTAGGCTCAGAGACTAAATTGAACAAAAGTAAAATGTTAAGGGCAATTTCGTAAAAATGTCAAAAATGACTAAATTGCATAAAATAAATTGTCTTAATATCTAAATTAATGAATTGAATGAAATTCTTAATTTAGATCAAGAACGAGTGGAAAATCGAGGAGAAGAGAAAATTACTAAATAGCCACTATACTTAGTTATTTTTACAATTTAGCCAGGTAAGTTCGTATGTTTTGAATTGTACATACCTATATATATAATGTTTTTGCTTATTTATGAATGTATATACTTATATATGATGTTTAAAATGTGAGTTGGAACTCAAAATATTATAATTGAATATAAGGTGAGAAATGATTTATTAGAAAACTATTGAATATTTATGAAATATGAGATGCGATTTCAGAATTATTATGAATTGTTATAGCATGTGTATTGAGAAATATGAAAGTGATTAATGGATGATGTCAATCTTTGTAATGGTACATTGATAGTATGAATATATTTATTGATATTATATTATGTGTACGAAAATAATGAAGTGCCCTCAAATGATAAATATGTTTGAAGGAAATGGATTACATGAAATGCCCGATTGAACGTAGTAATCACTAGGATACGATTGGCATGCCAATAGGGTTAGAAATGCACGCTTGTATAGGATTTGCACTTTGGTGCCCCTGTATACACTTCAATGCCCGTATTCGCACTACGGTGCCCCTGTTTGCACATTTGTGCCCATGTCTGCACTCCAGTGCCCCTGTTATACATTTATGATACATTTGGTATGGTTTAGTTACCTGAGTATCTGAGTTAAGTTACTAGTTCGTTAGGCTAACTGTGAATGAAATTTACAAAATTATTTTAATGTTAAAGGCTAATGTATAGTCAAGATATTAGTAAATGTTAAATGTTAAATGTTCAATGAATTACTTGATCATATGTGAGTATTGTTATATTGATGATTATTCAGTTAAAGATATATGTTTATATACATATATGAATGAGTTTGGATTGAATTGTTATAGTACTAGAAGCATATGATGAATCATTTTCAATACTAAGCTTATAAGTGCTTCGTAAATGTATAATAGGTATGATTAATTTATTCATTTAGCTTTAATCTTGTTTAGTGAAAGTAAGTGATTCCAGAATGATATGTTTATAAGAATGTTTGAGACGAATGATAAGTTATAGAATGACTATTAGTTAAATGTGAAAGAGTTATGTTTAAATGCACTAGCTTATGATTATGGTTGATGTTTATGCTTATGTCTTGTGTGTTATGCAAATGAAACAAGTGAGAATAGATATTGAAATGATAAGTTCATAGATGAGACAAAATATGATGAAATAAAAAGGATTGTTGAGTTAAAGGACTTACTTGTAATGAAGGAATTTACTTATGATATATGTGAGTTTACTTATGTCACGAATAAATACATTAATTTGTGAATTGGTAACGTAATTAAGCTTATGCTAAGCAAATGTAATGGCAAGTAAGTAAATGAAATAATTCATTGTTTTAAGAAAAGGTTGATGATTATATAATTAAACTTATATACCTTATTATGTTATAAATGGAAATATCCGGGATGTTAATGAACCTATTCATTTGTGAGTTGATAGTTATATAGTTTGATAAATCTTGAGGCATTGGTATAGGTTAATTTATAACTTATAAAGTTCATATTTAAAATGGAATATTATTATTAAAGGTTATACGAGCTTACTAAGCATTCATTACTTATGTGATTATCTTTCTCTTACTTTACAAATTATCAGAAGTTTGATTGGGTTGGAAGTTAGTCAGATATCTATCACACTATTCAATGATTCTATCAGTAGATTTTGATGTTTTGGTCATGGTTATAATGACATGTATAGGTGGACGTATGTCTAATGTTTAGTTGATGTTTATGGCATGTAATGTTGCTTTGGATTTGTGGTACTTATGGTATTTTGATGCTTTGTTGATGGTTATTAATATGGTTAAATTGTTGCATGTTTGGAATGACCATATTTGGTATGTTTATAATGTGGTCAAGATGGATTATGCTTTGAGGTAATTATGAATTATTGGTAATGATATAAATGTAGTCAAATATGGTAAGTTTGGTATGGAAATAGGTTAGGTGTGATTGGTTGATGAATGGATAAATATGCATATGTTTTGACAGGTTTGATGAATTATGATTGAGGTGTCTTTTGGCATATTGGTTGTATGCAAACTTGGTATAAAGATTTGGTCATTTTATGCATGATTTGGGTATGTTTTAAAGCCTTGTGTATATGTGCAGGTGGCTTGTAGGTTCATGTTTTAAAAGGTGAGAGAAATAGCTTGATTTTGGCCATATTCTTGTCCACACGGCCTAAGACACGAGCGGGTGTCTTAGACGTGTGTGACACACAGGCGTGTGACACGGCCGTGTGTCCCCTGTAGGTTTTAAAGGTTGCATTTCAAAGGTTACACAGCCTAGCACATAGGCGCATGGCTCGGCCGTATGACCCAAGTCAGAGAGTTGCATAGGAATAGACATAGGTTGGGATACGGTCGTCTGTCCCTAATTTGATTGTTACACGGCCTGGCCACACGGTAGTGTAATTTGATTGTTACACGGCCTAGCCACACGGCAGTGTGACCTCTAAAGTGTTTTATATGTTTCTGATTTAGTCCCGAATTGTTTCTAAAGTGTTTTTAAGGCCTCGAGGGCTTGAAAAAGGGACTATATGCATGTGTTTGATTGTATTATGCTATGTTTTATGAAATGTTTGAAAATAAAAGTTTTAAATTATGTTTTTACAGTAATGCTTTGTAACCCTATTCCGGCGTCAGATACAGGTTAGGGGTGTTACATTGCACATCCATATCTGGCCAACATATATAAGAATAGATGATTTTCAATATGGTAAAACTCCTTTTGGCACCTTTCTTTCACTTTTTAGTCTCCTTGCCCTTAATGCAGACTATACAAGTATTGAAATTAGTAAAATCTAAAGTACTAAGTACCCCATCATTTACTAATATCTTAATCCTTTCAATGGAGATGTGTCCTAAACTCCGGTGCCATAAAATAAAAGAATCTTCATTTATAACACAACATTTAGTACCAGTTTGAACATATATAACATTATGAGTGGCATTATTTTGCAAATTAAGAGAATAAAGACCATCAGATAAAACACAATTTCCAACAAGTTCAGATTTGTAAAATAAATTAAAACCGGTGTTTGAAAAACTAAAGCAATATCCAAATGGTGCAAGTCTTGAAATAGAAACTAAATTTCTAGAAAAATTGAGAATTTAAAAAATCTTTTATAAAATTAAAACAAAGCCACTCCTAAGCAGTAATTCGCAAGTTCCAATTGCTTCTTCATGCGACTCCATCTTATTTCTTGAATAGATGTGTCGCTCAACTCCCATTGGTTCCCTTAGGTTTGTTAATCCCTGTAAGGAATTTGAGATATGGATTGTAAACCCATAATCAATCCACCATGTGTTATAACTAACATCAACCATAGTAGACTCAAAGCAAACAAGTGAGATTGATTTACCTTTCTTTTCAAGCCAACTTTTTAC
This sequence comes from Gossypium hirsutum, assembly GCF_007990345.1. Classification (NCBI taxonomy): domain Eukaryota; kingdom Viridiplantae; phylum Streptophyta; class Magnoliopsida; order Malvales; family Malvaceae; genus Gossypium; species Gossypium hirsutum. The sequence continues at coordinate 49,604,463 of NC_053437.1, forward strand.
CTTTCTTTTCAAGCCAACTTTTAAACTTGACACGGTCATTCTTTAAGTGTCCCTTCTTTTTACAAAAGAAACATTTGGACTCTTTCTTTATGTCATCTTGGGGTTTTATTTTAGCCTTCCCCTTTTGTTTGGCTTGGATCGTCTTCTTTTCTTGAGTAATCGTTAGTGCACTCTCTCGCATCTCTAGTATGTGCGTAGCCTCCTCCTGATCACACATGGTCAAAAGCTCATCGATAGACCACTTATCCTTATATGTGTTATAGGAGATCTTAAAAGGACCAAACTGAGGTGGAAGAGTTTTCAATGTAAAGTGCACCAGGAAAGATTCAAACATTTCAACCTCAAGTGCTTTTAATCGAGCTGCTAAATCTCTTATCTTGTTGATGTAATCACATACACATTTCATGGTAGTGAGCTTTATTGATGTAAACTTCATGATTATGGTGCTAGCTAATGACTTTTGAGAAGATTTGAATTGTTTTCCAATAGCCGCCAATAATTCTAGGACATTCTCATAATGTTCAATTGAGCCACAAACATCAGTAGGAACTTACTCTTTATGGACATGATACTTAAGCGATTAGATCGCTCCCATTTTTCATATAGACCAAGATCAACCTGAGTGCTGGTTTCTGTAATATGTGGCTTAGATTTCCTTATGGCATAGTCAATATCCAAGAACCCCAATTGGAGAAGAATACTCTCCTTCCAAAACTTAAAGTTCTTATGAGTTAATTTAAGGATATCTACTTTATTATCAGACATAATCACAAGTTGTAAAACTGCAAAATAAATTAACATATATGCTTAACAGAAATTTGAGGCAAACATAAATCATAATCTACCTATGCAAATTATGTAAATAATGAATCTAGTGACATAAAAATTGTCCGTGGGCTAAATTTTTAATTCAATTAGATTTATTTTATAATAAAATTAATTACTATCCTTTTGATAAAAATTATTAAATTCATTTTCATAATTCTTGTGGGTAACTATGAAAAATCATTTAATTATTTTATCTTAATAAATTATGTAATGAAATTTAATACCTGTGGTTTTCATATTTGATTTTTAACTTTGATAATTTTATTTAACTAAAGATGTTCTGGCTAGTCTTTAACTAAATAAAATTATGAAAACCACTTAGCTAAATATTAATCTTTAAACTTTAGTCAAGATTGTTGCTAAGCCATTACGTAACATCTAATGTCTATAAACCTTATGAGATCCTTATTATAATAAATAATTTAATTTAACTAAAATTTTTGTGGCTAATTCTCTAATTAAATAAAATTATTTGGATCCCTGGACATATATTTTATAGTTTTATTGCTAAATACCTTATGTAATAAGTCTAAAAATTTTATGCACCTAAAATGTATGTAACTAATAACCAGATAATTCAAATATAACCATTTACTTCAGACACATAAAAAATATTCAAAAACAAATTTTTAAAATTTTTTGCTAAATTTTTATAACAAAATTAATTTTAGAAATTTCACTTTAATAAAATCAAACGATTTTACATAAAAAATTGTAATAAAAATTCTCAAAAACAAATGTTTGAAAATAATTCAAGAAACATGGAATCGTTATTTTGAGAAATTAACAAAAATTTAAAATGAGACTAAGCAAAATTAACCAAGCTCAAATAGCAAATGTAAGCACAAATGACGGTTTAAATAAAATTTAAATTACGGAAAAATCAAACAGAAATACCTCCAACTGTTGTTCGAACCAAATGTTAAAAACCAGATTTTGTAACACCACTTGTTGAGCGCGTCAAAGACCCGATGAATACGTTGTACCTAACTATTCGAAAAAACGAAAATTGAAAAAACACAAAAACCCCGAAATCTTCTAAGCACTTAAAAATTTCACTAATAGAATTATTAAAAAAAATGTATTTTCGATGCTTAAAGACCTTAAGCTTAAAGTATTTATTGTGATGGTTCCTATCAAAAACCACCCTCCCACTATCCACATACACTCAATACCACACAACAAAATAACGGGCAGCAAAATGTGGGGTTGAAGGCAGCAAAAGTGGGAATAACACACGAACCAAAACGGTTCCAACAATTTGCTCCCATAGCAAATCAAATCACAAAATAAATAATTAATTAATTAAGAAGGAACTTACAAGTTACAATGGAATCGAAGCAATTTGCTTATTTGTGTGTTTGAAGGAAGAGAGGTCAGAAGTTGAAATGAAAATGAAGGAAATTGTTTGAAGCGAGAGTATGAGCAACGGTTTATTTGGATGATTGGCATGTAAGTTTTTGAGTATTACAAGAGTTTGGCAATTCTATCATACACCACCACATCATTAATAATTACTCACAGCAATCAAGAAATCTTGAAACAAGTTCTGCACCTTCTGTCTTGATCAAGTTAAAGTCTGTTTGGATCTTTTCCCAATGAAACTTCTCAAAATCTCTACATTGAAAAATTATACCTTTAAATTCATTCTTCCAACAAAACTAAAAATACATTTATTTCTTTGGATTTTTTCTCCAGATAAAAATGAAAAATTATAATTATTTTTATTTAGATTTATTTTAATGATATGAGGAATTGTGATTTACTTATGTAAATCCTTTAAAAAGTTATGATTTAAATTATTTTTATATGTTTAAAAATATAATAAATATATTTTCCTAATAATATTTATCATTTTTAAAAGAGATTATTTTTAGGATTTTTCTTCACTAAGTTGGTGTATTAACTTATGACATTAATTTTTGGTAAAAATCCTTAAAAATTATTTTTAGCATTTTTAATGTTGATTTTATTATCCATATTTCTCTTCTAAATAATGCTGCCTATTTTTCTAAAAAATTAATTATAGTATATAAGTGCCTCAGGTTTTATTGATTTTTTTTTCTTTAGCCTAATTTTCAAATTTGATATTTTTATTCAAACCAAATACTATTTTTAAAGCTTTTAAGTACTTTAATGATGAGAAATTAATAATGTATTTTTTTAATCTTTTAATCGTGGATTGATTTCAGAAAACTGTAAATACAACATTAAACACCTTTATGATATTTTTATATCTCAACATCTTTCCATCTTCCAAAGAAAATAGAAACCGTTATCATAAAGAGCAATGATGCAGATTTGAAACAAGGCACCACGGCATGTACATTACTCAAAAAGAATAATCTCATGTATTTTGAATTTTTTTAATAAATTTATTTATTTAGGTTAAATTTTGTTATTAATTCTCTATATTTTACGTAAATTGTTAATTTAATTTTTACATTTTAATTTGATTAATTTTAGTTATTCTATTTTTCAAATTTTGAAATTTTAATATTCACCCAAATAGTAGCAGTTAAATTTGTAAATTTAAATTATGCTATTTTCAAAATATTATATAGAAAACACATTATCACATGTGTAATGTCATACTAAATTATTATTCCCACAAAACACCCACAAAAAAGTCACATTATTTTAGTTAATGAATTTAATGACTACCATTTGAGTCATGAAATTTCAAAATTCAAAAATTGTAAAAACTAAAAATGATCAAATTAGAGAATATAAGCTAAATCCATAACTTACACATGGTAGGAGACTAATAGAATAATTTGGCCTAAGGAATATAATAGCTACAATTTGAGTCATTACTAAAATTTTAAAATTCGAAAAATGTAAGAACTTAAATAACCAACTTATAATACAATAATTAAATTCACAACTTACTAATAATACAGGGACTAATAATAGAATTTTACCATTTATTTATGGATTTAACAAGTAATAACATAAACCTTCATGTGCAGGCAAAGCTAAGTAACACCAAACAAAAGAATTTCTTTTTCTTTTTCTTTTAATTTATTTTCTTTGAAAGCATAAATTTGTGTTGCTAATGTTTAAAAACACGTTGTTGAAAACCTTGTATGTTGGCCTGATGGTTAGGGTATTCACTGCTTCAGATGTGGCCAGGGTTTGAGTCACATTAGTTGCGTTACTGTTAGGGCTTTGTCCTCCTCTTGTAATTCACCAAAAACACGTTATTGATGTTCTTGAATCTCTTTTTCTATCTCTTAATCTTTCAAATAATTGCTTCATTGTCACTTCAGAATGAATGGATGTTTTAATGTAATCTAGAAGTTTTTATTGTAACACATAAGTTTATTGTAAATTTATTTTTTGTGTTTTATATGTTCCATTTATAATTACTTTTCACCTATAAAAACAATCATAAATTATAAAGTACACTCTTTACTAAATTAATTTCCTATATCAACCACTTATCTCTCAACCACTTATCTCAAACATTAGACAAATTAGTTCTATTTCTAAATGAAAAAAAAATTCTTGTTAAGATATTGTTAGGATAATATTTAAATTTTACATAAAAACAGATTAATCATTGTACGCACAAATTAGAAGTCGAATATAGGACTGGAAGAACTAGAACAAATTAAAGAAATTTTTATTTATAAATTTTGAGTAACAATTTCTAGATAAATCCTTTGATAGAGTTTTCATCCAAGGGTCGTATAGATTTGATATTGGATGGATGTTATCTACTTCAAAGGCTATTGATATTTGATCTTTGACCATGCCTTGACGTGTGTGTGTGTCAAGGCTAAGAATCAATACAGATACAATCAATTGTAATATTTATAATGTTACAATGGAACACCTAAGTATTCCAAGGATCGAACCCAAGAGAGTTTGGAGACAATGTGACTAATGTCAAACAAGCATGCAAATAAGAAGTCTAGCTAACTACTCGCTAAGTATTGTATTACGACAAATCATATCAAAGAGGTAATTACACTAAATTAACTATCTAATATTAAAAAGGACTAAACGTGATTAACAATTCAAGAAACATAAGCAGTTGGTTGACTTCCATGTTGTTGATCGGTCTTTGGATTAGAGATCTAAAAGGCTTAAACTTCTAATTGGTTCAAATTTACCTCTCAGACACCATTTTACCAACTTAGACGATTTAGTCCGATTTTGATCTCGAATCAATGAAATGCACTTCAAGGGTTATTGAGATTTGATCTTGAAAGCTGATGTTATTTCCTTTGTGTTGATGCAACCAGGTTGGGGAGTACTTTGATCAAAGAGTCTTTGTGATTTGATATATGATGGATGATTCTATTTCAAGGGTCTTTTTAGACTTGATCTTGAAGCCTACTTTTTGTCGGTTGCTTAAGATCAAAGAGCAACTTACTTCAAACCTAATGCGATGCGTTTTAGAATTTCTTAAAGTTCTTGGTATTTTGAAGAGAACTTCTAGTTTTCAAAAATCTTCTCTTCAAGCATTGATTTCTAAATTTTTGAACTTCAAAACTTGTGAAGTCATAAAGTTGCGTCGAATGGCTTGGAAGTGACACTTTATTTATAGTGCCATTAAGTAAAGTGAAAAAGAGTTCTTGTAGTTTATAATCTATTTATTTGAGAGGTCTACAAGGATTAAAATATTTTGTTTATTATTTATCTCATATTAATTTAAATTAATGGGAGATAAAATAATCCTTAAAGAGCATATATTTTTATAAGAGAGTTATAAAAAGATTTAATGTAACACCCCAAAATTCTCGGTGTAATATATAGTACCATTCTAGGAAATTGTATAGTTAAATTTTTAAGAAAATATGAAAAAGAGTTTATTAAATGGTTTTTTATGGAGTTAATTTGGTGTTGGGAAAGGAAATTAGTGAAGATATACATGAGTGTAACATTTTGGAAAAAAAAGGACTAAATTGAATATTTGGAAAAGTATGAAAACTAAAGTGTAATTTGAAAAAATAAAGAAAAAAGGATTGATATTAATTATTTGGTATGAAAATGACATGGAGTATGAATGAGGATGAAGAAATTAATGTTTGGACTAAATTAAATAAAGGTTAGAAGTACATAGTAATTTTTCCATTTTTGCAGAGAAATGACATAAGTGCAATTTTTATGTGAGGAAATAATTTCATGGATCCTAATTATGATTTATGAAGCAAAAATATGATAGGTGCTACATGCAGTGAGAAATGAAAAATGATGAGGTAAAAAGTGGCTAAAGTGTAAAATTTTCAACATTTTGGATTTTTCACATGGGACTATATTTTTTAATTTTAAATGAAGATATAATGGATGTATGGAAGCAATATGAATCCTTAGTTATATAAAACTTATGAGACTAATGTGGACCACGCAATTTTAAGTGGATGTTGACTTGGGGTTTTTTATTTATTTTTTCCTTTTCCTTTTTAAATGGATTAAAAAAAGATGAAAAAAGGTTGAATTAATTAATAAGTTGATTATTAGCATTGTTAATAAGAATCAAATTTATTAAAGATACAAAACAAATGGAAAACAACTCGATCTCAACCCTTCTCCTATTGTCCATGGTGGAGGAGAAAGCAACCAAAAAAGTTCGCTTTCAAAATGAGCAATCTGTTGATGGAGGTCAGATGGTGGTGGTGGATAGTAATGGAAATCCCTTGAGGTTTGACATGAATATGCTTGGGCGTAGGTCCTTCAAGGATATGCTGGTTGGATCCGTGGATTTGGCAAATTAGCGATCATAAGAGGAAGATGATGATTTGCAATTGCTGGAGAGAGATGTGTCTGTTGGGATGGAAGATGGTTTGTCGTCGATTAGATTTTCTAAACGATTTCATCATCTCTTATATAATAACATGTCTTAGGCAATAGTTGTCAAATTGCTTGGAAGGAAGATTGATTATCATGCTCTTACCAGCAAGATTTATAGTCTGGGAAGCCGTCAACACCTATTAGTGTCATGGATTTAGAAAATGATTATTTTTTTGTTAAGTTCCAATCTGGAGCAAATTATGTTAGAGTGTTAGAGTAGTTACTAAAGTATTTAGAACTGTTATAGTTAAGAACGTTTGTTGTTAGCAGTTAGACTGCTGTTAGTCTGTTAACTTCAGTTATGTTACGTATGTCTATAAATGCATGGGTTATCTGCATGCATTAAATGATATGAAGAGAAAATTATTCTTTCTTGACTCTTGTTATAGTTTAACATAGAGCACTTACCGAAGGACCATGGATTGTGTATGGAAATTATTTGACTATTCAACCTTGGTCGGATTATTTTTCTACTTCCCGACCTTTCTCGTCTGGTGTGATTGCTTAGATTCGACTCCTTGGGATTCATGAATTCATGTATAAAAGAAATATTATGAAGACCATTGAGGAATTGGTTGGCCGTGTTGTTAAACTGGATAGTAATACATGTAAGGCTTAACATGGACATTTTGGCTATTTTATTGGATATGAACAATCCCCTTGTTTCTAAGATTAAAATAGATGGTCGTGTGCAACGACTAGAGTATGAATCTCATCCCAATGTATGTTTCTCCTGTAGGCATTACAACCATATGAGGGAAAATTGTGTAATGCAGGTTGAGCAAAATGGGTCGATGGAGGTGGATGGTGTTATACCGAGTGTGGTGAAAGGTGTTGCTGTTTATAGTGCTGACGTTGGTCCCCGGAAAATGACTAGTAAACACGTTGAGATAGAGGTATTTGGCGAGTGGATGTTGGTGAGTCTCCGGAATTGTAAACTTGCTCGAAAGTCGACTACTGGAGATGAGGTGAAGGAACAAGCAAATTTTTAGGGATCACACTTTAATGTGTTGAATGAATTTGGGAATAAAGGTTCCGTTGAAAATCAACCTACAAATCCTACAAAATCAACTAATCTTAAGGGCAAGGGGATTGCTATTTATGACAACCCGTTGGGCATTAGTGAGTGGAAGGCACAATTCTGTGGTGGAAAGGGTTTTGAAAACTTCTTTGCATTCTACGTGCCACTTAGTGGTCTCATTCGTGGAAAATTTAAACCCGAATATCATGCCTGGTGCTGCACCAAAATTTGCTTCTTCACTGATTTTTATTAAATATAATCCTGAGTCGATGAAGGAATGAGGTTCTAAGAAGATGAGGAAACCACCTAATATAAATTTACTCAAGGGCAAGGGTAACAAATTCAAAGTGTGGGCTCCTATTCGTATCTCGATATCTAATGCGATGTCCAAATTTACGGAAAACATTGGGGCTGATAAGTCAAATAATGAACTTATCCCGTGAAAGGAGGGTATTAGAGGCTAACACAACTAATTATTCTTCTAGTTGAAACGATATGGTCTTCCTTTCTCTCTTTGATTATAATTTTACCAAATACTTTTGAGTGAAATTGTCAAGGGGGAGCTAGTTCGAAATTTGTTAGAGTTGTTATAAGTTATTTGGATGATTTCGATTTTCAGGTTGCAACTTTTCTTGAGACTAGAATTAGTGGTCTAAAGGCTAACAAAATTATTTCCAAGCTTGGGTTTGATTGTTCGCGTAGAATTGAAGCTCGAAGGTTCTCCAAAGGTTTGTGGGTCTGCTGGAAAAAGAGTGTTCAGGTTCATGTGCTTAACAATGATCCATAGTTCATCCATTGTTGCATCAGGAATAACTTAGTTTTTAAGAAGATGTTTGTGACATTTGTTTATGAGAGCCCGAAAAAGTGATTGCGTAGTTTTCTTTGGGAGAGGTTGGATTATTTGGCTCAATCGATTAAGGAACCTTGGGTGTTAAGGGATTTCAACTCATTGTTATCTCCAGATGAAAAGAGAGGAGGTTGGCTAGCAATATTAGGTTGTAAGTTGTTTCAGAAATTCATTCAAGATAATGGATTATGGGACTTTGGTTTTAAGGGTTCGAAATTTACTTGGTGAAGAGGTGTAGTTTTTGAAAGGTTGGATAGGGCGATTGAGAATAGCGAGTGGTTCTATTATTTCCCAGATGTAGTTTTGTTTCACCTTCCCCAGCTAAAATCAGATCATCAACCCATTCTGATTTCTTCACTGTTGACAAGACAGACTCGACACAACAGACCATTCCATTTTTTTGTTTCTTGGATTAAACACCCTTCATTTTCACAACTTATTTAGCATAGTTGGAAAATGGGTTTAGATATGCCAACCAATCATGTTTCTCTTGTTTCTGATATGAAAAAGTGGAATAAAGAAGTGTATTACTATAAGGAAGCGCTTGTTGGTTCATTGTATTGAGAATATCTAAGTTGTTCTAGATCATAAGTGCTCGAAGTTTCTTTTGGATCTTGAAATGGATCTGTGTTTTGAATTTGAAAAATTTCTTGATGAATAAGAGTTAATTTGGTTGCAAAATTCCCGAGTAGATTGGATTCAAAAAGGAGACAGAAACACCAAGTTTTTCATAACAAAACTCTCTCTAGGCGTAAGTATAACAAGATCTCTGATTTGAAAATCGATGGTGTTTGCTACTATGGCGATAAAGAACTCCAGAGAGAAGCTGTTAGTTTTTTCTCATTGTTGAATTCTTTAAATGACCAAAATTGGGCTACATTTCCTCTACATGGTTTTTTTCCACGGATCGATTTACATGATATGAAATCCCTAATTAGGGAAGTTACAATAGAGGAAACCTGAAACTCTGTCTTTAGTATGGGGCCCTTGAAGGCTCCAAGACCAAATGGCCTTCATGCCTTATTTTATCAGAACCAATGAGAGACGGTAGGTCAGGATGTGTACAATTGGGTTCAAGGAGTGTTTTCGGGCCAGCCTTTTGAACGAAGTATTAACAGAACTCTTTTGGTTCTTATTCCAAAAAACCAAAGTCCTGATTCCATTTCTCAATTTTGCCCAATAATTCTCTGTAATGTTTTACTTAAGATTGTGACAAAGATTATTGCTAATCGACTCAAGCCTATTTTTCCTTCACTTATTGCACAAAATCAAGTGAGCTTTATTACTGGAAGATATATTACAGACAACATAATTGTGGCTCAAGAGATAGTGCATTCGATGCGTATCATGAAAGGAAAGAAGGGTTGGATGGCTATAAAAGTAGACCTGGAAAAAGCGTACGATCAAACCCAATGGGATTTTATTGAAGACACTTTCTTGGGTGTTGGTTTTCCTATGTTGTTGGTGAGAGTTATCATGGAATGCTCATCTTCTGTTTCTTTGCAGGTTGTGTGGAATGGTAACCTTTTAGATGTGTTCAGTCCATTAAAAAGTTTACATCAAGGCTGTCTACTTTCACCATATCTTTTTGTTCTTTGTATGGAAAGGTTGGGACATCTTATCCATAAAGAGGTGGATGATAAATCTTGGAGGCCTATTTCTTTAGGGAAGAATGGTCCAAAAATTTCACACATTTTTTTTGTTGATTACCTCTTTTTTTTTTTACAAAAAAAATATGGATCAAGCAAGAACGATAAGGGAAGTTTTGGAGATTTTTGGTTTGGCATTGGGACATAAGGTTAACACTAAAAAAACAAATGTTTTCTTCTCCAAAAATGTTGCCTCCGATGCTGTTGCCGAAATCTGTACTGTTCCTGGGTTTAAAGCAACAACTGATTTGGGAACTTATTTGGGCATGCCTTTGTTCCATCAACAGGTGACAACTAGTACTTTCAAATTTATGATTGATAAGGTTTGAAGGAAACTAGATGGATGGAATGCTAAACTTCTTTCTTTAGCAAGAAGAGTTACGCTTGCTTAGTCAATTATTCTGGCCATTCCAAATTACTTTATGCAAACTGTCAAGATTCCTTCAAGTGTTTGCACGATCATAAAAAAATAACTCGCGACTTTGTTTGGGGAAAATCATCAACTAGTCATACGCTTTCCTTAGTTAAATGGTTAGACTGTTGTCAGCCTCTGTCAAATAAGGGGTTAGGTATTCACAACTTTAAGACTCAGAATGATTCTTTTCTGTTGAAATTGGATTTTAACCTACTCACGAATAAAAATGCATTATGGGCCAGGGTTCTTCGATCCAAGTACAAGTTTACAGATGAGGTTCCACTTGATATTTTGAGAAGTTCGTGTTAATTTGTTTGGAGATCTCTTGCAAAAATTTGGCCACTTTTATGTCAAAACATTGGATGGTCAATGGGTGACGAGACTCTTGTTAAATATTGGACAGATACTTAGATTACTAATATTGGTCCTCTAATTAATTTATGCCTTAATATGAATCTTATCGATTGTTTGGCTACACTTCGAGATATGACTGCGACTGATGACAATTGTTACTGGTCCTACCTAAACAGGATTTTGGATAATAATTCCCTTTCTTATATTGCAGTTATCCCTGCCCGAAGCCCATTAGTTGGTCCTGATGCTTTGGTTTCGAGATGTTCGGCTAATGGGTTATTTACGGTGAAGTCAACTTATAACTCTCTCATGAAAAATCTTTTACATCCTACGGAGGGAAAATAGAGGCTTGCTTGGCATTTCGATGGCCCACAATGTGTCAAACAATTCCTTTGGTTGGTTTTTAAAGAATGGTTACTCACTAATGTTGAATGCCATAGAAGAGGTATGTCTAATAATCCATTATCCATGTTCCAGAATCATCAGTGGAAGCCACTTACACTAGGATCCATTAAATTTAATGTGGATGGGGCACATAATCCTTATTCGGGGCTAGCATCTTTGGCGGCTATGGCTAAGGATGAATGTGGCAATTGGCTTTGGGGAATCGGAAGAAACATTAGGAGAAGTAACATTGAGCAAGCTGAGTTATGGTCTATTTATGATGGCCTCCTATTTACGTGGAAGGCAAAATGGAAATATGTCATTGTTGAAATGGATTGTGTTTTTGCTATTAAATCCATTCAAGGTAGATTTCAAGGCCAGCTGAATAGAGATTTAACTATAAGAATTATTGAACTGTGTCGAAGACAATGAGGACAGCGATCCAATATGTCTCGAGAGAGGCTAATATGATTGCACATGCTTTTGCTAAATTGATGAAGTAATTTCCTGTTGGTTCACATGTTTTTCAAAATATACCTTTAATGGTAGCAGATCAATTACAAAGAGAGAATTCTTCATTTAGCTTTGGATACTATGGTTAATGTGTAATTGCTATTATTTTATCAAAAAAAAATAGGAATTGACTTTAACAAAGCGAAAATGAGTTAGGAAAGTGAAATGAAAATTTTTTGAGCCAAGTTATGAATTAACATTTTGAGTGGCACTCGATAGTGCCCATTGCAATCCATCACTGCGATAGTGAAGTAAAACTTGCTTTATTTTTGTTGGCAATTCAATGAAACAAAATCTTTGGGCTATTAACTTAGTTGATATTTTGAAGATATAGAAACCTATCTATAGAAACCAATACGTTGCCTACGAATATTGGATTGGAGAAGATTGAATCAAATGCAACCCTTGACTTATGAGGATTTGTTCGGATCGAGTTGTTTTGCTAAGATGACTATATCTCCATCAAAGTGTGATTTATTGGACTTTATTAGTACATTATCTTTACTATGTTGTAGTTGGTAATTTCAAGGAATTGTTTTGTATTCAATCTCTAGTATGATAGCAAGCCGAACCTAATATAGACTTTGAGGTTTGTATAAGTTATGCAAAAGAGCATATTGAGAGCACTTTTTTTTGTTCATTAAGGAACTTATTATGTAAGTGCAATTGAACTATAGATCTTTAGTGTTTACAATCCAAGTTCTCATAAGGAGGATTTAGAGGTGAGTCATCTAGTTTTATGTATAAAGGTGATATCTCTATAGTTGGGGAGTGATAGAGTGTGATTCACATGTTATGTAACATTTCTCACCCGTCCCAAGGTCCGGTATAGATGGGGGATGCTAGCGATGCACATTCATGACAAAATTCTTAGATTTATTTAAGAAATCAAATATTTAATTTTTTTATAAAATCATTGGAAATATTTAAAATCGAACTTAGAACTTTAATAACATGTTTAAGACATGTAGAAAGGATTTGCAAGCATCCAAAAGTGTTCAGGACTAAAAAAAAGCACTGAATGGCCTGAAACTACCAAAACAGTGTAAGGTTCTGCCTTCACACTATTGTATTGATACAACTCCTAAAGCATCAATAGAAGTTGTAACAGCCCGTTTTCAGTGAAATTGAAATAGTAGTTTCGAGACCATAAATCCAACGAGTAATATTATTATTTTATTATTTTAATATCTATGGAATTTTATTAAGGTCGTGTTGAAATTTTGTTAAGAAATATTAATGTTTAAATGGTTAATTAAGTGAAAAAGACTAAATCGTAAAAAGGGTAAAAGTTGAGTTCTATTAGTTAAAAGGGTCAAATGGCTATGAAATTCTAAATTAAGGGACTTGAATGGTAATTATACCAATAAATCAATTAGTGGATGTGCATGGACATGGTTTTAGTGAAATTTTGATAACTTTTAAAGGGCAAAAAGGTAATTAAGTAAATAAAGTCAAAATAACCTAAGAAAATGCATTCATCTTCTTCATTTTTCACTACACAACCGATTTTCACCATTGAAGGATAGGGCTACGTTCAGCCAAGCTTCCTTTAGTCTATGAAGGTGTTTCTGAGCCCCGTTTTTAATGATTTTTTTATGTTTTTGAATTCATTTTAGCTTAATCTAGCTAGCTCGAGGGTTAATTTGTAAAACTGTTAAAGGTTGAGGATTATGCCATGAATGTTCTTGAATGGTTCTTGATGTTTAATGGTAGATTATGAATCTTTGTTGAAAAATAAACCAGTTTTGGTAAGTGATTTTTGTTGAATTTCGAAATTAGGAACTAATTTGTTAAAGGTATAAATTCTAGGGTTTTAATTTGTAATGATGATAAACATGGGTTGTTTCAAGGTCCCTTGCATATTTGGTTAACATGGATTGAGATTAAAATGGTTAATTTTCAAGTTATAAGCTTAAGGACTAAATTGTGAAAAAGTTAAATGTTAGGGGCAAAATGGTAATTTTGTATAAACATGAAATGTGGATTAAATTGAATACTAAAAGTATTAAATCAACTGAAATTGCTTACTTAGATCAAGATAAACCACGTACGAACTTAGATCGTGGTAAAATAAAAGCTTCAGATTAGCTCAATTTAACTTTTACGCCTCTAGTTGTCAAGGTAAGTTCGTATAAATGGTTATTGTATTAATGCTATTTAAATTGTATGTTATTATGTTATTTATAATGTGAAAGATTATGATTTGATCATTGATTATCATCCGGGAAAGGCTAATGTCGATGTTGATGCCTTGAGTAGAAAATTTTTGTTTGCTTTGAGAGCTTTGAACACATGGTTGACATTGATTGACGATTCCAGAGTGGAAATGGGAACATTTCACGATGAATTTCGTATCGAGATTGCCTCTATCTTCGAGAAATAAAGATGTTGTATGGGTCATTATCGATCGTTTGACTAAATTCGCACATTTCATTCTAATGCGTATGGATTATTCACTCGAGAGATTGTCAGAATTGTATGTTTTCGAGATTGTTAGACTGCACAGTGTGCCAGTTTCTATTATCTCTGATAGGGATCCATGGTTTTCATCTCGATTTTAGAGTAAATTAAATGAATCTTTGGGTTCTCGACCGGATTTTAGTACAGCGTTTCATCCACAAACCGATGATCAGTCTGAGTGAGTAATTTAGGTACTTGATGATATGCTTCGATGTTGTGTTTTAGAATTTGAAGGTAAATGGGAGAAATTTTTGTCGTTAGTTAAATTTGCATGTAATAACGGTTATCAGGGGAGTATTAAAATGGCACTGTACGAAGCTTTGTATGGTAAAAAATGTCAAATGCCGTTATACTAGACTGAGCTGAGTGAGAAAAAGTTATTCAATGTTGATTTGATTCAAGAAACCAAAGAAAAAGTCAAAGTGATACGTGACAGTTTGAAAGCAGCTTCTGATCGTCAAAAATCCTACACGGATTTGAAAAGAAAAGATATAGAGTTTCAAGTCAACAATAAAGTATTTTTAAAAGTATTGCCTTAGACGAAAGTTCTCTAATTTGGTTGATAAGAAAAGCTTAGTCCGCGATTCATTAAGCCGTATGAAATCATTGAGAGGATTGGGCCAATAGCTTATCGATTGGTTTTACCGTCAGAATTAGAAAAGATTCATAACATATTTCATGTATCAATGTTATGACGGTATCAATCAGATCCTTCACACTTGATTTCACCCGTAAATGTTGTGATTCAACCAGATATGATGTACAGTGAAGAACCGAACAGAATTCTAGCTTGGAAATTTAAATAATTGAGAAATAAAAGTATAACTTTAGTTAAATTTCCCGTCAGTATGGGTTTCCTCCAATTTCTGTGGAAATGGATTTTGAGGAAGGTTCTGATCAGCATGCTACCGTTCATGTTTTTGGAATATCGACTGGCTCTATTGGACAGTGCAGTCAAACACCATGAAAATCTAAAGTTGCAATTTCCGAGCGTTAGGGAACTTTTGAGTAGTATGGTACCTTCGACATATGTTGAAGGAGTTTAACCCAAGTGCGGTGTTTTTTATTGAAACAAAAGATTCATAGTAGTCGGATGGAGAAGGTTCATAAGGGTTTTGTCTTTTCTTTTAGTATTGAAGTTAGTAGTGATGGTTCATAAGGAGGTTTGACTTTATGTTGGAAGGAGACATATACAATTCGATTACGTAGTTTTTCTTCTAGTCACATTGATGTACTAGTGGAGGATGATTATGAAGGTAATCATTGGAGGTTCACCAGGTTTTATGGCTCACCGATTGAAAGTCGACGCTTAAAATTATGGGATCTTTTGCGACACTTAGTGGATGATGGTGACTACCTTTGGCTTGTTATGGGCAATTACAATGAAGTTCTATTTTCTTATAAAAAGAAAGGGCTTCGAGATGATAGGCTTATGGATTCTTTTCGCGATATGCTTGAGGACAGTAAGCTATTTGATCTGGGATATACTGGACATTGGTAGACGTGAGAGAGAGGTAAACTACCTAAGAATAATATCTAGAAGCAACTTGATAGGGGTGTGGCTCGGTCGGAGTGGAGAATTTGTTCCCGAATTACAGGCTGACTCACAATGTGCATTCCATCTCGGATCATTGCCTGCTTTTGCTTAATATAGTTTCTACATTATGATGGAGTTTCGAACTCGAAGATTGAGGTTTGAGGCCTCTTAGCTGTTGGAGGAGACTTGCGAGGCTGAGGTTCGGCGTCTTTGGGAGACTTCGATTGGCACTATTTCTGATCGTCTTCACCCAATGCTATAGGGCTATTAGTTTGGGCTCGAAGAATTCGAGCGAGTCAGAAACGCAGGTGTGCCATTTGTAGGAGCGCCTTCATGCTCTTACAAATGTTGTTCTTGATGATTATGTTCTTGAAGAGATGGTTCTGGCTAAGATGCAGCATAATATTAAGATTGATAAAACTAAAAGATATTGGGAGCAATGAGCTCGTACAACATGGTTACATCATGGGGGTTGTAATACATCGTTCTTTCATAAATTTGCAATACACTGACGACGATTCAACACTTTGCACAGTCTTGAGGACACTACTGGGAATTTGGTTTAGGGGGGAGAGGGAGATTGCTAGAGTGGCATGCTAATACTTTATGAATTTGTTTATGACTCAAGGCCCGGGGGACATGAGCCGGTTATTATCTAGTATCTCAGTTCATGTTACTGATGACATGAACGCCTATTTGCATGATGTTTTCATCGCAGAGGAGGTTCTAATGGCTATTCGAGGGATGACGCCTGCTAAGGCTGCGAGTTGTGATGGGTTGCCTATTTTATTTTATCAGAAATTCTACCATATCGTGGGTATGGATGTCTGTGATTTTTTTTTACACATCCTTAATGATAGTGGTTCTCTTTCCTAAATTAATGATGCCAACATTATTCTCATCCCAAAGCAACGTGATCCACAAAATTTAAAACATTTTCAGCCAATCAGCTTATGTAATGTGTTGTTTAAGATTATTTCTAAAGTGTTTGTGAATAGATTGCAGACTCTTATGCTTCATTGCATTAATGAGGGGAATAGTGCTTTTGTTCCAGGCTGATTAATCATTGATAATACCATTATTGCTTTTCAATTATTGCATTCCTTTAAAAAGAAACAGAAGGCCCTTTGGGGTAATTTTGTTTTGAAGTTGGATATGAGTAAGGATTACGATAAAGTGGAGTGACATTTAGTGCAGGCAGTTATGATCAGATTGGGTTTCGAGGAGTGTTGGGTTGAGTTGATTATGCGATGTATCTAGACTGTCAAATATTCGATCATTGTGAATGGTAAGGCTCGAGGGAGACCCTCTAAGTCCCTTATTGTTTTTATTCTACAGTGATGGCCTTTCAGCTTTGTTAAGGGTGACATGTAATGATGACCTTTTGAAGGGAGTACAAGTAAGTCGAGGGGGTCCTCAAATTTCCCACTTATTCTTTGTAGATGATAGTCTGATATTTGGCATGGCTTCTACTGAAGGGGCAAATAACATAGTGATTGTTTTACAGGAATATGAGTGGTGTTCCGGGAAGCAAATCAATTTTGGCAAATCCCTTATTTATTTTAGTTCAAATGTTGATCATGGTATACATGCTACTATTGAGGGAGTGTTGAGTGTTCGCAGTATTGCGGATCCTAGGAATTATTTAGGGTTGCCTATGGTTGTGGGGAGTGACAAAAAATGTGCATTTCAGGCAATTAAAGATCATTTTCTTGGAAAATTTAGAAGTTGGTATAATCAATGCTTCTCACAGGGTGGTAAGGCTGTATTCATTAAATCAATCCTACAAGTTATTCAGCTATACTCGATCTCTTGTTTTTTTATTTCCCAGTTCTTTTTGTAAATATTTGGAGGCGTTAATGTGTCAATATTGGTGGGGAAAGAAAGTCTCAAGGAGGGGGATTCATTGGTGTTCTTAGGAGAACTTGTGTTTTTTTTAAAGAGGTCGGTGGGCTTGGGTTTCGAGATCTCTTGAAGGTTAAGATTGCGTTATTGGCTAAGCAAGGTTGCCGTGTGCTGACAAATTTGAATTCTTTAATGTCTCATGTGCTTAAAGCTAAATACTTTCCTACGTGCAGTTTTATGGAAGCAGGGTCAAGGCAACAACCTTCATTTGTTTGGTGTAGTATTTGGGTTGTTAAAGGCCTCTTTCAAATGCGAAGGGGTTGGCAAGTGGGGAATGGGTGCTCCATCTCTGTATAGGATGATGCCTGGCTTATTGGTCCACGGCCTTGCAAAATCAATATTGATCGTGTTAGTGGAATTAACAGAGTTGTAGATTTGATTGATGTGGATAAGGGCGAGTGGTGGAGTGATTTAATACAAACTTTATTTCCTGAATCGCTTGGGCGGTCCATACTGAGTAGCCCGTTGGCTGGGCATGATTTATCAGATCGTTGGCACTAGTTCTTGGAGGATAATGGTAAATATTCGGTCTGGAGTGGCTACAAGCTACTGTTGCACAATTCCATCCTTCATGTCTGTCGAGATTGCCCTGGAGTCCTGCACATTTGGCACAATTGGGTATTAGTTGGGATCCTGTTCTAGCGGATAATGATACACCCCTTTATTGGGTTGGACAGTTATTTTCTCAAGGCACTCGCCATTTACAGCTCTCTATTTTCACCATATAGACTATCTGGACGTCTCGTAATAAAATCATTCATGAAAGAATTTATCAATCAGTTCAGACGCTACTTATGTTTGTTTTGGGGTATCTGCGCGAATTAGACTTTCTTCCGTCGAATAGGGATGGGGTTCTGGCTGTGAAGCCCATGCTTTGGAAGCTTCCTGTTGATCCTTGGGTTCGTGTCAATTTTGATGTGGGGTTCTTTGTGCATCTGCAGGCTGCCAACGTCGGAGTTGTTGTTTGGGATTCTGCTGGGTTGCTTTTGGGATCGGCTTGTTCCTAGCAGGAAAACGTCTCCTGTTCGCTGACATCGGAGGCCTTTGCTTGCGTTCAGGCTATCCGTTTTGCTTAGGATTTGGGGTTTCAGACAGTTGAACTGAAGGGTGATTCGGCGGTGCTCATTTCCAAGTTCAATGTTGTTGCTATTGACAGATCGATGATGAGTTCCATTATCTGGGATGTGAAACGATTAGTGCTAGGTTTTGAGCATTTCATTACATAAAACGGGGAGGTAATACAGTAGCGCACCTGTTAGCTCGCGAAGGTTTCCTCCGGCGACGAGATGTCTGTTGGATGGAGGAGGAAGGAGGGACCAACATTGATTCAGGCAGCAGTGGATAGTGATCAGAGGGGGAGGGTCTGGTTATCCGGCTATGACTATGGACCTTGCAGTTCTTGCTCGATCTGGTTCCTTTCTAACAATTTTTCTTTTGGTTTCAACCTTGTTCGTTGATCTGTGGCTGACTCTTGTGGCGTTGGAGCTTTTTTGGCCATGCAATTTTGGCCATGAAGAACATTTGCGTTTTTTCATTTATTTTGGCCATGCAATTTTGGCTATGACTAGTGTTTTCATTTATTTTGTTTTACTTCTTGGTTTAGAAGTCTTTTTCCTAACCATACTAGAAAATTTTTTATTTCCTGGTTTCTAATTTCTTAATTTATATTTTTTATGTTTTTTTATAAGTATTAGGATATATTTGCTTACATCCAAATTCCCACTCATTTTCAAGTAATTTATTACAATAACTATTACTTAATTTATGCTTAACTTGTTTAGCAACTTTACTTTGCAAACAATATAAAATTATTCTTTCTTTTACAAAGTTTATCCTATTTCCTATAGAATCTAAATTTTCTATCGGAAGACCAGATGTTTTACTGTGCTTCTCTAAATAAGATATATATTTGTTTATACATATCTCATCCCAATGTGGGGATAGTTTATGAAAATATTAGTTTTTCCAAAATTCTATATTTTCATTTTTTAATTTTTGATATTCATGAAGAATTTTTTTAGAAAAATCTTCTAGATATCTAATATCACATAATTTAATTTTTGAAAGGATATAATTGGATGTACTATCTTGATCTTTTTTTATCAAAATATTCACAAAATTCAATTTTTAGAATTAAGGTGAATCCTTTTAAAAGATCTTTAGGGGTTCCTATCTGATTAATTAATTACCCCTTTTGTTCTTTTCCTTTCTCAGACTCTTCCCAACGTCTAAGAAATTGTAGAACATCTCCTTGAAATGTTCCAACAAAATAATTTAAATTTTTTTCTTTTGACCAATTGTTGTTATTAACAACAATAGTCATAGATTGTGCCCAATCATCTATTGTTTTTTCATAGCTTGAAATAGGAGTATTAGTTAAATCTAAATATATTCCTCCATGTAATATAGTATTGAAGAACAAGATTTAGAAATATGTTTTAAAAAAGAAAAACTATTGAAGAAATATTATATGAGTTAATATCAGAAACAGACTCTGATAATAACGAAGAATATATATTTATGTTTAATATAAGAAATAATTCTAATAATCAATTAGAAGAAATTCCTAATTCTGAAAAACAGGATATTAAATTAGGTAATCTAATTGGAGAAGAAAAAGACTTTTCCCATGAAATAATAGAAAAGATTAATAAAAATCATATTTCTAAAGAAGAAATATATAAGATCTCTAAGTTTAAAATATGAACTCAGAGACATATAGAAAAAATTGGTGGTAACACAGTCGTTAAGGATACAAGAGGAGGATTAACAGAAATCTCTCTCTTTACCAAAGATAAAATCAAGAGAATTAAAAAGAAATATCCTCAAGTTAGATATATACATTTAAGTATAATCATGATTTTTTTACAGTTTTGATGGTGTGATGCACATTAAGGGGCCGCTTCCCCTAGGTTGTTTGATTTCTGTTTTATTTAACTATAATAAATGCATGCCTGTTTTATTCAAAAAAAATTTTAAAAATCATAAATCTATTAAAAATATTATTATCTCTTAAAATTATAATTCATTATTTATATCATAATTATTTTTAAATTTTATTACCCATCGCTAACTCTATAAATACTATATATCGTGAAAACACTGTTTTTTTTTACTTATACCTTTCATTTTTTTTAATTTTGCTTATATTGAGTTATTTACTTTGTTTTATATTTTAACTAACATGAATTTTATAATGTTTTAATATATTTATTTATATTTTTTTAATGTTCACCCAAGATGCATTTACTAATATTTTTTTGTTATTTTTCAATATTATTTTGATTTTACTAGATAAAATAAGAGATAAATTAAAGAAAATTTTAAAATACCCCGTTGTAATCTAAATTATTTTTTAATTTTTTATTAATAAATTTATGAAGAAAATCTTAATTATATAATTAACTAACTTCGCATCATCATCTATCATGTATTCTTTTCCAAACTAAAACTATTAGTCCGAAAGGTTGTAATTTTTTTTATTTAGAGAAATATCTTATTTCTTATTTTTTTATTTGTTATTAATACTTTTTCTTTCAAAATTTTACTTAAAAAAATAAATTTATTTAAATTTATTTATTATATCAATCATAAAATTAAGTTTATACAAAATTAAAAAAATAATTTTAATTGATACATATGTTCAAATTAGAGCATCATCAGGTAAGACAACTATTTATATATATATTTGTTATTTTTTCACTTATAACTTGTATATTTTATTTTGGGAACGATCCACTTACACAATTTAGTTTTATACACTTCCGTAACCATTTTATATAATTAATATTTTAGTGATCTAACAATTAAATTTATCAATATAATTATACTTGTCATGCATGTAAATTTTCGAACTATTCTGATATCTCTATTATATCGATCTAAAATACTCTATATATTGATATATATTCAACGGTTGAATTTTTTTACATAAAATAAATAGTTATAAATTTTAAATTTACATCAAATTTGACTATCTATATGAATAGACCATAAAATATAAAGATTAAATTGTTAAAATATTAATCACATCAATAATTATAGAAGTGTATAAAACTACTTTAGTTTTTACATTTTGTTATGAACCTATAATCCAATTAATTTTTTTTATAAAATTCTAAAATTTTAAATCATAAGTCTCTAAAAATCTTAAAATCCAAAATTTAAACCTAAATTTATATCTTTTTTAAAAAAATTGAAGTTGAAGATTTGTCACTGATTCCATAGGAAATTCATGGACTGTTACCTCATCCCCCCATTTTCTATCACTACACCATGTTTGGTTGGGTGTAATGGATTAGCCATTACACCCCTAATCCGTGGCCCCACTGATTACCCTGTTTGGTTTGCTGTATTGCCCTAATACGGGTCTATTATGCTGCGGACGGATTCGACATTTTCCCTTATGCAGCGCCGATTTGTAATCCCTTCCAAAAGCAAGGATTACCTAATCAGTCTCTCTTTTACCTTCCCAAGCCGAAATCGATCTCCACCCACCCTCTCCCTCCCAACATCGATAGAAGCTGCCAGCGAACCAAACCTCCAGCCGGTCCCGACTTCCATCTTGGCATCTTTTGCCGACTCCACGGTCTTAGATCTCCGGATGCTTTGAAGCGGCAAGTGAGTAATCTCCAGCCAGTCCCGACTTCCATCTTGGCATCTTTCCTCTCTGCATGCATTTTTAATGGGTGTTATTGCAATTTTTTTTATAAATACGATTAGTTTTTGGTGCGATTGTTTCAGTTCATGGTGTTAGTTTCTTGGTAAATCGGCATAGGGTTTCTAGCTGGTTATGATTTTTTTTCATTTTTTGTTTGGTTTCATTATTTGCTGGTTATGGTTTCGTTTCATCGCACTCTTCTTTTTCTTCATCGATTATTGCAGGTTCTTCTTCATCGATTATTGCACTGTTCACTTAATCGATTTCCCTTTTCTCATTACGGGTTCTTTGTTCCAACACTTCTTCATCGCACTCGTCCCCGATTTGCTCATTACAGGTTAGTTTTCCATGGGTATTTATGGTTTTGTTTGTATTGCATGTTCGATTGAAAGGTTAGTTTTCCCCGATTGCATGTTTGTATTGCTGTAGCAGCTTTTGTTGTTTCCTTTGTATAAATAAAAAAACAAAATTTATCCGAAAAAAAATCAAGTTTAGCATACACTGTTAGGATTCATTACCCTCCCGATTTAAAAATGCCAACTAGTTAGCATCAATCCATTTACAGAAAATAGTTTTAACAGGTGATTACTAGATAACAGGAATAATGAGCCTGCTTCATGTAACACTAACCACAAACTAGGGTTGCAATCAAGCTGAACCGATATTGAACAGTGATAAGCTTGAGATCTATTTGAAGCTGCTTAAAACTCAATTCAAGCTTGATCAAGTATATGATTCTAGAAGCTTGAGCTTGAGGTAAAATCAAATTATGTGAGCTCAGCTTGTTTGAGTTTGTTTACATGATATACCCGAGCTCAAGTTTGACCTCATTCGTTTCATATATAATTTTTTTTATAGTTAAACAACAAAATTTTGGGTTTGTGTTTTAAGTAGTAAGTTAAGGTTAAAAATATTGAAAGAATATTTATAAATAAATAAAAACAAGATTAGGCTCAGATGCTACTCAAGTGTTAAGATTACTTCAATAATTATTCTTGGTGCCTTTGGTGAGAAAAAGACTTCCCCTGCTCTATTTCATCTTTAGACTTCCCTTGCTCTATTTCATCTTTACTTCCATGTTAAGTGTTATTTTCAATGATTTCCTTTGTTAGAACTTAAATGGAATTTGATCTGTCTATTGGCTTTGCTGAAATGATGAATATAGTGCAATAGGGATGCTTTGTATGTAAGGATTATTAGTACCATGAGGTCCAAGATTTCTGATATGAACTAAGGTATCATATTCGCGAGCGAGACATATCTATTGATATCATTTGCTCCCCTTGAATAGTTGTTGTTAGATATAATTTTTCTATCTCTTGATTGTTTCTTCATTTACATGTGGTTTCACTCTGATTTTCTTTCTGTTTTGAGATGATATTTTTTAATAGTATATTATTTGTTATGCTGTATTATTTTTCCTTTAATGTGTTTTTATTTGCTTTATGTCTTGATTATCTGTTTGTGTTCGCAATTTTTATTTTGTCTGCTAAAATATTCGTATTGATACAGTGAGCAATGGAAATTGTCTGCTGTTTTCAATTCAGACAGTTTTTTGATATTGTTGCAATGGAAATTGTTTGCTGTTTTCAATGAAACTGGAAATTGTTGCATTTGTTTTGATATTGTTCTGGAAATTGTTTTGATAGTCTGCTGGAAATTGTTCTTGATTTGTTAGTGAGTAGAAGATGAAACAGGAAATTGTTGTATTTGTTTTGATATTGTTCTTGATTTGTTCTGGAAATTGTTTTGATAGTCTGCTGGAAATTGTTCTTGATTTGTTAGTGAGTAGAAGATGAAACTGGAAATTGCAAGTATAGTAGGATATAGTTCTGTTATGATTTAGATTTTGAAATCAAATGCTGTAAACGAGTTACTTGAACTATTATTTATATTCGATTAAGGGTTAATTATGTTGTTTTCTATTAAAGACTCAAATAATTATTGAATTATTTTACAATAATTTTTTTTAGTTAATAAGCTCTTTGTTTTTAAATTATACAAAAACAATCAAATTTTAATTTCGATGCTTATATAATGTTCAAATTTAAGATTAAATCTTTATATTTTAATTTTTAATATAATTTGGTAAATCAATATTAGCCTAGATACTTTAACCGATTAAAATGCTAACGTTAATTTTTAAACTTGATATTAATATTAAATTTTTTTTGTTTAATTCGAATTCATTATAATATTATTTTTATATAATTATGAAGAGAATTTTTTTAAATTTCAAAATATCACATTAACGAATTTTAACTATAACACATGTCAATAGCAGCATTTAGAAGAAGTTGAAAGTGAAATTAAGTCAATTTAAATATCAAACCTACTTTTTTTCCCCATAAATTCAACTTTAGCACAAAATATTGAAAAAAGTGTCATTATTGTTTCTTTTCCAATCATAATTGCAAATACAATACTACATTTTAATAATTATTTGTACATGTAAATGAGATTAAATTTACAAAAAACAGTTATATATATTTATACGAAATGAAATTTAAATTTAAAAAGTTTTAAAAGTTTTAAAACTTCAATTTCATTATTAAACCAAATCCTCATTCTTTATTTTATTTGTTTTAAAATTAGAAAACCTTAATTAAACTAATCATCAATAAATAAACTAATCAATGTTCAAACTTTGAACATGCTTTATAATTTTAAATTATAATGAATTTAGTTATAATCTAACAAATACCAACATTTAATTTTAGGTCAATTATACATATACCTTTAAATTTTAATATATTTAAAATGTATTTAAATATATTTTCTTTCTTTATTGTTTGGGTGATTGATAAAGAAATGAAATTAAAGTTGCAACGATATCATTTAATAGATACTTTTTTGCTTCGTGTGTTCTAAATTTGTGTTGTTTATTTTTATTTGATAATGTGTAATTGCAACTTCAATTCTTTGATAGTGTGTTCTAATTTTAATATGTTGCAGTAATGGTTCGTCTGCCTTTAATTGCACAAAGTGTGAGGCGTAAAAGAATTGGTATTGCATTGACAATATGGTTGAAAATCTGTAGAATTGCGATTTGGTTCTTATTTACAATGGGTGCCAGCCTTAGCCTACATACTTATAGACCAAGGATTAGGTCTTATACCTTAGATTTTTATGCAAAACAGGATTATGTGAAAAGGCTTGTATATGCTAGTGACGAGACCTGTATTGAACAAGTTAGGATGAATAGAACTGCCTTTTTTTAACTATGTGAGATGTTAGAATTTTTAGGGGGATTGAAGTCGTCAAGAAACATGCTTGTTGATGAGCAAGTGACAATTTTTTACATATCATCTCCCATCACCTGAAAAATCGAGTTATCAAGCATCACTTTAGAAGGTCCAGGGAAACTGTTAGCAGAGCATTTCATAGTGTTCTAAATGCTGTCATACGCTTACAAGATGTGTTATTTAAAAAGGCGGAGCCAATTACAGCTGATTCTTCTGACACAAGGTGGAAATGGTTTAAGGTATTGGACTGAGTTTTATATATAGCTTGTACAAAATTTAGTTGATTTAGATTTAAATTAGTATTCCAACTCAAGGTTTTATATCATGTGATATAGAATTGCTTAGGTGCTCTTGATGGAACCCACATCAAGATTAGGGTTCCAACAGTTGATAAACCTAGATATCGAACGCGAAAATGTGACATAGTAACAAATATGCTAGGTGTTTGTACACTTGATATGCAATTTGTTTATGTTCTTCCTGGTTGGGAAGGTTCAGTTGCTGATGGACGGGTTCTTCGAGATGCCATCAGTAGAAGATATGGACTAAAAGTTTCTCATGGTAAAGTGGATAGTTAGAGGACTTTGAATTATTCATTAAGATCAAACTTTTTCTGCTGAATTAATCATTTTAAAAAAAATTATTTTATAGGTTGTTATTATCTAGTTGATATTGGATACACAAACTGATACGAGCCAAGGAGGTGACACTCAAGGGGTTGTTTTTCCTAGTGGTCCAATCACTCGAAGCAAGGCACGACAATTAAAATCAAAGATGAATGCTTTTGTCCAAGACTTTGTTGCTACAAATTTAATTCATCATGTTCGTGACGTTGACAAATACGGGAATGCAATTCACTGGACCAATCTTGGAATAGTGCAAGCCCATAAATTGGTGGATTAATCTTTTATGTATCTTATTATTATTATTTACTTAATTCTCATTGGTTGGAACACATCACTTATGAGTTAAGTAATTTTATTGGTTAGGTTATTATTTATTTATTTTCTTAGATAATTTTAAAGAGTTTTATAGGGTTCAATTACTCTTGTATTTTGCCTATAAATAGGCTTGCTTTCTACACATTGGGGCAGGTCGAATAAAAAGAGAGTATTTGTTTTCTTCCAAATTTGTGTGAGGCAAATTTTTGAGAGTAGAGTGATTCTTCTCTTGCTATTTAGTTTGGAGTTTGTTACTTTTGAGGGTATTTCGGAGTTACAAATATTCAAATTTCTTTCCCGTTCATTGGTGTTTCTAGAGGTTCTTCTTCTAGGGGTTTCGTAGGGAGCCGCTCAATCATTGGCGTTTTTGGTTACAAGTTAACCAAGGGTTCCATAGGGCAAATCTATCTTTATTATTATTATTATTATTTAACTAATTTTATTTATTCTCGTTTTATTTCTAATTTATGTTTCTCTTGTGTCTAGATCCGGGTTTCCGCATCAGTTGGTATCAGTTTCAGGCCATTCGGTGTTATTTTTGAAGCTAAAAAAAACAGCAAAAAAAGCAAAAAGCCCAAAAAAACCGCAAAAAAAAGTTGCCTACCTTTCATACGTAGGTTTCTTCTTTTCCTATTATTGTTATTATTTTATTTTTATTTTTCCCAAAATTGAATTTCTTTTCCTTCTTCTTTTCTTGACTCAAGTATAATTAAAGCTTCAATTTTTGAAAATCTTAAGACACCAAACGTTTCTGATTTTTTTTTAATTTGGGTAGAGTTTTCTTAAGTTTTCTTCTTATTAAAGCTTTTCTTTGACTCTAGAGTTAGGGATCGTTGCAGGTCTACGTTTTTTTGTTTCTCTTACGCTTTCTAACACTTTGTTTCTTCTTGTGTTAGCAGATATTAAAGGCACGCACAATTCCTTCATCCGTGTAGCCTCCATTACAAATTGCCTCGTCAAGTTTATTGACTTCTTAGAGCAATTAGGGTCTTCATTGTTTCTTTGAAGTTTGCACCTCCGTTATTTGATCTTGATTAGTAACCCTCTCCAACCATATTTACAAGTTTTGAATCATTCAGAGAGTTATTCTTTTGAGAGCTAACAAGTAATGTTATTATTATTTTTTCTTTCTTGTTCCTGTTTGTTTGATCTTTCATAGATACCATGCCACTCACTAGATCCCAAACTAGTAAAAATGAAGAGGATGAGCAAAAAAGAGAGAACGATCCTTTGGTCGAATTGTTACAAAAAGAGATGAAAAAGTTGCAAACTCAATTCGAACATCGCATGACCCAAATGTTACAAGAGCAAAGGGAGCATCTTGATACAAAACTTACAACTCAAGAGAGATACATTGCCGATAATTACAAGAAATTGAACGGAGCCTTTATAAACCGATCAAATTCGCGAGATTGAACTTTTAAGCAAAGGGAGGACCATGTTTTTTATGATGACTTTAAGCCTGAGTATGTACCTAGAGAAAGGTTGGAACGAAACAATGACACCCCCAAACCAAAATTTCCTTCTTTCTCAGGGAAGAATGATCCTGATGCTTACCTTGATTGGGAGGAAAAGATGGAAGCAGTCTTTGCTTGTTACAATTACTCTGATGAGAAAAAGGTAACATACGCTGTCGCTGAGTTCATTGATTATGCACTAACATGGTGGAATCAATTATGTAAAAGTATGATTCTTTATAGAGAGCAACCTGTTACTACTTAGGTTGAAATGAAGCGCATCTTGCGAAAACGGTTTGTTCCACCATACTATTATCGAGAACTCCATCAAAGACTCCAACATATTGTTCAATGAGATAGATCTGTGGATGACTACTACAAAGAGATGGAGACTATTCAGATTAGAGCCAATCTTGTTGAAGAGGCTGAGGTGACTATGGCTAGATTCCTTGCCGGCCTAAAGCCTGAGATTGCAAATCGAGTTGAGTTATAACACTACATGGATGTTGAAGAGATGCTTCAAACCGCACTCACCATTGAAAAGCAATTATGAAAGAAAGGGACAATGAGGGGTGCTAGTTCAGTTTCTAATCCTGCTTGGAGAGGAAATTGGCAAAAACAAGATGATAGATTGTGGAATGGGAGAGATGCACGGTTCAAGCCAAATGAGCCTAGAACTTACTCCAAAGATAGAGGTATGCCTAATTCATTTAAAGGTTTTACTTCTACTAATCGAGCTCCATCTTCTTCTTCTACTTCTCCTGGTGCCATTAAGCAGCCAAAAGATATTACCTGCTTCAAATGCCAAGGAAGGGGTCACTATGCTCGAGAATGCCTTAATAAAAAGTCATTGGTGATTCGAGAAGATGGCGAGGTTGATTTTGAGTCTGATAACGAAGATGAGATGCCTCATTTGGAAGATGCTAATGATGTGCATACTCATGATGAGTATGAAGAATACTTGGAGTATGGTGAGAAAGCACTTGTTGCTCGAAGGGTTTTAAATGTCCAGTTTAAAGAGAAAGGGCGCGAACAAAGAGATAACATTTTCCACACGAGATGTTTGATTGGTGGACAACATAGTTCATTGATCATCGATAATGGAAGTTGCACCAATGTGGTGAGTTCTTCCCTTGTTGAGAAACTTGGCCTACATTGTGTGAAGCATCTAAGGCCATACCGCTTGCAATGGCTGAATGATAGTGGGGAGGTAAAAGTATCTAAACAATGCTTAGTTTCATTTTCCATTGGTAGATACTCTGATAAAGTTTTGTGTGATGTTGTTCCAATGCAAGATGGGCACATATTACTTGGACGGCCATGACAGTTTGATCGACGAGTAAATCATGATGGTTTCCTTAACCAATATACATTTGTGTTCCTTGGAAAGAAGTTTACTTTGGCTCCACTTCCTCCTCAAGAAGTCTACAATGATCAACTCAAACTTGCTAGTGAGATGGGTAAGGGAAGTGAGGTAAAATCATTGAAAAAGGCTGAGAGTAAAGAGACCCTTAGTGTTAAAAGCCAACTTAAAGGCCCAACATTGGTGAGTGATTGCACACACAAGTCACGAGATGAGAGAGTGAGTTTATTAGCTAAGTTTCGAGATACCAAATTTGCTCTTTGTACAAAATAAACATTTGTAATTATTAGGTTTAGGGAAAACTTTGTTTTGACTAACCCTAATACACATTTGCCTAGTTGTTTTGTTGATCTTTTGCAGGATTTTGAGGATGTATTTCCTTCTGAAATGCCTAAGGGATTACCTCCTTTACGAAGGATTGAACATCAAATTGACTTTGTGCCTGGTTCGAGTATTCCGAATAGACCAGTCTATCGAAGCAATCCTGAAGAAACTAAGGAGTTGCAAAGACAAGTTGAAGATCTCTTAGATAAAGGGTTGATTCGTGAGAGTCTAAGCCCTTGTGCAGTCCCTGTACTTCTCGTCCAAAAAAAAGATGGTTCTTGGAGAATGTGTGTTGATTGTTGTGCTGTCAACAAGATTACGGTAAAGTATCGATATCCAATTCCTCGATTAGATGATATGTTGGATGAGCTTAATGGTGCATGCATTTTCTCTAAAATTGACTTAAAAAGTGGTTACCATCAAATAAGAATGAAACAAGGTGATGAATGGAAAACTGCTTTTAAGACTAAGGATGGCCTGTATGAGTGGTTAGTCATGCCATTTGGCTTAACTAATGCTCCTAGCACATTCATGAGATTAATGAACCACATACTTATACCTTTTTAGGAAAATTTGTCGTTGTGTATTTTAATGACATACTGATTTATAGCAAAACTTTGAATGATCATGTTGGGCATGTTAAATTAGTATTGGATGTGTTAAGGCATGAACGACTCTTTGCTAATATTGGAAAATGCACCTTTTGTATGGATAAGCTTGTTTTTTTGGGTTTTGTGATAAGTTCTACAGGAATCCATGTGGATGAGGAGAAGGTAAAGGCAATTAAAGAATAGCCTATCCCTAAAACTGTTTCTGAGGTAAGGTCTTTCCTTGGGTTAGCCGGTTTCTACCGCAGGTTTGTTCGTAACTTTTCCACAATTGCTTCGCCTTTGACTGCACTTATTAAAAAGGATGTATCTTTTCATTGGACAGATAAGCAAGAATTAGCATTTAATGAACTTAAAGATAAGTAATGCTCCTATTCTTGTTTTACCTAATTTTGAAAAGACCTTTGAGATTGAATGTGATGCTTCTGGTGTAGGTATAGGTGCCGTCCTCATGCAAGATAGTAAACCACTAGCCTACTTTAGTGAGAAACTTGGTGGAGCACATTTGAACTATTCGACCTATGATAAAGAGTTGTATGCCTTGGTAAGGGCATTAGAAGTTTGGCAACATTACCTTTTACCAAAGGAGTTTGTGATTCACACTGACCATGAATCACTTAAGCACTTAAAGGGACAAGGTAAGTTGAACAAGCGACATGCGAGGTGGGTTGAATTCATTGAATCTTTTCCTTATGTTATAAGGTATAAGAAATGTAAAGATAATATTGTGGCTGATGCTCTATCAAGGAGGTACACTTTACTTAGTACTTTGCATACTAAGTTATTAGGTTTTGAGTATCTCAAAGATTTATATGCCACTGATTCTGATTTTGCAAGCATTTATGACGCATGTGAACATGGTGCATTTCACAAATTTTATAAGCATGATGGCTACCTTTTTCGAAATAATAGACTATGTTTACCAAAGTGTTCAATGCGAGAATTGTTGGTTCAAGAGGCTCATAGTGGTGGTCTTATGGGTCATTTTGGAGTCACTAAGACTTATGATGTTTTACATGAGCATTTTTATTGGCCTAACATGCGAAACTTGTTGAGAAAATTTACTCTACTTGCATTACTTGTAAACAAGCTAAATCCACTGTGATGCCTCATGGTCTATATACTCCTCTTCCTGTTCCTAGTTCACCTTGGACTGACATTTCAATGGATTTTGTAATAGGTTTACCAAGGAAAAAGCGTGGACGAGATAGCATCTTTGTGGTTGTGGATCGATTTTCTAAAATGACTCATTTCATTCCATGCCATAAGACTGATGATGCAACCCATGTTGCCGATCTATTTTTCCGTGAAGTTGTGAGATTACATGGAATCCCAAGGACTATCATTTCCGATAGAGATGCAAAATTTCTTAGTCAC
Source organism: Gossypium hirsutum (assembly GCF_007990345.1). Taxonomy (NCBI): domain Eukaryota; kingdom Viridiplantae; phylum Streptophyta; class Magnoliopsida; order Malvales; family Malvaceae; genus Gossypium; species Gossypium hirsutum. The sequence continues at coordinate 49,636,156 of NC_053437.1, forward strand.
TTTTGGAAGGTGTTATGGGGTAAGTTAGGTACTAAACTACTTTACTCTACTACATGCCACCCTCAAACTGATGGTCAAACCGAGGTGGTAAATCGAGTTTTGGGATCTTTGCTTAGATCCATAATAGGTAAGAATGTTAAATCTTGGGAAGAATGGATACCCTATGTTGAGTTTGCTTATAATTGTTCTGTTCATTCTTCCACAGGTTTTACTCCTTTTGAGATTGTATATGGCTTTAATCCACTTACTGTTTTAGATTTGCTTCCTTTACCTTTGAATGAAATTGCTAATTTAGATGGTGAAAGGAAAGCTGATTTAGTGAAAGAGATCCATGAGAAGACTCGTAAAGCCATTGAAAAAAAGAATGAGTCCAATGCACATCGAGCTAATAAAGGGCGAAAGCAAGTCTTGTTTGAACTTGGAGATTGGGTATGGGTGCATATGAGGAAGGAACGATTTCCTTCTAAGAGAAAGAATAAACTTGATGCACGAGGAGATGGATCATTCCAAGTACTCGAGAAAATAAATGACAATGCTTATCGCATTGATCTTATTGGTGAGTATAGTGTTAGTGCTACTTTCAATGTTTTTGATCTTTCTCCTTTTGAATTTGATGTAGGTTCAGATTCGAGGACAAATCTTCTTGAAGAGGGGGAGAATGATACGAGCCAAGGAGGTGACACTCAAGGGGTTGTTTTTCCTAGTGGTCCAATCACTCGAAGCAAGGCACGACAATTAAAATCAAAGATGAATGCTTTTGTCCAAGACTTTGTTGCTACAAATTTAATTCATCATGTTCGTGACGTTGACAAATACGGGAATGCAATTCATTGGACCAATCTTGGAATAGTGCAGGCCCATAAATTGGTGGATTAATCTTTTATGTATCTTATTATTATTTACTTAATTCTCATTGGAACACATCACTTATGAGTTAAGTAATTTTATTGGTTAGGTTATTATTTATTTATTTTCTTAGATAATTTTAAAGAGTTTTATTAGGGTTCAATTACTCTTGTATTTTGCCTATAAATAGGCTTGCTTTCTACACATTGGGGTAGGTCGAATAAAAAGAGAATATTTGTTTTCTTCCAAATTTGTGTGAGGCAAATTTTTGAGAGTAGAGTGATTCTTCTCTTGCTATTTAGTTTGGAGTTTGTTACTTTCGAGGGTATTTCGGAGTTACAGATATTCAAATTTCTTTCCCGTTCATCGGTGTTTCTAGAGGTTCTTCTTCTAGGGATTTCATAGGGAGCCGCTCAATCATTGGCGTTTTTGGTTACAAGTTAACCAAGGGTTCCATAGGGCAAATCTATCTCTTTTTTTCTTATTATTATTATTTAACTAATTTTATTTATTCTCGTTTTATTTCTAATTTGTGTTTCTCTTGTGTCTAGATCCGAGTTTCCGCATCACAAACTGTGATGGATTTCTTACACGTTTTAGAGGACAACGATATCATTTGAACGAGTGGCGTCAGAGTTATCAGCCAAGTTCTCTGCAAGAGTTTTTTAATATGAAACATGCCTCAGCACATAATGTTATTGAAAGATGCTTTGGGTTATTAAAACTTAGATGGGGAATACTTAGGAGTCCATCATTCTATCCTGTAAGGGTGCACAATAGAATTATTATTGCATGTTGTTTGCTCCATAACTGTATTCGAACCAATATGAGTATTGATCCTATTGAATCGGATGTGGGAGAAGGATTACCTAGTAATGTGGTGGATGACGATGAACCGAATATCGCAAATATTCATCCATCGGATGCTTGGGCTACTTGGAGGATGGAACTAGCTAACCAAATGTTCAATGAATGGCAAGTATCTAGAAATTAGTTAGGTTTAGTAATGTGGTGTTTGAATTGATTTTTGTATTGTACTAAACTTGTTGAATTATAATTTAATTTCTTTTCATTCAGCATGTGTTATAATTTTAAATTTAGTATTGAGCTTTTGATTCATGATATTGAACTTAATTATAATTTTATAAAGTGTTCACCTTTTGATTCATGATATTAATAGTAATTAATATAATTTGTTTTTTTTCTTAAGATAATTATGCCAGGTGTTCCACAATCAAATGCTTATTCTTAAGCTTCTCGAGGAACCAAAAGAAAATGGGTTCCAGAAGAAGATGCAGCATTGGTTTCCTGCATGGTGGACTTGCACAATGTTGGAACATTTAATGCTGATACCATGTTCAAAGCCATTTATTTAAACGAGTTGGAAAAAATGCTAGAAAAGGCTTTACCAAATGCAATGTTGAAGGCGGAACCTAATATTGAATCGAGGATTAGGTTACTAAAAAGGGAGTGGTCAATTGTCTATGACATGCTTAATGGCCAAAACAATAGCGGTTTTGGTTGGGACGAGCATGGCAGCTCGTTGTTGCTGAAGATGCGGTTTGAGACTCCTATTTAAAGGTAAGAATTATTTCAAGTCTTTATTATCTTATTTTTACCAAACTTATAACTAATATGATTTCCTCATTTTTTTTAGAGTCACAAAGAAGCCGCTCAATTTAGACATCGTACTTTCCCTTACTACGACCAGCTTACTGTCATATACGCAGGAGATCGAACGACTGGGAAAGATGCTCAAACAGCTGCTGATGTTCTTGAAGAAATAAATGCTGAGGATGTACCTACTACAGATATGAATGAAGAGAGAAACTCATTCTATGACTGCGATGCTGACGTCTCTTTGGATGACATGGATGTTTCTGCTACAGAGCCGCGAGGAGATAGAGACCAAGGGGGTTCCTCATCTTCAAACAAGAAAAAGAAGAAATATGATGCTCGTGATAATATGTCTTCTTCATTTAATGAGGCTGCCACTTTATTGGCCGAAAACATGCGGACCATTGGCGATCAAATCAGTAGGAGTATTGCCTCCGATGTGGTAGTTCAGCAGAAGTCAGAAGAATTCTAGATCATCCAAGAAAAAGCTACAAATTTATATTCAACCTTATGGGAAATTGAAGGTTTAACCGTCGATGAGTGGTATCGAGCTTTGAGTAAAATTCCAGATCATCCAACTCAAATGCTCGTTTTCTTTAGTTTACCTTCTGCTGCGCAATTGGAATGAGTCAGAAGATTTCTTTCTGACCATTAAAAATCAATGTTCAAACTTTTTGATGTCGTAAAACTATATAACATATGGATTATGATGTAGAATTTTATTTTCATCTAACATTTTCTTAATATAAGTTAATTATGTTTATGCAGAATATAATTCTCAAGTTATATTATGATTTTAGTAAATTCATATAAGAATATTTATTATTAAGAATTTTATGCAATTATATATGATTATTAAATTATATTCAATATTAATTATTTTAAATTATATAAATTCATATAAGAAAATTTATTATCAAGAATTTTATGAAATTATATATCATTATTAAATTATATTTAATATTAATTATTTTAAATTATATAAATTCATATAAGAAAATTTTTATGAAATTATATATTATTATTAAATTATATTTAATAATAATTATATTAAATTATACAAATTCATATAAGAAAATTTATTACTAATAATTATTTTAAATTTTATTAAATCATATATTTTAATTAAAATATATTTAATAATAATTATTTCAAATTATATTTTATACTATCATATATTATGATTTTAGTAAATTCATATAAGAATATTGATTATTAAGAATTTTATTAAATCATATATTTTAATTAAAATATATTTAATAATAATTATTTCAAATTATATTTTATAGTATCATATATTATGATTTTAGTACATTCATATAAGAATATTGATTATTAAGAATTTTATTAAATCTTATATTTTAATTAAAATATATTTAATAATAATTATCTTAAATTATATTTTATAGTATCATTATTATGATTTGAGTAAATTCATATAAGAATATTGATTACTAAGAATTTTATTAAATTATATATTTTAATTAAAATATATTTAATAATAATTATGTTAAAATATGATTAAATTATTTATTACTGATATTAATAATCTCATTAAAATTTAATAACAATAACAATAATCACTTATCTAAACAAATTTCTGCTAAGGGTATTCTAGTCATTTTAGTTTTTTCCCTTATGCAATTACACCTCCATTCCATTCAACCAAACACAAGAGTACTATTACGCCTCTATTCCATTACATTCAACCAAACAATTGATTTGCTATTACGTCTCTATTCCAATACAACGAACCAAACGTGCCCTAAGTGTTTATTCTTTAACAATAAAGTATATTACTAAAATTTGGGATAAATCTTAAAATTATAAATAAATTTTAGTTTAATATATAATTTTATACATGAATTTTAATTCTAGAGGCGTAGCTAAATGGACAAGAAAGAGTTTGACCCATTGACTCAAAGGAAAAATTGTTTTATAGCCCTCTTCCCAAAATTAAAAGATTCAATTTAATCATTTTTAACCTTGATTAAATAAAAAATTATACTTTTAGTCCTTTTGAAAAATTAATAATTTAATTTAAATATTTTTAATACGATTTTGAGCTTTGCCCTCAAGTTTATAACCTCATCTCGACCCCTCCAAACAAAAATTCTGACTCTATATCTATTTGATTTTGTACAATTTTATAAATAAAATTTTGATTTAATAAAATTCTCGCAAAATATTAATACAGTTATTGATATAAAATCTTTTTATGTTTATAAATTACATACACATAATTATGTTTATAATTGAACCACAATTAAAATTTCATACGCATACTTACACTAAATCTTTCTATAATATAATTATCATACATTTAATCCATCTAAAACGGTACCTCTTTCTTATTATTTCTTCTCTTTTTCTAAAATAAGAAATGATTAATGTTTTTAATTGTATTTTATTATCCTAATTTCTTTTACAGTTTTCTATAACATTTTTGTGTCGAGTAATATCCGCTTGTATTATTTTAATGACAAATTTTCATTTAAATAATTTGTTGATTATTATTCTGGTTTGTCACTTCATTTTAATATTTTAGTTTACATTAATTTGTATCAAACTAACCAACCTTGAAACATGAGGCCTACTCCGTTCAACCTCTTTAAACAGTAATCGGAGTAAAAACTCTAAAGATTATGTCAAGGCCTCAATGATGATTAATAAATAAACTATCATATACAAATAATACAACATAAAATAAAACCATCAGAATGCCTTTTGGTTAAAGAGACAAACCAACCAGGATGAAGATACCTCCTCTACGTGATCACATTCAACTCAAAACAAGAATGAGGATCATATCACATTATAAAAAGTATTTCATCCGATCATCTCTCTTCATGGCATTGTACACGGCTTGAACCTGTGCAACACAACAACTACTTCTATCAGACTCAACTATTTCAAGCAATTTTTATTAATAAAAATCCAAGTACAGTGAATGATTCCTATGTCTAGTAGTGTGTTTGTAGGCGCGGGCATCTGCATGTGTGCGCGTGCGTGCGTGTGTGTGTGTGAGAGAGAGAGAGAGAGAGAGAGAGAGAGAGAGAGAGAGACCTGTTCACTAGATACAACTTGAACAGGACCAATGTTGACAGATACATATTTCCCCCTAGATGATAACTTCTGCCTCACCCGATCCTGTCACAGCAACTTGTTAGATGCATTATATATGAAAAGAAGCGGAGAAATATGGAAAGAGCATATTATATTTGGACTGATCTTAATTCATTTCCAGAAGTAAATTCTTTCTGCAGACAGAAGAAAATGAACTCAAATAATTCATCAATGATCGGTCATATCTTCCCTTGAATTCCTTCCTGGAGAAGGAGATCCAAGGTCAGTGTAGAACGGTTTGATACTTGCATAAATATTTAAGAGACAATAGTTACACAAAAATGTATTTCCTCATCATGAAAGTTTCTAGGTTGAAACAGCGTCAACAAACCATAAGTTCATCAACTTAAACCCATGTTCTTCCTCACCAAGAAGAAATGCCCACATAACACACACATTCAATCTTTGTCTAAACCAGACCTATTTTTCCTGATACAAATTTAAAGTGTGTCGGATCAAACTTGTACAAATGCTAAATAAATTAGCCCTTTTCTGAAGCCAATTACTCAATCGCAGCCCAGTGATAGAAACAGAGTTATCCAGAATATGAAAAGAACATTAAAAAAGAGTGTGTCCACAATTACAACCTTACACAGGCAGCTACAGTTACTAGCAACCAAATGTTAAATGACTGAGGTACTCAATTTCAAAGGTAGCAGTAATTCCAATTTTATCAGAGAACCCCATATTTCTTCTAAACTCCTATCTAATCTTTTAATGTTATATCAAAATTTCCAAATTCTTTCTTCGGTCGTATCGGACTGATGTACTACTTAGCTAATATAATACACACTTGGGTTTCCATGTTATATGGTAGGCAATCACTTGTTCTACAGATCCATGAATGTGCAATGCGGAAAGGTAATTCGTGTATTGTCCAGATCCTATGCAGCTGCTCCAGAATGCTCAAACCAAATGACTTTTATATAAACAATACAAAATTGAAGTCCAAAAGAGATCTATAGAGATATTCTTGAGAATCCACTACTTCCTAGAGTGAAACAAAATGGTAGTTTTTTTCCATCAGAAAACATGCAGGCACATCGCCTTAGAGAATAAATGTCATGTCAAAATTTATTCTGCTGTCTATTTTCAAATGCATAAACAAATGGACATCTTGATCCGCAATTGACTTTCAGCAATAAAGATTGGTATAGCCTTATAGGTACCTCAGGAATCGGCTGCTGTATCACAGATTCCACAGCAACAACCATAGCTTGCACAAAATCATCGCCACCTGTTCCAATTGCTGTAAATCCTCTAACAGTAGGGTATGAGTTGACCTGAAGAGTAAAAATAAAACAAAAGTAAGCAGCTGAAACAATCTCAACGCATTTATCATCTTCAGGCTAACAAGCTGCTTGTGCCCTTCATATAATCTCTTCAGATTTAGTTTAAAAGCAATGAAACTAGCATCCAAAACCCTTGATAGGATCGGATATTAGGAGTGCATATTATATACCTTCTGATCCAAAGCAAGCCATTCGTTAGTTGAATCATCGGCTACAGTACCACCAATAACCACATTTGTAGTTTGCCCAACTCTCCCTTCTGTCTTTGATACCTCTGAATTCCAAAACCAAGAGTGATGTCAAAAATATCTTTACACCCTTTTACAAGTAAAAAAAACAGTGGAAGATATAAGGAAAAGCAAAAGCTAAACAGCAAGGATTTAAGGAAGCAACAAATTCCATTGATAAACTGATAATTAAACAAATATACTCGAACCAGTTTATTTACTTTTTGAAGAGGGTTTAAGTTATCTTACACAAGTTTCAGACTTTGATACAGTTTGTTGTGATTTTCTTTTATTTTTTAGTAAAAAAAGTGCTACACAAGTATGCTAATCCTTATCCAAACAAAAAGAAACAAACAAAATCGGGGAATAAAATAAAATAGAATAAAGTTTAAATCAGAAGATGAAGGGAACCTGAAATTGCTTTGAGAACGGCTTCCTGAGGAGGGCCTTGCTCGAGGTCATCCTCCTCGGATGTCGACGACGGCAACGTTTCATTATCAGAGCAATTCAGTTTCTGAGTCCGTTTCCAGAAGTGAAGGTTTCGAACCCTAACCACCGCCCCCCGGCATCCTCTCTTCGCCGTAGATATTTCAAAGCTCCTCAACGTTTTGACAGAATGGGAATTCCCGTTTCTTTGAAGTGGCCTCCACGGCTCCGTTACAGGAGCGGAACGTAATACCGTCATGCACGCCATCTCTGCTACTTCGTTTATTTTTTCAGATTAATTCCTATTTTCTTAAATAGATTTTTTTTGTGTCAATGGCTTTTACGGGCGCCGCAAAATTTCAAGTTACCATTTGTTTCTACGTGAAGTTACTTATTTACCCCCCATTATCAACTGAAGTCACTAAGGCTAATTGTCTTTTCGATTTGTGGCAATAAAGAAAATTGTGTGCTCAAACTGCAACTTAACCAAATTTTAGTAGTCCCGGGAACACCTAATTTTATAAATTCCTTTCCTTTCTTTTTCCAGGTAAAATAAAACCGTTTCGAAACCCAGTTAAAACCCTAAGCTTGTATCGCCGGCGGTTTACTTCGGCTAATTCCGAGTTAACTCTTCTGCCCAGAGAACATGTACGGATCCGACAAAGCCGGTGGCGATGTAGAACGGACCGCTTTCTGGAAAGTGGAGAATAAGTACAAGCTTTATTACGATGATAATTCGAAATCCACCAAAAAGGATCACTTCTGCTTACATCTCAAATTCAATTCGCTTTAATTTAAAATCAAACCAATTTTTTTTATTGATTATTGATTTGAAATTCTCAGGAATAGACAACCAAAACAAGTGGATTTATCAGAGGTTTTGGATTTCAAATACATTTCAGAAAGCTGCACTTCCTCAAGGAGTTGTAGCGATTAAAAATGGATTAGATCGTCCAGTTTTTGGCTTGGAAAATCGGTGTGGTGTCAATTTGACTGGTCTAAGGTAGGTGTCTAGGTCATACTCATTTAGTCTTCGATCCTCTTCCTTGCATCTTTTGTCGATGAATTTGTTAACTGTCTAATTACAGACGTTGATGCTCATACAACACCATTGTATGCAATTGTAAGGTTCTTTAAATTTGATCCAGTTGGTTGAACTTTGTTTAGTTCTAAGTTTCTCAATCTGAAAACATAAGTATCCAGTTCTACTTCTTTGGTATCATGTAACTTTGTAGAAGTCTTAATGAGGTAATAAGCCATCATGCAATTATGAAGGTATGCTGATCATGCTCCTTCTTGAGGGTAAGATCCAACAAGGAAGGGTTGTGACGGAGTTCGGCGGTTCACCTTGTTGGAAAATTTTGGTTTAAAAAATAATTTTCAGTTATGGTTTAAAAATATTAAAAGTTAAGTTGGATGATGGTATTTATAACAATAAGTATTCAACGAAAAATACTAGGATCAGACGCAGAACCAAAAACAAGAAATTGATAGAAATTATTATTCTCTACAAATAAAATTTATTTTTTCCATTATTTTTAGAAACTTATAATATCGTATCTGCTCATGGTTATTTTGGCCGATTGATCTTCTAATATGCTAGTTTCAACAATTCTCGTTCTTACATTTCTTCTTAGCTGCTTGGCCTGTAGTAGGTATCTGGTTCACGCTTTAGGTATTAGCACTATAGCTTTCAACCTAAACGGTTTCAATTTTAACCAATCCGTAGTTGATAGTCAAGGTCGTGTAATTAATACCTGGGCTAATATTATTAACCGTGCTAACCTTGGTATGGAAGTTATGCATGAACGTAATGCTCATAACTTCCCTCTAGACCTAGCTGCTATTGAAGCTCCATCTACAAATGGATAAAACTTTGGTTTTAGTGTATATGAGTTTTTGAAAATAAAGGAGCAATAACCACTTTCTTGTTCTAGCAAGAGTGTTGGGGGAAAATAACAATTTGTGAAACTTATCTGTAAATAATTTGTGTAAATAATTTTACTAATATCATCTATTTATAGAAAGAGATAGAAGATTTTTGGTTTAATAGGTATAATACAAATAATATTTATTTTTACTAAAAGAGGGGAGCGACGCACCCTAGATAAAAACACTAGAGTTGCCACCCCATCTGATCTAAAATAAGGAGAATTGGGCCTCTAATGTATTGAGTTCATTTATATGTGTTTTATTGACTTTTGACCTAACATTTCATAATTTAAATCAATCAAATTTTTATTTTTAAAATAAATATTTATCATTTAATTAAATTAACTAAATTGGTTTTCAATTAAATAATTTTCTCAACTCAATTCTAATTTCGTTAAAGTCATGACAACTTTACCGTAAAAAAACTATGAGGAATTATATTTAATTCTATATTCAACGAATTCATGATAACTAGTTAATTTAATTTCACTTTTGAATTTCAATAATTTAATTATAATTAATTAAATAATAATTTAAAAATCGTAAATTAATTTTCAAGTTATTTTTATACTTAGTGAGAAAATACATTTATTTGTGAATTCAACTCATTTCTCTAACTTCATTATTTCTATTCATTTTCTTTCATTTGGTTCTACATGCAATTCACATAGGACCAATTGGATATATGTAATTAGGGCTAAAATAATTTATAATTAAGTTTTAGCTTTTCATCTATAAATTATAAACTTAATTAGTCACGAACTCATTCTAGTATAGTATCGTGATTCAGCTCTCCTTAATTACATGTCATTACGAAAGCTACTTAATTAGTGCTCGTCCAATAACTTTGTCATCAATGTGTTACCATCTTAGGATATCTTTAATCTTTTTAGGATAAATTCACTCTCACAATATGGTTATATTTTTATCTCGTGGTGACCATTACATCTTTCTTCATAAAAAGTTAATTACTATTGAATAATAATCAAGTCATTTATTATAAAGATAAACGACTCATTACCATATTAATTTTTAATCTATCATGTAATGCCGATTAGAGAATATCATTTACCCATTAGTTGATATATGAATTTCACTATTGTGAATGTACATACTGCAAAAGTCATATACCCAATGCATTAGTTTTCGATTCTTTATCTATTTGAACTTAAGTTTTTTACTTACATCAAAGTATACGAGTCACACATACATAGTCTATCATCCACTCAATATTAAGATATGACACATTATAAATGTCACAAGTGAATAAATTCATAAACGAATTTAAGATCTATTCTACTTAGGTTTTATCCGATGTATTGTCAGTCCAGTCAATCATATCTATGTCTCTATATTTTAAGAGTCATCCGCTTCAAAGCTTAAGACAAAATATCTCCCTAATTGGACTTGATAGAAGATAAATTAGTCTTCCAATCAGTTTGCTTATTTTTTTTATTAAACTAAGGACATGTTTAGGTTCATCTATTAATACAAGCTATTTTTTTGTATTACAATCTAACCACATAATATTGCTTGATATTAGTTAAATAAATAACTAATGAATCAATATTTGCTTTCGTTTTCTTTGTGTGCAAAAATATTAGGACAATACACAAATGTGTTATTGCTAAATCAATTTATTCAAAAAAATATAAGTACGCAAAACGAATTTATTACACGTAGGACACCAAATTCAACACACCTAGCTTAAGACAAGACAAGTTGTAATCTTGAGGTGCCACGTGCCCTGATGTTATTGGTGACCGGGGGTGATTACATTACTTGGTTTTTCGTGGTAGGCCTAAGCCTATGTTTGGCTGCTAGGGTGGCGATTGCCAATCATGTCAGACGAAATTGATGTCTGGTGGTTGGTGTCATAAATGGTGGTTTAGTGGGGCCCTCATATGGTTTATGTGTAGGTGTGCTTGGACCAAGAGATTTCTAAGGAGTTCTTACGTCATTGTCAAGCGAGGAGTTTGTATATTTGGTGCTTCGAGAGGTTTTATGTAAAGGGTTTTCTTGAGGTGTGGTGCTTGCTTTGAGGAGTGGGCCTGGTTCCTAAAGTGTGGTGTTTTGGGGTATTTTTCAAGATGTTGACTTTGATTCTTGAGGGAGTTGTACTCGAAAGTTTAGGGGTATAATAATAGCCTCTAGTCTAGAGGGGGGTTATTAAGTGACCTTCCTCTATAAGTTGCCACGTGCTAACTAAATTTGAGTTGTTTGTTGAGATTTTAGAATTTGAATCATCTTGGCTTTGGTGCATGTAACATACGTGTGATCTGTATTGTTTCTCTCTTTTGCGCATGCATGCACTTGTATTGATTGCCATGGGGTACAACTCATTCTTGGGAAATAGCGGAGTCTTTTTCCATTGCATTATGTTGTTTTGTTGGACACATGCTTGTTGCCTAATGGTTGTACTTTGATGCTTGTTTTAGAACCTTCTATGGCTTAAAGCAATTTTATTAAGTTTTTCGTTTAGCCACAGATGTTTTATTACAATTGAAGCATTTTCAAAGACAAGTTTCTTATTTCTTATCTCTTTTGGTTAACTTTTGTGTCTTTCTTTCGGGTGACAGTTCTTTATTTATTTGAAAGTAGTTGAACAACTAGTTTTAATATGTTTCTTTATTGATCTTATTTTTCTTGGTCAGTAGAGGGAAAATGGTGAGGAGTTGTAACAATCCATTTTCTGTGGTACTAGAAATGATGATTTTGGAACTCTATTTTTTAATGATCGAGTTAATAAATATTATTTATTAATATTTATAAGTCATTTATAGTGTTATAATGATTTTTGGTGTGGTATTTTTTTGATCGGTTAGTTATTGTGGTGTAAAGACTAAATCATAAATATTACAAAAGTTAATCACTATTAGTTTATATAGGCTAAATGGGTTTAGAAGAAAATTTTAATAATTTTAAATGGAAATTATGCCATAATGGATTATAGTGGGACGGTTAGTGCTTAAAGATTTGTGAATCATATGTTAAAAGTTTAGTTAAAAATTAAATTAAAGTAAAAAAAAAACATAAAAAAACATTTGGCCATCATCTTCCTTATTGTTTTCTTCAACGTTTCTTAAACCTAAAAACCTAAGGAAGCCAATTTTTTCAAGCTTGAGGTTTGACTAGTGCATGTGAGTATTTTTGAAACCTTTTTTTTTGTATATTTTATTTTATTTTAGATCATTGTAGCTTAATCTAGTTAGCTCAGGGACTATTTCGTAATACTGTCAAAGTTTTAAAAAGTTATCATTGTTCTTTTTAAATGTTTTTGGATGTTAATGGTTGGGCTTAAAGGTTTATTACAAAATTGGGCTATTTTGTAAAGTAAATTTGGTTAGTTTTGAGTTTAGGGACTAAAATATTAATATGTTGAAATTGACATGAAATTCTTATAAATTTAGATGATTGAGAGCTGTAAAGGGATGAGAATGAATTCGGTTTTAAAGTTTAGGCCTTAATTGTGAAAAATATGCTTGTTACGGTTTTAGAGCCTAAATTGAAAAAAATGCAAAACTTTGAGGAAATTGTGAAAAAATAATAATAGGATGTCATATGCATTAAATAAAATGTTATAAGATATTTAGAATTGATAACTTGAAATGAATTATTGTATAGATTAAGAAACTTATCAACCAGTAGATAATCGAGAAAAAGAAAAAATAACAGATTAGTCTCTGACACTTATTCTATTTGTTGTTATTCTTTAGTAAGTTCATATGTTATAATTCTATGAATTTCCATAATATTTATGTTTGAATTGTATAATTGGAATGTTCGGATGTAAACTCAACTATTACATATATTGAGCCTGAATAAACATGTGATAATATACAAGTGGCATGCCAATAGGATTATTTGTGTGTTATACGGATTTTATATGAGATCAGATGATGATTGATGATATGTTTATATGTTCACTAAATAAATCGAAATCAAACATTTGTTGCGGATTATCGAGTTCTTTTTATAGTGATGCAAACATGTTTTTGGGGAGGATGTGTAGCCTACGAGCTTAGCACTTAGTGCACAGGCGTGTTTTTGGAGGGATTTTAGCCTACATGCTTGACACTCAGTGTCCAAGTGTGTTCTTGGATGGTTAAACTCTTTTGAGCATTCTGACATGTTTTGGGTGGATAACTGAGTATCTGCATCTATTCATAATTGTTCGTCGGGTTGAATTGTTATTGTTAATAGATTTGATGACTGGTAATCAGGTAAAATCTAGTAAAGCATAGATGAATAAATTGAAATTTGTTTATGTTTATTGATATAATGACTTTATATGGTGTTGGATCAACTTGCATAGTATGAAAAGTTATATGACTTGATTGTGACGAACTCACCTATTGATATGAATTGTGGTAATAGGGTAAAATGTTTAATTAAATGTTTTGTTACATAAACATGAAAATTAATGTATGTTATATTGTTTCCAACCTATCAACTTACTAAGCTTAATTTAAGTTTTCTTTGTTTCGTTTCCTATTTCCCTGTAGTAATCGTTTCGTGGAACTCAACGATTAGATCAGCTTAAAGACAGACCTTGAAAACATTTTATTTCATTTATGTGGAATGTAATAGGAATTAAATTGTATATAAGTATTTTATAAAAGGTAGAGTGTTTGTGCTTATACATGATATGTGGGCTTGTTGGCAACTTAATGTGTTTGATCATGACATGAATTAGTAGCACTGAATGTGATTATTGAATTTAGTATGTAATGCAATCATATAGGTACTTAGGAAGCTAGATCATGTTTCATATGGAAATGATTGAAAATGTGTGATTTTGTTGATGTCTATGGTATAATATTTTGATGATTGGTTTGGATATTATAAGTATAATTTGTGAGTTTATGCTTGTTGTCAAATGATAGGTTAATAGGTTGACATTATAACAAACTTTAAAGTGATAGAAATTGGTACATTGATTTCTTGTTAGGCACATGCATGACTAAGTTCTAATTTGGTAGGAATTGAGGTTGAATTTTGGTAATGACTTATGTTTGTGATGGTGCCTTATAGCATATTGGTTCGAACTAGAAAAATGACATCTTTTGGCATGTTTTGGTGCATTTTGAACAAGTCTAAGGATTGGCTAAGTGCATACTTATGGTGTATATGAGAATTTGGTTTTGAAACTTGCATTAAATGTACCTTTTTGGCTCAACGGCTATTACACAAATGTGTTTCATAAATGGGCGTGTGACATGACTGTGTGCTCTATTTTCATTAGGAAGCTTTAGGTAAACAAGGTTATAGTTTGTTATACAGATTGGCCACATGCCCATTTGGTACTGTTAATTTGGTTTTTAAATTTTAGCACACGGTCTTAGTTTGTTACATGGTTCAGGAACACGACAGTGTGACTTTAAGTTTAAAATTTTGTATCTAAGTCCACAGGACATCAGTTTGTTACACGACCTAACGACATGGCTATGTGACCACAACTTTACACGGCTTGGCAACACGACCGTGTGACTCAAGCACACACGATCATAGTCTATCACATGGTTCGGATACATGGCCATGTGACCTTTATTTTTTTCCACTTTTTATTAAGTTTTCAATTAAGACCCTATTTGATTTCAGTTACTTTAGGAGCTTTCGTTAGCTCAGTTTAAGCTCAAAATTGTATGAAAATGATGTTTTGTTTGAATGTTTGAGATAATGAATGATTTATTAAATCTTTTAATTAAATTCAAATGTTTCTATTTTTTTATTACTGTAGCATTCCATAATTTGATTTTGACGACGAAGATGAGTAATGAGTGTTACATTTAGTGTTATCTAAGCTACGATTTAATTGATTCTAGGACTAAACGTAGCATGTAATAGGTGTAGAAATTACATGACACATAAACCTGTGATAGTGATGTTATTTGATCCGATTTGACGTTATTTTCTTATTGAAAATTTTGGTGAAAGAAAAAAAATTCTTATTTCATCAAAGAAATACAACCTAAGTTATATTAGGATGACTGACATTTCAGTCCATTATTTTAAGAAAGATAATACGTCAATCTTATAAAGTTAGGAATCTTAATAAACTAGGAAAGAAACTAATTAGGAATCAATAATGACTGATCCTATATTTCTTAGGAAACTAAATAATAAATCCTAATCTACCAGATTACAACCTATCAGTAAATTCTTAATATATTCAAACTAATTTGGCTCCTTTCTACACTCCCCCTCAAGCTGGGGTGTATATGTTATACAATCCCAGTTTGGAGTTGAATTCATCGAAGCTGATTCTTGGAAAAGCTTTGGTGAGAATGTCAAAAAGTTGCAGTTGAGTAGGGATATAGCTTAGTTTGACTATTCCATTGTTGACCTTTTTTGAAATGAAATGCTTGTCAATTTCCACATGCTTAGTTTTGTCGTGGTGTATTGGATTTTTATCAATGCTTATGGCGGACTGACTGTCACTATGTATTTTTATTTGGCCCTTCAAATCAACCTTTAATTCCCTTAGTAATATCTAAATCCACATTCCTTCGTAAATGCTCAAAGTAAGAGCACAATATTCTGACTATTTTTTGCTTCTCCATGTAACAAGATTTCCCTAAACAAAGGAGCACTAACCACTTGTGGATATTCTTTCAGTCAATTCTCTAGCCCCACTTGCGTTGGTGTAAACCTGCATCTCATGACTTTCACTCTTTTTGAAGAGTAAATTATGGCTTGGTGTCATCTTTAGGCATCTGAAAATTCAATTGACAAACTCTAAATGTTCCTCACGTGGATCATTCATGTGTTGGCTAACAACACTTACTAAGAATGCAATGTTTGGCCTTGTATGTGAGAGATAGATCAACTTGCCCACTAGTATTTGATATAGCCCTTTATCCACTGGTACACTTTTTTCATTTTTCCTTAAATTTAGGTTGGGGTCCATAGGCACCTCTGTAGGTTTACACCCAAACATGCCAGTCTTAGTTAGCCAATCTAAGATGTACTTTCGTTGGGATATAACAATCCTTGCCTTAGATCGAGCAACCTCCATGCCTAAAAAATATTCGAGAGTGACAAGATCTTTAATTTCAAACTCAATAGCAAGTAATCTTTTGAGTTTGATAATTTTCTCTAAGCCATCTCCAGTTAGAATGATGTTGTCTTCGTATACAATGAGAATAGCAATTCTACCTTTTGATGAGGATTTCACAAATAAGGAATGATCTGCTTGGTATTGATTGTATCCATTTGTAACTATTGTTTTGGAAAACTTGTCAAACCAAGCATGAGGTGATTGTTTTAGCCCATACAATGACTTCTTTAGGTTTCACACTTGATGGCTATTTGAGGAGTTTTCTAGATCTGGAGGTATTTCCATGTAAACGTATTCTTCAATATCTCTGTTTAAAAAGGAATTTTCAATGTCTAGCTGGTACAAGGACCAATATTTATTTACTGCTAGTGACAACAGTACTTGAACCGTGTTTAACTTGGCAACAGGTGGAAAGGTTTCTTGATAATCGATTCCATATGACTGAGTAAAGCCCTTCGCCACCAGCTTGGCTTTAAACCTCTTGATACTTCCATATGTTTTATGCTTACCTGTAAGTATCCATTTGAAACCCACCAGTTTCTTCCCTTGAGGTAACTCTGTAAGAGTCTAAGTTTCGTTGCTATCTAGAGCCCTAATTTCTTCCTTGATAGCCTTTTCCATGTTGGATTTGTTAAAGCCTCTTGAATTGAATTTGGTATTTGTATACTATAAATAGCTGAAATATATGCTTTATATGATGACAACAATTTCCCATATGCCACATATTTTTCAATAGGATGGTCTGTACATGTTTAGATACCTTTTTTTTTGAGCAATAGGCAAACCAGAATCATCGACAAAAGGAACAAGAGGCTCACGAGTTGAAGAATACATACGAGTGTGAAATTCTAAAGCATGAGGCTCCGGTTCAAGTTCTTGACAATCTTTGATTTAAGTGTCATTCTTTAGATTTTTAGTAGGTCATCTCCTCCTAGAATAGACATAAAGTTCTTGATGATTTGCACCAAGTTGAGGTTGAGTGGACTCATGGATCTGAGACTCAGATGGTGTGTCGTTTGGACCTGATGTGGAATTGATATTTAGATTTTGAGGACTCAGAAGAGGCAAGATATTTGAGAACTCAAAAGAGGGTAAATATGTCAGATTGGTGAAATATATACGAATTGAGTATATTGAAGAATGTCCCAAAGCTAAAATTCTCTCGAGTTCTCCCTTTAAATTTTAGATTTGGAAAAATAAGATTGGTGTTCGAAAAAGGCGACATCCATGGAATTGTACATCTTTTGAGTAATATGTGAGTAACACTTGTACCATTTTTATTAGAAGAATATCCTAGGAAAATGCAGTTTACTGATTTGGGATCAATTGGTTCAATGTTGTTGGTGTATGTGAAAAAATGTTGAACAACCAAAAATTTTGAGTGGAAGATCAGAAGAAAAAGATTTAGCATGAGGGAAGGCTTGTAGGAGGACTTCATGAGGTCTCTGAAATTGTAGCACTCGACTAGGCATTTTATTGATGAGATAGGTGGCAGTAAGGATGGCTTCACCCTAAAAGTGTTTAGGTACATGATTAGTAAACATGAGTGATCTAGCTACCTCAAGTAAGTGTCTATGTTTTTCTCTCGACTATCCCATTATGTTGAGGGATGTCAACATAAGAACTTACATGAATATTTCCTTGTGTTATGAAATAGGAACCCAAGGAAGATGTAAAATATTCCCTGTCATTATAGGTCTTAAGAATCTGATTTTTGCTTTTGAACTGTGTGTGAATCATGGAATAAAAAGACTTGAAGATTTGTTTAGTTTTAGATCTTTCTTTCATAAGGAATACCCAAGTGGTTCTAGTATGATCGTCTATGAAAGATATGAACCAACGAGGCCCATTAATATTTTTCACTCGTGAGGGTCCTCAAATGTCACTATGGACTATAGAGAATGGATTTTAAGGCTTATATTGAATGCTAGGATAAACATGTCGTGTGTGTTTTGCAATTTGACATATTTCACAATGGAAAAACTTTGAATTTTTATTGATGAACAAATGAAGAAGCAATTTTTCAAGGTACACAAAATTTGGGTGACCAAGGTGAAAGTGCCATAACATGACTTGATTTTCATTTGAAACAGAAACAAAATTAGAGAAAGAGTTAGAAATAGACTCAGAAACACAACTTGAATGAACTTGTCCATGTAGAGGAGAGTTCCCTTTGAGCAAGTAAAGACCATCACACATTTCAGCATTGCCAATCACCTTCCTCGAATTCACTGCCTAAAATTCACAAAGATTTGGATAAAATTTAGTCGCAGTTAAAGTCACGGGTGAGTTTACTAATAAAAATCATATTGCAATCTAATTTTGGAACATAAAGGATAGATGAGAAAAGAAGGTCCTTTGTCAATTTGATTGACAATTTCTGCCACTTTTAAGAGTGATCCATCTATTATTCATACTGTAGAGGGGCTTGAATATGGTTGAACTTGTGGAATACATTGATGTCTCTGGTCATGTGATTCGAAGATCTAGAGTCAACTATCCATGGTCTTAATTTTCTGGTTGCTGCAATATTAGTAGAACAAAATGTACCTTGATTACTAACATGCTATTATGTTGTTTGGTAGTGGGTGATACTTGTCCGAGCAATTTCTGTAGTACCTCAATTTGCTCTCGAGTGAAAGAATTGATTTCTTCACTAGTGTTAGTGTTGTCAGAAGTGTTGGAAAAATTTGTGTGACTGTCCCAATCTTGGCATGCTCGATTAGGCCTCCAATCAACAAGATTCCCATGTAATTTCCAACAAGTTTCTTTAAGGTAACCAAGTGTCTTACAATGGTCTCACCATGACCTTTCTGTTCTTTGCTTGTTATCTTGAGATGAGTTATGTGTATACAAGGCTGAGCCTTCAGCAAATGGAGAACTCATATTTTCTGTCATCATCAATTTCTTCCTACTTTTTTCTCTTCTAAATTCAGAAAATGTCTCTCGGATGGAAGGTAGAGGCATGTTGCCCAATATTCTACCTCTTACTTCATCGAAATCCATATTGAGACTAAGGAGAAATTTGAATGTTCTCTTTTGATGATCAATCTTTTTGTGTAAAGCTACACCATCTGGACATTTCCATGGGTATATTTCAAACATATCAAGGTGCTGCCAGTATCGAGTTATTGTATTGAAATATTGAGTGATAGTCATCTCCCCTTTTCGTAGATCATGAAGTCGAGTTTCAATTTCAAAAAGTTCAGAGCTATTTTTGAAACTGGAGTATGTTTCTCTTGCCACATCTAAGATTTCCTTGGTTGTTTTGTAGAGAAGGAAATTTTCTCCAATTTGCATGGTCATGGAGTTTATTACACATGCAATGACTATGTGATTTTCAATCTACCATGTGCGATAATTGGAATTCGTTGTCGTTGGAATAGGATCCTCATCGGTGGGATAATTATCCGTTCCTCTACCAAAAATATACACAAGGATGAATTGTGACCTCTGAAGAAAATTGTGGCCATTGAGTTTGTGACTAGTGATAGGAAGAAGAGAGTTTTGTTGATATTGGCTGAGTAATTTTCATAGTTTTTGGCTGAGGGATTTTGCTCGAATTTGGAATTAACTTTTGAGGAGGAGATGATTTGTGTATCCATGCTGTATTAGAGTTTAAAGCCTAGCTTTAATACCATGAAAATTTTGGTGAAAGAAAAAAATTCTTATTTCATCAAGGAACTACAACCTAACTTATATTAGGATGACTAACATATCAATCTATTATTCTAGGAAAGATAATAGGAAAATCCCACAAAGTTAGGAATCTTAAAAATTAGGAAAGCAACTTATTAGGAATTAATGACTAATCCTATATTTCTTAGGAACCTAAATAATAAATCCTAATCTATTAGATTATAGCCTATTATTAAATTCCTAATATATACAAACTAATTTGGCTCCTTTCTATACTTATATATTTAAAGATGTTGGAAGAGTCTAATTATGTTGTTGTTGATGAAGTAGACAGTAATATTTCAACTTCTTAACAATAAACGAGTCAGAATGTACTGGTTTCGCAGATGTCAGAAAACAAAGTGAAAAATGTTTTTTCAGCATAGTGGGTCAGTGGTTCTCAGATTTCATGCGAGCCAATCCTGTGGCTTCGTAACCTTCGCCTCTTATTGTACCTCCTATGGCACCCCATTGTCTTCAAAATACTAAAATTATACGAAAACCCTCGATTGATAGAATTAAAAAATGTGGTGCCGAGGAATTTAGAGGCAAGAAAAAAGATGATCCAGCTAGGGTTGAGTATAGAAATTATTCAGATGGTTTTTGATGAAATGACATGTTTACCCAATGAGTACTTAAGATGTGCTGTGTCCTTACTTAAAGATGAAGTGTATCACTGATGATCAACGTTGACAGCTGTAGTACCGAAAGGTAGGGTTAACTGAGACTTTTTTAGAATTGAGTTTAGAAATAAATACGTCAATAAACGATACTTGGACAGGAAGAAGAAAGAATTTCTTGATTTAAAGTAAGGAAATAAATCTATAGCTGAATACGAGTGAGAGTTTGTACAACTTAGTAAATATGGCTATGAAATTGTGTCGACCTAAGAAGAAATGTGTGTTCATTTTGAAGACGGGTTAAACAATGAAATTAAGATGCTAGTAGGCGCGATGGAACTACGAGAATTAATAGTCTTGTCTGGTCAAGCACAAAAGATGGAAGAAATCTATAATAGTAAGAAACATAATGGAAGAAGACTTCAAGATTGTAGTAAACAAAGTTCATTTAGACTGTTTTCAACTCCTTTATCAAAGAAATCGAGAAAATCCTTCAATCATTTCACTTCACATCAGGGTTCTCCTGAAAAAACAAAATGAGATCGAATGATTCGAGATTTCACACATTGTCTGTAGACAGTGTCAATAGTGTTTGTAATGTTCCTAGACCTGCTTGTGAACATTGTGGAAAGTTACATACAGGTGAATGTAGAATAAAAATGAGTGTTGTTTTTAGATGTGGTTTGAGTGAGCATTTCATGAGAAAATGCCAAGAAAGATGGATGACACTGATGATTGAAGTGTGAAGCTGCTGTCCACTTCCCAGAAAGGTAGATTTCCTAGTCAGAGCAGTAATACTGGAATTAATCGTAGTGGAACTAAAGACACTATTTTCAGGTCTGAAGCTAAAGCTCTTGCTCAAGCATATGCCATCCGAGGTAGGAAGAAAGCTGTTACACCCGTCATTATTACTGGTACTTTCTATCTTTTTGATGTTATTGTGTTTGCATTGACTGACCTTGGGTCAACTGATTCATATATTTGCATTGTATTAGTAGCGTATAAGAATTTACATGTTAGAGTTACGAATCCATTAGGTCAGAGTGTGATAGTAACCTAATATGTAGAAAGTGTCTGCTAAGAATTTCGGGGTGTGACTTTCATGCTGATCTGATATTGCTACCATTTCACGAATTTGATATTATTTTGGAAATGGATTGGTTGAATTTACATGATGCCATAGTGAACTGTGGATATTGATCTAAGATGCTAGAATTTTGAGATAATTACAGTTGAGTTTGATAGATCAAATTGTGCTACTAAAGTCATTTCAATAATCTTTGCTCAAAAATTGATCAGAAAAGGGTGTGGAGTATTTTTGGCATATATACTTAATACTCGAGAAATGGGATCGAAGATTGATCAGGTATCGATTGTTAACGAGTTTACTAATGTGTTTCTAGAAGAATTGTCGGGGCTATCTCCTAATCAGGAAGTTGAGTTTGTGATTAATTTAGTGCCAAAGACTACTCTAATACCTATTGCAACGTACCAAATGGTACCAGTTGAATTAAAATAATTTAAAACACAGTTGCAAGAATTGTCTAACAGAGGTTTTATACAACTGAGCGTATCTTATTGGGGTGCACCATTGTTATTTGTGAAAAAGAAAGATGGGTCGATCAGACTTTGTATCAGCTACAGGCAATTGGATAAAATCAGTATTAAAAATAAATACCCTCTACCCCATATTGACGATTTGCTCGACTAGTTAAAAGGAGCTACAATATTTTCAAAAATAAACCCCAAATCTGAGACAACATAAATGGCTCGAGCTATTGAAAGATTATGTTCTGGTAATCGATTATCACAAGGGTAAAGCTAATGTTGCACCTGATGCATTAAGTCAAATGTCTCTATTGGCATCGAGAGCGTTAAATGCTCAGTTGACCATAAATCATGACAGTTTTGTTTTGGTTGAGTTGAAAGCTAAATCATTGTTTCTTCAAAAAATTTAGGAGTTGCAAAATGACGATCCAAAATTGCTAGCTACACTAGATCAGGTCTAGAGTGATTAGTCCATTGATTTTAGTGTTGGTAATGATAATACCTTGTACTTTCGAAATCCATTATATGTATTAAATGACTTGGAACTAAAACGAGACATTTTGTCTAAGGCTCACAATAGTACATACTCTATTCATCCGAGTAGGATTAAAATGTTCTGCCACTTGAAATAGATGTATTGGTAGCCTAGAATGAAACAAGAGATTTTTGAATTTGTAGCTAAATGTTTGATATGTCAGCAAGTGAAAGTTGAACATTAAGTTCTGTTTGGGTTATTATAGCCATTTATGATTCCTGAATGAAAAATGGGAGAGTGTTATGATAAATTCTTATTAGGACTACTATTATCTCCAAGAAGAAAATACTCGATTTGGATGATTATTGACAGACTAACGAAATCAACTCATTTTATTCCGGTCAGAACAAATTATTCGCTTGAAAAGCTAGCTGAGCTATATGCATCTAAGATTGTCAAATTGCACAGACTACCGTCGTCCATTATCTTTGATCGAGACCTGAGATTTACCTTCAGACTTTGGGGTAAGCTTCACGAGCTCTTAGTACTAAACTTAACTTCAGTACGACATTTCATCCACATACAGATGGTTAGTCAGAATGGTTAATTTAAATTTTGGAAGACATGTTGCAAAGTTGTATTATCGAGTTTGAATGCAGTAGGGAAAAATATTTACCGTTGATTGAGTTCGCCTATTATAACAATTATTAGTCTAGTATTAAAATGACATCGTTTGAAGCTTTATACAAACGAAAATGAAGAACTCCGTTATACTGTTCAGAGTTAAGCAAAAGAAAGTGGAGACAAATTTGATTTTGGAAACTAAAGATAATGTTCGTATTATTCATAATTGTTTGAATGCTGCCACTAATCATCAGAAATTGTATGCAAATTTGAGAAGAAGAGATATCAAATTTCAAATTAGCGACAAAATGTTTCTAATAGTTTCTCTATGGAGAAAAGTGTTACAGTTTGGCAAAAAAGGAAAACTTAATCCGTGGTTTATCGGGCCGTATGAAATTGTCAAGAGAATTGGTCCTGTAGCTTACAAGTTGGCATTACCTCCTGAACTTGTAAAGATACATAAATTTTTTCACATTTTGATGCTAAGGTTGTATAGGTCAGATCCTTCACATGTGATTTCTTTCAATGAGATTGAATTATAGCTTGATCTGTCGTATCTAGACGAGCTGGTGTTGATATTAGCTTGAGAGGTAAAAAACTTCGTAACAAACAGGTATCATTAGTAAAATTTCTTTAGCACCGACATGGTAATGAGGAAGATACATGGGAAACAGAAGAATCGATGAAGTCTCAATACCTGAACCTATTCTCAGGTAAAAATTTCGAGGATGGAATTTCCTAAATGGGAGAGAGTTGTAACAAACTGTTTTCAGTGGTACTGGAAATTGGTGATTTTAGAATCCCATTTTTCAATGGTCGAGTTAGTAAATATTAATAAAAATATTATTTATTAATATTTACAAGTCATTTATAGTGTTAAAATGATTTTTGGTGCAGTAATTTTGTTGATTGGTTAGTTATTATGGTGCAAGGACTAAATCATAAAAACTACAGCAGTTAATCGCTAATAGTTTATATGGGCTAAATGGGTCTACAACCAAAATTTAATGATTTGAATGGAAATTATGCCATAATGGATTAGAGTCGGACGATTAGTGCTTAAAGATTTGTGAATTATATGGTAAAAGTTTAGTTAAAAATTAAATTAAGGTAAAATAAAACATAAAAACATTTGGGCATCATCTTCTTTATTGTTTTATTCATTGTTTCTTCAACCTAGAAACTTAAGAAAGCCATTTTTCTCAAGCTTTAGGTTCAACATTTGCATGTGAGTATTCTCGAAGCCCGTTTTTCATATGTTTTTTAGATCGTTGTAGCTTACTCTAGCTAGCCCAGGGACTATTTCGTAATACTGGCAAAGTTTTGAAAATTTATCATTAATTTTTAAATATTTTTGGATTTTAATGGTTGGGTTTGAAGGTTTATTACGAAATTGGACTATTTTGTAAAATGAATTTGGTTGGTTTTGAACTTAGGGACTAAAATGTTAATGTGTTGAAATTGACATAAAATTGCTATAAATTTAGATGCTTGAGAGATGTAAAGGGATGAGAATGAATTCAATTTTAAAGTTTGGGGCTTAATTGTGAAAAATATGCTTGTTACAGTTTTAGGGACTAAATTGAATAAAATGCAAAAATTTAGAAAAATTGTGAAAAATGATAATAGGAGGTCATATGCATTACATAAAATTTTATAAGGTGCTTAGAACTGATAATTTGAAATGAATTACCGCATAGATCAAGAAACGAATCAACTAGTAGATAACCGAGAAAAAGGAAAAATAATAGATTAGCCCCTGACAATTCTTCTATTTTTTGTTATCCTCTGGTAAGTTCATATGGTATAGTTCTATGAATTTCCAAAATATTAATGTTTGAATTGTATAATTGGAATGTTTGGATGTAAACTCAAATGTTGTAATTAATACAAAGGTGAGAAAAATGACTTAATTGAAAAGTGATATACTATTACATATATTGAGATCAGATGAACATGAAATAGGATACAATTGGCATGCCAACAGGGTTATTTGTGCACTATACATGTTTTATATGAGATGATGGTTGATGATATGTTTATATGTTCACTAAATGTACCGGAAACCAGCATTTGTTACAGATTATCGAGTTATATTTACAATGCTTCAGACATGTTTTTGGGGGAGGATGTGTAGCCTACAAGTTTGGCACTTAGATAAATAGATCCATTTATCCTCGCCCAGAAGTTTGGCACTTCACTTCATTCAAATAATGGGTTCTTTCCTTGAATTTGTTGTGATACAATAAGTTTTTTTATTGTAATTGTATTTAAGCAAAAAAAAATGGATAACAATGGAATTAATAAGATAGGAGGCGGTCCGCAAATTTTAACTTATTCTATTTCTATGGTTTTATTTGAGAATTTCATGTCTTTTTTTTTCCAATTTTTTCTAATTTCATGTTTTGATTGCCTAGTCCAATTCCATTTTTTTATTCCGATTGTATCTATATATTCTATTTTTTTTGGGTTGCTAACTCAACGATAGAGTACTCGACTTTAAGTGCGACTCACATCTTTTACATATTTGTGTGAAGAAAGGGATTCGTTTAGACCATCGGTAGAGTTTGTAAGACCACGACTGATTCTGAAAGGAGTGGATGGAAAAAATAGCATGTCGTATCATGGATAATTCTAATAATCCTTTTTTTTTCCGGATCATTCCAAAAAAACTATTTTTGAATATTTGGTGCGGAACAAAAAAATGAATTGAATTCAAAGTTGAGTTGAGTAAATAAATGGATAGAGCTCTATGGCCCCAATTATAGGGAAAAAAAGTAACGAGCTTCTGTTCTCAATTTGAATGATTACCTGATCTATTTAAACGTTAAAAATAAATTAATGCCTAATGTGGTAAAGGTTTTTCTCATGAGTGAATTATCGATTTTTTATGAGTCCTAATTATTATTATTAGGCATTCCATTTTATGGTTTAGCAATGAATGTGTAGAAGAAGCAATATGTTAATAAAGAAAATATTTTTTTTCCAAAATCAAAAGAGCAATTGGGTTGAAAAAAATAAAGGATTTCTAACCGTCTTTTTCTCTTATAACTAACATAAATCAATTAGATCCATTTGTTAAAAAATAGGACAAATATGTAATTTTTTTTGAAAATTATCTAATACAAAATAAGTTTTCGACATGAGGTTGATCGGTTAATTTAATAAGAAATGGGGGTTAGTGCTCGATTTTGTTGGTCCCATCCAATTCAAGTGCATTCAGTTGGATTGTTTCCTTATTTAATGAAGGAATTTTTAAGTTCAACTAACCTATTTTCAAAATAGGAAGTGGATAAATAAAAATTTTGAGAAGTGCACTGGCGTGTTTCTAGAGGGATGTTAGCCTATGGGCTTGACATTCACTACCCAGGTGTGTTCTTGGATGGTTAAGCTCGTTGACCATTTTGACATGTTGTGGGTGGATAACTGAGTATACGTATTTGTTCCTAATAATTCGTCGGGTTGAATTCTTGTTGTTAATAGATATGTTGACTACTAACCAAGTATAATGTTGTAAAGCATAAATGAATGAATTGAAATTTGTTTGTGTTTATTGATATAATGACTGGAAATGGTGTTGGATCAACTTGCATAGTATGGAAGGTTATATAACTTGATTGTGATGAACTCACCTATTGATATGAATTGTGGTAACATGGTAAAATGTTTAGTTAAATGTTTTGTTATGTAAACGTGGAAATTGATGTATGTTATAATTTTTCAACCTTATGAACTTACTAACCTTAATTGAAGGTTACTCTGTTTTGTTTCCCATTTCCTTGTAGTTATCATTTGTGGAACTCGATGATTGAATTAACTTGAAGATCACACTATCCAACCACCGTTTAGTAGACCTTGAAAACATTTTATTTCGTTTATGTGGCATGTAGTAGGAGTTCAATTGTTTATAATTATTTTGTAATAATAGAGTGTTTCGTGTTTATACATGATATGTGGGCGTGTTGGCAAGTTAATGTGTTTGATAATGACATGAATTAGTAGCGTTGAATGTGATTATTATATTTGATATGTGATGGAATCATATAGGTAATTAGTAAGCTAGATTGTGTTTCATATGTAAATGATTGAAAATGTGTGATTTTGTTGGTGGCTATGGTATAACATTTTGATGATTTGTTTGGCCATTATAAGTATATTTGTAACACCCCTAACCTGTATCCGTCTTCGGAATAGGGTTACAGAGTATTACCATACAAACAAAATATTTAAGCATTCATTTCATACAGCATTGCAAACATAATCCAATTACATTCAATCACATACATAATGTCCCTTAATCGAGCCCTCGAGGCCCTAGAAATACTTCAGAAAACAATCAAAAAATTCATGAAAAAAGTTAGAAAATTTGGTCTGCAAGGGTCACAAGCCTGTGTCTCAGGCCATGTAACAATTGAAATAAGGACACACGACCACATCCCAACTCGTGTCCTCACTCGTGTAAGTCTCTAATTTGGGTCATATGGCCAAGCCACATGCTCGTGTGCCAGGCCGTGTAACAGTTTGACTTGCATGCTTTAAAACTTGTAAGCGACACACAGCTGTGTCGCCTGGCCATGTGTCACACATGGTTGAGTCACACACCTATGTGGACATGAATTTGCCTAAAAACAAGCCATTTCAATCACCAATTCAAGCAATCATCTAAAGGCCTTTATAAAACCTATTCAAAGCATCAAAATATGACCAAATCCAACATGAAATGACCGATTCAAAAGTTCAAAACCATTCAACCAATATGCCATACAAGGCATCTCAAATACAAACATACAAACCTACCTAAACATGCACACATTTAAAACATGTACATCTAGTTCAATATCATCTTAAAACATACCATAATTATGAGCATAAGCAATTCAACATAAACATACCATTTTAATGCCCTAAAAACAACCAAGCAATGTGTCCTTCATAGACACCGCATTTATGTCCAAAAATCAATAAATAAAACATGACCACATTGATCCATTCCTTGCATGTCAACTTAATTCAATCATAAACCAAAACATACAACAAGTTTTCACCTTCACACTATTCTAATTATGCCAAAAAGATGCCTATTTACAAGCTTGATAAAATACCTAATAACTTAGTTTTGTATATTGTCATATTGTACCAAAACAAGCTATATAGCCACATATACATGCCACTACCCTAAAAGACACAAGAACTACCGACATCGATGGATAGGGTGAGTTGAAAGTTTGATCTGTCCAAATGTCAGCAATAACGATCTACAAAACAATCCACAAGAACGAATAAGTTTATAAAACTTAGTAAAGACATAGTATAGCATTTAATCTAACAGGAATTTAATACAACTCATATATTTCTCGATTCAAAGTTATCAGAGTGTAAACAGGGGCACATATATGTAATTTAGAGGTATCGAAGTCCCAACAAGGGCATGTATGTGAAATTCAGCGGTACCGAAGTACAAACAGGGGCACGTATGTGCAATTCATAAAATAATTAACTATAAAAATTTAATTACATAGCTATAATGTGAAAATACAAGTAGAAATTCAATTACATATTGAAATACTATGAACTTACCTTGATGACTAGAGCGTAGAAATATGATTGAGCTAATCTGTGATTTTTGCCTTTTCTCGATTTAGATTCGGTTGAGATTTATCTTGATCTAAATAAATAAATATATTCAAGTAAGTGTTTCAATCAATCTCAAACATTAAATTCAATCCATAATTCACATTTATGCATATTTACCTTTTGGCCCTAAAAATTTTAACTTTTTACAATTTAGTCCTTAAGCTCATAAATTGAAATTTAAGCATTTTAATCGTCATCTCATGCTAGTTGAATTCACTAGGGACCTATATCAATTCAACAAACCATCACTTCACAATTTCACCATGAAATTTTATCATTTTTACAAATAAGTCCTTAAATGTTATTTTTATCAAAAGTCACTTTACAAAACTTGTTTATTTATTAACAAGGACTCATAATCTACCTTCAAACATCAATAATCATGCAAGTAAGCTCATGAAAAAACCATAAACCTTTAACAATTTTACAAACTGATCCCCGGGCTAGCTAGATAAAGCTACAACGATATTGAAAACATAAAAATCATTAGAAACGAGACAAAATTACACTTACATGCTAAGGAAGAACTTAGCCAAATGAAAAAAACCCTAATTATGACTATTTTCACTTTAATATTTCGGTGGAGAAGATGAATTAAAAGATGATACCTATGTTTTCTTTATTTTTTTATGTTACTTTTTCTAATTACAAAATTAACCTTGGCTTTTAACATTAAAATTACTTAATCTTATTTCTATCTTTGTCCACTTACACTATAAATAGTCTAATTACCATCAAGGTCCACTCACATTTAAATTTCATAGCAATTAAACTCCTTTTATTAATAGAACTCTACTTTTACACCTTTTACGAATTAGTCATTTTTATATAATTAAACATGAAAACGTTGAAATTTCTTAACGATTTTCTAAAATAATAATAAAATAATAAAATAATAAAATAATAAATAAAAATAATTTACTTGTCATATTTGTGGTCCCAAAACCACTGTTTTGATTTCACTAAAAACGAGCTGTTACAATAATTTGTGAGTTTATGTTGTTGTCAAATGATATGTTAATAGGTTGGCATTATAGCCAAATTTAAGGTGATAGAAATTTGTACTTGGATTGGTTAGGCACATGCATGACTAAGTTCTAGTTTGGTAGGAATTGGGGTTGAATTTTGGTAATGACTTATGTTTGTGATTGTGTCTTATGGCATATTTATTAGGACTAGAAAAAATGACATCTTTTGGCATGTTTTGGTGCATTTTGAACAGGTCTAAGGATTGGCTATGTGCATACTTATGGTGTATATGAGAATTTGGTTTTGGAACTTGCATTATATTGTACCTTTTTGGCTCGCACGGGCTAATACACAGTTATGTTTCATAAATGGGCGTGTGACATGGCCGTGTGCTTTGTTTTGATTGGGAAGCTTTAGGTAAACACGCCCGTGTGGTACTATTAATTTGGTTTTTAAATTTTAGCACATAGTCTTAGTTTGTTACACAATTTAGGAACATGGTCGTGTGACTTTAAATTGAAATTTGAATCTAGGTTCACACGGTATTAGTTTGTTACACGACCTGGCGACACGGCCGTGTGACCTCAGCTTTACACGGCTTCATTTTGTTACACGATTTGGGAACACAATTGTGTGGCTCAGGCACACACAGTCACAGTCTGTCACATGGTTTTGATACACGGTTGTGTGACCCTTATGTTTTTTTTATTTTTCCCACTTTTTGCTAAGTTTTCAATTAGGACCCTATTTGATTTTGGTTAGTTTGAAAGCTTTTTTAAGCTTTATTTAAGCTCTAAATTGTATGAAAATCATGTTTTCTTTGAATTTTTGAGATATAATGAATGATTTATTGAATCTTTGAATTAAATTCACATGTTTCTATTCTATTTATTACTGTAGCATTTCATAATCTAATTCTGGAAACGCTGACGGGTGAGGGCTGTTATAGGAGTACGTATTCTCAATATGGTGGTGACATGGAGATTTTGGGATGTTAAAAAGGAAAGGGTAAAAATAAGGCTAACCTTCGGCCTTTTAGGTTTTCGAGTAATGAGGATTCTTTTTGGTGTACAATTGGTGCTAACGAGCTTCACGAATTGCTATTGTGCTAATGAGCTTCACTAGTTTCAAGTTTGAGGTTAACATTCCAAACTACGAGAATGAGTTAAGCACTGTGATAGAGCCAGGGCATGGCGGGGGAAGACCAGACTTTTATTTTCCCCTTTATGCTTTGGAGGTGGGATTCTGTTTGTCGACGAATGACTTCATCTACAAGGTTCTGAGGTATTATGGGATTGTCCCTTGGCAACTCTTCGGTGAGTCGTGGTGGATCTTTGTGGGGTTTCAAATTTTATGTCGTGACAGGGATATGGTGTCTTCCTCAAGGTGTTCTAGAATTGTCTTTACATGTCACCCTTATATCAGGAGCGACTACTTGTGATGGTCAACTTTTTAAGGTTCAAGGGTCAAAGATTGACCACCTACTGTATGGGAAGGCCAACAATCTTGGGTTGGATAGAGGGAAATATGTGATAGTGTCACAGGGTTAGAACTTTCGTCTTGCAATCTATGTGGCCTTATGAAATTTCTTGGTTTTAAATTTGCCTAAGTCAACCTAACTCTCGCAAAAGTGAGAATTCTCGCAGAAATTCTCTAAGGCACCAAAAATTAAGCGAAAATAATTCAAATACAAAAGAGCTTGAAAGAATAGGAAATGCTACAAGAAAGCAAAAAAACATTCTAAGTGTTTGAGTAAATGCTCTTAATTAGTATTCACTTAATAAGGAATAAAATACCATGAATTATTACAAATGAGAGGGAAGACCTCCATTTATAGTTGAGCTCTCCCAAAACCAACGGTACAAATTAAGTTACATTGACAATCAAGATTAAACCCTATGTAGAATTGAGATTCTTAAGAGATTGACTTAATACTTTAAGATTACAAAAAAAGATCTTGTTAGATTACAAATCTTCTAATATTACTTTTCATATTTACCAAGGTAGCCCTAATTTTCCATAAGTGCTTCACTGGGCCACCAAGGTTTTAGATAGATGGACATCTCCACATGTTTCGAAAATCGGGCTACTTTAAATGGGTCAAATGAGCCCCATTTAATCGATTGACCTTTATGGGGTGTTCTTTGCACTTTCTTCATGGACTTTGATCCATGGCCTCCATGGCCTATGACATTCTCCCCCAACCATTTTCACAATGGCATTGGTTTGATTCGCCTTAGAATTTTTTGACGTATTGGTCGTTTCCCGACTAGTCTCTCTATCGGGTAGTCCTACCCCTCAGAACTTTTTCTTGGCTTCTGTCATCACCTAAGTCGAACCATTTCACTCGTTAGTATATCTCCTTCGCAAGAGCTCGGTGCTCTTACTTGCCCCCATTTTTACTTGCCTTAATCAGGATTCACTTGATCCGCACAACTAGGCTTCGAAGTGCCTATATTAAACACTAGGTTAATCCTGAGTATTTCCACTAAGTTCAGTTTGTAAGTCTTTTGGCTTACCCATTTAGAATTCTAAAAGGGCCCTTGTGTCTTTGCCAAGTCAATGGCAAGTCCAAATGGAAAACACTAGACAAGTGTTTGAGATGTACCTTACTCGTTGCATTTACTCATCTCAACTGACTAGTTTGCATAATCATTTTACCCTCAAAGTTTGATGCACAACTCATCTATCTCACAAGTGTTAGCTCTACTGATGACTTAACATGATTCATATTTGTTTGTCGTGCCTCTAGCATTTCCAAGGAGATTTTTGTGGCGCTTCACTCTACCAAGTAAATGTTCCCTCCATACAAAACATCCTTTACTGGTTGGATTTTTGACAATAACTTGGTCCAAATATTTATGTCTTGATTTACCGACACAACACATCATGGTTACGGATCATTAAAGATATGAATGTAATTGGAAAAAGGAAAAAGATACATCTTAATTCGATCAAGAAAGTTCAAGCCTAGAACAAGGTCGTAATCATCTAAGTGGATTTCCTCAAAATCTTCATAGCCCTTCCACTCATTAATTTTTATCTTCACTCCTCGTGTTCCTTCTACAGTTAGGCCTCTTCAAAATTTACTGTCTTGATCTTCTTAGTCGATTTTATAATTGAAAGACCAAGTTTGCCCAGAGCTTTCTCCGATATGAACAAGTCTGATGCTTTCATATCAATAAGAAAATTTCTTCTTCAGTCTGTGATGTTAGTTTCCACAAACATCAACCCTATCTGCTTATTATTCCTTTTCATAGGAGTGAGTATCATTGATCAAAGCTTTGATAGCCTTACCTCCTTAGGCTTCGTTTCCTCTTTACTAATTGTGGGCAGCTTAGATCACTTTGGACAACCACTGCATCCTATGTGGACCACTGCATAAGAAGCACTCCACTAACTTTTTATCACTTTCTTTGCCTCTCTTGCCTTCAACATCACACACGATCGAACCCAGCCTCATTGGCATTTTTTGATCTGCCGTAATTTGACGTGTCAACTTAGGCTTCCTATTACACTTTACGAGCTTATTTTTGAGTAATTTATATGTTTTTGGCTTTAATAAATGAAATGTTCTGTTTTTACTACTTTTAGGACCTAAAATGGCCAAACGTGCCATCAAGGACTTAATGGTTTATTGAGTGTTGTAAGGATTCATTAGAGGTTTGAATGTGAGCGAAAACATCGCCTAAAAGAAGGGTATAGTGATACCCTGAAAGATGTTGAATTGGAGAGGATCAAGGCCCTTCAAAGTGATATCACGATATCCAAGCATGTGTATCGCGATATCCAACTCCCAATGAATCCCCCAAGTCAAGACTGATGAGGATATTGTGCTACCAGACCATGGGTATCGCGATATCCTTGATGAGGTAGAAAAAAAATGACTACAAGGGCAGTCCATGTCCAACATGTCCGCCAACCAAAATTAGATGTCTAGGGGCAATTTGATCCAAAATTTTGGGTTGTAATTAGATGTTAAAAGCCAATTTTGGCTGAGAAAAAGTGTGTAGTGTAGAGAGAGCTTTTTAGTTTAGAGTTTATTCCATCTTCTAGTTTAGGTTTAGGGTAGTTTTCTTCTCCATCGCTGTAGGTTTTTTTTTGTAACTTTTTTTTATTTTTTTTGCATTTGTTTAGTTAGTTAAGACGGTTTTTACTGTAGCTTAGGTTCATTTATTTGTTTAGCACCTTAAACTCTTTTGTAATCACATTTTAATCCTCGTTTAATATCAATCAATTTTCCTTTCTTCTCACTTGTTAAAAATCATAGCTTTAATATTTTTATTCATCTATCTTACTTTCATTGTTGTACTATCCAAGCTTTTGCAAGAAAGCTTGAGTTTTTAGTCACTTCTCTTTAAGTTTAAGTTAATTCTTTTATTGCTTGAATTTTTTGCTTGTTGTTGGCTTAAAAATGAGTAGGAGTAGCTAAATCTTAAGTGATTTGTAACCTTCCCAACCTGGACAAGAAGTTATGACCAGATTTTGAAGGTCACATCAACCACCGAAATGACCAAGAAGAATCAAACGCACTCTTAGAAACTTAGTTTAAAAACATTCACTTATTTTCGAAAAACCGTAGTGAGCATCTCTTTCTACCAAGTTTGTTTAAAATTTCAATTAAAGAGATTCTCATTAAATTTAAAAATATGTTACATATTTGACCATTAGTTGCTATTCAGAGTTTCCAAAAAAACTAGTTTTGCAGTGGAGAAATCAATGTTCACAATTTGTTACTAAAACCATAATTACTAACTTTAATGACCAATTACTAATTCAACCAGTTATTTAACCTATCCAATTCTTAACATTCATTCATGTAATAACTAGATATATCTTAAAATCCAATCCTATGCCACAGTTCGTAAAATTAATTATTACAAACCAAATAAATAAAAACATAAAGTTAAATACTTTATTTAATAAAATTGAGACGAGACCTCCAAATTGCTGAATCCAAGCGTTAACCTTGCGGATTACCAGAAAAATGTTAAACTAATGGGATGAGTTTTAAAAAGTGTAGTGTGAGTCTTAATAAAAGGAAATTAGAGTATGCATAACTTTTCAATCATACAAGAAACTAGTTTAACGAATGAACACAAAAGCTTAACAGATTATCGATAATTACAATAGTACATAGAATTCATAGAATCATGGTGCTTCCAACTGTTATACAAATGCATGCTCGAGAATGAAATTGCAATAAGGTCCTACCCATCATCCGCTACACACCATGAGTTCCCAGAACCCTTCTATGGAATCACCCAAAACAATTAGGAGTCATAGCTTAGTGTGAATAAACCACCAATATGAATTTGCAAATAAGCTGCCGGAAATGTGGACGAGCCACCAAAAATGCAGATAAATTGCCAATAAATTGTGGTAAACTGCCAGTAATGTAGGAAAGCTGCCAATGATGTGGTCAAGCCACCAATATCCAATACCTCCTACAATACTCTGATATAGTGCACTGAAAACAATATTGCGGATTTTAAATGCCACAAAAAATCCATGGAACTCCTGTGTCACCTATCCATCCCAATTCCCATGCAATACAATATGATATGCCATGAATGAAACACAATCATGCATGACAGAAACAGTTATAGTGCAGAACAATGTCATGTTTAACACGCTTTAGGTAACAGTTTCATTGTATGACTTGCACACTTTCAATCAATCAATCAATGCCATCAATGGTATGTAACAAACAAACAATGTACAATACAGTTAAGACATACTTAATATGCGATTCGAGCAGTGTCACAAAGAGTCGCATGTAATACTTGCATCCAATGAACAATAACAAATTTAGTAATATACAATACAATGCATGTCACAGTAATGTATATAATCAACCTGAATAAAGGCAACCCATCCAACAATCACATATGATGATTTTGCATTCAGGCAATCCCAAAAAGGCCTTTGACATTCGAGCAAATTACTTGCTACGTACCTTGCTTGACATTTCTCTAATTTGATTTTAGGCCATTCGACCATGCACCAACCAACAAGCTTAATTTATTAATTATTAACACATAATATCAGTTACAAATAGTGCACACAAAGGTAAGATCCGCACTTCACATTCGACATGCATCAAAAAGAAATATACGTGTATTCGGTTTCCTCCTTGAAGGGTACACACAAAATTTGGCCCAACACCACACAAAAGCATCAATCAGATAACTTTCAAAGACATATCATCATTCGACCAAATAAAACAAGAAGTACTCACATACACAACTCACCTTTAATTAAGTCCCACACCTAAATTACGCAAGTCCATAATGCCAATTATAAATCTATAATTTCCCACGACTCAAAATCAAACGATTATTATTTTGCTACTAAATGAAAATGCGAATTAGGTTTGTTGTCACTATTGATTTGAGGAGTTTAGATTCAATCCTTCAACATAAGAATCTTCAAAAATCATTAAGGTAACACGACTATGGAATTAATGAAAATTAGTCAAAACAAAACATAATCGAGGAGAAAAAGGACACAAAATTTAACTAAAAAATAGTACTTACACTTCCTGAATACTAGATCTGTGATGACGATTTAAACGAAATCGAATGCACACTAAAATGAAAAGGTGAGGGCTGTTTAGAAAGGAAAAAGTGAAGAAAATGGCATCAAGGATGTGCAGCTAATGGAAAGAAAAAAATAGCCAAAATAATGGTGCTCTAAGGGCAGCAACACCTCTAAAGGTGGTAATAGAGGGATCGATTTAGGATCAGCACAAGGAAGGATTTTTTTGAAAAAGGGGGTGACTTTTAGAGGCTGGAAATAATAAAATGGTTGTAAAAATAGAAGCAAAATCAACAAGCAAAGAGAAATAAAATTGATGGAAAAAAGAACAAACAGGTACCACAACAAGTGGAGAAGAGGGGGCGACAATAGAGGTTTAATGGCAACAAGGAGAGACTGATTTTGGGCAAAAAATAGGAGGGTTTTAAGGAAGCAAAGGAATGATTTAATAATTAAAAAATCAGTAATATGACTAGGAAAATGGCAACAAAAGTAATAGGCAAAGTGACGACACAACAGTGGTGAGAGACTCAATATTTGGGGCAGCACAAGGAAGAAGAAATGAGAAAAATTGAGAAAGAATAAGAGATGGAGAGGAGAGAGACAACAAAGAGAGGGAAAAGAGTAAAAAATAAAATAAAACAAACTAAGTAGAAAACCTCAACAAAAAATTAATTTTAATGTTTTTTTTAACATACTGAAAGCCTTTTTGATAAATCAGATAAAATATTTTTGTTAATCTCTTTTCATGTTCGCGATGTGAAGACAATCGTGATGAATATTATAATAGATTGTTGTGTTTATTTCATATCTCGCATGATTTGATTATGAAGCTAATTTATTTGTTATGTAATTATTTATCTAAAATTGGTTGTTTATTCATGGGTACTTAGTATATTAGGGAGTGACGCCTCTAATAGAATATCGAGACAGGTGAGACCGGAAGAGTATCCTTTTGTGTATAACTTCTATCGAGCGGAGAGCTTGGGGAGATATTTGTATGCCTAAAAACAGATGGAAAGGTGACTTAAGTGATAATCCTTAGT
Source organism: Gossypium hirsutum (assembly GCF_007990345.1). Lineage (NCBI taxonomy): Eukaryota > Viridiplantae > Streptophyta > Magnoliopsida > Malvales > Malvaceae > Gossypium > Gossypium hirsutum. The sequence goes on from NC_053437.1 coordinate 49,673,816, forward strand.
GAGGATGAGCCGGAAGGGTAGTTGTAGCTAAGGGTGATGAATAACTCAATCTAGGATAATTAATTATTTAATTAGATAATTAGGGATTTAATCGATCATAGGCTAGAGGTTCGCATTGTCAACACTAGGAATAGGAAAGTCTATTAGGTTAATTTAGGCTGGCTAATTTAATTAGTTTAATTAAGATATTAATTTGGATTCGCACTACTAATTTGTGACTTGATTAGATTAGTAAGTATTTTCTGTGATTGATTCAATATTAATTTCTCCAATCTGCAATCCCTTGGGTATGATCCTCAGAATACTTACCAGTTTTCCATTGCAATATATACTATATTTCAATTTGACCCATACGCTTGCGGACACCATCAATTTAATTTAATATATTTTTTGGTGTGATATTTAACTATAAATAATAACACATTTATAGGCGGTCAACGATGTCTTAAATTCACTTAAAGAAATTGATCTTCCACAATGTGAATCTTGCTTGGAAGGTAAGATGACCAAGTGATCTTTTAATGTAAAAGGAACAAGGGTCGTCAACCCCTAGAACTTGTGCGTACTGATGTATGTGACCCCATTAGCATCAGTGCAAAAGGTGGTTACAAGTATTATGTAACCTTCATTGATGATTATTCCAGATATGGGTATGTATACCTTATGCATCGCAAGAGTGAAACCTTTGATAAATTCAAGGAGTTTCGTGTAGAAGTGGAGAAACAACTAGGTTTACTCATAAATACACTTTGGTTTGATCAAGGTGAGGAATATTTATCTGATGAGTTCTTAAGGTACCTCATAAAGAATGAGATTCTATCCTATTTGACCACATCGAACACTCCACAACAAAAAGAAAAAGGAATTGAACATTGTTAGACATGGTACGCTTGATGTTAAGTTATTCGAAGATGTCAATCTCTTTTTGGGGATATGTGATACAAATAAATTGCTATATTCTGAATAATGTGATCGATTAATAAAAAATTCATTAATTATATTAAAATACTTTGTATGATTGTCCTTACATGGTTTTTGCACACAAGGCAAAATGGAAGAAAATGTTGCTCATTCGTTGTCCAATATTTAAACTACTACTAAGTGGTATTACGTCGTCGGATTGTGATATAGAAAGACAACTTATATTAATATACGGACCTAAACATATCCTTAGTCTAATTGGAAATGAGCAAACCAATTGAAAGACTAATATGTCATTTATCAAGTCCAATTTGGGAGATGTTTTGTCTTGGGCGTCAGAGCGGATGACTCCCAGAAGATAGAGACATAAATGTAACTGATTGCATTGACAGTACATCGAACTGGAATCAAGAAAAATAGATCTTGAATTCGTTTATGGATTTATTCACTTTTGACATTTGTAGTGTGACATACTTAAATCCTGAGTGGATGACGAACTATGTATGTGTGACTCGTACATTTTGATGTAAGTAAAAACCTGAGTTTGAATAGATAAGGAACCGAAAGCTGGTGCGTTAGGCGTACGACTTCTATAGTATGTAGCGTCATTCACAACAGTGAAATTCATAGCTCGAGACATGGGTAAATGATATCCTTTCATTGGTATTACATGGTTGATGAAAAGTAAACGTGGTCACGGGTCATTCGTCTTTGTGATGTAATGGTTACTTTTTTATAGTAATTAACTTTTCATGAAGGAATATGTAATGGTTACCATGAGATAAGATAAGATCATATTGGGAGAAAAAATATTATCCCAAGGAGATTAAGGATATCTTATGAGGGTAACACACTTATGACAAGGTCATTGGATGAGCAGTGATCGAGTTGCTTTCGTAATGATATCCCATTGGGGAGAGCTTAGTCATGATACTATAGTGGAATGACTTTGTGACTAAATAAGTTTATAATTAATAGGCGAAAAATCTGGAACTTAACTAGAAATAATTTGAGCCTCAATTGCATATGTCCAAACGATCCCTTCGGTAGCTCGTTGAAACCATAAATGAATTGTTTATTGAATGAAGTGAATAAAAACAAATAGAAATGGTGAAATAGAGAAATAGGAAATATCTAGAAATGATTATGGTTTTCTTCAGAATGAAAATGAAAAATTTGGAAATGAATGTGGTTTTCTCAAAAAATGAAAATGAAAATGACCAAAAAATTGAATTTATGTTTTTTGAATTAAATGAAGTTTGAAAATGAAAATAAATCATTTGGTCATAGTGAACCATTGGATGCAAAAAATAGTAAATATATTTTCTCATAGATTCTTTTACGGTAAAGTCATCATGATTTTAAGAAAATTAGAGTTGGGTTGAGAAAATTATTCAATTGGAAACATATTGAAGTTTATTTTTGAGAAATAAAAGAACAAATATTGGGTTGGATCAAATTATAACGTATTGGGTTAAAAGCCTGGGAAGTACTTGTAATTGGACCAGATATGAAAGAGGTCTAATAGCCTCTTATTTAATAAGGGGGACGACAAACCCTAGTAAAATTAACTAGGGTTGTCACCTCCTACAACCTAGTTGAAATATGGAAGAAGTCCAATAGCTCCTTATTTAATAAGGGGGATGACAAACCCTAGTATAATTAACTAGGGTTGTCACCTTTTACAACCTAGTTGAACTAGGATTTCATTTTTCTAGTTGAAATAAACTTCTATAATTCAACAATGATTCTACTTTCTCTCCCTATAAATAGATGTCACCAGTAGGGCTATTTACACAACTTTCAGATATCGTTATTCTCCCGAAAAATAGAAAAAAAATTAATCCTCTAAGAATTAAATATATTTTCTGAAATAATGATTTTACCGGTTTTTGTTTAAGAAGAGAATTTTTGTTTTCACCCCAAACAAAAGAAAATTATTTATAAGTTTTGTGTTTGATTCGAATCATTTGATCCAAAACTCAAAGTAATTTGTTGTACAATAATAGCGAAAAAGATCAATTGGTTGAATGTCAGGAACGACAAGAATTTGTCTTTTTGAATACATAGGTACGATTTCAGTCTAGGATTTATTGCTATAAATATCACAAATCAGGTCGGTTTTTAAAATTTTTATTTTTAGTTGTGCAAGAAAACTATTTTCGAATCAAATTTTTTTCCAACACTTTAAACACGAGAATCGAGAAGCTCAAGCGAGAGCTTGTTGTGTTTTGAGTTGTCGTGGGTAGAAGAGTGTTGTGTGCAACACTCAATCGCAAGATAGATTTCCCGAAGTCAAAAGAGTTTATGAGGACAATGTAAGCAAGCGATGTGGAAAACTTATGCGAAGAGTATTAAAGTTTGGGTCAATGATACTAACTTATGCGAAGAGGAATAGCAAGCAAGTAGGATTGATGTTTTGTGGACATCAACATCGCAGGTCAGAGAATGAGTGATCTTGTTGATATGGGAGCATCAACAGTGCAGGCCAGAGAATGAGTGATCTTGTTGATATGGGAGCATCAACAGCGTAGGCCAGAGAATGAGTGATCTTGTTGATATGGGAGCATCAGACTTGTTCATATCGGAGAAAGTTGTGGGCAAACTTGGTTTCCCAATTATAAAATCGAATAAGAAGATCAATATGGTAAATTTTGAAGAGGTCCCAACTATAAGAGTATCATGAGGACTAGAACTACAAATTGGCGAGTGGAAGGGTAATGAAGATTTTGAGGTAATCCACTTAGATGATTACAATTCTATTCTTGGCTTGAACTTCCTTGACGAAATTAAGGTGTGTCCTTTTCCTTTAGTTGATTGTATTCATATCTTTGATGATCGAAATATACAAACTTTTTCAGCACCTTTTGAGCTCTAATTCATGCAGTTTCGTAGTATTTTTTGTCAAAATTTAGATTTTAATTATAAAATAATTAAATTACACTCAAATTATGAAATTTTGAATTTCAATTACTTTTATAATAAATTTACACAAATTTGGTTTATTTTCGGCAGTTTTGCACAAAGGATGAAAATCGACTCGGCAATCACCTTAAGAAGCTTGAACTGTTGAGGCAACTTTTGTATCAAGTGACCCAAGAGTATGACCGATCATTTTTTCTAGCCATGGATGGTCCAATAATAATTATTGGAAACATTTTATAATTAATTTTGATCCAACACAAATTGGGTTAAAATTAATTACAAGCCTATTGAAGAGAAATGAGTCCAATTGTGCTAAATGAAGAGGACTTTGCAATTGTACCCCATAATTTCAAATTTAGCTCTAATCCAAAATTTTCTCCCTATTTCTCAATTCTACCCCATAATTTCAAATTTTAAAAATTTGGTTCCTATTGTACAAAATCATTAATTGACATTGGAATAAAGTAATTTATCAATTCCTAATATATAATCTATCAAATTAAACATCAAAAGTCCAACAATGGTAACATCCAAAATCTTTGATAGCATTTAAAATTACATTGATCGGGTAGTTCTAGATACTGGAATTCTAAAAACATAAAAGTTACAAGAAATAGAATAAATTGACTAACCAATTTAAGCTTAAAACCTTAAAGCTCCTATGGCCGTTCATGAGTTCTTCTCCCCATTTAGCTTTTGAAAGTTTGCATGAAAAGAGGATGAAAGTTTCTCTTTCATTCCACTCCCATCATCTTTTCTTTCATTTTTTTATTATTTTAATAAAATTTTATTATAACACATAATAATGTTAATATAATATATAACTTATATAATATATATATGATGATCGTCCACTACAATTTTAAAGTAAAGATATATTTGCCTTTCAAATCCCTTTGCTATATTTTAGCTTATAATTTAATAATAATGACATTTTTAACACTTAATCAATTTAGACCCTATACCTAATTAAAAACTAATTCAAGAAAATTTCTAATCAAAATTCAATTCACTTCTAAGATAACTTCGTATATATTTAATAAAAAATATTTACGATTCTGATTTATAAAAACGGGGTCCCAAAACTACATTTTCCAACACCACTGATTTTCGAGTCATTACATGCCTGAATTTCAAGATTTTATATTCAAACCATGGACTCCAATGTTGAAGAAGGAACGAGGGGATTCAAGAAAAAAAAAGGACGATTAAGCAAAAGATGGGTCAGATTCTGAGGGGTTTACACATAAATAAAAAAAAGGGGGATTTTGTCTTTACTTTATTTATTTTTCTTAGGATATTTTAAGTTTTTGGTTCTTAGTTTTCCTTTAGGATATTTTTATTTTGCGCATAATAAAATAAGAGGTTGAATTCATAAATAAAATTGAACAATTTGAAAATAAGGAGTGTGGCAATAGATATGTACATGTCTAGGATTGGATCTAGGAAGACCAATTGGTATTTAAGTAGTCAAATTAAATTCACCTCCTCCTTTTGGGATCCTATCTGGTTTTCAGTATCTATTCACTTCTATATTTTAGCTCACTCTATTGTTTCTAACAATGAGGACATTGTTCACCTTAAGTAGGGGGACCAAAAATTTGAATTATTTCTTTCAAGAATTATTTCTTTTTATTGAAATATGATTAAGTGATATTTTGATAAAAAAATTTAATTTTTTTGTTGATTATGCTAAACTTTAGGATAAATAAAGCTTTATTATCTCAATAATTATTATGTTAGCTGAATTATGACATAATTGGTAGTCTTAATAAAGTATGTAAATACAACATGAAATTTTAACTCCTTAGAAAAGCTATGCATGCATGAATGTTTAAGTCTCTAGATTTGACTTAGTAACTTCTTGAGGCGAAATCATAGGAGGCATGAAATTTTAAAAATGATTTAGGCAGACTTTGTTTGGACCATTTGAGCCTTTCAAGCCAACCTTAATGAATACTTACCCCATGAAAGCCTAACTTTGAGACTATATGGTCTGATTTTCTTTGAACCTTACAATGATAAGCCATCTTTTCTCACATACTTATCTTTAAATTGTCCCAAACACTAGACTCAGTCTATCCAGAATATTCTTCAAAAATAAGTTTGGGGGAGTTGAGAAGAAGTATCAAATGCTCAAAAAAATGTGTATTACATATAGTAATATGCCCTTATGTTAAAAAGAGAGAGAGAGAAGAAGAAGAAGAAGAAGAAGAAGAAGAAGAAGAATAGAGCATATGTACTCAAGTTTGAAAAGAGTTGGGAATTTGGAGGTAATTATTCTGAAGGTCGGGTGCAAGCTGAGTCTAGGCTTTTAGATTAAAATTATCTATCTTTTACCTACCTCTAGACAAGCCATGTTACAACCTATTTTAAAGACCTATTGATTCATATTTCTATGTCGACTACATTAGTGGAGAGGAATTTCTAAGTTCAACATATGAAGGCATAAATAAAATTAGGGACTGCAACTTAGTCTTAGACGAGGAAATAAAAGTTAATTGATGCGAATTTAGCATATACTTATTAGGAAAGCATTTAGGTTATATTTTTGCTATCATACTAGAGTTGAGAATAATTAGAACAATGTGTATACTTAAGCTGCATAATCTCAAAATTTTTGTTCTTGGGCATAATTACACTAAACTCATAATTGTGGGGAGAAATTATTTTTAAAGAAAATTTTCAAGGGTGATTTCAAGAAACTTCTTGTGAAATTTGCACATTGCTTGGGACGCGCAATGAATTAATTTTGGGGGTGTGGGAACACAAAAATATATAGACTTTTTCAACACCTTTTGAGCTCTAATTCATGCAATTTCATAGTAATTTTTGTTAAAATTCATATTTTAATTATAAAATAATTAAATTACACTCAAATTATGAACATACTGAATTTTAATTATTTTTAATGAATTTAAAAATTTTTGATTTATTCTCGACATTTTTACACAAATGATGAAAATTGGCTTGGCAGTCACCTTGAGAAACTTGAACCGTTGAGAAAATTTGTGTATCAAGTAACCCAAGAGTATGGCCGATCATTATTTTCAGCCATGGAGGGTCCAATAATAATTAATGGAAACATTTTATAATTAATTTTGATCCAACACAGTTTGGGTCCAATTGTGCTAAGTGAAGAGGATTGATCCACCAAGAAATTTGGCATCCCAAACCGTCCCATATAGCTGAACCAATCAACTTATTTTATCTGATTTTTATAATTGCAAATCAGCCCCTGATCTTGTCTTTAATTTCATTCAAACCCCTTCCCTTTTCAAGCTTGTTATTTTTAGCCACAAGCTAAAAATAACAAATTCAAGTAAAACCATCCCTCCTACCATGCATGGTCGGCCAAGGGAAGGGAGATTGACTACTATTTTTGGCTATTTTAGCAACCATCTTCAACTATAAAATCCCCCTTCACTCCTTCAGTTTTCATCCCTCACTTCACACATCTCACACACACACATTTTCTCTCATTTTCCCTTTGTGTTGCCTTTCACTTCCTTTCTTCCCTTTTCGATTTCCCCTCTTGAAAAAGAGCTTGATGCCTCTTGGAGTAGCAGAAATTAAGGGTTTGTAAAGGCCTTGGATCAGCAGAACGAGTAGAGAAGAGAGGAGCGCACTAGTCTGGCTTTGGAAGACCATCAAGATTTGTTTTTCTAGTTCCCTTCTCTTAATCTTGTTTTTAGTTTTGTTTTTTTCATGAACATGAATATTTGCTTTGTTGTTCTTCAATTAATTAAAATGACTTAAATTTCTTCCGTTTTAGATAAATTGCATTCCATCTACTTAGATTATTAAAAATGTGTTTGTATTGTTATTAGGTATCAATAAATTGTTTTATTAAATAAAATGATGCTCATGTTATGCTTGTATTTTAATTGTTAACTTATACAAATTTAGCATATAATTATTAGGAAAGCATTTAGGTTATGTTTTTGCTGTCATACTAGAGTTGAGAATAATTAGAATAATGTGTATAGTTAAGCTGTGTAATCTCAAAATTTTTGTTTTTTGGCATAATTACACTAAACTCATAATTGTGGGGAGAAATTATTTTTAAAGAAAATTTTCAAGGGTGATTTCAAGAAACTTCTTTTGAAATTTACACGTTTCCCGGGACTCGCAATGAATTAATTTTGGGGGTGTGGGAACACAAAAATATATAGACTTTTTTAGCACCTTTTGAGCTCTAATTCATGCAATTTCATAGTAATTTTTGTTGAAATTCATATTTTAATTATAAAACAATTAAATTAGGCTCAAATTATAAACATATTAAATTTGAATTATTTTTTAATGAATTTACAAAAATTTGATTTATTCTCGATAGTTTTACAAAAAGGGTGAAAATCAGCTTAGCAATCACCTTGAGAAACTTGAACCGTTGAGAAAATTTGTGTATCAAGTGACCCAAGAGTATGGCCGATCTTTATTTTCAGCCATGGAGGGTCTAATAATAATTATTGAAAAAATTTTATAATTAATTTTGATTGAACACAAATTGAGTTAAAATTAATTACAAGCCTGATGAAAAGAAATGGGTCCAATTGTGCTAAGTGAAGAGGATTGATCCACCAAGAAATTTGGCATCTCAAACTGTCTCATGTAGCTGACCCAATCAGCTTACTTTATCTGATTTTTATAATTGCAAATCAACCCTTGGTCTTGTCTTTAATTTCGTTCAAACCCCTCCCCTTTTCAAGTTTGTTATTTTTAACCACAAGCTAAAAATAACAAATTCAAGTCAAACCATCCCTCCTACAATGCATGGCTGGCCAAGGGATGGGGAATTGGCTATTATTTTTTTCTATTTTAGCAACCATCTTCACCTATAAAAATCCCCCTTCACTCTTTCATTTTTCATCCCTCACTTCACACATCTTTCACACACACATTTTCTCTCTTTTTCCCTTTGTGTTGCCTTTCACTTCCTTTCTTCCCTTCCTGATTCCATTACCACCAGATTCCATTGGATAAGGGATAGAGCTCAAACCTTGTTGAACTCATTGCCACCAGATTTCATTACCACATGTCAAGAGTTAACAGAACGATTTATTATGAATTCGCACCTAGAAAGAATGCTAAGTTGCGGAATGAATCACTACCTTCCAACAGATGGATGAAAAGTCCTTGTATGAGGCGTGGGAAACATTATAGAATTATTACGAAAATGCCCTCATCATGGAATCCTGTATTGTATCCAGTTAGAGACATTCTACAATGGTCTCATTGCTCACATTAGGATGGTGCTCTCCTTTCTAAGTCTTATAATGAGGCTTATGAAATCATAGAGAGAATTGTCAACAACAATTACCAATGGCCAACCAATCGAGCAACATCAAGAAGAGTCATAGGAGTACATGAAGTGGATGCTCTCACTTCACTTGCAGCTTAGGTATCTTCGATATCCTCAATACTTAAAAACTTTACTGCTAATAGGTTTAATAATTTTGTAGCTCAGTCACCAGATCAATTTGAAATGTATCATGTATTTATTTTGGGGAAGGACACTTGTTCGAAGAATGCCCATCAAACCTAAAATTTTTTTATTACATGGGTAACCAAAACCAAGGAAGGTAAGGACTGTAATCCAATTTCTATAACCCATCTTGGAGTAACCAAAGGGCTGGACCCAGTAACACTTACGCACAACCTAGACTGACCCAGCAATCTGGATTTACCCAACAAGTTTAGAAATCAACACAAACTGAACCCTCCAATAGTCTAGAGAACCTATTGAAGGCATATATGGCAAAGAATGATCCCACCTTAAGGAATTTGGATAATCAAGTGGGTCAACTTGCTACTGAACTTAGGAACCGACCACAAGGTGCTTTTCCTAGTGATACGAGTGTCGAAACCATTTTTATTTTGAAAAACGGGGTCAACTTTTAAAACGAAAATGGAGTTGCCACCAATCTTTTTTCGAGGTGTGATCGGGTAACCTTGAGATTAATCATTTTAATAAAACATTTTGATTTATTAAAATAATGATTTTGGTCTACTAAATTTGACAAAATGGGCTCGGGATTCAGTTACACACGAGGAAGGATTAGCACCCTCGCAACGCCCAAAAATTGGTACCAAATTGATTAATTAATGTCCTAATGTGAAAATTTGAAAAGATTTTAAAATACAATCCTCTTTAAAAAACCTGAATAAATCGAATTTGATGTTAAGACCTCCTTGTCCCGAAGTAATAAGATGTCACATCCAGTAAGTTAGGATACAATATTTTAACCCTCGAAACTAAGCTTATCTCATGCATTAAAGTTTAAAAATGATATTCGGTTATTTGGATAAAAAAATCGAAACCTAGTAAGTTAGGACACGATTTTCTCAAAACTCCAAAGTATCAAATATTGCCTTATTTTTACAAGTTTCTTTTTTAAAATTGGGGAAAATTGACGCAATATTAAAATGATGCGTAAAAACTATGATAAAAAACGGAAATATGAAAATACAAATAAATAATTTATAAAACACATAATGGAAATTATTTAAATACTAGCATCAATAATCAAAGACCAATGAATTTAAAACAAATAGTATAAAATAAAAAAATATAAGGCAAAATAAAGTGTAAACAAATTTAAAAATAATAAATTTGAAAATGAATAATAAGGGAAAAAGAAATTTGAAATAAAAAATATACAAATCAATAAATAAATTATATATAAAAAAATTCGGTAATATATGTATAAGTTTGGAATAAATAATATATAAAAAATGAAAATAGGTAATATATAAAATAATAATATATAAATGAGTTTAAAAATAAATACTGTGTAATAAGAAATTTAGAACAAGTTATACACAAAACATTTTAAAAATAAATGGTACATAAAATAGATAGTATAAAAAAATTTGCAATTGATAATATATAGAAAAAAAATTTAAAGCAAATAATCAAACAATTTAAAACGGATGATTTACAACACGAGTTTTTAAAAAATAAAAAACATGTGTGACATAATATAAAAAACAAACAAAGTATATAATTAATGGAAGAAAAATAAAAGAATGATAAGAATGGTTAAATGAATGAACAATATGTAAATAAGAAAATTGATGGATAAATAAATGAATAAATGTAAAAGAATAATTAATGATTAAACAATGAAATGGATAAATAAAAAAGGTTTAAAAAAACGCTTAAGTCAGCCTAACTCTCACAATATGAAGATTCAACGAAATTCCTCCACCAAAATCTAACTCAAATGAAAGCAACTTAAAAAGAAACGAAGATGAACGAAGAAAAAAATAAGAACAAGCCACAGAAAATAAGAACGCAAGAGAGGAAGAAATTTGAGTTAATGCTCTTAAGAATTATTATTGCTCCAAATTCCAGTGTTTTACAATGAAGGGAGAGGCCTCTATTTATAGTTGAGCCTCCCCAAATCCAACGGTACAGATTAATTACATCAACGGCTACGATTAAAGGGTATCTACAAATTAAATCTCTAAGGTTACAAAATCATATATTCTAAGATTGCATATCATATCTAAGATTGCATATCATACCTAATATTGCATATCCTTGAGGATTATGTTTCCATATGCGTCAAGTTTGTATATGGACCTTCAACCTATTCAAGTAATGGGCCATTCCGATCGGGCCAAATGATATAATTTTGGACTGGACTTGGACTTTGTTTTATTATTTTGGGTTTATCATTTTTTTTGTGAGCCCGGGCTGAATTGGCCTATTACAGCTGCACCTCTTTGCTCATTGTCGTGTAACGGGAATTGAGCAAAGACTATAAAAGGGTCAATTTTGTTCGGTCTTGTTGGGTTTTGACTTCTTTGAGTGCTCGTCTTCTTCAAGTATTCTTTTTCAATCCCACTGCATCTTCAAGGGCATAGGAATTAGTGCTTCTACCTGCTCCAATGTGATATCAGGGAGAAGAGATTTCTAGCTTCGATCTTCTCTGCTGAAACTTCAAGGAGGTAGGAATTGGTAATTTCAACCTGCTCCACTACAACTTTAGGGAGATAAGGCTGGTGGCTTAAACCTGCTTCCCTACTACCTTGAGAAGATAAGACTCGCCATCTTTGATCTGCTCCACTACTGCTTAGGGAGACAGGATATACAATCTTCAACCTATTCCACTACTGCTCAGGGAGATAGGACTGGTGGCTTAAATCTGCTTCCTACTATCTCGGGAAGATAAGATTCGCCGTCTTCGATCTGCTCCACTACTGCTTAGGGAGACAGGATCTACAGTCTTCAACCTACTCCACTACATCTCAGGAGATAGGACTGGTGGCTTAAATCCGCTTCCCTACTACCTTGGGAAGATAAGATTCACCGTCTTTGATCTGCTCCACTACTGCTTAGAGAGACAGGATCTACAATCTTCAACCTAATCCACTGAAAACTCAGAGAGGCAAGACTGGTGTTTTCGATCTGCTTCACTGCCAGTACAGGAAGACAAGATCTACTATTTTTAGTCTGCTCCGCTGCAAACTCAGGGAGGCAAGGCTGGTGTCTTCAATCTACTTCGCTGCCAATACAGGAAGACAAGATCTACTATCTTCACCCTACTCCGCTGTAAACTCAGGGAGGCAAGACTTGTAGCTTCCACTTGTTTCACTGTAATTTTAAGAAAATAAGGTCTGATGCGATCTACTCTATTGCAACTTCAGAGAGATAAGATCCATCATTTTAATCTGCTCTACTATAACTTTAAGGAGATAGGATTGGTTTCTTCAATCTGCTCCACTGCAACTTCACGGAGATAAGATTGGTTTATTCAGTCTGCTCCACTGCAACTTCAGAGAGATAAGACTTGTAACTTGAACCTGCTCCACTGCAATTTCAGGGAGATAAGTTGTACTATGATCTACTCTACTGTAACTCCAGAGAGATAAGATCTGCAATTTATAGCTTCAATCTATTCCACTGTAACTTTAAGGAAATAAGATTCACTATCTTCAGTCTGCTCCACTGCAACTTCAGGGAGATAGGATTATTGGCTTTAATCTACTCCACTACAACTTCAGGGGCATAATATGTGTCATCTTCTTCAATCTATTCCACAGCAGCTTCAGTGGTATAGGATTTGTAGTTTCACCGATCTGTTCTATGGGGAACATGAACTATAGAATAGGTCTATGCTTATGTCGAATGATTAGGATGCCATGATCAAAATGAGTCAAATGCTCCTAATTAGATATGCTAAGAATGATATATGAATGCAAAATGAGAATGATCCCTTTTTTAATGCTTAGGGTGTCATCACTCGTTGTTCATCAGGAGTCTTATCATTGACGTATTGCACTACTATCTTATTCGACTGGTATTTTCCAACAGAAAACTCAAAGAAACAATCACATTCTGCTCAGCAAGCTTGCCCCGTTGTAATTTCAGAGTCCCTTCCACTGTACCGTCTGGGACATAAAGTTTGTACCTCCCACTACAACTTCAAGGAAATAACATTTAGTTTCTTTCATCCATCCTGCTGCCACTCAGAGGTATCGAATTTGTATCATCTTCAATCAATTTGATCTGTTACACCATTCCCTGGGTGTAATGACCAAATGTATATGCCTGAAATTTGTATGAATGTAGAGTATCATTTTTCTTTTCCCGAGAATGATCCCCTTTTACACTTGGGTTGACATTGCTCGTTATTTGTCGAGATGGTATCACCGACGAAATGTCTTGTCTTTTTGTTCAACCAAAAAAAACCTAAAGAGATAATCATCATTTAATATTTCCAACCCTTAGGCTTAGTGAGTTCTAAACAATAGTCATGTTTCAGATTCTCGTATTATTTAGAAGCTTCCAGAGTAATATGAAAAACTCCTTTTATGAAAGTATTATTAGTCCATTGATCGTTATTTCAATATAAAATGCTTGAAAAAGATCATAACAATGGACAAGAAGGAAATTAATTAGGAGCATAGCTCGAAACAATTAAATTAATCAAAGATAGCCAAGGCAATAAAAAGAAATTGATCGGGGCGTATCTTGAAAAGAATAAGGTAATCAAAGATAGCAAATTCAAAAATGGGTAAGATGGAAAACTAGGAGCGCCAAATATCGCAGCCTAAGCTTCTCTGTACGAACTTCTTGAGGACCATTTGAGCTTAATATGTGTTTAGGGGATCTGGAGTACTTTGTCAGTGCCCTAAGATGTAGCATACTTCCTTATTGTTAATTCAAGCATAGCAAGACTACCACATGCTCCACTTTCGATCAAAATTTGAGCTGCCATTTTTCGGTTTTCAACTCAAAACCCCTTTGGTCTCAAAGCGCCCTTTGCGGGTTTTCGCCTTGGCCTCTCATCTTTTTCGTTCTTCACTTTTTTGTGATTTTTTTGATTTTTTTTTGTCTCAAGGCGCCCTTTGTGGGTTTTCACCTTAGCCTCTCCCCTTTCGGGTAAAATACTTCTTGGCTGAATCTGAATTCACCGGATTGGGCAAGTCTTTGGCATCCATCTCGGTCAATATCAATGCTCCTCCAGAATAGGCCTTGTTTACAACATAAGATCATTCCCAATTTGACATCCACTTTTCTTTAAAATCCTTTTGTATAAGAAGGATCTTTTTCAACATAAGGTCCCCCTCGTGGAATTCTCTAGGATAAACCTTTTTGTCGTAAGCTCGCATCATCTGGCAGTGACGGATAGCTTTTAACCCTTTTTTCTTTGATTGGGTTCAACATTCCTTAAACCAATGGGCCAGGTGTTGCCCTAGCAAAGGTCCTGGCTGACGTTTGATGAGCATAGAGGGTAAATGGTAACTTTTTTATGCCAATCTTTACAAGTCTTGTTCATCTTTCCCACGATTATTTTTTTATTTTTTTCTTTTTTGGCTGCCTATGGTGTCTGATCTTTGAACAGACTACAAACTTTTGACATTATCCTTTTTTGCATTCTTTATCGACGCCTGATCTTTTTTTCTTTTTGAAATTGAAATTTAATGACTTCGACCTTGTAACTTGGCATATGAAGCTATTTCCACCCTCTTAGTGAAGTAATTGAAGACCACAAAGATGAATTGATATTGGCTAAAAGCTTTTGACGAGATTGGCCCCATCACATCCATGCCCCACATATGGAAAATTTGGGAAGAAATGGAAGAGGCACATAGGTTTTATCTTCTTCAAATTGGTATTTATGGCATAACTGATGTAATCCCCTTCCATGGTGGACAAGCAGTATTGAAACCTCGTGATTAACTTGGCTATCATAAAACCATTAGTATGTGTCCTTCTGACACACTTATGGACCTTTTAACCTTAACAGCATCCACAGGTCTTAGTAAGCCAGACATACCTTGATATGATCGTACAAAAACATCTTTGAATTCTTGGAATAATTTATTGACGTTTCGCTTTGTTTCGATGGTAAGACAAGCTCCAATTGCTTTCTCTTCTCCTAAGCTCACTGTCCACTAACTTTTGTAAGGTAGGATCTGTTTTTTCATCTTGTTCTACCATCCTTAACAAATCAAGAGATAGGTTACAATCTCAATCATATTCAAAGTCCTGAGATCCCCTTAGACACATATCTTACTCAAAAGGAGATTCTGAGTCAGTAGCAACATCGCTCATGTCGTTGATATTTGAAGACCTATTGCAGGTACAAAGGCAGATTCCAAAGAATAAATAAATCTAAGGACAATTATTTGTATGAATGAAGAATAAAATAATATTTAAAAAAGAGTCCAAAGAACAAAAGAATCTATAAATAAAAAGAATGAAAGAATGTTTGCTCAAAAAGATGCATTTTATTGAAATAAAGATTTTGGACACAAGCCTATTTCACAAAAGGATTCTTATTGCCTCTAGGCTTTAAAGCAACAAGTGTGTTTTGAATATTACTCTAGATTATCTCTAAAAATATAGAGATCTTTTCCACAGTCCCATTGTTGCCTCTTTGGATACATCATTAATGTTTAGATTCTCCGTTATTCCCTCTGGGGTTTTGACTTCTTCAAGGAGTCGCAACTTTTTTGTCTCTTCTTTCAATTATCGCATTTACTGCCTCGTCAAAGTGATTAGGTTCTGATGAAACGTCAAACTTTGCAATTCCCATTTTAATGAACCTTTCGACCAAATTTTTAAATGTAGTGCAATTTTCGATTAAGTGACCCATTATTCCCACGTGGTACTCGATTGGGTATTCTCAGTATGCATTGAATAAACTTTGATACAAATCCTTATACGACATTGGAATTGGTGTGAACTGGAGCTTCTTAGTGTTTTGTCTTATGTTGGACTCTTGTTTTGATGAACCTTGTTGGTTAGCATCCACCTTTCTTGGCTGATTCACCGTAATCGATTTTGAGTAACCCTTGCTATATGTACTCGTGTTGTTCACCTCATTTTCCTTTTTCTTCGAGGCCAACCTTCTTTTACTTTCTCCAACATCAATCTTCCCACTCCTTATGGCATTTTCAATCATTTCACCATTCATGACTATGCCAGAAAAGCTTTTTGTGGCACCTTCTAACATATGTGTGATAAATGGGGCTTTCAGTGTGTTAATAAAGAGCATTGTCATTTCTCTTTCCAGGAGCGATGGCTGAACTTGGACGGCAACCTCCCTCTACCTTTGTGCGTTTTGCCTAAAACTTTCATTCGGCTTCTTTTCCATGTTTTGTAGGGTGATTCTATCAGGAACCATATCTGTTACGTGACTGTACTGCTTCATGAATGCTTGTGCTAAATCCCTCCATGAACTAATCCTGGTATTGTTCAATTGATTGTACCATTTAGATGCTACCCCTGTGAGGTTATCTTGGAAGCAATGTATTAGTAGTTGGTCGTTGTTAACATATCCAGTCATCCACCTACAAAACATGGTGATGTGAGCATCAGGGTAACTGGTCCCATTGTACTTCTCAAATTCTGGCATTTTGAACTTGTAAGGGAGTACCAAATTCGGGGCCAAGTTCAGATCTTTAGCATCAATCCCATGGTACTTCTCAGTGCTTTCTATTCCTTCAATTTTTCTTTGAGCCATTTACATCTTTCCTCTAGTTTTTTTGGCAATTCCTACTTTGTTTTTTCTTTTTCAGCCATTTCATCGAAATCAGGGATAGCAGGATTAATAGGGTTATCCCCGGGGTTAGAGCCTGATCTGGCTTGGAAGTCCAATGATATTCAGGCACCGGCATGAAACTGCTGAGGCCTGATTGTGACAGAGGATTTGCGCAGGTATACCTCAGCTTGGGTCTGCACATGCGGAGGAGTAAAGCTTAGAGGATAAAAAGGTCCCTCATTGTCTCCTTCTTCAGCATTAGCCATAAAGCCATTTCCTTTATCATTTCCCCCAGCCAATAGTTGAGTCAACTGAGTCATTATGTTTGTTTGAGACTCCAGCATTTTGTCCATCATATCTTGCTGAATCTTAGCTAGCTACTCTTGCATTTGCAGCTGAAGTTGGTCTTGCATCTCGTTTTGGAACTGTTCAAGTCTTTCCAATCTTTGGCCCATGTCTTTGGTTTTTGCTCGAGTACCATAACAATACTTAGTCGATAGACCTTTTTTTGGTTCCCAGGTTAACTAAAATAATTTTACCTAATTAGGGTTCTTTTGTGAAAATCTAATGCATATGATGCAATGTAATGCAGATGCGTAGAATGAATGCAAAAAGAAAGAGAGGCATTGATTCTGAATTCAATTCCATTAGAACAACTTTTCTAGAAAACAAATTTCTTTACATAAAACGGATTACATATGCGGCTTTGCTCTCATATTCCAGGCGAAGACATCGATCTTTTCTTCATATCCGGATGCTAGGATCAAATTTTGCAAATTTTTCAAAATTTGTCCTTCTATCTCCTTTTCCCATTGCTCACCCTGCGATGCTCTGTAGTTTCTTTGAGACGTGACAGCTTTCGAATAATATTTGTCGATTTGAATCCTCAGGCAGCGAAGCATAGTCGTATATTCCTCCACGAACTTCCAGCCTTCTCTCGTTGTGTTTAATCAGACCATATTCAGGCAGTCGCATTATATTCCACTATATCAAGAAATTCATTTCCATGACAAGCTTTTCTATTTAACAATCAAATTTGAATCAACACCTCTTTTCTATGATGAAAATGTAAAGCAATCATAAACAAAACAAAACAAAATAAGTTAGTACAAAAGAAATAAACAACAGAATAGAACACCTATCTGGGTGACCACTAGGGTTTGGCACGGCTTTACCTAGGGTAGGTTCTTAGGGCTCTCTATATGCGGTTCGGTTCTAAGGTAAGGGTACCTGAACCAGCAGATTCCTCAATCCTCACCCATTTATAGGCTCATATGGACCGAGTTCAATTCAGGGGAATACATTTCCCTACGGCTACATGGAGATGAAAATCTCATAAAGACATAGGTACGGATGTATCCCGAAAGCGGTCCACTATCTTGCACGGAGGTGAAAACCTCACGAAGGAGTAGCTTCTCACTTCTACTTAAAAGAGTGTTACCAACGGTCATTCAATGCAATGTGTGGAGATATAAGAATTTAAGATGCAAAACATGATTAAAAACTATAACTCAAAACAGATGAAATGCAATGAGAGGATCATATGTTAAAAACTAAAATTTCAACTTTTGACAAAAAAGACAAAAATTAATCAATTTATGGCTTGACTCTCTTATGGTCCCCAGCAGAGTCGCCAAGCTGTCGAAACCATTTTTATTTTGAAAAATAGGGTCGACTTTTAAAACAAAAATAGAGTCGCCACCAATCTTTTTTCAAGGTGTGATCGGGTCACCTTGAGATTAATCATTTTAATAAAATATTTTGATTTATTAAAATAATGATTTTGGTCTACAAAATTTGAGAAAACGGGCTCGGGAGTCGGTTACGCACGAGGAAGGATTAGCACCCTCGTAACGCCAAAAAATTGGTACCTAACTGATTAATTAACGTCCTAATGTCGAAAATTTAAAAAGATTTTAAAATACCTGAATAAATCGAATTTGATGTTAAGACCTCCTTGTCCTGAAGTGATAAGATGTCACATCCAATAAGTTAGGATACGATATTTTAACCTTCAAAACAAAGCTTGTCTCATGCATTAAAGTTTAAAAAGGATATTCGGTTATTTGGATCAAAAAATCGAAACCTAGTAAGTTAGGGCACAATTTTCTCAAAGCTCCAAAGTATCAAATATTGCCTTATTTTTAAAAGTTTTCCTTTTTAAAATTGGGGAAAATTGACGCAATATTAAAACAATGCGTAAAAACTTTGATAAAAAAATGGCAATATGAAAATACAAATAAATAATTTATAAAACACATAATGGAAATTATTTAAATACTAGCATCAATAATCAAAAACCAATGAATTTAAAACAAAGAGTATAAAAAAAATATAAGGCAAAATAAAATGTAAACAAATTTAAAAATAATGAATTTGAAAATGAATAATAAGGGAAAAAGAAATTTAAAATAAAAAAATACAAATCAATAAATAAATTATATATAAAAAAAATTCGGTAATATATGTATAAGTTTGGAATAAATAATATATAGAAAATGAAAATAGGTAATATATAAAGTAATTATATATAAATGAGTTTAAAAATAAATATTGTGTAATAAGGAATTTAGAACAAGTTATACACAAAACATCTTAAAAATAAATGGTATATAAAATAGATAGTATAAAAAAATTTGCAATTGATAATATATGGAAAAAAAATTAAAGCAAATAATCAAACAATTTAAAACAGATGATTTATAACACGAGTTTTTTAAAAAATAAACAACATGTGTGACAAAATATTAAAAACAAATAAAGTATATAATTAATTGAAGAAAATAAAAGAATGGTAAGAATGGTTAAATGAATGAACAATATGTAAATAAGAAAGTTGATGGATAAATAAACGAATAGAAGTAAAAGAATAATTAATGATTAAACAATTAAATGGATAAATAAAAAAAAGTTTAAAAAACTCTTAAGTCAGCCTAACTCTCACAATATGAAGATTCAACGAAATTCCTCCACCAAAATCCAACTCAAATGAAAGCAACTTAAAAAGAAACGAAGATGAACGAAGAACAAAATAAGAACAAGCCACAGAAAATAAGAACGCAAGAGAGGGAGAAATTTGAGTGAATGCTCTTAAGAATTATTATTGCTCCAAGCTCCAGTGTTTTACAATGAAAGGAGAGGCCTCTATTTATAGTTGAGCCTCCCCAAATCCAACGGTATAGATTAATTACATCAACGGCTAAGATTAAAGGGTATCTACAAATTAAATCTCTAAGATTACAAAATCATATCTTCTAAGATTGCATATCATATCTAAGATTACATATCTTGATGCGGAAACCCGAATCTAGACACAAGAGAAACACAAATTAGAAATAAAACGAGAATAAATAAAATTAGTTAAATAATAATAATAAAAAGAAAAAAAAGATAGATTTGCCCTATGGAACCCTTGGTTAACTTGTAACCAAAAACGCCAATGATTGAGCGGCTCCCTACGAAACCCCTAGAGAAGAACCTCTAGAAACACCGATGAACGGGAAATAAATTTGAATATTTGTAACCCCGAAAACCTCGAAAGTAACAAACTCCAAACTAAATAGCAAGAGAAGAATCACTCTACTCTCAAAAATTTTCCTCACACAAATTTGGAAGAAAACAAATACTCTCTTTTTATTCGACCCCCCAAAAATGTGTAGAAAGCAAGCCTATTTATAGGCAAAATACAAGAGTAATTGAACCCTAATAAAACTCTTTAAAATTATCTAAGAAAATAAATAAATAATAACCTAACCAATAAAATTACTTAACTCGTAAGTGATGTTTCCCAACCAATGAGAATTAAGTAAATAATAATAAGACACATAAAAGATTAATCCACCAATTTATGGGCTTGCACTATTCCAAGATTGGTCCAGTGAATTGCATTCCTGTATTTGTCAACGTCACGAACATGATGAATTAAATTTGTAGCAACAAAGTCTTGAACAAAAACATTCATCTTTGATTTAAATTGTCGTGCCTTGCTTCGAGTGATTGGACCACTAGGAAAAACAACCCTTTGAGTGTCACCTACTTGGCTCGTATCATTCTCCCTCTCTTCAAGAAGATTCGTCCTTGAATCTGAACCTACATCAAATTCAAAAGGAGAAAGATCAGAAACATTGAAAGTAGCACTAACACTATACTCACCAGGAAGATCAATGCGATAAGCATTGTCATTTATTTTCTCGAGTACTTGGAATGGTCCATCTCCTCGTGCATCAAGTTTATTCTTTCTCTTAGAAGGAAATCGTTCCTTCCTCATATGCACTCATACCCAATCTCCAGGTTCAAACAAGACTTGCTTTCACCCTTTATTAGCTCGATGTGCATTGGACTCATTCTTTTTCTCAATGGCGCCTTCTCATGGATCTCTTTCACTAAATCAGCTTTCCTTTCACCATCTAAATTAGCAATCTCATTCAAAGGTAAAGGAAGCAAATCTAAAACAATAAGTGGATTAAAGCCATATACAATCTCAAAAGGAGTAAAACCTGTGGAAGAATGAACAGAACGATTATAAGCAAACTCAACATAGGGTATCCATTCTTCCCAAGATTTAACATTCTTACTTATTATGGCTCTAAGCAAAGATCCCAAAACTCGATTTACCACCTCGGTTTGACCATCAGTTTGAGGGTGGCATGTAGTAGAGTAAAGTAGTTTAGTACCTAACTTACCCCATAACACCTTCCAAAAGTGACTAAGAAATTTTGCATCTCTATCGGAAACGGTAGTCCTTGGGATTCCATGTAATCTCACAACTTCACGGAAAAATAGATCGGCAACATGGGTTGCATCATCAGTCTTATGGCTTGGAATGAAATGAGTCATTTTAGAAAATCGATCCACAACCACAAAGATGCTATCTCGTCCACGCTTTGTCCTTGGTAAACCTATTACAAAATCCATTGAAATGTTAGTCCAAGGTGAACTAGGAACAGGAAGAGGCGTATATAGACCATGAGGCATCACTGTGGATTTAGCTTGTTTACAAGTAATGCAAGTAGAGCAAATTTTCTCAACAAGTTTTCGCATGTTAGGCCAATAAAAATGCTCATGTAAAACATCATAAGTCTTAGTGACTCCAAAATGACCCATAAGACCACCACTATGAGCCTCTCGAACCAACAATTCTCGCATTGAACACTTTGGTAAGCATAGTCTATTATTTCGAAAAAGATAGCCATCATGCTTATAAAATTTGTAAAATGCACCATGTTCACATGCGTCATAAATGCTTGCAAAATCAGAATCAGTGGCATATAAATCTTTGAGATACTCAAAACCTAATAACTTAGTATGCAAAGTACTAAGTAAACTGTACCTCCTTGATAGAGCATCAACCACAATATTATCTTTACCTTTCTTATACCTTATAACATAAGGAAAAGATTCAATGAATTCAACTCACCTCGCATGTCGCTTGTTCAACTTACTTTGTCCCTTTAAGTACTTAAGTGATTCATGGTCAATGTGAATCACAAACTCCTTTGGTAAAAGGTAATGTTGCCAAACTTTTAATGCCCTTACCAAGGCATACAACTCTTTATCATAGGTCGAATAGTTCAAATGTGCTCCACCAAGTTTCTCACTAAAGTAGGCTAGTGGTTTACTATCTTGCATGAGGACGACACCTATACCTACACCAGAAGCATCACATTCAATCTCAAAGGTCTTTTCAAAATTAGGTTAAACAAGAATAGGAGCATTACACAATTTATCTTTAAGTTCATTAAATGCTAATTCTTGCTTATCTGTCCAATGAAAAGATATATCCTTTTTAATAAATGCAGTCAAAGGTGAAGCAATTGTGGAAAAGTTACGAACAAACCTGCGGTAGAAACCGGCTAACCCAAGGAAAGACCTTACCTCAGAAATAGTTTTAGGTATAGACCATTCTTTAATTGCCTTTACCTTCTCCTCATCCACATGGATTCCTGTAGAACTTATCACAAAACCCAAAAAAACAAGTTTATCCATACAAAAGGTGCATTTTCCAAGATTAGCAAAGAGTCGTTCATGCCTTAACACATCCAATACTAATTTAACATGCCCAACATGATCATTCAAAGTTTTTCTATAAATCAGTATGTCATTAAAATACACAACGACAAATTTTCCTAAAAAAGGTCTAAGTATGTGGTTCATTAATCTCATGAATGTGCTCGGAGCATTAGTTAAGCCAAATGGCATGACTAACCACTCATACAGGCCATACTTAGTCTTAAAAGTAGTTTTCCATTCATCACCTTGTTTCATTCTTATTTGATGGTAACCACTTTTTAAGTCAATTTTAGAGAAAATACATGCACCATTAAGCTCATCCAACATATCATCTAATCGAGGAATTGGATATCGATACTTTACCATAATCTTGTTGACAACACGAAAATCAACACACATTCTCCAAGAACCATCTTTTTTTGGGACAAGAAGTACAGGGACCGCAGAAAGGCTTAGACTCTCATGAATCAACCCTTTCTCTAAGAGATCTTCAACTTGCCTTTGCAACTCCTTAGTTTTTTCAGGATTGCTTTGATAGACTGGTCTATTTGGAATACTCAAACCAGGCACAAAGTCAATTTGATGTTCAATCCCTCGTAAAGGAGATAATCCTTTAGGCATTTCAGAAGGAAATACATCCTCAAAATCCTGCAAAAGATCAACAAAACAACTAGGCAAATGTGTATTAAGGTTAGTCAAAACAAAGTTTTCCCTAAACCTAATAATTACAAATGTTTGTTTTGTACAAAGAGCAAATTTGATATCTCGAAACCTAGCGAATAAACTCACTCTCTCATCTCGTGACTTGTGTGCAATCACTCACCAATGTTGGGCCTTTAAGTTGGCTTTTAACACTAAGGGCCTTTTTACTCTCAGCCTTTTTCAATGATTTTACAAATATTTGCCCTAAGGAACCCTTGGTTAACTTGTAACCAAAAATGCCAATGATTGAGCGGCTCCCTACGAAACCTCTAGAAGAAGAACCTCTAGAAACACCGATGAACAGGAAAGAAATTTGAATATTTGCAACTCCAAAATACCCTCGAAAGTAACAAACTCCAAACTAAATAGCAAGAGAAGAATCACTCTACTCTAAAAAATTTGCCTCACAAAAATTTGGAAGAAAATAAATACTCTCTTTTTATTCAACCCCCTCCAATGTGTAGAAAGCAAGCCTATTTATAGGCAAAATACAAGAGTAATTGAACCCTAATAAAACTATTTAAAATTATCTAAGAAAATAAATAAATAATAACCTAACCAATAAAATTACTTAACTCATAAGTGATGTGTCCCAACCAATGAGAATTAAGTAAATAATAATAATAAGATACATAAAAGATTAATCCACCAATTTATGTGCTTGCACTAGTCCAAGATTGGTCCAGTGAATTGCATTCCTGTATTTGTCAACGTCACGAACATGATGAATTAAATTTGTAGCAACAAAGTCTTGGACAAAAGCATTCATCTTTGATTTTAATTGTCGTGCCTTGCTTCGAGTGATTGGACCACTAGGAAAAACAACCCCTTGAGTGTCACCTCCTTGGCTCGTATTATATCCTTGAAGATTATGTTTCCATATGCGTCAAGCTTGTAGATGGACCTTCAACCTTTTCAAGTAATGGGTCATTCTGATTGGGCCAAATGATATAATTTTGGATTGGACTTGGACTTTGTTTTATTATTTTGGGTTTATTATTTTTTTGTGATCCTGGGCTAAATTGGCCTATTACAACGGGGAATCCAAAAAATCTGGGGAAGGAGCATTGTAAATCATTGACACTGAAGAGTAGAAAGATGATAGAGCTCGGCACTATTGAAGTTAAGGAAGAGCTAGCCGATGCTCAAGATAAAGTGGAAGTTCAACCAAGCGTTGAAGATCCAGCATCATCAGAACTAGAATCTGCAGAATCTGATAAGGTAACTTCTGACCCTGTCAAATGTAATAAACTAACAACTTTTTTAGATACAGAAGTGCCACAAAAGACAAATTGCCCAGTTCAAGTAAAGAATTCTCCACCACCTTACCCTCAAAGACTTCAAAAGCAGAAACAGAAAGTCTAGTTCAAGAAGTTCCTAGATTTACTCAAGCAACTTCATATCAACATCCCGTTAGTAGAAGCATTTGAACAGATGGAAAACTATGTTAAATTCATGAAGGATATCTTGTCCAAGAAACGAAGACTTGAAGAATTTGATATGGTAGCTCGAAAAAAGGAATGCATTTGCATATCTACAAGATAAACTACCCTTAAATATGAATGACCCTAGATGTTTTACCCTACCTTGCCACATTAGAGCATCTTATTGTTGTAAGGTATTAAGTGATTTGGGTGCGAGCATCAAATTGATGCCCATGTCCATATTCAAAAAGTTGGGGATAGGTGAGATTAGACCAACTATGGTTACATTTCAATTAGCAGATTGATCCTTAGCACATCCAGAAGGAAAAATGGAGGATGTATTGGTACATATAGACAAATTTATTTTTCTTATTAATTTTTTTGTTTTAGACTTTGAAGCATATAAAGAGGTGTCAATCATCTTAGAAAGGCCTTTCCTAGAAATTGGAAGGACTTTAATTGATTTGTAGAAGGGCGAGCTTACCATGCGTGTTTAGGATGACCAGTTAACGTTTAATGCTTTTAAGTCTATGTGATTTCCTGACACAGTTGATGATTATTTTGCAATATCTAAGTTAGAAATTTTAACCGTAGAATAAGGACTCGACTCTGTTGAGGACCTATTGGAACAAATCTTGATGTTAGACCCTCTAAGTGATAAGGAGGGGAAGGAATATTTATCTTTGCTAAAAGCTGGCCAAAGGGTATTTAATCTGCAATCGCGCTTTGAATCTTTGGAATTAGAGAGTAGAGATTATCTCCAACCAAAATAATCGATCGAACAGCCAATTAAATTGGAACTTAAGGTACTTCCTTCTCAGTTAAAATATGTTTATTTATGTGAAGCTTCTACTTTGCATATGATTATTTCAACAAAATTAACAAAAGAGCATGAATAGAAACTTATTTTAGTGCTGAAACGATTCAAGAAGGCTATAAGATGGACCATAGCAGATATCAGTGGTATTAGTCCATCCGTGTGCATGTACGAGATCGTCCTAGGAGAGGGTGAGAAATGGATGATTGATGGACAACGGAGATTGAAACCCATTATGAAGGATGTGGTAAAAAAGAAAATCATTAAGTGGTTAGATGCGTGTATAATTTACCCTATCTCAAATAGTTCATAGGCAAGTCCGGTCCAGTGTGTGTCCAAGAAAAAAGGCATTACGATCATGGAGAACGAAAACAACGAGTTAATACTGACCAGTACGATTATGGTATGGAGAATTTTAATAGATTATTGGAAATTGAACTAGGCGACTTAGAAAGATCACTTTCCTTTGTTGTTCTAGGATAAAATGCTAGATAGACTTATAGGGTGAGACTATTACTATTTTCTCAATGGATACTTAGGGTGCAACCAAATCACAGTACTGTCAAAGGATCAACACAAAACAACATTCACATGCTCGTACGATAAGTTTTCCTTTAGACGTATGTCATTTGGTTTATGTTATGCGCTTGCTAAATTTCAAATATGTATGATTACAATTTTTACTAACATGGTGGAAAAGTTTTTGGAAGTTCTTATGGACTATTTTTCAATGTTTGGAGACACTTGTGATGATTTCTTAGCCAATCTAGCCAAGGTGCTAAGGTGGTGCGAAAAAACAAACATTGTACTCAACTTGGAAAAATGTCATTTATGGTACAATAAGGTATTGTTTTGGGGCACCGAATAATGAGACAATGGATCGAGTTAGATAAAGCAAAGGTAGATGTCATTGAGAAACTCCCACCTCCAACATTTGTAAAGGGTGTTAGGATATTTTTGGGACATGCCGGATTCTATCGGAGAATTATCAGAGACTTCTCCAAAATTGTTAAACCCTTATGCAAATTATAGTAGAAGGATACAACATTCAACTTTGATGAAGAATATTTGAGAGCTTTTAATAATTTGAAGAATCACTAGTTTCGGCACCAATTATCGTCACAGCGGATTGGGAATTTCCATTTGAATTAATATGTGACGCAAGTGACTTCACGGTAGGAGTTGTAATGGGCTAGAGAAGGAACAAAGTTTTTCATCCCATCTACTATGTAAGTCTGACTCTAACGGGAGCTCAACTGAACTATACGGTAACAAAAAAAGAGTTACTTGCTATTGTATTTACTTTTGACAAGTTTCGATATTATCTTGTAGGTACCAAAGTGATTGTCTATACGAATCATTCGACAATTACATTTTTACTTGCCAAGAAAGATGCTAAACCGAGATTGATTCGATGGGTACTTCTACTTCAAGAGTTAAATCTAGAAATTCAAGATCGAAAAGGGGTAAAAAATCAAGTAGCAAATGACTTATCCAAATAGGAGCAGTAAGAAGTAACCTCTCTGCTTACACCTATTCAGGAAACATTCCCAGATGAGCACATACTTAAGGTAAATCATGTCTATAACACTTATTGGTTTGCTAATTTTGCTAACTATTTAACTTGTGGTTTGATACCAGTTGATAAGACATATCAGTAAAAGAAAAAAAAATTTCCACAATGTGAAGTACTACACTTGGGAGAGCCATACTTATTCCGAAATTTCACGGATCAAATGATCAGGAGATGTTTGGCTGAAAATGAGGTACAAGAAATCTTATATCATTGCCACACAGTTCCAAGTGGAGGACACGTTGGAGGATCACGCACTGCATCTAAAGTATTTCAAGTCGAGCTTTTTTGGCCAACTCTATTCAAAGATATGTATGCTTTCTTAAAGAGTTGTGATCGATGCCAGAGGGTTGAAAATATAACTAAAATAAATGAGATGCCCCAAACAAACATTATTAAGGTAGAATTATTTGATGTTTAGAGTATTGACTCTTTTGGTCACAAATATATATTAGCAGCAATATACTACGTATATAAGTGGGTTCAAATCGAGGCATATCTGACGAACGATGCCAGGGTAGTGATGAAGTTTTTGCAGAAACATGTGTTCACAAGGTTTGGAACTCCTAGGGTCATTAGTGATGAGGGGTCTAATTTTGTGAACAAATGGTTGAAATGGTTGCTTGATAGACATGGAGTGAAACACAACGCTACTACAACTTGTCTTCCACAAACCGAAGGTTAAGTTGAATTGGCAAATAATGAGATAAAAGGTATACTTGAGAAGGTAGTTTTTCCAAACCGATGAGATTGTTCCAAGAGACTAGATGATACTTTATGGGCCTACGGGACAACATACAAAACACCTTTATGGATGTCTCTTTATTGGTTGGTATTTGAGAAAGCTTGTCATTTACCCTTAGAGTTAGAACATAAAGCTTACTGGGCTTTCCAGCAGTTCAACTTGGATCTTAAGCTTGCTAAAGAGAAATGGATACTTCAACTTAATGAGTTAGAAGAATTCAAAATGTTCTCATATGAAAATGCCAAATTGTTCAAGGAGAGATTGAAAAGATGGCATGAAAAACACATCCGAGCTTGTGAATTTGAGGCTGATCAGCAAGTCTTGTTGTTTAATTCTAGATTAAGGTTCTTTCCAGGTAAGTTAAAATCACGTTGGTCTGGTCCCTTCACTATTCATCAAGTTTTCCCATACATGGTTGTTAAACTTCACAGTAAGAAAGGTAATTTCAAAGTTAACTCTCAAGGCTTGAAACATTATTGGGGGGATAAAATTGAGTAGGATAAAACCTCGCTTATTTTATTCGATTCCTAATTTTTTTGTTCTTCTTTTCAAATAAATGACTTAGGCTATATTTTCTGAATTAATATGTTAAAATAATATTTTTCTAGGAGATTGGAACTTAAGCCGGACTGCTTGTGACCCCTCCAATATTTCCTGGCAATATATTTTTACATAATCTTCCAAGAAAATATTTCCTAAGTGACAAAATAAATTTTTACTTTGTTGAATAAAAGGGTCGATTTTGATCCAAGTTTTAGATTTCTATTTAATTTTCAAATTATGTTTAAGTTCAAGTCCTTAATTGAATTATTTTTAATAATTAGTTGTCTTTTTCTATAAATATTTTAAAACAGCTAAAATAACTGTTTTTAATTTTAATTTTTAATAAATAGGATAATAAAAGTTAATATATATTATATAAAATATAATAATATATTAGTTGTTATTAACCTTGTATAGATTAGAATTGTTCATTATTTTACTTTAGAGTTTTTATTTTTAATATTTTTAATAAATAAGATAATAACAAATAATATATTAATAAATTTTATATTATATATATTAATTGTTATTGTCTTTATATAAGATTAGGAGTTATAATATTTTAATATTGTTTTATCCAAGAGTTGAGTCGAACACCCCCTTGCTCACACTTTAAATACTACCTTCCCATACATCTTTGCCATCCATCACCATCCACCCTTCCTAGAACCGTAACTCCCATTAGCAACCGCTCGCACCAAGCACAACCAGTGCCTAGAGCACAACACCAGTCTTCCACCCTGCTCCTTCACACGCTACTGCTCCTTGCTCACTAGCTCCTATGTTGTTGCTCTTTGCACAGCAGCCCTCGCACGCCCCTGCTCACACACACCAGCCCGCGCACACCTACTCCCTTTGCAACACGCAACCGCCACAACCTTCAAGCACCCAATCAAACACCTTCCACCAACACTTAGGGTAACATCAAATCTCCCAATTCAACACCCTTTATTCCAACACAAATTGCTTCACTCTCTCCTTATTTTCTTAGTTTTTATCTAGTGAATTACAAAGGTGGTACGAAAATTTCCCAAAATTTTAATTTGTTTTAATTAATTAATTTTTAAATTTATTGAATTGTTAATCTTTTATTTCTAATTAAATTTGGGGAAATTGTTATTTTTTTCCGTCTTGTGTAATATTCAGGTTAAATCATGCCTCCCAAAAGAACTCATGCCTCTGTCCAAGTTGAAGAATCACAAAGCAAATTTCATTGTGAAGAAGCCAAAGTAAGATATGAAAACATCTTCAAAATCAACAAATGCTTCCAAAGAAAGGTTTTACATTGAAAGAAAATAACCATACTGATTTCATGGCGAACATTCAACAAGTTGCTGAAGCTTTAAATTGTGGAGTGTTTTGTGAGAAAAGACCTACTGTAGATGAAGAGTTAGTCCAGGAATTTTATGCAAATTTGACCTCAAGCGAATTAACAGAAGTCTCTGTCCGAGGAATCAAGGTACCAATAAACTCATGTACTATTAATGAATTTTATGATTTACTTGATTTGGAAGAACTTACAGTTCCGGGTTCTAAATGGATTGTGTCAAAGCATGCGACTCACACTTGTCATAGAGAATATTTGACACCATTAGCGAACGTATGTTTTATTTTATTTGGTTCAATCTTCTGCTTACCTCACATAGAACTATGATTTTAGTAGAACAAATGGCCCTGCTATACTTAATTATGACAGCAAAGACCATTGATGTGGGAAAGATCATTCTAAGATAAATTCGAAATTGTACCGCTAGATGTTCTGGTCCAACCTACTTTCCCTTTACAATCATAGTTTTGTGTTTAAAAGTATCGATACTTAAATAAAAATCGACACCATTTTGGCGTTTTGTTTGTTTTAAAACTATTCATAAGGTCAGGTATCAATACCATATGCAAAAGTATCGATACTTGAGTTCAGAAATGGTAAAAACTTATATTTAAAAGTTCCACTTATGCTCAAAATTTACCTAAGCATAATAAAGGCATGTAACTCAACATCCAAGCATTCTATTCATTTACAACTCAATTCAATACATCAATATCTAAGCCAAATACATATGTTTAAGTTCAACCCACCTAAACAATTAACCATTAAGGTGCTTCAACATGAATAACTAAGTTTCCAAATTCACTTGTAAACATACACCAAGGCATTATCATCCATTGCAAGTTCAAATCATCTATCATCTATCATTCATCATTCTCATAACTATGCATTAACCAAAAGCTCACCTAGCATATTAACTTTTCAACCATTTGATTAATAAGCACATAATCAAACTACTTAACATGAATTATTCAATATGACCAATCCTACCAACCACACACATACATATATGTAATACTTATAACATAGAAACCCAAATACCAACAAGATACAAAATGACCATTAAAATACAAAACTAACTTTATAACTTAAAAGACTTCCTAAGTACATGCCAAAATAAAAATAAGAACATCACCAACACTTGAGTTCAAGATGATCGTTGGATGCTGAGTAGACTATCAAACCGATAAGTACCTAACCTGTACATGGAAAACAAAATCATACACTGAGTATAACTTCGCGTATTTCTATAATTCGAACATAAAAGTAAAATACAATACAATTATATGCTCAAGTTAAAATAAACGATGTTATGCAATATTATCTCAATCATAGTTCAACTCATTTCATACTTAATTAAACATCATTCCTTAAATACATATTCATTCACTACTTTAGTTCCCAATTCACATTTCATTCTATATTTCACTTCATTCTATCACATTTGCTATTCAATAGCATTCCCATTTTCAAATCATTACCATCTCAATCATTATCTCAAATTTATCGTTTACTTCCCCTATTAACATGACTCGGACTTGGACACGTGGATTACAACCATCTTATTTTCATATCAAATCCAATATCCCATACAACATACAATATTTTATTTTACAACTATGCAATTAATATGTTGTCACTAATAATCAATCAATCAATCATCCTAATCAATTCAAATTCACATCTCATGAAATTGTTTCAAAGGAATAACTCACCTTATATATATACTTACCAAATAATGCAATGTATAAAAGTAGTGTTTTTAAATCGTTTAGATTATAGAAACACAAATCGTAAATTCCAAGCTATTCATCGTCGACCTTGTCTTTTCCTTTCTTTCTCAAGGATTCTGAAACAACGTTAGTTATGGATTGAAATAATTAAAATAAATCAACAATACATAACCCAATTCACATTCAATTACAAAATTTATACTACTTTTGCATAAAGTTTGATTTAGTCCCTAAAATCGAGAATAACTTAACTTCCACATTTAACCTCAAATTTTATACCAATTTCACTCTAATCCAAATTTAGCTTCCTATTTCTAAATTCTACCCCATAAATTCAAATTTTCATAATTTGGTCCCTATTGTACGAAATCATTAATTGACTTTGCAATAAAGTCCTTTATCAATTCCTAATATATAATCTATCAAAGTAACACCTTAAACATTAAAAGTCCAATAATGGTAACATCCTAAATCTTTGGCAGTATTTAAAATTACATGGGTCGGGTAGTTCTAGATATCGAGATTCCAAAAACATAAAAATTACAAGAAATAGACTAAATTGACTAACCAATTTAAGCTTAAAACCTTAAAGGTCCTATGGTTGTTCATGAGTTCTTCTCCCCCTTTAGCTTTTGAAAGTTTGAATGAAAAGAGGATGAATGTTTCTCTTTCATTCCACTCCCATCATCTTTTCTTTCATTTTGTTTTTATTATTTTAATAAAATTTTATTATAACACATAATAATGTTAATATAATATATGACTTATATAATATATATATGATGACCGTCCACTACAGTTTTAAAGTAAAGATATATTTGCCTTTCAAGTCCCTTTCTATATTTAAGCTTATAATATAATAATAATCATATTTTTACCACTTAATCAATTTAGTCCCTATACCTAATTAAAATCTAATTCAACAAGAATTTCTAACTAAAATTCAATTCACTTCTAAGATAACTCCGTATATATTTAATAAAAATATTTACAATCTGATTTACGAAAACGGGGTTCCAAAACTACATTTTCCAACACCATTGATTTTTGGGTCGTTACATGCCTGAATTTCTAGATTTTATATGCGAACCATGGACTTCAATGTTGAAGAAGGAACGAGGAGATTCAAGCAAAAAAAAAAGGATGATGAAACAAAAGATGGGTCAGATTCTGAGTGGTCTGCACATAAATAAAAAAGGAGGGATTTTGTCTTTACTTTATTTATTTTTCTTAGGATATTTTAAGTTTTTAGTTCTTAGCTTTCCTTTAGGATATTTTTATTTCGTGCATAATAAAATAAGAGGTTGAAGTCATAAATAAAATTGAAGAATTTGAAGATAAGGAGTGTGGCAATATATATATGTACATGTCTAGGATTGGATCTAGGAAGAGCTTGGTATTTAAGCAGCCAAATTTAACTCATCTCCTCTTTTTGGGATCCTATCTGGTTTTCAGTATCTATTCACTTCTATATTTTCATTCTCTCTATTATTTTTATCAATGAGAACATTGTTCATCTTAAGTAGGGGGACCAACAAATTGAATTGTTTTTTTCAAGAATTATTTCTTCTATGATTAAGTGATATTTTGCTCAAAAATTTGAATTTTTTTTGCTGATTATGCAAAACTTTAGTATAAATAAAGCTTTATTATATCAATAATTATTATGTTAACTGAATTATGACATAATTGGTAGTCTTAATAAAGTATGTAAATAGAACCAAGAAATTTTAACTCCTTAGAAAAGCTATACATGCATGAATGTTTAGTTCTCTAGAATTGACTTAGCAATTTCTTGAGGCAAAATCATAGGAGGCATGAAATTTTGATAATGATATAGGCAGACTTTGTTTGGACCATTTGAGCCTTTCAAGCCAACCTTAATGAATATTTACCCCTTGAAAGCCTAACTTTGAGACTATATGGCTTGATTTTCTTTGAACCTTACAATCATAAGCCATCTTTTCTCACATATTTATCTTTAAATTGTCCCAAACACTAGACTCAGTCTATCCAAAATATTCTTTGAAAATAAGTTTGGGTAGTTGAGAAGAAGTATCAAATGCTCAAAAAAATGTGTAGTACATATAGATGCCCTCGTGTTAAAGAGAGAGAGAGAGAGAGAAGAAGAAGAAGAAGAAGAAGAAGAAGAATAGAGCATACATACTCAAGTTTGGAAAGAGTTGGGAATTTAGAGGTAATTATTCCGAAGGTCCGATACAAGCCGAGTCTAGGCTTTTAGCTTAAAATTATCTATCTTTTACCTACCCCTAGACAAGCCATGTTACAACCTATTTTAAAGACCTATTGATTCATATTTCTATGTCAACTACATTAGTGGAAAGGAATTGCTAAGTTCAACATATGAAGGTATAATTAAACTTAGGGATTGCAACATAGTCTTAGATGAGGAAGTAAAAGTTAACTTATACAAATTTAGCATATAATTATTAGGAAAGCATTTAGGTTATATTTTTGCTGTCATACTAGAGTTGAGAATAATTAGAACAATGTGTATACTTAAGCTGCGTAATCTTAAAATTTTTGTTCTTTGGCATAATTACACTAAACTCATAATTGTGGGGAGAAATTATTTTTAAAGAAAATTTTCAAGGGTGATTTCAAGCAACTTCTTTTGAAATTTGCACGTTGCTCGAGATGCGCAATGAATTAATTTTGGGGGTGTGGGATCACAAAAAAATATATACTTTTTCAGCACCTTTTGAGCTCTAATTCATGCAATTTTGTAGTAATTTTTGTCAAAATTCATATTTTAATTATAAAATAATTAAATTACACTCAAATTATGAGCATACTGAATTTTAATTATTTTTTAAGGAATTTACAAAAATTTGATTTATTCTCGATATTTTTACACAAAGGATGAAAATTGACTTGGAAGTCACCTTGAGAAACTTGAATCATTGAGAAAATTTGTGTATTAAGTGACCCAAGAGTATGGCCGATCATTATTTTCAACCATGGAGGGTCCAATAATAATTATTGAAAACATTTTATAATTAATTTTGATCCAACACAATTTGGGTTAAAATTAATTACAAGCCTGATGAAGAGAAATGAGTCCAATTGTGCTAAGTGAAGAGGATTGATCCACCAAGAAATTTGGCATCCCAAACTGTCCCATGTAGCTGACCTAATCAACTTATTTTATCTGATTTTTATAATTACAAATCAACCCTTGGTCTTGTCTTTAATTTTATTCAAACCCCTTCCCTTTTCAAGCTTGTTATTTTTAGCCACAAGCTAAAAATTACAAATTCAAGTCAAACCATCCCTGCTACCATGCATGGTCGGCCAAGGGAAGGGAGGTTGACTACTATTTTTGGCTATTTTAGCAACCATCTTCAACTATAAAAATCCCCCTTCACTCCTTCATTTTTCATCCCTCACTTCACACATCTCTCACGCACACATTTTCTCTCTTTTTCCCTTTGTGTTGCCTTTCACTTCCTTTCTTCCCTAAGATTTCCCCTATTAAAAAAGAGCTTGATGCCTCTTGGAGTAGCAGCAATCAAGGGTTTGTGAAGGCCTTTGATCAGCAAAACGAGCAGAGAAGAGAGGAGCGCACTAGTCTGGCTTTGGAAGACCATCAAAATTTGTTTTTCTAGTTCCCTTCTCTTATTCTTGTTTTTAGTTTTGTTTTTATCATGAACATGAATATTTTCTTTGTTGTTCTTCAATTAATTAAAATGACTTAAATTTCTTCCGTGTTAGATAAATTGCATTCCATCTACTTAGATTATTAAAAATGTGTTTGTATTGTTATTAGGTATCAGTAAATTATTTTATTAAATAAAACCATGCTCATGTTATGCTTGCATTTTAATTGTTAACTCATACAAATTTAGCATATAATTATTAGGAAAGCATTTAGGTCATATTTTTGCTGTCATACTAGAGTTGAGAATAATTAGAACAATGTGTATACTTAAGCTGCGTAATCTCAAAATTTTTGTTCTTTGGCATAAGTACACTAAACTCATAATTGTGGGGAGAAATTATTTTTAAAGAAAATTTTCAAGGGTGATTTCAAGCAACTTCTTTTGAAATTTGCACGTTACTCGGGATGCGCAATGAATTAATTTTGGGGGTGTGGGAACAGAAAAATATGTAGACTTTTTCAGCACCTTTTGAGCTCTAATTCATGCAATTTCGTAGTAATTTTTGTTGAAATTAATATTTTAATTATAAAAAAATTAAATTACACTCAAATTATGAACATACTAAATTTGAATTAGTTTTTTTAATGAATTTACAAAAATTTGAATTATTCTCGATAGTTTTACACAAAAGGTGAAAATCGGTTTAGCAGTCACCTTGAGAAACTTGAACCGTTGAGAAAATTTGTGTATCAAGCGACCCAAGAGTATGGCCGATCTTTATTTTTAGCCATGGAGGGTCTAATAATAATTATTGAAAACATTTTATAATTAATTTTGATCCAACACAAATTGGGTTAAAATTAATTACAAGCCTGATGAAGAGAAATAGGTTTAATTGTGCTAAGTGAAGAGGATTGATCCACCAAGAAATTTGGCATCCCAAACCATCTCATGTAGCTGTCCCAATCAGCTTACTTTATCTGATTTTTATAATTGCAAATCAGCCCTTGGTATTGTCTTTAATTTCGTTCAAACCCCTCCCCTTTTCAAGTTTGTTATTTTTAACCACAAGCTAAAAATAACAAATTCAAGTCAAACCATCCCTCCTACCATGCATGGTCGGCCAAGGGACGGGGAATTGGCTATTATTTTTTTCTATTTTAGCAACCATCTTCACCTATAAAAATCCCCCTTCACTCCTTTATTTTTCATCCCTCATTTTACACATCTCACACACACACATTTTCTCTCTTTTTCCCTTTGTGTTGCCTTTCACTTCCTTTCTTCCCTTCCCGATTTCCCCTCTTGAAAAAGAGCTTCCATGCCTCTTGAAGTAGAAGCAATCAAGGGTTCGTGAAGGCCTTGGATCAGAAAAACAAGTAGAGAAGAGAGGACTGCACTAGTCTGGCTTTAGAAAACCATCAAGATTTGTTTTTCTAGTTCCCTTCTCTTAATCTTGTTTTTAATTTTGTTTTGATCATGAACATGAATATTTGCATTGTTGTTCTCCAATTAATTAAAATGACTTAAATTTCTTCCATGTTAGATTAATTGCATTCTATCCACTTGAATTATTAAAAATGTGTTTGTGTTGTTATTAGGTCTCAATAACTTGCTCAATTAAATAAAACCTTATGTTATGCTTGCAGTTTAATTGTAAGTGTAAGGTAACAATTAAATTAATTATTTAAACGGATTGAAATTGTAATTAATAGATACAATATTTAATTGGTGCATGTTTAATCTTCTAAGGTAGTCAAAGGTTAAATTAGCGACGGTATTAAACAGTACATTAGCCTTGCATAACTCGCAAAATTATTGTGATTAAATTGTTTCAATATAAAGATATATTTTTACCTCACGTAATATTTTATTTTCTTATTAAAATTTGATTAATCGGTTGAATTGACATAGAGATATGGCTAAGTGATTAATAGGTAAGTATGTGCATTAATTAGCAATTTTTCTAAGTTAAAGAATTAAATTGATCTAACTTCATATTAATTAAATTCATCTTTCAGAAATTGTGCATTGGAATATTTGTACTTTTTTTATTTTTCTTAGTAAAATTAGTTAATTAATCTTTAGTTTTTATAACACTTCTTCAAATTTTTCATCAGCAAACTGTTAAAATTGCATTTCATAGATATTTTCTTGCACAGTCCCTATGGGTATGATAATTCGACATTACTTGTCACTTTATTATTTGATACGATTGTGTACTCTTGCACATTTCCATCGCTCTAATGATCCGCAACCATGATGTGTTGTGTCAGTAAATCAAGCCATGAGGGTTGGGATCAATGTATTGTTGAAGGATGTTTCGTATGGGAGGAACATCGACTTGGTAGAATTGAATGCCACAAAGACCTTCTCGGAAATGCTAGAGGCATAGCAAACATATATGAAGCCGGTTGAGACTTCAGTGAGGCTACCACCTATGAGAGATGTGAGTTGTGCATCAGACATTGAGGGTAAAATAGTGATGCAAACTGGGCAATTGGAGCGAGTAAATGCAACGAGCAAGGTACATCTCAAACAATTTGGTTGGTTTTTTTTAATTTTGACTTACCTTTGTCTTAACAATGACATAGGAGCCCTTTCAAAGTTTTGAAACGAGTAACCTGAAGGGCTTACAGACCAGATTTGGCGGGATACTCAAGTTTAACCTAGTGTTCAAGTTGGGCATGGCAAAACCCAGTTGTGTGGATCAAGCAAATCCCAATCGAGACAGGTCAAAATCGAGGCAAGTAAGAGCAATGGGCTCTTGCAACCGAGATATACCAACGAGTGGAATGGTTTAAGCTAAGAGACAACGGAATCTGAGGCAAAGGTTCTGAAGGGCGGGACTACCCGATAGTGAGAATAGTCGGGAAAGGGCCAAGGCGTCGAGAAAGTTTGAAGGCAAGTCAAACTATGGTCATTTTGAGGATGTAATGAGGACATGGTGAGAATGGGTAGGGGAGAATGTCACGGGCCACAGTTCAAAGCCTGTGACCATTGCACAAAGAACGTCTCATGAAGGTCAATCTATTAAATGATGCTTATTTAACCCACTTGAACTGGCCTGATTTGAAGAACAAATGACGAAGTCCATCTACTTGAAGACTTGAATGCTTGGTGTCCCAGTAAAGCACTTACGGTAAATTAGGGCTACCTTGGTAAATAGGGAAAGTAATCTTAGAAGATTCGTAATATGATAAGATTTGATTTTGTAATCTTAGGGATTATGTAAATCCCTTAATTGTAGATATGCTTCAATCTTGTCCGTCAATGTAAAGCTAACTGTACCATTGGATTTGGGGGGAGCTCAACTATAAATAGAGGGTCTCCCCTTCATTTTTAATCATCAATTGTATTTTATTCTTTAGTAATGAATACTAATTGAGAGCATTTACTCAAATACTTGGTGTGCTTTATTTTTCTGTAGCTATTCAGTTTTTTTCACACATTTCTTTGTCTTTGAGTTGCTTTTGTTATTGCCGATGCCTTAAGAGAATTTCTATCGACAATTCTCACTTTGCGAGAGTTAGGTTGACTTAAGCACATTTGCAGTGAAGAAATCACCTAAGGCCGCACGAATTGCGAAACGAAAGGTTTAGCCTCGTGATAGTGCATGAGGTACTTGCTAGTTGAGAGGACAGAGGAAGGTTGTAGTTTAAGTTAGTTCCACCCTTCCTCTCCCAATTTACACATTTTAGTATAATCTTGTTTTGATTTTGACTGTGTTTTCACTCTTAATTTGGATTGTAAATTCGAAATCCTTCTAGGAGGAAATTCTGGACAGGATGAACCATTAGCCATGTTTCTCCAAAGTGGCGATGTTGTAATCATGGCAGGAGAAGCTAGGGAATACTTTCATGGTGAGATTTCACTTTTCAGTGGCTTGCTATGTTATGTGTTATTTCCCTATGATTTTGCAATTTTTTCTAGACTTGAACTTGATGATAAAATTTGTCTTTCTATCAAATAGCAACTCAAATGTTGCAATGGTAATTGCAATATTGAGTTTGCAGAGTTATGGGGTTTGTTTCAAGGTCTGGAGCTAGCTTGGAGTAAGGGTGTTGGTGAGTTAGAAGTCAAATTGGATTCACCGTATTCGATTAACTTTGTTCTAAAGGGTGTGGGGGATAAGCATCCGGCATATGCACTAGTTAAGGTAATTCAATAGTTAATAGGGAGGGATTAGAATTGCATGCTTCGATATATTCCATAATAGAAAAATAATGATGCAGACTGGCTTGCTAAGTTTTCATAATGCGGATGGTTTGGTTGTGTTTACAGATCCACCTAGTGGTCTTTCCCATTTGTTACTAGTAGACACTCTATAAATAGCTTTTCCCAAATAAGATTGTTAGTTTGTGTAGAGTCTCTCCTTTCTCACTCATTTTTAGATATTTACTTGCATTCTAAAAGTGAATTTTGTTGAAAAATATGGACATCACATATATAATAAGGGTAATTACATGTTATTATTTACTATTATGATATGTTAGCCCAAATTAAAAGTGATCTAATTTGGTTAAATTTTTATTGGGCTTTAATTATTAAATAAAGTATGAGTTAAATATGTGTAGATACTCTAGTAATTGAGTTCTAATCAAATTCTAATTAATGATGGGCTAATTAGGAATTAGAACTAATATGCCAAGGTTATAAATATTAGGGTTATGGTCCCTAAATTACACAACAAGATATCTTTTCTAATATCACATCCTTAGGAAAGAGAGAGCAAATATTCTTTAAATTTCTTGTGTGCTAATTTAGAAGACCAAATCCCCAAGATCGGAAAAAAACTTTAAGAAATTCTTGGATTCAGGTACGCTTCCATTTTTAGTTTTATTCTTGATTTATTCTTGATGATTTGACATGATAGATTTTGGTTTACAATTCTAATTTTATATTAGATATTATTTTACAAATCTAACAAGTGGTATCAGAGCCTTGTCATGCTGAATTATTAATAACGAATTGATTCTCTATTAATTTTGGGTTGATTCATTTTTCAAATTCTATGAAATTGACATTTAGATTCAGTGTTTTTTTAATCATACATGCCAAATCTTTTAGACTTATGTTGAAAATTTAGGGTTTTAATTTTTTTAATTTTATCGATTATCTATTGCTATGCTTGATTTAAGAAAAAGACCAATAAAGATTAAAGTAGGGACGAAGAAGATCATGAGAATTCTTTTGCTTTTGTCTTTATGGCTTTTAGGGATTGGTGTGGTAATATGTAAAATATAATGCACTTGTGGTATAAAGCCATGAATTCAATCTCACCGCAGGCTGACTTAATTAGCGTGAAGCATGTGTTTAACCGTGTTTGTTAAGGCAAATGATAGAATTTGACATTGTTTAATTGAAATTTCAGGTTTTAGATTTTTTTAAAAATGATTATGAGGAGTTTTGCCCATGAATTTTGCTTTTTCTTATTATTGCTTATATTTTATCTTTGCCTTTTAATATTGTTGTTGGCTTGCAATTTTTCCTTTATCTATCTTTTTGTCAAGGTTTTAGGGTTGGTGCCTTCGGTCTAGTTTATGTTATTTTTATTTGTTAGCGAGTGTTGAATTCAGAAATTATTTGGTGTTTTGATATATGGTTGGTGGTTACGAAATTTTTATAAGTACTAATGTAGATAAAGTTTTTTTTTACGCTAATTCACTTAATTATAAATGCAATTTTGAAGTTATATGTAGATGTAAAGTAAGTCGGCAATATTTATATATATATATCAATGAATTTAAGGGAGTAATGCATGATTTTATTTTGCATGAATTGAGATTGATTTTAACGGTACAAATATAAATTTTGGTCGAATTAATTTGATGGGCGTTGTTTTGATGCAATTTGATGATGGTTATGATATCTGTTTAAAGAATTTGATTTTTTTAAAATTTGATTTATGGATTAAGTTATGCTTCAACCTATTTTAGGCAATAAGTATTAGATACGTCTATTGACTTCTGTAAATTCATTGTTAATCGGCTATTTGAGAAAATAAACGAGAAGGTTATTCTTGGATTTTGCATAGAATCTAAGTGTAGTGTTGTTTTTTTGGTGTTTTGGTTCAAAGGATTTTTATGTACCAATCTATTTAGATTACAGTTTTACATTGTTTTTAAGGATGAATTCACATTAGTTTCCTTTGAGTATTTGATTTTGGCATATTATGATCTCAAATATTTAGTTAAGTTATGACGATATGATTTATAGTTTGAATTATGAGATATACCAATTATTATGATTTTGTTTTTAAGATTTATTTGCTTAAAAATATTTTCTAGTATTCATGCAAATCTCTATTTAATCATAAATATAATTTTGGATTTATATGGTATATGCAGGGTAAGTTTTTTTTTATTTGATTATGAATACATGTATATGCATGAATTGCTTTGGTGTTTTTTTTTCTATGCCAAAATTATAAATACATGTGCTTGTTAATTATTTGGCTTCGAACCACTACATTATTTCTGTTTGG
Organism: Gossypium hirsutum; assembly: GCF_007990345.1. Classification (NCBI taxonomy): domain Eukaryota; kingdom Viridiplantae; phylum Streptophyta; class Magnoliopsida; order Malvales; family Malvaceae; genus Gossypium; species Gossypium hirsutum. The sequence continues at coordinate 49,715,649 of NC_053437.1, forward strand.
TTTTGATATATAAGGTTTTCGGTTTTTTATTGCATTATTAAGACAACCTTATTTTGGGTTATTTTGGAGTCTATAAAGCAATAAAAAATAGTTTTGGCATTTGACTATTGGGTAAATTTTAAATTTGAATATTAGTATGTTTATATATTTTTTCAAATAACTTAATTGAAACAATAAGTCACCAAAGTGATTTTTTTTTTGTATAAATTATTTTGTTTTAAAATATAAAACTTTGTGTGCATGTAATTTAAGTTATGTTAATATTGATTGGCCCAAATGAAGGTTAATAATATTACATGTGCAACTATGGTCATAAACATGTGACAATTATTCGGTTTTGCATGTGTGTAATAAATCGGCCCAAAGGAAGATTTATTGTTCGACATGTTCTTATTGTCAATGTTTGATTACTCCACCAAGATATCACTTACAAGTTAATATTTTGTCCAAAGATGAAATATTACTGGAGTGTTCGATATCTTGATATGAGGTTTTCCTTTATTCAAATTACTTTGGTTTAAATTTAAAGTCTTATGTGAGGTTATTTTGATTTATTCAGCCATTATTATATTTGTCAACATCATTGTATGTTGTTTTAGGATAAATATATAAACATATATATACTATTATCTTTTAATTTGATTGAAAGATGAAATTAAGAAAAATATTTAGAAACAAATAAATTCAGATTTTGACTCTGGGTTTTAATTAAGGATGTCTAATATTTTAAATAGATTAGTTGAAACAAAATGCCGCCAAAGTGACCTCTTTTGCGTAGATTAGTTTATTTAAAATATTAAGGTGATTACATGTTTTTGAGATTCATGCGTTTATTAATTGACCCAAAGATAAGTTAATATTTGGCAGAATTTCAACGACAAGTGTGTTGATAAATGTGTGACAATTATAAGGTACTTTATGTGAGCAATATGTTAGTCCAAAGATTAATTCATTGTTTGACATAATTTATTGTCAATTTTTTATTGCTACAACAAGAGTACCACTTACTGTTAATATTACCATCCAAAGACTTGATATTAATGTTGTGTTTGGTATCTTGAGATGGGATTAGCCATTATCTTGAATTTATTGTTTACTTATGAATATTGATGTGAGCTTGTTTTTATTTATTTTTTGTTCTATATTCAGCTAATTCATCATCTACTGCCACAATACTTGCTAATATAAATTCTATGCTCATGCTTAATGGGACTAATTTCAATGAATGGAAAAGGCACTTACTTATAGTGTTTGGTTGTATGAACATAGACATTGCACTAAGGGAAGAACAACTCGCACCTCTCATTGCGGAAAACACCCCTTATGTTAAAAGGGATTTTGAAAGGCGGGATCATTCAAATTGCATGAGTCTAATGATCATGAAGTACAACATTTTAAAAGCCTTTAGAGGCATAGAATCTGAAAAGATTACTCAGACCAAGGTTTCCTTGACGAAATTGAGAAACATTTTGCTAAAAACAATAAGGTTGAAATGACATCATTTCTAACTCCTTTGATGTCTATAAAGTATAAAGGTCAAGGAAATACTGAGCAATCAAAGGGCTATGAGTTTTATGATCCCACAATTTGGAATATTTTTTAGACGAGAATTGCAACATTCTTTTAGGATGTTGAGTTTGGAGGGAGAAATAAGGTTAGATACATTGTTTTTAAAGAGGAATTGAATTCTAACTCAGTTCCTACTATCACTTTTGACGATGTTTAGGTTCTCATACCTACCATTGATTAAGAAGTGAATCTAGAACCTTAATAAGACAATGTTGAACAACTTCCTATTCAAGATGAGGTAATTGTTTTAGAAGAACAAACTCAACAACCTCAAGAATGAATGTCATTAAAAAGGTCTACTAGAGAAAGGGTTATAATGACTTTAGTGGAATATTTTGACCTTAAGCTACATCAGATGAATATTAAGTTAATGGTTTCTCAATGGTGACATTGATTATACATTTATATAGTGCAATTAGAAAATTTTGTGTCTGATGATGCAAAGGTAATGATTTGCAAATTAAATAACTTCATCTATAGCATTAAGCAGACTTCTCATTAGTAATATTACAAATTTTACCAAATGATTATCTTATTCAATTTAAAGATGAATTTTGCTGATAATCGTGTATACCATAAGTTTAGTGGGAGTAAGGTTCTATATTTGGTTTTATATGTTAATGACATACTGCTTGTCAATAATAAGTATAGCCTCAATCAATGCCCTAAGAATGATTTTGAGATTACAAAAATGTATAAGATTTTTTACATTTTAGCAATGAAAAGTCTAATGTACATTCAGGTTTGTATACATTGGAATATTGTGTACATTATTGGAATGTTAGGCAGATATTTTAAGCAACCCTGGTTTAGACCATTGGACAGCATCCAAGAGGGTTATAAGGTATTTTTAGAGAACAAAAGATTACATGCTCCCATATCGGAGATCTAATCAGTTAAAGATCATCAGGTATACAGAACTCCGATTTTGATGGAATATGGATACAATATTTTGTCACTAAGGTGCAAATTGTGAAAACAAATTGCAGTCTTTTATTCCAATAGCAATAAGAGTACATCAAAATCAAAACACATAGACTTTAAGTTCCTGGTTGTTAAAGTAAAAGTTCAAAGTGGCTAGGTGCCTATAAAGCATATTAGGACAAACTCCATGATTGCGAATCCGCTTACTAAGGAACTACACCTAAGGTTTTATAAAAGCACACTGCTCATATGGGTGTAATGTCATGTAAAGAATATTTGGTTTTAGTGGAAGCTTGTATTTTTAAATGTTTTTATGTTATAGACATATTTTCAATTATTTTAGTTTAAAGATCTTAAGTTTATTTTCTACTGAAGTAAAGTTTATTTGGTTTATACACACTCTGATTTTGGTAAGGTTTGATCTCACTAAGGAGGACCAGTTGGAAGTAGACATGTTTATATCATATTGCATATAATTTCCATGCTACACATCCATGCTTGATCTATATCATTTGGTTGTGTTAATATACGTGATTAGGGATGGATTTAGTTACGATATATGTAACGAAAGTCGTCTTGGTTCTATGTTAACATAATTAATGGACGAGATTGTTCGGAATACATTTTTGATATGATGGTAAAATTTTGAGCTCATAAGGTTATATAGTGACATGTAATTATAGAGTAATTAGTATATATATGTGGTCCAAGTGGGAGATTGTTGGAAAATATGCACATATATAATAAGGGTAATTACATGTTATTATTTACTTTTATGATAGGTTAGCCCAAATTAAAAATGATCTAATTTGGTTAAAGTTTTATTGGACTTTAATTATTAAATAAAATATGGGTCAAATATGTATAGATACTCTAGCAACTGAGTTTTAATCAAATTCTAATTAATGATGGACTAATTAGGAATTAGAACTAATATGCCAAGGTTATAAATATTAGGGTTATGGTCCAAATTACACAACAAGATATCTTTTCTAATATCTCATCTTTAGGAAAGAGAGAGTAAATATTCTTTGAATTTCTTGTGTGCTAATTTAGAAGATCAAATCCTCAAGATTGGAAAAAACTTCAAGGAATTCATGGATTCAGATACGCTTCTTTTTTTAGTTTTATTCTTTATTTATGCTTGATGATTTGACGTAATAGATCCTAGTTTACAATTCTAATTTTATATTCGATATTATTTTACAAACCTAATAGATTCTGGTGCTTTGTTTTACAGATTTATTACTCGATTAGATAGCAACACTCGTGGAATAGCTTTTCCCAGACAAGTTTCTTAGTTTGTCTAAAGAATATTTCTCTCCATTCTCGATTGGGAAAAGAAAAACAATTGTGTTGTGGTAAGTGGGATTTGAATCTACGGTCTTTCAAACTAGAACTATGATCCAGCGCTTTAGAGCAACTCGGCCATCTCCACTGTTATATCCCATCTCTTATATTCTGTTTATAATCTGCTATTGAATTGCAGTTTTCACATGATGATGATCATTGTTTCTAACATCAATCCTAATTCTACCTCTTTTAAAAAGGTCACTTGGTTATACCAGTGTATAATTTACTCTCTTATTTTATGATAATGATCTTATTATAACAGACCGATCTTCGGATTTTAATTTAATTTTCTACCCTATCAACACAATGGACTTTCAACATTCAGTGCGAAAAAGAGGTCTCAATTGCATTGATTAGTTATAAAAAAAAATGACTTGTTTAGGGATTGCCATGCGATGGTAGTGCTTAGTTTCGAGATTGAGAATTTAAGATCTACAACAATGAAATTAAGTAGGTTTAAAAAGACAATACATTGAATTGAATGCAAAACCATGTGATATTAAAAAATCTAAGCAACTGGCAACTAACAAGTACTCGAAATATGAATTTTTATCATTCCAACTACAGTGCAAAGTCCAAAAACTCATCTCACGGAATTAGCTGTGCCCATGGGTTGTATTTGGGTTAGTTTATGCAAAGTATCTAAATTAATTTTTCAAGTCTAAGTTTGATCCGAAAAATGGACTTACTTTTTTACTCAAATTTGACTCAATTTAAGAAGGGTAAACTTGACTTGCCCATATTTGAGGTTTTTAGATTAGTTTTTATTTAAAATTTTTAAAAAATATAATGCATTAAATACACTTAAAAAAACTAAAATAAAATTTTTCTAACACATTAAAAATAATTTAAAAAGTATTTATATTAAAAAAACTATCATTAATTTAATAAATGTTTTATTATATTAAAAAATACATATAAATATTTTATTGTATTAAATATAATTTTTAGATTTTATACTTTTGGTTGGATTATTTAGTTGGGTAGGTTTTTTTAGATTTTGAGTGATGAATTTAATTTGTTATTGAGTTAGTGATTTAATATAAATATATATAATTATTATTTAATATGTATAATTAATAGAGTATTTTTATAACATAATATAATTTGAGTCAGGTTGGACTTGGGTAAAAAAATCTTGCTGAAGGCTCAACTCATATAGAAAACAGGCCTTAAATTTTATCTAAGTTTATTTCTCGGGCCTTGTATTTTGTCCAAACGTTCTTATTTTTGGGCGAGTGACCCGACTAATGAGCAGGTCTACACCGAACACACACGCTTAATTTAAATTATGTCGTGTTTATTATCTTCATACTTACAATTTTTTTTACTATAAATGCTACTTAAATTACTTTTCTTTCGTTAATAATTTTATTAGTCTTAGGTCTATTTAAAAAAAACTTAATTAAGTCTTTTTTTTTCATTGTGATATCTAAACATTGTTTTTTTATCACAAGTGCTATTTAAACTTTTTTTTTTCATATTCATACTAGTGGTTCAATATTTAGTTAAATCATTACTTTAACTTTGAGAATAACTTATATTAGGATGATGCTAAAACCTATAACATTTAAGCACTAATAAAATAGAGCCACACCCTCAATTTTTAAATATGTAGAAATATTTTTATACACTCATTCATATCTAATAACTTCCCTAATTTAATTTAATTTAATTTAATTTACTTAAAATAATTAAAATTTAAAAAAAACACAAACATGTTGAAACGAAAAAATTAAAATTTGAAAAGCTGAAATGAATAATTAAAAATTGAAAAATGATAAAACATCATAAGAAAAAAAGTGAATGAAAAAAAAACTAGAGCTAATAATTAAAAATTAAGAAAAAAAACTGAAACAAAAGACCAAAAGCAAAAATTGAGAATTGAAAAAAAAACTCATAACTGCTATTATTAAACTTTGGTATTTGATTAAAAAATTCACTTAAAAAAGATTAGAAATTCAAAAAATCGGTTGCTTCATAAAAGAAAAAATAAAGATAAAAACCTTTTAAAATAAATAAAAACTATTGAAATTTAAAAAGAAAAACTAAAAATATTTAAATTATAAAAGATAAAAGAAAAAAAACTTGTTTGTTTAGTTTTTTTTTTAAATTTAACTATATTTAAGTAATTTAATTAAATTAGAGAAGATATTAATTATGAATAAGTGTATGATACATTCATGTCTTTAAAAATTGATCATATGATCCTATTTTATTAGTGCGGATCATGTTAATATAAATTATTCTTGTTATCTTTATACGTTTTTTTTTTCTTTTATATTTTTTTCCCTCTCATCTTGGGCTTTTTTACAATTGTGGACATTTTGGGTTTCATTGTTTTTATTAAGGTTTTTAAAACCAGATTGATAATTGAACCAATCAAGCCATAAGTTTCTGGTTTGATCAATTCATCCAATTCGATCAAATAAATTATTAAAAACTCATAAAAATAAAAATATTTTAAAATAGAGAAAAAATTTTAAATGGTTCAACTAGTTTTTTTTCGACCGATTCAATCAATACGTATTAATTTGTAGGTCAATCGCTTCAATCCTTATCTTTAGTTTGGTACATCAGTTGGTTCTTGGTCCAACTAGTTTGACCGGTCGGTCTATTTCTAAAAACACTAGTTTTGATCTATGAAAGTACCTTTTTAATCCTGTTAGGTCTAGCAAGTAAGCAATGAGGTTTAAGAACATAATTAATTGCTAGCATGTCAACTTCAGGAAGGTGAATTTTGAGCATTTGACATCTCTAAACATTATAAAAGAAGAAAAAAAAAGTAAAAAAGAGATAAAGATAGAGATAATGTAAAAGAAAAAAATAATATTAAAGAAATATTTTTAAGTTTATATTACATGGAAGTCTATTATTAGGTGAATTTTTTTTTTCTAAATATAACATTTTGGTGTAAAATGGGTAACAGAAGAATAGTTTATGTACCACTTATGAAAAAATAATTATGTACCAACTTGGGAAAAGAGACTTAATTGTTTGACTAACTAAGGTGCCAACTTGGGAAAAAAGTAGTTTCTTGTGGCAAGAAAAAGAGTTTAGGTACTAATATGAGTAAAATGATATAGTTTAGGTATGGATTAAAACTTTTTAAAAATAAATTAATTGTTATAAAATAAATAGATAAAGAGTAAAGAACAAATAAAATGAGAGAGCAAAAGAAATATAAATGATGTAGAGATCTACTTCTATTCACTATTAGAATTTAAAGTACATCAAAAGTTATCTTGATCTTGATGGATATCCACTTAATAAGATATTCATAACACTCCCCCTTGGATGTCCATTGGTAGATAAAGTGCCTCGTTAAAATATTACAAAGATAAAAACCCAGGAAAAAGAGTATACATACGCATAATATGTTGCCTCATTAAAAACCTTACCAGGAAAACCCTATGGGACAAAACCTCAGTTAAGGGAAAAAGAGTACAGCGTGTATTTACTCCCCCTCATGAAAACATCACATACTTTCTCATATCCTACGTATTCAATCTTGAATACTAGCTTTTCAAATGACTTTTTGAATAAATTACTAAGCATTTATATCACCATTATTTTGAAAGTCATAAGTGAGGGAAAATTTTGAGAAAATATATTTTGATCTCTTCAAGAATTTCAACAATAATCATAACAAAATTTAATCATGATCCCTCTATAAAAATACAAATAGGTATTTTTGATCATTTTATAATCCTCTTTTAACTACTGTTGATTAAGTCAAATTTACCACATATGTTCAATTATTTCAATTCATATAAATGAACAATTTCCCGATAATTTCAATATGCTTCTGGCATTCTAAATCCTTCAAGGATTTTAACATAAACTTACTATAGAGTAATTCATAAAAGGTTGTAACAACCATTAGACGCAAGTTAAATCTTTTATGAATTGCCAAAATAATATATCTAAAGGTTATTGCATCCATCACAAAAGAATATTATATATTTTTATAATCAATGCCAAGACTTAGCGAAAAACTTCATATTTTTATTCCGCTTTTGCAAAACTACATTTGCATCCTCACTAGCTTTATACATTTAGATATTTGGACTACTGGTCCAAAAACTCCACGAATTTAATTATACTTGAGTTATGTCTTTCTATTTTGATCAAATTAATCCATATATATATTTCTCAATAGATTTATTCAAGATCTTCCTTTTATTTCATTATTTCAATAATAATATTGCATGCAAAATCATTGTCGACCACTTTTATTATTCAGTTCCACATTTTCTCAAATTGACATAACTTATCAAGATCTCTTAGTTTCATTATTTTAATCTTCAGTTTCAGGTACCTTAATTTCTTCTGAAATTTCACTTATTAGTTATGTCTTGGGTCTCTTCTAAAGCACCTGCCTCCACTATATAACTATTTAGAAGAATTTTCATCTTTGGAACCGATCAATCTAATATTTATTCTAACCGATTGTTTTACTAGGACTTTGATTCAAATTAAAATATTAGATGGTATATAACACTTGGTTATTCTCATTAAGTTTGTAAATACATTTGACAGTTAACTTGTAATGAATTATCCTTGTTGAACTTCTAGTTCAAATTACTCTCCCCCTAACTCATTACAAGTTATTATTTCTCTTCCCCTAATGTCGCGAAAACTATCAAATCAAAATTGTAATCACAAATCATGTCATAATCGAATCTCCAATACATTCAAAACATCTAATAGTACAATGAGACTCGTGATTAATTTATAGTCCCAACTTTGTTTGAGGAGTCAATCATTTTCGTGCGTTTTGGTGGATCAATTGGAATATATACGCACATACAAAAATTCAAAGATGGGAAATATTTAGCTCTTGATCAAAAACCAAGTGTAATGGGGAGTATTTATAACTTATTGGCTTGATGCGTACAGCACATAAATCAACATAATCTCATGTTGAAATAGGAAGTTTAGTTCTCATAAGTAATTGTTTAGACATTAATTAGAGGCGTTCAATCAATAATTTCTCTAAACCATTATGCGCATAAATAACAAACTTTTACAAAAGTTTTTCAAACTCAATCAATAAAAAACTGAGATATAAACTCATCAGTATTACCAAGATGAATTGTCTTAATTGCATGATCTGAAATTAATTATTTAAACAAGCAATCTTGCAAACGACATGTTGCAAGTTGATAACACATATGTGATTATTTTGTAGATGCATCTACCAAAATCATATAATATCAAAACCATCCACATCGCGGATGAATGGGGCTATATTCATTTCTGAAATGAAAAACATTAAATCTCAACTTTAGCTAGTGAGTTTCTAATAAGCAATTTTCATTGAGAACAAGCAACAACTGAGAATTCTTTAAATTAAAGAATCTTCTAGTTCTTTAATGAATGTCCGTATGAGTTCTAAATTAATTTTCGCATCATATATGATCCAGGATGGTTTAACTGGTCATGCCAAGTAGTAAATGCATTTGTATCAGTAAACTTCTGATTTACTTCAACATGTGTTTCAATTGTACTAAATTTTAACAAATTGATAATTTTACTATCATTTCTTTTACTTTGTATCCACATATAAGTGCTAATGTGACATTTACTACTGGAAATGTCTAAATCAATGTGAAGTCTATAATGCCTCTAAGTCAATAAATATAATTTTCAAATAATTATATGTAATATTTGCTTCAGGGAATATGTCAAAATCTTCAAATGCGGGGCACTTGGTCTAGTGGTATAATTCTCGCTTTGGATGCGAGAAGTCTCGAGTTTGATTCAAAATATTTTTAAAACCTTTTTAACAAGAGTTTTGCATAATCAATTAACTATCAAGAATAACTGCCTAGGTCATGTATAGAAACAAGTCTATATTAAATATATCAATAAAAGTCACATCTCAAATATAAAAATATGACATAATGAAAAACTAGAAAAAAAATTTCATAACCATCATGATAAACATGCATGAAATTTAATTTAAAATACAACCATTCATGCTCATAGAATTTTTCATTTACAATTGCTCATGTCATTTCTCTAAATAATTAACAAATGGAAAAATATAAAACATATGAACTACTACTTTTAACAATTATTTGAACTAAATCAAATCCGAATAACCATAAAATTCATTGATTTATTAACACAAATTTGCATACTAGATATGTTTTAATCAAATATGTTATTTAATTATAAACCCTACTATAGCTACATAAATAAATCAGTTAATATTCATTTTCACAAACAAATTATATGCTTAAAACAATATGTAACCCATGTAATCAAAACTTAAAAAGAAGATCATCTCAAATATTTAAACCATATATCAAGTTGATTTAATATTTAAAGATGTACCTTTTTTTTGCGTTGAGTCTTGACGATTTTATCAAGAAGTAAGAAAATTAAACTTCAGTAATAGACTTTAAATCTAATCAAAATCTATTAATAGCAAACTTTGAAAGTGGATCTTATTTTCCAAGTGTACAATAGGTACATACCCAATGACTCTTCATAAATAAATTGTCTCTCTTCTTAAGAAGTTCTTGGAAATTCTTGTTCTTTTCTTGCTTTCTTCATTTTTCCACTTCTGGTGGTGAAAAATTTTATTATGGCAATCCCCCATAACTATTATTATAGTCCAATTTATTACATCCACTTTAAAGATTATGTCTTTCGAATTTTTTACAAATTATTACATTCTCTTCAAGGAATGGTTAGGTTTTGTGGTTAAAAACTTTTGTTCAATCATAAGTAAATTGTTTTCATGATATTGCTACCGTAAGAGCACATTTGAATCATGATAAGTTGAATAAGTTCTCTCTTGAAAGGTTCTCATCAGTAATATTTTTCCACGTAATTTTAATTAAGAACGTATTTTGAATACTGTAGAGTTATACTCACAATGTAAAAAAAAATTTGGAACTTCAGGTGCATCTAACCATAACGAGCTTTATATAGAATTACCATATTCTATTGCTCATAAGTAGAAATTTCACAGTCAAACATTTTATTTTCAATCCCTTAATAGGGATAATGACAAAAGAAGATCACAAAGATAGCCACAATCAATTCAATTTAATAGCAAGAGTAATCAATAATTCGGTCCTCTTTTGATTCATATGAAATATAATATTTTCCTCATTCACAATCCCAATATGAGATCCATTATGAATATCTTTTAAAACCAATGGATTAACCATTACAATATATTAATATATTATCTTTTCTGGAGCTTTTGACTAATTTTGTACTACCAAATGTTGAAATAATATTAGTTTATATTTTATTTTGTGTTCACTTTTGGGAATGCAATAGATTTACTAGGACAAACTTGAAAATGTCCCAAAAAATTCTTTATTTCATATTCACCATTGCAAACATGCGTGGATTTTAAATCAAAATTTATCTATCCATGTTGTCATGATTAGCCTCTAATTATAATAAACATGATATAATAAATAAATCATAGTAAAATATACCTGAAGATCTGAGTGGTAAAAGGCTCTAATGATTACCCATAGTGCGCAGGCCTCAATTGAATACCAAAATTGCAATAGCTCCAAAAGTCAATTGAAAATAACTTGAGCAGCATATTTAGAGTGACCGTATTATAAAATAAAAGAGAATTGTGCTGATAACGTGTTATAAAATAAATAGATAGAGAGTAAAGAGCAAAGAAAATGAGAGAGTAAAAGATAGCGTATTTTATTGATCAATCGAAATATTTACAAAGCTTCTCCAAAGTCTCTATTTATAGGCATAAGAAGTATAAATGAAGTAGAGATTTACTTCTAATCACTATTAGAATTTAAAGTATATCAAAATTTATCTTAATCTTGATGGACATCTACTTAATAAGACATTCATAACATTAATATTTTAATTGAGATTTTTACAAAAATATAAAATATTTTTTTCCAAAAAGATATGGGCTTGATTTTTTTTTTTTACTCAAATGATATGTTTTGAATACTGAAAGTGTTGGCCACGGTTCCCAAAAGTCCAAATTGGCTTGGTTTGTGGTGATTTGGGCAAAGCATCGAATTTGTGGCTCAAATCGCCACAAGCCAAATTGATTTGGGCTTTTGGGAAACATGACTTGTAGTTCACTTTTGAGGTGTGCATAACGGCAAAGAATCCTACTAAATTAGGCTAAATAGTGCCAATTTGAGCAGGAATCTCTACACAAATCGATCCATTTTTTGGTGATTTGGGCAGAGATTCCCTACCCAACAAGACTCTACAATCCTAAAAAATCCAAAGCCTTCTATCCCCACTATATAAACCCGTAAAATTCCAAAAAAAAAACACAACCACAAAAATACAAGAAAAACCCCTAAACTATTAAAATACTTTTTAACTTCAAACCACTCAAAAAATCATAAACAACTTTTCAATTCAAAATTAATCTAATTTCATCAGCATTATATAATTTAGAATCGTTCAAAAATTTTTTAGAAATATGATTTTGACATTAATTTCATTAATATTATGTGAAAAGAAATTATGGTGTAAGTTAGAAATATAATGATAATAATAATGTAATAATATTGGTGAAAACAAAATATTGTATAATTTAAAATATTATGAATTTGATAATTTAAGTTTATATTAATATAAATAATAGTATTTTAAAATTTTAATTATTATTTAAAATGATGTTATATTGTGAGAAATGCTTTGAATACGTTAAGAATTAATTTATATATTAGTGTGGAAATACTTTTTTGTTACTAACAATATCATATTAAAATAGATTAGATTGTTGTAATTAATTATCCATGTGTTGTTGGTTTACCATGTGATATTTTAAAATGTATATATGTATGAGTTTGTAATTATGTTTCAAAAATATATATTTTTTAGACAAGTATGTGAATGTGTATTGTTGATAATTATGGTGAAACACTTAATGCAAGTGTAGTTAATAATTATCAAGTAAATGTCATACATAAGTGATAATGGTAATAAAATCTTCAGATATACTTGGTGCAGTGAAAATGGCTAGGGCTTATCATACTTCGAGACATGTTAAGAATCAAGATCAAAGTGAAACAATGGCTAGTTTTGAGGCTCAAATTAAGAAACTATAGAATGAACCCTAACAACCAAATTAAGAAATTATAGAACCCTAACAGCATGTATTGTTGCACACATAATTGTTGTAAATAGCATAATACAAATATTGATTTTGATGTGTTGTTCTGGTCTTAGGCTAGAAATATAGAAATATAATTCTTTTAGGGAAACATTATTTATATAGTGTAACAACCCAAAAGTCAGTGATGTCACAAAATGCAGTTTCGAGACCTCATTTCCGTAAATTGGGTTCATAAATTTTAAATTAAAATATTTACGGTGTGGGTATAAAAGAATATTAAAGTTTGGTTCTTCAATTTTTTCTATTAATTGCTTAATCAAGGTACAAAGACTAAACTATAAAAGTCTTATTACTATAGATTTTTAATTGGACAAAGGTTTAGGGATTTAAATTGCAATTAGTCAAAGGTCCAAAATTACAATCAAACCATTTTACATAATGAGTTAGTGGATGATTATGATTTGAGCATTAAAAGATGATTAATGATAAAGTTAAGCTAATTAATCAAGCTTAATTAAGTTTAACTACATTATATATATAAGTGAGTGGAATTAATGAGAAGATGTTCATCTTCTTAATTCCTCTATCACCGAAAATACCAAAGAAAATAAAAGGAGAAAAACAAGCTAGGTCTTCAAACATTTGGTCTTTGATTAATAGGTGATTTAAAGTACTTTTCTTGTAATTTTTATATTTTTGAGGTCATGGGAGCTTGATTTAGCTAGCCCTTGTACTAATTTGTAAAATTGTTAAATTTTTTTGAAAGTTGTCATTGATGATTTCTTAAAGAAATTGATGTTAAATTGATAGGTTTTAAGCTTAGATGTGAAAAAAGACTAGATTGTAAAGCTTAATTGCTTTTTTGTTCATAAGGACCAAATTGAATAAAATGTAAAATTGATAGTAGAAATAAGAAATAGGAGGTCCCTAATGATAAATTGTGAAATTGAATTTTAATTTGAGGGTTTAAATTAAAAATTATGTTTGTTCTGGGTTTAAGGACAAAATTGAATAATTAAAAAGTATGTATGACTTTTTAATCGAATGTGATTTTGATGGAATTTCATATTATACCATTTCTGAATTGTTATTCATAGTAAAAAAATGACACAGGATCATCGAAATGGAAAAGAAAGGCAACAGTTAACAACGAGTAGCACGAGCTTTCGGTTTGTATTTTTATGATCCTATTCAATTTAATTATTTCTTGTTCATGTTAAATTGCAAGATTTAGTCATGATTGATATGATACACCAAGAAAGAAAACTAAATTTAATAAAATAGAAAGTTGCATGACTTACCTAATATATGAAATTAGTATGAAATTGAGTTGAGATTCGTTATATATGATATTGGAATGGTAAATTAATAATGAAATTGAGATTGATAGAATGTGAATTGAACTTATAATGGAATTGGAAATTGGTTACCTATTAAATATACTTGTTATACTTCTGTTTATCTGATGATACACTATTTTTCAAATATAATTTCTTCGATTTATCCGATGATGCACTATGTGTGCCAATATAATTGCTTCAATTTATCGGATGATGCACTACGCGTGCCAATATAATTTCTTCAGTTTATCCAATGATGCACTATTTGTACTAGTATAATTGTTTCAATTTATCCGATGATACACTACGTGTGCCAGTAAATTACTTCGACTTGTCCAATGGTACACTGTGTGTGTCATGTCACACCTTAAAATCTGACTTAGTAGAATCGGGTAATAAAATCAAGGGCTCGAGTGAGATATTAAGATTAGTTCATAGAAATTAAGATAAAATGAAATAAATAAATAATTAGGCAATAATAATTGGGTTAATAAAAATATACTAGTGATGATTAAATTATAATAGTTCTAAAATTAGAGGTCTAATGTGTAAATTAAGAGTTTTAATTGAAATAGGAGCCACTAGAGCAAGGGAGAAAATAGGAAGGGGTTAGGGCTCAATAGCCCAAATTTTAAATTTTGGTTGGCTATATAAGACCACCTATCATCCCTTCCCTCTACATTTTCAACCATTTCAAAAAAAATATATTGTTCGATTTGAAATCAAGAGTTTTCTCTCCAAATTCCCTTTATCCTTTCAATTTCTTAGTGTAACGCCCCAAAAATCCCTTATATATTTATTTTTGTATGTTTGTGACACAAATATCTGTCTGCTTTAGTGGTTAAATGTTCTGGGAAGTGTCTGAGAGGTGTCAAGTTCAAGCTTTAACTTGGGCAAATTTTTGTTTTTAAATGAATAAACATCTATCTCTAATCAGTAGGCTTATAAATAAATGTTGGTAAAATATGACAGAATGAGCTTGTTGGTTTGATGGTTAAGTGGTGAGTTGGTGTGCTAAAGGTCTTATGATCGAGTCTAGGTAGGATTATTATTTTTGTTATTTGTGCCGTGAAGGAGTTTGGATTGCAGACAAATGTTGAGAATTTGAGGTGTAGTAGGGAAGTAGTGGACGATTTGAGGGGAGAGATTTTAGGGATTATAGATTGAGAGGAGTGCTTTGGGGGATATGGGCATTATCTTGAGGAATTTTGGGCTGAAAAGTTTTTCTTCCTCATTTTTTGTTTTTAGACGAAATACCCCCACTTGCTGCCTTTTTTTAAAAGAAATTCGGTTTCGCTTTTTTGTTCCCAAATTTTTTACGCTAGTTTCCCCTTCCCCTCAAGCCGACCGTTTGTCATCTTGCTCCCCTTCTTAGCCGAATATTGCTAGGTGAGTTCTGTTTTTCCTTCTGTTCCCTTTCGACTTTGCATTTCCCTTCTCATCGTTTTCTTTTTCTCTTCTTACTGTCACCCCCTCAATTTTGCCTCTTTTTAGTCTTTGATTCCCCTTTTCGATTCGCTCTCTCTTGCGTTGCCAAATTGCACTACGTTCTATCGTCTGTTGGGTAAGTGATTTAAGTGTTTTGTTGTCTCATTTTATAAGATACTGAATGAAGGGTTGTGTTTAATCGGTAAGTATAATTTAATTGAAGTTTGCTGTGTAATTCGATTAAAGGTTTAACGAAAATATTTGTGACTCTCGTTTTAGGTTAAGACCAAGGGTTGATTGGTACGTCTTCAAGGAATTAAGGGTACAATTTCGGTTGACTTCGGTAAGGGGGTTTCGGTTGTTGATCGATTTTTAACTTTGTTAGCCTTTGATTGAATAACGAGTTAAGTAGTTGATTGAATGATGTTTTGGTTGAATCTAGGTTTTGGAGTACTCGGAGTGCGGGTTAACTTCAAACAAAATCAGGTATGTAAACACAACTCTGAAAACGAAAACGGGTGAAAAGCCAAAAAATGTGATTGTTGACGCCACACGGGCGTGCGGCCGCCCGTGTGGTAGGCCATGTGATCGAACATGGGCATGTGATCAATAAGGCTGGCCATGTGCGATTCATGGGTCGGGCCGAATTGGGCCGTGTGGACCACAAAGGCACATGAGCCCCATATGGGTGAACCACACGGGCGTGTGGGAATATTGGGCCAAGCAGTGAGATCGATGCGGGTTTGACTGCCAAGGTCGTGGGCCCATTTTCATTGTTTGACTGCTAAGGTATCACGGGTCACCTGAGTCGACTGTGGACCTATTGTAGGGTCGGTAAGCTTACCTAGACCCCTAATTGACTGAAATGACTGTATGACTAATACGATTATGCATGTTATTAAACATGATGATGTACCACTGGTTTGATACTGTATGCCCTGATTTTATGGATGATATTATGTTTTAGCATGTCATATATGTATATTGCATTGCATTGAGGTGGGGTTATATTGTTCGGAGGAAGTGTACTGAAGGCCTCGAGCCTAAATTACTGGCAGCTCAGCTGCAAACTACTGTCTAGTGCCACATTCGGTACTTTTTGGAGGGTAAGAATGGGTGGGTTGATTATATCCCCATATGGAGTGTAGGGTTGGACGGAGTTGGAGTGTAGAGGCTGGCTGGGTAGGATATGATACTGCATATCTGTTACTATATTGAGTATTGATATTATAATGGGCCAAGGCCCAAATGCATGACTGTTTCTATATTGTAATGGGCTAAGGCCCTAACGGAAACTAAAACTGTTACCGAAATGGGCTTAGGCCTAGACTATGATTGCATATTGTCTGCTTGTTTATGTGGGGATTACACACTAAGTTTTCGTAAACTCACCCTTTTGATTTATCTGTTCAGGTAATCCCCAGACTTAGGCGGATCGAAGTGGTGGAGGACTCAGCTATGGCCACACGATTTCTTTTTACTATTTCATATTTAATTAGATTTATATTTTTAAAAGCTTTATTTGGGGTATTTTTCTGTAATAATGGCCGCTATGAGTTTTTGCTTAAAATTTGGATATTATATCTGCTGGAGGTGGATAAAACACAGGTTTTTAAAAGAAATGCATGTGTTTTAGCAAAATACCCACAATGACACAAACTATTTTAAAAAGCTTCCGCAACATATAATATTTTGCAAACTAACGATTGAATAAAAAAATCACTATTTTAGGATTAATAAAAGATAATGGCAAGGTCTAAACGGGAAATGTTTTAAGCAAAGATACAGTTTGTCAACATAAGCATCAATTTTCAAACACACTATCATGTGGCATCGCCAGATTCGGTCATAACGTACAGGTTGAGTTTGGGGTGTTACACTTAGCATCCAAACATTTTTTCCTCTTCAATTGCAAAAGAAATCCACTCTTCCTCTTTTAATTTTCTACTAACACTTAGCTATATTTTTCTTAAATTGATCCAATTTCGTGGAGATCTTTGAATTAAAGGTAAACATTCTGATTTCTTATGGTTTAACATTTGATAGGTGATTTCAATTAGAATTTTTACAAATCGAATTAAGAAAACCTAAGATCTATGGTTTTAAAGCTTAATTTTGCATAAAAATGGTGGATCTCGTAATAGTGAGCTAAGTGATGGTTTTAAAACCATTTTTAACTCATTTTACAGTAATTAAGAGGTTTATAAACTTGATTTAACAAATCCTTAAAGAAATTGCACGAATCAAATGATTTTACCTCTTGAGATTGACAACGAAAGTGATTTTTCAAAAAATATTCATTAGTGAAATCGTGTATGCGAGCCCATATGTTGTATGCGAGCCATTAATATGTGAGAATCCATATGTTGTATGGGGACCATGAATATATGTTCGAACCCATATGTTGAATGTGAGCACTAATTATATGCACGCCATAAATGTATGTGAGCATTATATTATGTTATGTGAACCTAATGCTATGTGAACCCATGTCATTGCAACCCTATGTGCATTGTGAGCCCTGCAGTATTGTGAGCTCTGTTAAATATGAACTGTGTAATTGTGAATTGTCGTGTGCAAGCTCTACTATATTACGAGCTCTTTAAAAATTTTGTATTGTGAATGTGATAAGAACGATATGTTGGCATTGTGAACGCTTGAATCCATTAGATATCATTGGCATGTCATAGGATTGTGAGTACTCACCCTTTTTGCTATGTGTTAAGGCATATGACCTAAAGATAGTGTTGGAGAGATAAGGGAATGTCGAGAATAGCTCTATTCACCGTAGATAGCATGGAGTGTTTGGAGAGTATGAGCACTCGTGCTACACTTAACAGAGATAGCGTAGGACTCTTTGAGTCATTTGGAGTGTTTTTAGAGATCTGCTTATCCAATGCTATATAATATGAATATGTTTCACACTCACAAATTGCCAATATATCACTATGATGAGTATGATTATTGTATTTTTTGTGAACTATTACAACATGTTTAATCTTAGCATGATTGATGTGTTTATTTGTGCTGTATGCTTGAGTATTCACTGAGCTTCAATAAGCTCACATTCCTTGCATATACCTTGTAGATAAGTAGCTCGCACGACTAATGGTGAAGAGTGGAAATCCGGTGATCCATCACAAGGCAAATCCCTTAAGTATTTGACAATTTTTCAAACTCTAATGTGGAAGGCAATGTGGAACTCTTCCAAGGGTTTAGAATTAGACTAGACTTTTTAAATAATTTTTGACGGGTTGTAAATGAACATTACAGACTGTCTAATTTTGGATTTTAGACTTTATAATTGCTTGTTTGAGTGCATGATTGATGGGATTAAATTAAATGGTGATTGTTATTAAATTGATAGGCTAACGAACTTATGTAGGTGAGGAGCTCACAGAGTACTAAGGTATGCCCTTAGATCTTATGTATGTGGAAATAAATGAAAGACTTAGTTGCATGAAATAAAGGTAATAACATGTTGAATAAAACCTACGAACCATCTAGGAGTGGTTCGAGCTGAGGGTCGCAAGAGTGGGGTCTCACAAGAGTTAAAAGGGTCTCAATAAGGTTAGGACTTTGTCAAAACCATAAGAGTTCACCATTTAGAAGCTCGCCATTAGGGATTGCCAATCTAGGAGGGGTTCACCAAACGTTTGGAAGTTCACCTACCACTGAGTTTGCCAAAGTCAATATTCACCAAACAATAGTGAATTCACCAAAAAAGATTGGTTCGCCAAATAGAGGAGTTTGCGAGTGATCCATTCGCTAAAGAATTAGCAAAATAGGGAGAGTGGTATGTACGATTCCATGGGATTTGGAGGTTCACCAATCTTTAGGGATCGCAAGGTGAGATGTGAGCTAGGTTCTCCAATTAGAATGAAAACCAAGGGGTTCACAGGACAAGTTGCAAGCTGGGTTCATAGGTAGGTCGTGAGTTGGTGCTCGCCAAGTGGCATGCAAGGTGAGCTCTTAGGTGGTTAGAACTTGACATTTGTGTGCTTTGTTTTGATGGAGTGTTTTGAAGGCATGCAATTAGGATTGTTCTTTATATGATTTATGTTACAATTGTGTGGTGTACGTAGTTGGTTGTTGTGTTTCGTGTTGTTTTAATGAAAAGTCACTTTGGTGGCTAATGTGACATTCAGAATTCGAGTTGAACTGTCTCGTTCAGGTTTGGGGCACCACATGCCAATATATTTCATTCGTTTTATCCGATAATGCACTATAGTGCCAGATTGGGATGCAGGTTGGTAATTTGTATATCCATCTTGAAGTTCGAGTAAAGTCAACAGGATTATATAAACATGATTTCTCTAAGTTATATGGTAGATTGAGATGAAATATGACTGTGATATTCGATAGCATGTGAAAGACCATGCGAATTTTCTAGAAACAAGCCTTAGGGGCTGACTGAGTATTTATGAGCGAATAGACTCAAAAATGATTGAATTGATAAAATGGAATTGCATATATGAATTGATGAACATGTACATATATGAGTATATGTTATAAATGGTGATATAAAATGATCATGTATGAAGTGTAATATATGGAAAATGGTTATATAGGTGCTAGAAAGTAAGATATGAAATAACCAATTGAATTGGTCGCTAAGTCTATGTTACAATTTGAAATGCGAATTAGTTAAACAATAGACTTTAATTGAGTATTTGCATTGGGGTAACATATATGTTATATTGATTTTAATTAGAGAAATACCACTTAGTTCTATCGCTCAGCATTTGATTTGTTTTTTTTTTTGCGCGCAGGTTAGGTCTCATACAGGATCCCGAGCTTTGACTTCAGCATCCAGTCAAGATACCAGACTCGACAATGTTTGTATAAATCTCTTTTTTCAGTTATAAGACATGTAAGTAGGTTCAGTCAAGTTTGGTATATAAATTATATGTATATACACTTATGGTTTTAAATGGTTAACGTTAGAATTTGGTTAAATGTATATAGCTTATAATGGAGTTAAAGGTAGTTTGAAATGGTACAAAATGTTGCAAACATATATATATGAACTTGGTGAAATAGGTAACTGTGCAAATGACTTAAATGGTTTGCATTAGGTAAATGGATTGTAGGTGATAAGTTATTGGCCTAATATCATATAAGGTATGAAGATGCAGGAATCGATGCTATATAGTTGCAACTATTAGCTGGTTAATGTTTGAATGTGTTTAGAAACTTGGTTGGAAAATTTCAGGTTGAAGTTCAATTAGGAATTGAGGAAACAGTATGTGACATCACGATAAGAAATGACCTATAATTCATAGTGTGACAAGAGACTCCATCGTCTTGACGAGGCTGAACAATATGTCATGTTGCGACATCAACCTGATAATTTGATTTTTTTAAAATTCAATCATAATTTGATCTCAATTTAGCATTAGAGCTTTCGTAAGCTCGTATAAGTCTCAAGAATGATTATTCATTGTATCACTTGCTTATATTACTCGTATTTCTATGTCTAATTATATGAATTGTATTTAAATTTGATTATAGTTCCTTCAGCAACGAATGTGCCACCTTGTAGCTTGGACCCGACTATCGGGTTAGGAATAAGGTGTTACATATAGAGCACCAAGTTAGGTTAGATAGATTATGACTATTTGTAATAAGATAGCCTAAAGAGAAGGTATGGTGCGAAATGTTGGGTGCAAAGCGAATTATCTAGCATTTTACGGGCAACAACACCCAATAAAACCATTCAGGAAACTACATAAATTCCTTGGATAAGAAATTTGGCCCGTAATAAATTATTGGAGGATTGTATAGAATCTATACTAGCGTGAGTGAAGGGGATTAAGCCTCAAGATCTTGTATAAGCTTAGGCTTTACCGTTAACACACTATAATTGTAATATTAAGTTATGTAGAACCTAAAATTCAAAAATGTTAATTAAATAATTTGATTGAACTAATTGTTTATTTTACCTTTATAAGGTTTAGCAAATATTCATATAATATTCACGCCAAATTGTGATTCATATTGAGGTTATTTAAAATTGAACATGAAATCTTATTGATGCCATATTCCACTTCAACTATTCATTTAGTAAAGTAAAATGATCAATTTTTTTAGTGGAAAAATGTAATCAATTTGAAATTCATTTAATTCATTGTACATTTATAGAATTTTGAAGATGAGTAACCAATTCATGCTTTACGTATATTACGATGGAGAAATTCGTTCGACGGACCATGGTTCTATTTCTTCATCGAGCCAAAAGCTTTCACTAACTTTCTGTGTTAATGCTACCCTTGCAAAAATAGTATGGAATATTGGTTTGAAAATCATGTCCAGATGTAATCAGAGTTTATTAAGACTTATCTACAGGTTTCTGATGTCCAACACCTCCTATGTATAATATGTTGCCACTCTTGGACTACAAGGACGTATAATTAATGATATGGACAGATTTCCGCACTAGACTTTTGTATGCAACCGAGCTTTTTACTGAATTGGTCAATGAGGATAAGGGACTAGCTGTGGATAATATGTTATCATCTTCAGGGCAAGATGTTCATTCCAACCCCATTAAACCAATATTACCAAGGTCAAGCCTTATATATAGACCCACCGAGACAATTAGTTAGTAGGAGGTCTTCTGCAAATAAGTTTGACTTTGATCTTAATGGTGTAATGGTTGATCCATACCTGGCTAGTTTCTAAATGGGTTTAGTGTTTGGAGAAGGTTTCATCGAAGAGTTCGATGAGAATGAGCTCCCCTCAACATAAAGGCTTCAGTGATCTAGAGGTGGATGAGGTGCCTTGTGAGGGGTATGACAATGAACATGTAAATACTTTTGATAAATTTCCAAATACATGGCATCTTTCTAGTGGGATTGTTTTATGTAATAACCAAACGACCTTTATGCTTAAAAATAAACCTAAATGTGGCCCATTCTCATGAGTTCCCTGAATACACATATATCATTCTTAGCATGTTTAAGATGTTCTCATGTGTTTTTTTTAAATAGCATATGCAAACATCTTAAACATGGTTGTGGGTTCTTTTATTCTACAGATACCGTAACAAAATAATTACCCATATTTTAAACACATTTAGAAAGGGTGAACTACAAAAGTAGTCATTCAACTATTAGTGTGTTTTTGTTTTGGTCACTTATGTGCAAAAAATTCTATTTTAGTCTCTAACATTACCAACATATGATTTTTTGGGTCACTCTTCCATTAAATCATTAATAGAATGTTGATGAGACCTTTTTTATTGGCATAATAATAAATTTAGCCCTCTAATGTTTATAGATTTTATAAATTTGGTCCTAATTCTAAAATATAAAACAAATTTAGCCCTCAGATTTACACATTCTATTAATTCAGTATTGATTCTTAAAAATTCATGTTGGACCTATAGTTGATAACTACAAAGTAAACAACTAGTAACCACAAAAGTGCTAACTCAAAGGCCATTGAAGGTGACACTACGACAAGAAAATTAAAAAAAGACCATAACATGTTTACGTGGTTTGGTTTTCCTACGTTTGTAAAGTTTAGCTCAATTAGTAAGTCCACTATCTTTGATCCCAATACAATGGGTGATTTAAGTCCTATCACACTCTGGTATAGTAAACTCACTTTTGTACCTAAAGATCTAAATCACTCACTTTAAGTTCTCCCACTAAGAACTTACGCTATAAACCAAGCAACAAACTTGTTTACATTCTCACCATTTTTTTACTTTTCTAACATGGAATTTTTTATTAAAATATTAATTTTAAAAATAAAATAATTTAAAGAGAGAAAAAACACACATGAAGAAGTCTTAAACTAGATTTAGACCTCCCCCTTCTTTTTTCAACATTAGCAATCACCAACACAACCATCCTTCACCATCACTAGCCTCTTTCGATCAATACAAGCTTGGCATAAAAGTTTCTCTCTCCACCATTTTCCATCTTCAACCTTTACGCACCTCTAACCTCCAACCTTTCAACTTTTCACCATTATCAACCTTTACAAACATCCTCACCACCAGTCCACCATTTCACCATATTCACTAACCTAAACCCAGTAATCCAACCAAACCCAAGCATGATTGTGTCACAACAAACCCATTTCTCTATTACCAAAACCTTCTCGATTTCGGAGGTTAAAAGAAAATTTGCAAAACAAAAAGAAATCCAAAGTAAGCTGTTGAAAAATAATGGAAATCCAAATTTGACCATTGAGAAAATCTGCAATACAAAAAGAAATTCCAAAGTTGGCCATTGAAACCAAAGGAAAATCTACAAAATAGAAAAACCCTAGGAGAGAAGCATACACAACTTTTTTTTTATTTTCATAGGTTTGAAAGAGTTTAAATTTTCTTTTCGGAGCATCCCAATGATGGAAGTGTTAGCCTTAATAGAGAAAAGCCCTAATTTGATTTTCAAGCCAATTTAACGATTAAAGATTATTTCGTATTTATGATCACCAACCCGAAACCTAGATAAAATTCGGATTGCCTAACTGTGACTCAGTTGGGCCTTACCAATTGGATGAGTGTAGGCCTTGTAATGGGGGCTCATTAAAAGGGTTAGCAAGGGAAGTTCGCGGTCCTAGTTCGCAACCTAGTTGGGCCCTACTAGTTGGATGTGTGTAGGCCTTGTAATGGGGGTTCGCCAAAAGGGCTTATAAAGGAAATTCACAGTCCTAATTTGCATATACCAAGAAGTTCACATGTGGGAGCTACGAAGTCCAACAGACATACCAAAATAGTACATGTGTCCAGTATACATAGAGCCTACCAAGAACGTCAATTCCATGAATAGTAACTATGTGTATAAATATTCGATTGTCCCCTTCAATAAGACACGACAAAAAACATTCAACAATTGGTGCAATGAGCGTCGATAGTTCGAAAAACTGATTAATGTATGTTTATGGCTCTGGAGCCAAGATAGGGTCAGGAGTAGGGGTACTTTTGATTGATCCCAGTGGAAATGAATGGAAATACGAATTATCTTTTGGATTTCAAACATACAAAAACATAATAGAATATGAAGCTTTGATATCAGGGTTACAACTAGCACACCAACTAGGAGTGAAGGATCTGATCATCCATACAAATTCACAGTTGGTGGTGAAGAAAATGAATGACGATATAAGGTGAAAGTGGCAATGTTAAAGAGATATCATTCAGTTACAGTTAAACTATTCATAGGATTTGACAAAGTTCAAAGAAAGTAGCTCGCTAGGAGTGACAACACACGTGTAGATGCCTTATCTAAACTGGCATCCTCTATTGTCATTAAGCAAAAAGGGAAAATTCTGCTGGAGTACAGGGATACCCTGAGCTATAACATGCCACAAGTTTTGAGAATAGATCAAGATGAGACATAGATTTTTCCCATAGTTCACACACTACAAAGAGTGTATGATAATTTGGACAAGAAAGAGATCACAAAGTTACAACGCAAAGTTGCGAGGTATGTCGTTGTCACAAATTACATATGAATGAAAAAATTAAATCGATAAGTTAGACATTTGAATTCTGTGTAGATAATTGTTAAATTACTCAATTACATAGCGAGTTAAAATAATTTTTTTTGTCTTCCAATTGCTAGATATACCCTTTTAGAGGGTGTACTATATAGAAAAGGGTTTTCGCATCTAATATTGCGATGCCTATCACCGTCTGAGGCTGAGTATGTAATGCGAGAAATACATGAAGGCATCTGTGGTGACCATTTGGGTGGAAGACTGCTTGCCCAAAAAATTTTCAGACAATCATATTATTGGCCTACTATTCAAAAGGATGCACATCATTTGGTTCGCACATGCGACTCCTGCCAGAGATATGCTCAGGTGCAACGACAACCAGTAGAACCTCTAAAAGTCATGTCGAGCCCTTGGCTATTTGTGGCCTTGGGGGAATTATTATCCTCTGTCCATTCCTGATAGCTACAGCGCAAAAAAGATTCATAGTGGTGGATGTCGACTATTTCACCAAGTGGATTGAAGTTGAAGCTCTGGCAACTACCATAGAGAAACAAATGGAATCTTTTCTCTAGAAATCAATTGTTTGCAGGTTTGGTGTACCTTGCTTGATTACCACAGATAATGGCACACAGTTTCAAGGAAAGCTAAAAAATTTATGCATGAATTTTTAGATTGTTTTATCTTGGAGTTTTGTTAAAAAGCCACAAATGAATGGGCAGGTAGAAGCAATGAATAAGAAGATTCTAACTGCCTTAAAAAAACGGTTCGCGAGGCTAAGGGTACGTGGTTGGAGGAGTCACTAGGAATCTTATGGGCCCTACGAACTTTGCCTCATATTGTAATAGGAGAAACCGTATTTTCCCTTGTCTATGGCGCGAATACAGTAATTCCCAATGAGATCAATATATGATCACACATGACAACACATTTTAAAAAAGATGCCAACCAGGAGGCTATCATGCTTAACCTTGATCTTATCGATGAATTTAGAGTGGCAACAGAGATTAAGAATGTAGCAAACACTCAATAAGTAGCTCGGTATTATAACTCTAAGGTTCAGAACAAGCAATTCCAAGTAGGTGATCTTTTCCTTAGAAACACTTAGGCTAGTTTCCCAGCTTCGCAGCAAGGTAAAATGTCTCCAAGCTGGGAAGGGTCATACAAAGTCATTGAGAAAATAGGTTATGGAGTGTATAAGCTAGAAAAAATGGAAGGCACGATTCTACCACGAACATGGAATGCTCGTCACCTCAAGAAATACTATGTGTAATTTTTTACCCCTTGAATAAAAATATTATTTTTTATGAACACTTCTACTGAGCATAATGTAAAGGTTTTTCGGTTTAAGATTTCAACCTCCAAAGTAGCTAGCGGACCTACGCTCCCAGCTGGCATTACAAGAGCTCACAGCTTCAACACAGCTAGCGAACCTATGCTCCTAGTTGATGTCATAAAGGTTTATCGGTTTAAGATTGCAACCTCCAAAGCAACTGTGGACCTACGCTCCCAATTGACATTACAAGAGCTTGCAAAGTTAAGCTCACAAATCCGACACAACTAGTGAGCCTACGCTCCCAGTTGATGTCATAAAGGTTTGTCGGTTTAAGATCACAACCTCCAAATCTAGCAGACCTGTACTCCCAGCTGACATTACAAGAGCTCATGGAGTTTAGCTCTCAGATCTGACATAGCTAGCGAACCTAGGCTCCCAGCTGATGTTATAAAGGTTTATCGATTTAAGATCGTAACCTCCAAAGCAACTACCAGACCTACGCTCCCAGCTGACATTATAAGAGCTCACAGAGTTAAGCTCGCAGCTCCGGCACAACCAGTGGACCTACACTCCTAACTTATGTCATAAAGGTTTGTCAATTTAAGATCGCAATCTCCAAAGCAGCTAGCGGACCTTCAGTCTCAATTGACATTACAAGAGCTCGTAAAGTTAAGCTCGCAGCTCCAACACAGCTAGCAGACCTACGCTCCCAACTGATGTCATAAAGGTTTGTCAGTTTAAGATCACAACCTCCAAAGCAACTAAAGGATCTACGCTCCCAATTGACATTATAAGAGCTTGGGGAGTTAAGCTCGCAGATCCAACATAGCTAATAAAGCTACCTTCCTGGGTGGTACTTAAGGCTTAATTAATTTGATATCATAACTTAATTTCCTTCGAGTTTGCTTGCTTAAATTCACAACACAAAATGTTTAGGAACATTCAGGTCAAAATTGATGATAAGTCACTTAAAATAGAACCATTGAATTGCGCTAAGTCAATTAAAAGTTCCTGAGAATATCTTTAAAAAATTTTTTAAGTTCATATTTTTGGTACAAGCAGTAGTGTTATGCGAAAAGATAAAATGAGTTCGCAAAAGGATATGATGTAATAACAGTAGTAAGCAAATTTGAAATTTTTCAAAGTTTAAATTTTCATTTCAAGATGAGAAAACTAATACACAGTTACAATCAAAACACATTATCAACCCCTTCATGGTTGTTGGGGATCTCATTTTCTCCTTATCTAATAACTTCGCTGTTGTCATTCCCATCAATAGGAGGAATGTTCGCTTCAGCGGGGTCCTCATTGGTTTCATTGTTATTAGGAGGAGTGGTGTTGGTTTCAGCTAGGTTTTCATCCAAGTAAAAGTCTTTTGAGTTCCTCCATTTGGATGTGAACTCATACCAGACAACTCCTAAGGGGAAGCAGATATTGAAACCTAGTTGGCTCATATCTATATCGCAGAGTACATCGAGGTCAACTTTGCAAGCATTAAAAGGGCCACCTACAACTTGGGTATGTAAAAGTATATTTGACTTGAGCTCTTAAGCAAGGTTACTCAAGTTCTCAAGAGTTTCCGTTTTGAATTCCTCTAAGGCTTTTGTTTATGTCTGCTCTGACCTCGCCATACCAGCTTTGTGTTCCTCAACGATTCGATTTACAGTAGCCTTGTGTTTTTTGGCCATTTTCTTCATATTAGCATCCAAGGCTTCTTTCCTTTCTTTTTCAGCTGCAACTTCATGAGATAACTTATCAATTTTTACCTTAGTGGCCCTCAAGTGGCCAGCAAGCTTGGCATTCTACCTATAAAACTCTTCATTCTCCTTCATCATCTTAAGGTATAGCTCGCGAGTTCTCTCCAACTCTAACTTAGTTTCCTCGAGCTCCCTTTGACTAGCATCAGCGCTACCAACATTTTTTTCTAAGGCTTACGCTAACCATGGTAGCCTCAGCCAGCAAAACCTGCAAGGGTGAGGTAAGCTTTGACAAAGAATTCTTATTTGCACCACTGCAGGACTCAGCGATACACATATGCCTCTTTATAGTATCTGGTAAAGAAGCCTTACACTTCTCAACCACCTCGTTGGGATTATAATGGTACTCTCGCGTGCTTAGATGTTTGCACTACTGGAATATCTCACCATCCTCTTCAGCTACGGATTCATCAACAAGGGGTAGAAAAGAATGAATATAATGGGCAAAAGAAGGAGAACTACCGTGAGCAGCAATCGGAGAACTTGCATAAGCCATAGTGAGCTCACCGATGGAGAAGTAGGAGTAGCAACTATCATAGCAAAAGGCCCAGAATGATCTACCCTCCTTTTATGATGATGCTCTAGTCTTCCACTATCTACCTCATCTTCACTATTGATAAGCACATTTACAGGCCCTGTATCGGTTCTGCACTTCTTGCGCATGTCCCTTAGAGAAGCTCGTAGGTCCATAACTTCGTTAATTTTTCGGGACACACTTGTAGTTTCCTCTAAGTCGCTTCCAGAATCGCAAGATGTGTCTGCACCACCGATAATTCTAGGGTTAGCAAGAACAGTTATCAAATTAATATTTTCACCACTTTCTTTGTGCGATGAAACCGCTAAAATCCATGGGTGAAGTCTCATCCTGCAGAATTTGTAAAAAAAGTTCATGGGTTCCTTTTTATATCCTGTTAATATTAGACCTAGGTCATCCTTAGCCACATGAGGCCATGTCTGTCTTTTAGGTCGCGCACCAACTGCCTCAGCCACTTCCTTGCTGTCACCTTACCTCCAAACAATATCAAAACACATGAGGCCATGTGAAGTGTGGCTCTACGGAGTGCATTTTATAACCCTCCTTAGACCCAATAAGGGGACTGGATTGTTAAGTATTTATGATCGCCAACCCGAAACCCATATAAAGTCTGGATTGCCTACCCGTGACCCAGTTGAGCCCTACCAATTGGATGCATTAAGGCCTTGTAGTGGGGGCTCGTCAAAAGGGCTTGCAAGAGAAGTTCACGACCCGATTGGGCTCTACCAATTGATTGTGTATAGACCTTGTAGTGGGGGTTCGCTAGAAGGGCTCGTAAGGGAAGTTCACGGTCCTAGTTCGCATATACCAAGGAGTTCGCATGTGGGGGCTACGAAGTCCAGCAGACAGACCAAAATAGTACACGTGTCCAACGTGCATAGAGCCTACCAAGAACGTTAATTCCATGACAACATGTGTGTAAATATTCGATTGTCCCCTTCAATAAGGCACGATGGAAAAATACTCAACAAAGATGGAGATTGAAAAGGGTAAGGTTAAACTTTCTAGCCTAGATTCATTGAGTTTAGGGTGTTTTTTCGATGAAATGAAAGATGGATTCGAACTCAGAAGGTAAAAAAACTACCAGCTGTGAAAGTTTGGGTTCACCGACCATTGGAGATGGCGACTGGCATGGCGACCAACACGACGATTTTCAGATTTTCACTATTTTCTATTATTATTTTAGAGAGAAGTTAGAAAGAGAAAATAATAGGTATTCATTTATTTATAATATTTATTTATAATTTTATTTTTATTTTTTATTTTTAAATATTTTATTTTAAATTTTAGATTTTTAAGAATCAAGACTAAATTGACAGAATAGGTAAAATTGAGGGCAAATTATTATTATTATTTAATTAAGACCAAATTGATAGAATTTGTAAACATTAGAGCACTTCATTTGTTATTCTGTCAATAAATAAGGTTTCTTCAATCTGTTAATGAATTAATATAATAGTGACTAAAATATTAAATGTCAATAATATTAGTGATTAAAATAGAATTTTTTAAACCTAAGTGATCAAAATAGAAATACACTAATAATTGTGTGGCTACTTGTAGAATTTATCCCATTTAAAATTTTCATTTTTAACTTTACAAGTAGAGTTTTTTATCTCTACAAGCCACATTAAAGAACATGATTAATATTTAGTACTCTAAAAAGTTTAAAATTATTTATTTATCTTATTTTTATTTTTAAAATATATATTTAAGACTTAATAACCTCGCTTTTTAAATTAAAAAGGTTTACTTTTGTATGTATAAGGTTATATCTATTTTATTACTTAAATAATTAATTGAGTTATTGTCACTCGTTAATCCGATTTTAATTCAATTTTAAAATTATCAAAAACTCATCTTTTTTATAAAGTAATATACATTACTATGAGAATAATTTTATCTTTTTATATTTTATGTAAAATAAAAAATAGACATAATGAGAATAATTAATATCTTAAGTTTTTTTACATTATTATTTATAAGTATTTTGTTACATAAAATATTTTCACCATAATTTAGTTTATATTTACGTTATTAATAGAAAACACGAAATAAATGCACTGAAATTAATAAATCTAAAAATATTAGAACTTTTCAAACCACGTATATGGTTTTACTTGGAAATTGTTCAACAGTCGATGAATTATAAAATACATAGAAGAACCGAAGTAACTGAGATTTCAAGCAGTTAAATCGAGTAGGTGGCTTCACTAAGATTATTTCAAGAGCAAAACATTGATAATTGCAAATAAGCTAGTTTCATCTTTTTCTTTGGGCACTTAGCCTGATCTATATATGCATTTTGCAACAATTTTGGGGCTTCTACAGATTTCATTTCTACTTTACAAAACCTTTTTTCATAATATATAAAATTTGGCATGTTTGTATATTCATGTCGAGTTCATTTTTATATCATATTCGGACTAAAAGCTAATAAATGTTGGTTAACCTTAATAAATATTCATTGCTTCTAATTTCATAAAGGTATTTGTACAACACTCAACAGAGGCATTACAATGATCTACTGATACAAGCATCCCCAAACACATCTTTCCATCTCCTTGCTGATTAGGTAAAAAGGTGTACGTATGACGACCATCGATTTTTCTCCAACATTTTCATGGCTGTTAGGGTTCCCCCCTCCTAGTGTTTCACTTGGGGGTGAAAGCCTAAAATGGAGAATAACAAACAACAGTTAGTATAAACTCTACAAAACAAGCAAATATATTATCAAAACCAGGAGTTGAACTTACAGCAAAAATGGTGGCATGACCAGGATCGGCAAGGTGGGCAAAGAGGTTGTCAATGGGCCCAGTGCCGGTGTAGATATGTTGGAACCATGCACCCATCACTGCCAACATAGCCAATCGGCCATTCTTGATCTCTTTCGTCCTCAGCTCCTTGATCTTCTCAGGCGAACCACTTCCCCAGCCAAGAGGGTCAAACCACAGGCCACCTGGGTATCCAACATCAGTCCCGGTGAGCTTGTTGTTAGGGAAGATGGGGTCTGTGTTTACACACCCTGGCTTGAGAATGTCAGCCCATCTTCTCCCTTCAGCCCAGCCGATAAAAATAAGCTCAACGATGAAGAGAGTTGTGGTGTCAGTGAAGTATTCCTCTGTTCCAGCTGAGTACCACGATGGAGTGTTTAAAATCCCAATCTTGGTTAAGAACTCTGGGATGAAAATACCAGCAGCTCCCAACATTGCCCATCTGCAGTGAACCAGCTCTGCTTGTACGTTCCATCTCAATGTCTCAGGGTCAGACCCTGTTACAACACCCCCATTATAGATACTTATATTTGCCTTTGGTTCAAATGACTGTTGAGGTACTGATAGGGATTAAACTTACCAAGACCGAGAGGATCGAAACCAAAGTCACCAGGGAGACTGCACCAAAAGGGTTTCAATAAAATGTTAGAATAAGGTTAGAGTAGAAAAGAAGAGGCCAAAAACTGGTGGTTTAAGTGACTGAACCTGCCATCCAGCCATGGAGGAGGAGTGCTGCCTGGGAACCAAAGGGGTCTGTCGGGGTCGGCGGCGGCGCACACTGGAAATGTTGGTCCGGCAGCTGGTTTTGTGTACTTTCTCACAGATCTAAGTTTCTTCCCTGTAAGGAAAGAAGCCTTTGTTGTCCCCACTACTGATCCAGTCTTCTGGGAACTGTAACAGGTTTACAACATTAATCCAAATATAAAAATTTCACAACAAATAACATGGAAAAAATCGATGGAATCCTAAACTATGGTCATTAATTTATAATGGTTAACTATAAATTCATCATTTCTAGTACATTTGAAGCAGAAAAGAACTTGCCTGGGGGATGAGATGGCAACAGCTGCAATAGCCGAAGAAGCACAAACAGAGGCCATTTTGGGTCAAATTTTGTGCCTTGAATGAGATTGGGGTTGATCAGTTAATGTATTAAGGGGCTTATCTTTAAAGATAGGAAAATAGATATGGAATCGGCTAATGAGTTGCCATGTGTCAAGCAGAATCTGATATGAAGCCCATTCGTATCCACTTCTTCTGCTTATTCGGATTAAATTCTCAAGTTGGTGGTTCACCTTACATGTGTTGTGTGGCTCACATATCCAGAACCAAAAATATCAATGCATCGCCTGGCAGCAGGTCAAAGGGCCCTGTACACTCTGTCTAATCTTTGTTTATATTTTTAATATCGAATTTGTAAAGCATTCTTAAATTTTGCTATGGATATATTCTAAAATTTTGATTTGACATAAATGTATATATAATTTTTCATTCAATCATATGTATTTAAAATTGTTTTTATATCTATTAAATTTAATGATTTTTATATGTAATAAATGTAAAATGATGATCCTAATCGGGAATAAGGATATTTTAAATGAAATCTCTCATTATTCTACATCGCTAAGAAAATAAGGTATAAGAGGGGGTTTTCTTATTTTTGGGTGTGACAAGGCATAAGAGGTTTTTAAGTCTATATACGAAGATGAAGTCCTTGGCTAAGAGATTTCGCGAGTGTTGTTAAAAAAAAAATTTGCTGAGTTTTTTTTTTTGGGTGGCGTTGTTCTTCTTTTTGTACTTATAATATAAGTGTTGTTGAATTTTAGAGATACATTGTGAAACAAAGTTCCCTTAGAATAAGTGCATATTTAGGAAAGGTTCCATCTAGGAAAAACTTGGTACTTAAAAGTTGTACGCAATTGATTTTGTCTAGGAAAGACATGGTGCACAAGTTTTTTTTCTACAATCTTAAGGATATTTTGGATACTATTCATATTGTTTTTGTCACTAATAACAATATACCCACGACTGCATTTGGTGCTTCACATGCTACCAAAGTTGCTACAATACCAAAATTTTTTAATGTTTCATATATCAACTTGGTGGAAAACACCACAAAAACAAGTATGAAAAAACATGATTACATGCCCAAATTAATAATCTTAACTTTGAGAATAAAGAAAATTGTTTTGTCTATGTCGAACTAGGCCATCATGGACATCAGTGCAAAACCCGAAAGGGAGAATCAAACTACCATACTCATTAATGTAGAAACCAAAAGGGGAGAAATGACAATCCTACCAAATCAAATGTCAATTTGGTTAAAGCAAATGATGTCACACCCCAAGTTTTTGGTACAATAAGCGATATTGTTCTAGGACTCGAAACATTGGAATTATGAGGAAATTCGAAAACAAGTTTAATAAATGAAGCCATAAGAAATTTATTTGATTTTTAGAAATGGAAATCACGAGAATGATTATGAATATGAGATGATGGTACAAAAAGGCCAAATCATAAATTTTGAAAAGGTAGAGGTTAGAAATGTAAATTAACTAAACTGAGGAAATAGGATTTAATAATGATTTTTGGACATGAGGATGATTTAGGATATGTATTAATCTAATAGAAGTCACTTTAGGGGAATTGAATGAAAACAAAAGTTTAGGGACTAACTTGTAAAATTTTCATTTTCATCGAGATAGGTTCTAAATGCAAATTTATGCAAAAATTATAAATGATTATGGATGATAAGCATAAATTAAGAGAATTTGGAGGTATTAAGTGTCTTGAATGAAATAAAGAAAGGTAATGAGACAAAAAGGGATTGAAGTGTAATTTTACTACATAAGGGGCATTTTAGTCATTTTACATGAAATCTATATTAGAAATATTTTATTTTGAAATATTAAATCATTGGGAATAATTTGGATCCATTGGATTGGATTTTTAACATGGGTGAAATCATTGGGAGTAATTTTTACTAGTTGACTTCGAACAACTTTATGTGGCTATTAAAAAGAGAGAAAATGAGACTTCGTTTTTCTCATCTTCTTCTCTCCATTTTACAAGAGAAGGGAGGAGAAGCTCTCCTTGCATGGCTTTTTTCTCCTTTTCTCTTCTAAAAAACATCCACCTAAAAACCCAAGTTTTCATCCATTAAATCTTGCTACAAAACAACCTTTTGGTTGATTTCCTCCATAATCTTCTTCATTTAAGTCTAGGGTTTCAAGTGGGTTAGTGAGAGAAAGCTATGAATAGAGAGAGAAAGCTCCAATCAAGGTAAGAAACTGTGCCTTCTTCATTTCCACCTTAATTAATTAAAGTAATTTGCATGGGAAGGTTGTTGTAGCATGTATACTAATATTGTTTTCCATGTTCTTGTAATGAGACATGTTGGGTGGGTGGATATAATGAATTCGGGTGAATGATTAAGTAGATTCAAGTGTTGAGAATGTATGAGAAAGCTTTCTTTGGAACTTTTTCTATTAATAAAGTTAACTACCATGAATTCTTTTACTTTTCCTTAAAAAATTTCTCAAATTTCTACTGTCGACCATTGTTGAGCTTAATAGAAAAGCTTTGAAAACCCTCATTCAATCGACCATCATTTACATGTAAGCCCCTATCCATTTTTCTTTGATTTTTATTATTATTTTTATCATGAGAGCTTGATTAAGCTAATCCGTGTATCAATTTGTTCAATTGGTGAGATTTTCATAAGTTTTCATTATTGAGAATTGGATGAATTAGGTGTAAAATTGATAGAAATTAAGCATAGATTATGAAAATAACTAAATTGTAAAGCTTAACAAGCTTGATTGTTAGCTTTGTTATATTAGGGACCAAATTGAATAAAAAGCAAACTTATTATGAAATTTTGGTAGGAATAGAAAGTATACGGTCCCTAGTGAAAAAATTTGAAATCGAATTTTAATCTAAAACTTTATACCAAAAGTTATGCTTGTCTCGAGTTTAGGGACTAAATTGAATAAATTGAAAAATATGATTGATATTGTATTTGATTGTGAATTGAATGGAATTTGATATTGTTATGTGTTTTGTGACTACACGTAGCTAATGTTAACGCTAAGCCTTTGAGAGGGAAAGGAAAAGCGAAATTTATCGACGAGTGACTCGGAAATCCTGGTTTGTACATTTATCATTCAAAATAGAAATATTTGTTTCTATATGCATGTTTATTGAATGATTGATCAATGAGGTAAGTATATGGTGATAGCCTGAATTGTTTTGATTGACTTTGATATGGAATATCGATATAGAGGGCTAAAATGAATAAAATGAAAAATAGCATCAACTATATGAATTATGTTATATGAAATGGAAATTGGATAGAAATATGTTTTATAATAATAAATAAATGTGTATACATAATGTTTTGGATTGTGATTATGATTATGATTAAGAAATGGTATATGTATTGAATTGTAAAATGAAATTGAATATCGACACCCTATTAACTAGTCAAGCTAAGTCGGAAATAGTTGGCATGCCATAGGATTGGATTGTGTGCCGGATTATGCGCTTGTGTGCCAGGATGCACCTTATGTGTTAGGATGCATTTCGTGTGACAAGATGCGTTTCGTGCACTAAGATGCGCTTCGTGTGCCAGCATGCACTTTACTTGCCAGATTTTCGTACGTCGGTTTATCTGATTATGTACTTCAATGCCAGTTAGGTGTGTTGGTTGGATGATCCATGAATCCGTCCAAGTTGAGTCATGTTAATAGGGGTTATAAATGGAAAAGTTTGCAAATGGTATCGAGATGAAATGGTATGATGATATGTAACAAAAAATGTGCATATATGAACTATGATAAAGAAAACATATATCTTATTGTGAAAATAAATTGAAAACGACCCTTAGGGGCTGAAATGAGTCTTAATAAGTCAATAGACTCCAAGAAAGGATTGAATGGTTAGTAAAAAAGGAAAATGATATGGTTTGATCAAGGAATTTTGATGATTTAATATCAATTATAAGTATGTATAAATGTTGAATTCATGTTGATAATGAATGCCAAATAGCTTATTTATAGACAAATGAGTAAATGAATTGAATTGGTCAAAGGGGCTGGTTCATATATATCGACAGCGGAACAAACATAGAATCAAAGTTCTTTTATGATGGTGATACGGATCGTCCCGATTTTTAAAGAACTTCTTTTTCTTGTTTTAAATTTGTTTTTGTTTTTTTTATTCATTTATTTTATTTCTACTTTTTAGTGTTAATTTTATTTGAGTTTAGTTGATTTTCCACAATAGGTGTATATACCATGGAGTGATAGAACTAAAAAATCGAAGAAGCCATATATTGGGCT
Organism: Gossypium hirsutum; assembly: GCF_007990345.1. NCBI lineage: Eukaryota > Viridiplantae > Streptophyta > Magnoliopsida > Malvales > Malvaceae > Gossypium > Gossypium hirsutum. The sequence continues at coordinate 49,752,491 of NC_053437.1, forward strand.
CAATGCCGCAACATGACACCCTAATGTCGCAACATCCAAGATAGAACGCCACATCACAACATTGAAAGGCCAAGTTCATCTGAATTATTTTATTTTGATGCTTTTTTATCCATTATCAACACTGCTTTGTCTTCTTATTTGTATTTGTTTTTGTATTTTCTTTACTTTATATTTCATATTTCTTTTCATAGAATTTTTTTAGGTACTCTTCCGTCTTCTTGTAACACACGGATCCTAAGACTATCACGAAAATAAGGAATCGACCTTTCAGGGAAGTTTCTTTTTTTAAGCTTATGTTTTTTTACATCGAGGATAATGTATGTTCTAAAGTGTGGGGGAAGTACATAGGGTTAGTCTGTGTGCTTTCATTTGTGTGTTTACTTTGTTATTTATTGATAAAAAAAACGGTGTTACTGTTTTTGTTCCATAGTGCTTGGATTATATTAATACTATGAATAGTGGTTGGAAATATTAAAGAATCTAATGATTCTTGTCAAGCATGAATTTTTTTTATTGGTATGCGATAATTTGATTATTTTTAAGGGAAAATAATTAGGTTACTTAGTTAAATTGCATAATATATTAGAGTACTGATCTGTCGTAATTCGGTGTAGCAGATTAAACTAGTTTTCACACTTAAGGAGCCTAAATTCAAGCATTTTCATTACATTTTAGTTAAGTTTCTTTAGTTTTACTTACATTTAATAAAATGTGTAAATTGAGTCTTTTATTGACCTTAAGGGCTGAATGAGGCCTAAGGGAGAGCTAGTGTACTTTGTAAGTGTGCAAGAGACCATTAGAAGGTATTTTAGGTCGATACTGGACATTATGTCACAAAACGGGAGGTCAAATGTCGCAACATAGGGAACAAAATAAAGAAAACTCAAGTCTGCCTACGATATCGCGACACAGACTAAGGGTGTCGCGACATACCTCTGCAGATGGCTACAGAGGAGCATACTAGTTGCTATGTCGTAACACAGGTACTGGTATGTCGTGACATTAACTCTGGGACGGAAATTAAACACGAAGTAGGGGCGTTTTGGTCTGCACAATAGAACTTAAAGCTCGGGAACGTCAACTGACCTAAGGTTAAGGACGACGGCCACTTGAAGGCTATAAATAGGTTCATTTGGCACATGTTAAAGACACCTTTTCATTAACCTAGTTTCTTTCTTTAAGATTTAGTTTTGTTTTCTTTCTTAGGTTTCTACAGTTTAGTTTATTTGTTTGTTGTTTTTTTTTCAAGAGATCGGGATTGTGGAATCATTCAATTCTATGGATTTACGCTTAATATCAATACAATCAGGTCCTTTAATCTACTATATCTTGTCTATTTAATTAGCATGCTTTCTCTTTAAATCGATTATATATTCTTTATAAATGCCATGAGAAACTAATCCCTTTATCGGGGATTAGTGAGTGGAGGTATGATCTGTTAACTATTTTGTAAGGTTACTCAACAGATCAGCTGTTTGAAAAAGGGAGACTGTAAATAAACCCTAGGCCTGACAACCCTAGGAAGTCATCAGGGCGGGAATTAACCCAAAATTGGTATTGCCCATCCGAGAATACCTTAACCCCAAACCAGTCTGGACTGTGATGTCGAAAGATAAGTAGTTCTTGATGGCTCATTATGTTAGTAGAAGGTCAGAAGATCCTACTAGGGTAGCGACTAGTTGATTGATGAAGAACTCGAGACGATAATTGATGAAGATTACGTAAGCGAGTTAATCACCCACAATCAGATTTGATTTATTCTTCCTTTTTAATCTCTTGAATCTTATTTTTGTTATGTTGTTTTATTTTTATTATTATAAAAACCCAAAAAATCTTTTATTTTATATTCTTCGTACTATAACTAAATGGATAGTACTAATTAGATTTTTAGTGTTTAGGTTAGAATTGATCTAGCACTCGCCTCCCTTGGGTACAATCCTTAGAGTACTTACATCATTGTAACAGTATATTACAACTAGATTGTATACTTGTGAATACCACCTCGTAATTCTATATTTTAGTGCAATATTCACACTCTGGACGTTAGTACATTCGGAGGTGGTTAAGTTGTTGTCACTGTTGTCGGGGAGGTAACATCACTAGGTTTATTTTAATTTTTTCATGAAAACAAATAATTAGGAAATTTCTTGTTTATAGATACGATTTTTTTTCTTTTATTTATTGTTACTAATCTTTTCTTTTTGGGTTTAGTGTACGACTCGCAGTAAAGGCACACTTATCCGAAGGAATCACCGATAGCAATAGCAACAATAGATGTAAGATCCACCACCTGCCGCAAGTAACGTACCACGTGAAAATCTAATGTTTGATGACACTGACAATAACGCCCTAGGAAACCCACCAACACTATAGCTTCCTACAAACATTTAGATTGCTCGAGACGAAAGAACTTTAAGGGACAATGCCTTACCAAGTTTGGACATAGTTCATGAAAGTATAGCAAAGGCGACAATTACAACTAATAATTTTGAGATAAAATCGGCTATGATTCAGATGATCCAGAACAATTTACAGTTTAGGTGCACTATGATAGAGGACCCTAATCAACATTTAAAACGGTTTCTTCAACTTTGTAATACTTTTAAGTATAACGGGATCACTAATGACTCTTTTCGTCTTCGATTGTTCCCCTTTTCCTTGATTGATAATACTTTTTTTTTGTTATACTCACAGGTATCAAGGTCTATCACGACATGGGATTAACTCACTGGAAAGTTCTTACAGAAGTTTTTCCCAATTAGCAAAGCAGTGCAACTAAGAAGAGAGATTGTTGTTTTTAGACAAATGGAGGGAGAAAGTTTCTATGAGACATGAGAACAGTTCAAAATGTTGATTTAAAAATGTTCACACCACGGATTTCCTGAGTGGATGCGGCTGTAGGTATTTTATAATGGGTTGGATGCAAATACGCGATTTGGATTAGACGAAGTAGTAAGAGGATCTCTTATTAATAGAACGTATGAGGATGCGTGTGAGGTCACCGCAAACATGGCACTAAACTCCTACTAGTAGCCAATTGAACGATTCACATATGGTTAGAAACCCACTAGGATAAAGGGAGAGCATGAAACAAACCCCAAGTCTGACAACCCTGCGAAGTCATCAAGGTGGGAATTAACCCAAAAATAGTATTACCAATTCGTGAACACCTTAACCCCAAACCAATCTAGACTGTGAGGTCAAAAGATAAGTAGTTCTTGCTGACTTGTTATGTTAGCGGAAGATCAGAAGATCCTACTAAGGTAGCAACTAGTTGATTGATGAGAAACTCAAGACGATAGTTGATAGAGATTACCGAAGCAAGCTAATCATCCATAATCAAATTTGATCTATTCTTCTTTTTTTATCTCTTGAATATTATTTTTTTATGTTTTTTTTATTTTTATTATTATAAAAACCCTAAAAATCCTTATTTTATATTATTTGTACTATAATTGAATGGAAAGTACTAATTAGATCTTTTAATGTTTAGGCTAGAATTGATCTACCACTCACCTCCCTTGGGTACAATCCTCGGAGTACTTACCTACTCTATTGTAAAACTATATTACAACTAGGTCCATATACTTGTGGTTACCACCTCATAATTCTATATTTTAGTGCATTATTCACACTCTGGACATTAGTACGTCCGGAGGTGATCAAATACCTAGATAAGAATGTTTGATGATGTCATATGAGATATAAGTCTTATAGATAGTCATAGAGGCATGAATGCTTAAATTGATTATTATTCATTCAGTTTAATTCAAAGAATGAAAGAAATTGTGTATAGTGGGATGCTTAAGGATGACCTAAGGCATTATTTGAATAGCCAGTTCTCAAATGACCATACCTTAATGTTAGAAATCCCTTGTTCCCTCAAGAAAGCTGCATCCTCTAAAATTTCCTGAGTGGAAGCGGAACAAGATCACCATGGATTTTATTTTAGGTCTTTCTCTCAGTCCTACTAAAAAGAACGTAGTTTGGGTTATTATAGATTGGCTTACTAAATTACCCAATTTCCTACCAATATGCATAAACTATTCGTTGGAGAAATCGACGGAGCTTTACAAATTTGAAATTGTACGCCTCCACGGTATACCAACATCTATCGTTTTAGATCGAGATTCAAGGTTCACGTCGAGGTTTTGGAAACAGCTACAAAAGTCCTTAGGAATCAGGCTACGATTTAGTATTGCCTTCCATCCTCAAACAAGTGGGCAATCAGAAAGAGTAATTTCAGTTCTTGAAGATATGCTCAAAAGTTGTGTAATAGATTTCAGATTGAATTGGGAAAAATATCTTTCTTTGGCAGAGTTTGCATACAAAAACAGTCATCATGTTAGCCTGAGAACATTAACTTTCGAAGCGTTGTATGGAAGAAGGTGCAAATCACCCACCTATTGGTTGGAGCTTAGTGAAAGGAAGATAGTTGGTCCTAATTTGGCATGGGAAACGAAAGAGAAAGTTTCAATTATGCGAACCCATTTAAAGGATGTTCAAGATCGACAGAAAGCTTACGCTGATCAAAAAAGGAAGGATATTTTGTTTGGAATAGGAAGCAAGGTATTTTTGAAAGTTTCTCATTGTAAGAAGGTTATAAGATTTGGAATAAAAGGGAAGTTGAGCCTACAATTCATATAATCATACGAAGTTATAAAACAAGTTGGTCTAATGGGGTATAGATTGGCACTACCTCCGAAACTATCAAAGATTCATAATGTGTTTCACTTGTCCATGTTGAGGAGATATCAGTCGAATACAGACCATGTGGTAGAAGTAGAGACACTATAGGTGGAGCCCAACTTATCTTATAAAGAGGAGCATGTTCGTATTTTGGCAAGAGAAGTGAAAGAGTTGAGAAATAAAAGAATCTCACTGGTAAAATTATTATGGAAGAACCACAATAAGAAGGAAGCCACCTAGGAGAGGGAGAGTTTGATGAAAGAGGAATATCCTCAATTATTCGCAGGTAAGAATTTTGAGGATGAAATTTTCTAAGTGGGGGAGAGTTGTAATAGCCTGCCCGGCATAAACTGTATCAATATGCTATTTGACATATGGTTGAATAAAATATGGTACAAAAATTGTGAGATTGTTGAACTATCCTTTATAATTTTGGGTGGCGTATTGCATGGATTCGACAATACACCTATTTGTGGAACACCTTGCTAGAATTTTCCATTTGGAAAACTTTAATGTTTAGCGAACTCTTTTATATAGCAATTTGCCAACCCTAAATACTTGGGCCGAACTCATTAGTACGCGGATTGATAGACTTTTTTTCATGTTTTAGCATAAAAACGATAGCAATGAGTATCATTAGAATTTAGTTGAGACCTAGTTGGAAGTGTTTAGGTACCTGAATGACTTGTTTAGTTGGATTGAATTAGTATACAAGCAACGCTTTACTAGTCACTAAACTGATTAGTGGTAGTAGTTAAGTTTGGTATATGTGTAGGCAAGTCTATTCTTGGGTTTCAAGGGCTATAGTGGGATTTTCTGACCCTCCCACTGAGCTTTGTCCTCATTGTCTATGCTATATATGAATGTTGATAGCTAACATGTTTCATCTTTGTTTTTCTCTATATTCCTTTTTAATTCTCTAGAAAGTTTTGAGGTATCTTCGTTAGAGAAGACGAGGAAGGCTTGTAGTAGATAACCAAAACACCCTTGTTACATATCAACTTACTAATAATTTCTAGAAAACCCCTAGGTTGTTGTCAAAAGGATTTAAGTTTTTGCATTACACATGCATGATTAAATTAGATAAAAGGGGTTTGATAGTTATAACTATTTCTTATTTAGCTCAGGAATCTAGTGAAGGTCCAAGCAATCGAGCCGAAAGACCAGTAGAGTATATTCTGTTTTGAAGTTACTGGTGAGTTCCTTCTTACTTCCTTTGAGTTATGAAACTTCCATGATATGTGAGTTGTGTGTGATAAGTTCTTTTACTATAAATGAGCCGATGTGTTGTGCCTGGACGTGTGCGTAAGTATGACCATTGTCAATGTAAAAACACCCTCTTTGCTACACGAACCCAATACAATATAATTTATGATATGTGAACATTGTGGAAGGGAGATCTATATGTGATGCCTCTAGTAGGGCAACTACATCGCAAATCAAACTGGCAGATCATGGCCCGACCTTACGAGAGAACACGTGTTCGACTTAACAAGGATATGAAATTAATAATAAATATGACCGATATGTGATTCTGATATTTGATATATGGGTTCAAGGTTGGTATAAGGATGGGTTGTTGATAACCATGCAAGGTTGTGGGAGATATGAAACACCCCTTAGCCCATCGAAAAGACTTAGCGTACATCATTTAGCTAGACAGCCCACTCAACGAACTGGGGCATTGCTGATGGATTCAAAATTCATTGGTTTCACTTAAATATTTGAGGAAATAGTTATAAATATTCTCCTTTTTGTTACAAACCATTATTCTTTTCTCTAAATTGGTAACACTTCTTTAAAGGAGAAAACAGTAGGGGTTATAAAAGACAGTCTGTTAATCATTCGTTATCATCAATGGCGAATACATATAAAAGAGTTCACAAATTGCGAATCAAGTAAGCTTGGCGTACACTTTTATAATAAGGAATAAATTCTCTTTTCAAGGCCAAATATACATCTACGAGGTAAAAGCAAAAGTTAATTACAAAACATTTGTATACGCCATCCACTAAATAGCCATGCATGATACAAAAATAGACAAGTAGCTCACTCGTAGACGCAGCTTTGGCGTAGTCCCCTTCTACCGATCTTCTACTACTAATCAAATGCTCGAGAAAGAACAGTAACAAAGTAAGTTCAATTGAATTTAGTGAGTTCCAAATAGACACAAAATAATTATTAGGTTAGCGATAATTAACAAAAAAAATAGAGATATTTTCAAGACTCAGTCTTACAAAGACATTACACCAAGTTGTCAGTCCAATTCTCTGGCGACAACACTTCACCAATATAACACAGTATCCCCAGTGGACACATACCACCATCTAGTTCATACTCTCTTAATAATGTATGTATACTTATGACCCAACCCTGTACCAACCTAGGGACCATATTTCAAAAATTAGAATCAGATATCAGCCATAATCATATTTATATTCATATTCCTTATTAAATTGAACACGTGCTCTCCCACAAGGTCAGACCATGATTTGCCAGTCCGATTTGTAGTAAAGCTGCTCTACCGGAGGCATCACAAATAAAGTTTTTTTTCCACATTTTACATGTCACAAAAGTCTGGTACTGGGCTCGCACACAATATGGGTATTTTCACCTCGATCATGGCCATACCCACACATATTACATTGATTTATTGTACGTATGCCAATTCACTACACATCGACCTATCTTTAGTAAAGACAACTTACCTTACACAACCCGCATATAATAGAATTTTAATAACTCAAAGGAAGTAAAAAGAAACTCACCAGAAAACTTCAAAACAAAATATACTCTACTGGTCCTTTGTCTCAATTGCTCGGACCTTCACTAGCTTATTGAGCTAAATAAGAAACAATTATAATCATCAGACCATTTCCTATTAAAATTTAATCATGCATGTACTAATGCAAGAACATAAATCCCCTCAATAATGACCTAAGGGCTTTCTAGAAATTACCGTAAGTTGGTACGTATCAATGGCATTTACTAGCTGCGGATACCTTTATTGTCTTCTCTAGAAAAGATAACTTAGAAATTTCTAAAGATTTAGGGAAGAACTTAGAGAAAAAAAAGGTGAAACTTGCCACTTATAGGCATCCTTATATAGCACAAACAATGGGGACAAAGCTTAGTGGAAGGGTCAGAAAATCCCACTATAGCCCTGTAACCCAAGAATAAGCTTGCCTACTCATCTACCAAACATAACCATTACCACTAATAAGCTTAGTGAATAGTAAACGTTGTTTATACACTAAAACAAGCCAACTAAATCATTCATTTAGCTACTTAAACACATCAAATTTTCATCTAGAGTACTCTAGTTTAATTCCAATTAGGTCTCAACTAGATTCTAATGATGCTCACCGAGCCATCGTTTTCTCGCTTAAGCACAGAAAAAAATTCTATTACTCCGTGAACTAACGAGTTCGCCCAAAGTATCTGGGGTTTGTGAATTGCCTCACAAAAGAGTCTGACAAATCCTTAGAGTTCTCCAAATGGTGAATTCCAGCAAGACGTTCCTCACAAAAGAATCCTCACAACACGCCACCTAAACATTTAACGGACCAGTCACTATTCTAATCCTTTTACTACCATTGGCTTAGACTATGTGCCAATCAATATCTATAAGGTCAACGTTGAGTGGGCTATTACAAGATGTGTATAACTTGAAGGAATGTGTCCGCTTGAATGTTGTATGTGTTATGTTAAATTGGTGTAGTGTTGCCACCAAGGAATTGTGGATGGCAATCAGCATATTATGTCTATATAATAGAGTCTCACGAAAAAGTCTGTTGTTCTTTTCTTACGAGTATTGATGCTTGTTGATTATTGCAGTTCGTGAAAAACTAGTTGTGTTCATTTTTGGAACTCACTAAGTTCAAATGAACTTACTCTATTACTTTTTCATCTTCAAGCATTTGGTAGTAGAAAATGGATTTGTCAAAGAGGACTATGCTAGAGTTGCAGTTGTGAGTGAGGCATTTGTTTATTTTTGTATCATGCATGGCTATGTGGCAGATGGCATATACATATGTTTTGCAATTAACTAAGTCATTTGTATTGCTTTATCTTAAAAGAGAATTGCCTCTTCTTTTGAAAGTGTACGCCGAACCTTCTTGATTTGTTGATCATAAATTTTTATGATTTTGATATATACGCCATAACTAGGCAGTATTTGAATAATAGATTTTTATTTTATAATTTCTATTATTTTCTCTTACACTAAGGAAAATCTTTATACTTGTTTTTCTAAAATGTTTAAGTTAAGCCAAAGGATTTGAATCCGTTAGTAATGCCCTAGTCTGTCAGGTGGTCTGGTTGGTTGAATGATACACGTCATGTCTTCTTGATGGGCTAAAGGGTGTTACAGATCTTGATAGGATATAAAGTTAAATTCTAAGTTAAATTGTTGTTTGTAATGGTGCCTTATGGAATATTGGTTAGAACTAGACAAATGACATGTTTTGGTATGCTTTTGATGTGTTTTGATTTGATTTAATGAATGGTTATTGGCATGTTTGGGACTTAAGTAACCATTGATGGTATGTCTTGCATTTCAAGGCACAATTTAGCACACACGGGCAGACACACAAGCTATCACACAGTCGTGTGTCACGCATAGGCTAGTGACACGGTCATGTGCTCTGTTTGATTTTGGTGGTTTTAGGTACACACGGCCATAGTCTGTTACATGACTTAACAACACGGTCATGTAACCCTTTTATACATGGCATTAGTCTGTTGCACAATTTGGGGATACAATTGTGTGATATTGCACTACACGACCTTAGCCTGTCACATGGCTTCGCCACATGTCCGTGTGACCCGAGTAATACCCAATTTTAGCCCGGGCTCACAAAAAAATAATAAACCCAAAATAATAAAACAAAGTCTAAGTCCAGTAATATCATTTGGCCCGACCGTAATGACCCATTACTTGAAAAGGTTGAAGGTCCATCTACAAGCTTATGGAAACATAATCTTCAAGGATATGCAATCTTAGATATGATATGCAATCTTAGATATGATATGCAATCTTAGAAGATATGATTTTGTAATCTTAGAGATTTAATTTGTAGATACCCTTTAATCTTAGCCGTTGATGTAATTGATCTGTACCGTTGGATTTGAGGGGCCTCAACTATAAATAGAGGCCTCTCCCTTCATTGTAAAGGACTAGAGTTGGGAGTAATAATAATTCTTAAGAGTATTCACTCAAATTTTTCTCTCTCTTGCGTTCTTATTTTCTGTGGCTTGTTCTTATTTTGTTGATTTGTGTATAATTTATTTATTGATTTCTATATTGTTGATTTCAAATCTCTTTTTCCCTTTTTATTCATTTTCAAATTCATTATTTTCAAATTTGTTTACATTTTATTTTGTCTTATATTTTTTTATACTCTTTGTTTTAAATTCATTGGTCTTTTATTATTGATGCTATTTAATACTCAATTTTTTATTTTATTTTTTTTATTATTAAATTAATTATTTTAACTATTATGTGGCATCATTAATCTTGTATCATTATTATTTACTTTTTTATGCCTTTAAATTTCAAATTTTGTTATATATATATGCATGCATACATACATACGTTTTATAATATATACATATACGTACACATTTTTTAATTTTTTATAAATATATATATACACATACTTTTATATATTTTCTATGTTTCATAATTTTATATATATACTTATATATTTTTTTACATATTAAAATATGTATATTTATATATTTTTTATTTTTTTTATAATTCACATACATATATATTTTTCTTATAAGTACATATATATATTTTTATATTTTATAATTTTTATCTATTTTCTTTGTTATTATTATTGCTTTACTTGATGTTTATTTATTTATTTATTCACATGACCATTATTTTCATTATTATATTCTTTAAATGTTTCGGTTTTATTTGTTTATTTACTCGATATTGTGTATACATGATTGATTTGTTTTTTTTATCTTTTCATTATTATTATTATTATTATTATTATTGTTGTTGTTGTTGTTGTTGTTGTTGTTCTTGATCATGCTATTTATATTTATATTATCACAATTGTTACTCCATTATATAATTGTTACCCAAATTAGTATAAAGAGAAAATTTTGAAAAATAAAGGCAATACTCGGTATTTGGAATCTTCGAGAAGATTGAGCCCTAACGTATTGGGTTCTAACTCTTTCGTTGAATCTGAATAATCAATAATGCTCTTTAATCAAAACATAAATAAAAAGCTCATTATCGAGAATTCAATACGTTGTGTCCTAACGCATTGGATATGACACGTTGTTTTCTCGAGATGAGGATTTTTTTTCTAAAAATAAATAAGGTAATATTCAATGTTTAGAATTTTGAGAAATTGTGCCCTAACGTATTGGGCTGCGATTTCTTCATCTGACTTAAACAATTGAATATCCTTTTAAATTTTATTGCACAAGTTTTTTTGGACAACCTCGTTTTTGATGAAGTGAAATATCATGCCCTAACTCATTGGGTGTGACATTTTCTCTTTTCGAAATGAGAGGGTCTTATCGAGTAACTTGTTTTATATAAGTTTTTTTAAAAAAAACAAAAAAAACAAAAGATCGTATTTTAAATCTCTTCAAAGTTTTCAATTTTCGACATTAAAACATTAATTAATTAACTAGGTACATATTTTTGGACGTTACGAGGGTGCTAATCCTTCCTCTTATGTAACCGACTCTCGAACCCATTTTTCTGAATTTCGTCGACCAAAATCGTTGTTTTAATAAAGTCAAATTGCTTATTAAAAATAACCACTTTTTGAGGTGACCCGATTACACCTAAATAAAAAGGATCGATGGCGACTCGCATTTTCATTTTTTTCAAAATCCAAGTCGACCCCGTTTTTCAAAATAAAAAATGGTTTCGACAACCCGTATTTTTTATTTTTACCATGCTTCTATATTATGTTTCAAATTAGTCCTTGCTTATTCCTGAATTGATCCTAGAGCTTCGTAGGCTCGATTTAAGTCACGTTTTTGTACAAATGGTATTATTATTGAATGAATATCGATTAATGTTTTTTTTGAAGTAAATCTTGAATTGAAATTGCATATCCTTGTCTTGTTAAATGCTGTAGAAACCAGTAACCCTCATCTGGTGACAGAGATGGGTGAGGGGCGTTACACATGTGTCCGAGTTCGTTATTACTAAGTTGCATTAGGTGAAAACTTAATAAGAACATGTAATAGATTCAATGAGATAAAAAATTATAATTTCAATATGAAATGTAAAAGAGAACAGGAAATTTTGATAACATTGTGATTCTTGTATAAGAGTTCTATTCATATGTATAAGTATATGCAATTATTCGCAAAAGAAATGTTATGAAATGGAATGAGGAGTATCATATGAAATTTTCATGTCTACATAATCTTTTTTTTTTGAAAAGAAATTTGTTTATAGCAATTGGGCCTGAACAACAAACAGGAGAAGTCCACCAGCAACTTACAAACCAAAGCAAAACAAAACAAACAACAAACCGAGAAAAACAAAACAGCAAAAAAAGAAAATAATTAAAAAAGAAGATCAACAAAACACCGTCTTCTCCATTCAACAAATTTTCAGGCGTTGTGTGTGTCAACAAACCCTACAAAAATAAACGGTAAAAAATCTTCCAAATCCAACAATGAAACATCCGGAAAAGAAAGCAGTTGAGAATGGCCACCTTATATCAGTATTTCTTAACTCCATCGCTGAAATAGAAAATGGGTTATGGAGGTCGCCCACTTCGACAATCAGAATCGGCCACTTTCATAGCTTTCAAAGGCGCATCTTCCACCCAGAACGAATCCCCTTCTGCTCGCATACCCTAAACAGCCATTACATGCGCTGCTCCATTCCCTTCTCTTGTAATGAACTGGAATCGACAACATTGGAACTTCCTTGCCAGGTTCTTCGCGTCCCAGGTAAATGGTCTAAACTCCGAGTAATCCTCGCTTGATTCTTGAATATTATTTACCACCAATCTCAAATCACTCTCAAGAATAACATTTGAAAAACCCAAATCCAGAGCAAATTGGAGCCCATGAAGGACAGCAAGCGCTTCAGCAATCACCACCGAATGAACCAAATTATGTCCTTGAAATCCCGACCCCATTATAAATCCCTCATCATTTTTAATAATAAAGCCTGACACTGCTCGTTTTTTGGCAATCGACAATCCCACATCAACGTTAATTTTTAATCACCCTTGCGGAGGTGGCGACCATTTTACCATGGATCTTGGTTGTGGATACTTCAAATTCTCAGCACTACTATGATATTCCAACCCAAAACTCCTAATGAAGGTAACAATTTCCTCCAAACTTTGCACCTTTCTTTCATGTACAAATTTATTTCGAGAGAACCAAATCGCCCAGATAGTAACAATAATTACCCTTTTCCTATTCTTATCAGAATTCTCCAACAGCCAACTCAACCACTCATTAAAATTTACCATTGAACTCGGCCACTAGACGTCTAACTTGGACCAAACTTGTGCAGCAAACAAGCAATCCCGAACAGCATGAGTAGAAGATTCACACCCCTAACCACAACGCAGACAACAGTTATCAGCAGACAATCTCCTATAATGTAAGTTTTGAAAAGTAGGCACATAATTTTGGACAAATTTCTAGATTAAGATGTGAATTTTTGAAGGACACTCTAAACACCATATTTGCTTGAACATTTTTTGCTCGTTGATGCTCACATTAGAGTTGTCCAATAACATTTTATATCCACTCTTTACAGAATAGATACCCGAAGTTTCGCTAAACCAAACTACTTTATCTGATTGATCAGTAGTGGGAATAGGTAGACTCATAATCTGGTCAGCTTCTTCCACCGAAAAAGTTGAGTAAATAAGATCTCTATTCCAACGATTAGGTTCCTTTAGAATTAACTCAGCCACCCAATCCAAACCAGCCACCCTATCAGTAGAAATAGAATTTTGAGCTTTTCTTGGCAACGAATGATCTTTCCATATTGACACCGATGTTCCAGACCCAATTCTCCACTTCAAACCAGACCCTAACAGGCCTTTAGCACACCAGATACTTCTCCAAAAAAATGATGGATTCGCTCCTAAAGAGGCTTCCATAAAATCTGATCCCCTATAGTACTTTGCTTTGAGCAAATGCGCAAGTAAGGAACTCAAATTTTCCATAAGATGCCAACCCTGTTTAGCAAGAAGTGCGATATTGAATTTGGCCAAATCTCAGAAGCCCATCCCGCCCTCCTCTTTTGGTACCGACAGCTTCTTCCATGAACACCAATGAAGCCCTTTTTTCCCTGTTTTCTTTTGCCACCAAAATCGAGCCATGACCGCTTCTAAATCCCTACAAACTGCTGATGGTAACAGAAAACAATTCATAGCATATAGTGGAATAGCCTGGAGTACAGCTCTGATAAGGACCTTCCTCCCCTTACGGAAAGTAATCTCGAGCTCCAACTAGAGACTCTTTTTATTAGCTTTTCTTTAAGTTCCTTAAAAGCCCTCTGTTTGTTACGCCCCACCATTGATGGGAAACCAAGGTAATTCTCCAGGTTTAGATTCCTATTAACCCCCAGAACCCTACAAACCTCCTCTCTGTTAAACTGGTCAACATTGGAACTTAAAAATGACCCTAACTTGTCAAGATTGACTTCCTGACCAGAACACTTAGCATAGGCCTCTAAAATTTCTTTGATCACCATTGCTCCATTGATAGACGCATCTCCAAAGAAAAGGCTATCATTTGCAAAAAAACAAATGGGTGATTTATGGGGCTTGCCTACTAACCCGAAAGCCATTTAGAACTCCCCTTGACACAGCCCTTCTAAGAAGAGTCGACAATCCTTCACCACATATAAGGAATAAATAAGGACTAATAGGGTCCCCTTGGCGAAGGCCTCGTGACGGGAAAAATAACTCACACGCCTTCCCATTCATACCCACAGAATACGAGACCAATGTCAAACAACCCATAACTTTCTCAATCCACCTATCCGAAAACCCTGTCCTTCGAAGCATAACATGCACAAAATTCCATTCAACCCGGTCATAAGCTTTACTCATATCTAGTTTTAACGCAAATAACCCTTTCCTCCCAATACGTTTTCTCTTCATAGAATGTAAAGTTTCATATGCAGCTATGATATTATCCGTAATGAGTCTTCCCGGTACAAAAGCACTCTGTGCTTCATCAATACATACATGGAGTATCTTTTGAAACCTATTCACCAACATCTTTGAAATGATTTTATATAAAATATTACAAAGACTAATAGGTCTAAGTTGAGTCATGCACCGAGGAGAACTGACCTTGGGAATTAAAACAATTCTTGTATTGTTAATTTCAGCCATATTATCAACCCCTGCATCGTCTCAATACAGAAATTAGCTACATCTTTACCCACAATATGCCAAAACCTTTGGTAGAAAATCGCCCCTATCCCATCTTCGCTAGAAGCTTTTAACGGGCTCTTGGCTTTAAGAGTTGAACACACCTCTTCATATGTAAACTCCTTCTCAAGGTCCTCGTTCATCTGTTAAGAAATACATGGCTCAACACCTTCCAAAATTGAGCTTGGATCTCCAACACTTTTCGCTGTAAATAAAGAAGTAAAATAATCAGTGGCCAACTGTAATAAAGCATCATTGTTCGCATAACTATTACCCTCGCCATCCACTAATTCTTCCACCTTGTTCTTCCTACTCTGATCCGTTGCTGATTGGTGAAAAAATGGGTATTCCTATCCCTATTTTTCAGCCAATTTGCTTGAGCTCTCTGTTCCCAATAAAGCTCCTCTCTGTCCACCTGCATATTAATTTACAGCTTTGTCTCCACAATATCCCCTAGAATCTCGTCTGTAAGAACTTCTTCATTAAGTTGAAACAACTGTTTTTCCAACTCTTTCTTCGTGATGTTGAGCTTTGTCTACATAATCTTTTGAAACATGGGATTTAACATGATGTAATTATTTATAAATGACGTGTTGAGAAGTGATGTTAACTTATTAATTTAGCAAAGTGATTTATTAGCATGTTTGATTGTTTAAATGTTTTATTATTTTCAATTCAAATTGTGCTAGTACCATTAACCATTTAATGCCTAGCGTGGAAATGTGTTTCTTGTGTACGCAGGTCTCGACGAAGATAGGTCATGATCGTTTAGTTTGAAGGTATCCAAAGGTATTGCAACTCAGCTCATGCTAAATGATATATTTTATTGTAAAATATTTAAATATATATAACTAGATTTATCCATGAATCGAATGGCCCACATAGTGTAGTAGGCTTAACTTGACTTGGGTCAGACTTGAAAAAAGATCTTTGTTTCTAAAATTGCTAAGTTCGACCTGAGTTCAGTCTAAATAATAAAAATAATTTAAAGTTTAAGTTTAATTATAAAGGAATAAAATTATTTTTTATTAGTATTTGAACAGTGAAACGTGCAAACATGTTGGGTTGGGTCGACCTAAAAATGAGCCCAGATTTGATTTTTTTTAAATCGAGTCATAGTTCAACCCGACCTCTATATTTAAGTGATAAAATATTTTTTATTAAAATTATGAAATTATATTTTATTATTTATATAATTATATTTAATATAATATAATTTAAATTTTTATTTAATATGATATGTTATATTATTTATTTAATTATACAAAATATTTTTAAAGGTGAATCTAAAAATATATATATATTTGCTATTCAATGTTGTAGGAATTAGTTATTTTTTTATATCAACTATAAAATGAAAAAGAGTAGACCATTCCATTGAATGAGCCATTTCCCTTATTCAGTGATGAACGATGAACGATGCATGATTCATTAGTTTGGTTGAAAGAATGGCTCATTCAATGGATAAATTTTACTGTTACAGTTATTGGATGCATATTTACAGTTAACTTTAATCTAATTAGATGAAAATTCATTTATTATTTGCATACCATCAGGACTTGTAGGCCTGCATATGAGCTATGCGCTACTATGGTCCAGTTTCTAGAACCTAATGAGGCCATACTCTTCCTAAAATGGC
The DNA here is from genome assembly GCF_007990345.1 of Gossypium hirsutum. Classification (NCBI taxonomy): domain Eukaryota; kingdom Viridiplantae; phylum Streptophyta; class Magnoliopsida; order Malvales; family Malvaceae; genus Gossypium; species Gossypium hirsutum. Next base: position 49,769,228 of record NC_053437.1, read on the forward strand.
TAAACAAAAATATAGCATTACTGGGCTAGACTTTCAAGCATAAACCAACCCAATTGGTCTTCTAAATTATGGGCCTAATTAACAAAATTGGGATTCTAATTTGCGTTAACCTAGTCACTTATTAATTTTCTTTTTAAAATTTTAATTAAATCCGTTACACTTTTACTATAACAATATTGAAATGTGATGAAGTGACATTAATAACTAATAACACAACAACGCGTGGAGTTTAAAATTATAACATATAACAAATAAATAAAAAGATAAAAAAAATCTTTAAAATGTATAAATTTATAAAAAAAATATAAAAATTATTTCATATTCAAAATAAATTTAGATAAATAAATGTCCATATTCAAATTAACCTGCACATTATTTTAATAGGTTCACTAAAAGCGTTCTCTTTTTAGTAATACATAAATATCGAAGCATAGAAAATCAAGTACAAACATATCAAATCTTCACAAAACCTCAAGGAATTAAAAAAAAAAAAAGACATAATAACGAACAATAGCAATTAAAATGGTTTTTACTTAAACAAATCCCTAAAATAAGTCATGGAATTGAAAACCCGGAGAAATCTCTCTCTTTCCTTTGAAGCTCATGTTAACCGATTAAAACCAAGAGTTTTTTTTAATTACCTTTTGAATCCTTTTCAATTTCGAAATTAAGCAAATTAGTCTTTCTTAAAAAAATTTAGAGCAAATAAAGACAATTAATCACAGAGTTAATGTCTTCCATCAATTGTATATGATTTTGATTGGTATAATGACAAATTTAGAATCAATGTTTATATATTTTGTCATTTTGGCCTTAATTCTAAAAAATTCAAAAAACTTAGCCTCAATATTTACACATTTACACAAATGTGGGAGGATAAATTTGTTAATTAGGACCAAATTGATAGAATGTGTAAACATTGTGGGTTAAATTTATTATTATACCAATCAAAATCGTGAACAATTGTTGGAAAATATTAACGTCAGGATTAATTGTCTTTAGTTGCTCACTTTCGAAATTGATAATGATTAAATTGCTTTGAATTTTTCGATGGGCCAATTTATTCAATTTTAAAATTGGGAGGGATTGAATAGATTTTTTTACCAATTATTTTCAAATAAGAAACATTATCAAGCCAAAAAAAAAATTCCAAGCAAACCACGTAATTATTGAAGTAAACATTAAAAAAACATTTAAACTAGGTGAATGCAAATGAATCATCTATGTAGTGTATAAAAATGGAATAATTCTAAAAAAACCCTCAACGTTTGGGAGTTTTGGTTTATGCCCTTAACCTTTTTATTTTTTGATTGATACTCTTAACATTACGATTTTTTCAAAAATCAGTCCACTTTTAACGGTCAATATGAATTGACTGTTAATTAAACTGTAGGTCAACATAGTAGCCTATGTGATATGCTACGTAAGCAAATGATGTTATATATCACGTAATCTATTTATTTATTTTTTTTCATTTTGTGTCCATTTTATTTTTTCTCCCCTCTTTCTCTCTTCCTGTAAATCACACCATTCAAGGATTCTTCTAAAACCCAAACCTATTATATACCCATAAATCGATACTTTCCTGCCATGGAAAGCTAAAGAGCTTTATATCGAGATACTATTGGGGATTCCCTTCCCTGTAAGCCCACCATCTCTGCTATAATCCGATGTATTAGGATACAATAATGTATACGACACCTTCACCGGTCCAACTCTGTTCTTCAATTTACTATCATTGTTTCTTTCCATAATCCTACTCTCAATTTCCACTAGTTTCTTCCCGAATCTTTCAAATGCGGCTAAGGGTTCATCTTCGGTGGTCCATTCTGCCGTATCTCTTTGCCCCAAGTATATTTCATCGGTTGCATGCCTTGATAAGACTTCTATAAGTGATACACCCAGTAAAGTTTTGGAACTGTGCGGTGATTGTTTTCAAGAAAGCCAAATATAGGTCGTTTTTGAGCTCGTCGTATTCTTTGGTGCCTGGTTCCGACATGAACCAACGGCTGACTGTTGGTCTGTTTGGGAGGTATCCGGCGTATGGGTATTGTCTGAAATTGGCAGCTGCGTGGAAAACGGAAGCTATCTATATGATGATGGTACATGCTTGGGTGAGACCAGCTAATGTGTTCATCTCCAGCCACCATGGTTCTTTTCTTAAATTGCCGTGGCCTTCGTTTTTGACCTCCGACCACCATGATTGGATTTCAGTGTTGTTTTTAACTGTTTCATCTGATGGGTAGTAGAAAGAACAGTACTGGGTTACCCAGGTTTCAATGGCGGTCCAGATTTCTAATCCATCAACGGCGTATGGGTAATCGTTTATCATCAATTTGAGTCCATAGGGACAGCTCGAATCCGGCACTACCATTCCCCTGAAAATAAAGGGTGTTTAAAGGTGTTTGCTTTAAATTATTAATTAAAGAGCAAATTTAAAGCTTTGCGTTTTAGAAGAATCCTTCAATGGTGTGATTTGCAAGTGATTTGCAGGGGAAGAGAGAAAGAGGGAAGAAGAAAGAAAATAGAAACAAAATGAAAAAAAAAAGTTAAATAAATGACATCATATATGACATCGTGTGCTTACGTGACATGTCACATGGGCTACTATGTTGACTTATAATTTTATTAATGATCAATTCACATTAACGGTTAAAAGTAGACTAATTTCTGAAAAAATTATAACGTTGAGGGTGTCAATCAAAAAATAAAAAGGTTAAGGGCACAAAATCAAAAGCCTCCAAACATTGAGGATTTTTTTTACAATTATGCCTATAAAAATGAGTGAGAGATAATAATAATAATAATAATAATAATAATAATAATAAGAGATCAGAGCAAAAATGAGCAAAATCGGTAGTTTTATTGAAGATGAAAGAAGCCCTTTTAAAGAAGAAAAATATTTTGAAAAGTAGAAAAAATTGTAAATTTTTTTAAAATGCCTGATTATTTTATCTAAATTTTTTTAAAACATTAAGAAAATACAAAAAAAAAGAAAAAAAAACTAAAAAGAATATGAAGATACCTGAAAATTTTATAAAACTACCAGGTTTTTTATATTATTATTTTGAAATATATTTAAATACTAAAAGTATTACGTCCAAAATAAATCAAAGTGTGTGAGAAATTTGAAGTAAAAAAAAATTAAGCAGAAGGCGTAATTTGGATTACTAATGATACAATATCCCTTCCCCATTTCCAAAGCAATTCCTAGGAAAATGTAATTGCATTACGAGTTGAGAAATCCGGAATTTGTCAAATTTTACACAAATGAAACTAATAATTATGTTTCCAAATTCCAAGTAAATGAAAGGGTCCCACTTCTCAAATTCTGTACTAGAACGATAAAAGCACCGACCAGGAGATGGAAGTTTGGTAGACTTACCACCTTATATATTATCTGCCATACCTTTCCCCTCATCTCCTCTTATGATCAACACCCGAAGTTGGGTTTTTTTTCACATGGCATGGCTGACCCCAACATTATTGTGAAAGTTTAGATCCTTTTTTAAGGAAGCAAATGGGGTGGTTGTTGAAGCATTTAAATAAAACCTAAATGTAATTAATTGGTGATTATTTAAGGTCCACCACCTACATCAAAGCATGTTTGATTGGAATGGGGAAATCCTTTACATAGGAAACATGGTTTCCATGCCTTCTTTTTACTTAAAGCTTTGGATTCCTTCTTTCTCTTCTTTATTTCATGCAGGCATGTGCTGCCTAATTAATTACCACTCTTTAATTATATCTTAATGAGATTTGTATACGATCCGACTATCTGTGCATGCATATCGTGAACATGTTATTTTATGTAGCCTTTAAATTGAAAGGATCCATCCTTACTTGCGGAGTCAACAAGCAAAACACTTCAATTCTTACTCCTTTAGGCATCATTAACATGTGTGGGAGAAAGAACAAAACACTCACTCGTTGAGTTCTTGTTCTGAAAATACTAAATTATGGGGACATTTGGTTGTTATAATGACCATACCAACTTTGCCTTGAAAAAGTAGGATTATTGTGTCGGATTCCCCTTCCTTTGCTTGACCCCAAAATTATTATCAGGGTGTTTTTCATCCGCTTATGTTTTGTAGCATTATTACAGATAAAAATTTTAGAAATTTCGAAATCTAATTGCCATTACTTGCCCAATTATTGCAGTGGATGAGTGTTTTGCAAGAACTGCTAAAAACTGGGATTGTTGGAGCCTTTGATGTTTAGGATTTAGACCAGCATGTTTTGAAGACGGTTTCCGACAAACCCAGACAATCATACGCGTTTGTGTTATTTTCCGGAGACAATTTATTAATATACATAAATTTTGATGTAATTATATAATTTTGTCTTGACTTCAAATTTGTTTAAGGAGGTAGTTTTTGAAATTTACAAAACTTTGATTGATATTTACATGATGATTCATCCACATGGATTATATATGCGCTAAAGTATCAATGCATAATCATTTACTTAGCCCTTAATTTTATAAAAAAAAATTATTTTAGCATTTCATTTAATTTTTTACCAATTTTAGTTCTTGAACTTGTATTATTGGTCAAATCACCCAAAAATGATAGAAAAGTTAATGTCAGTTAACTGTGTTGATGTGGCATCCACGTGTATATGTCATGGGACTAGAATTTTAGTCTCACAAGCCACATAGTCTTATACGATTTCTTTATTTTAAATCCATCTAAGTCAACCAAACTCTCAAAACTGAGAATTCACAAGGGAAATTCTCTAAGACACTGAAATAAAACAAAAGCAAACTCTCAAACGAAAAACCAAAAACCAAACAGAAAATCCACAAGAAAACTAAACACACCAAGTGTTTGAGTAAATGCTCTCAAAGTATATTTAATAACTCTAAATGGGACGAATGGGATGATTACAAATGAGGCGGAAGACCTCTATTTATAGTTGAGCTCCCCCAAATCCAACGGTCTAATTTAAATTACAATATGAGAGTGTCCCACTAGGCCACCAAGGCTTCAAGTAGATGGGCTTCTACATATGTTCCACGAATCGGGTCTGTTCAAGTGGGTTAAATAAGTCTTATTTAATCAATTGACCTCATGGGACATTCTATGTACAATTGTCATGGGTTTTGATCCGCGGCCCTTGACATTCTCCCCTACCCATTCTCACGACACTCTCGTTGCGTCTTTGGAATGACATTAGTCTAACTTGTCTAGAAATTACCACGACACCTCGGTTGATTCCCAACCATTCTCTTTGTTGGGTAGTTTCGCCCTTCGAAACATTTGCCTTCGCTTATGTCTTTGTTGTTGTCTAACTCGAACTATTCTCTCCTTTGTACATCTAGGTCATAAAGAGTCCACCGTTTTTACTTGCCCCCATTGTGACTTGCCTTGATCGAAATCTCCTTAATCCTTACAATAGGCTTTGGCACACCCACATTGAACATCGGGTTAACCTTGACTATTGTTGCTATCCTAGTTTGTAATCCCCTCGGCTTACCTGCTTCAGAATTCTAAAAGGGCCCCTATGTCTTTGTCAAGCCAATGTTATGTTATAATGTAAAACACTAGGAAAATGTTTGAGATGTATCTCACTCGTAGCATTTACTTGATTTGACTGCCCAATTTGCATCACCATTTTTCCTACAAAGTTCGATACACAACCCACATCTCTCATAGGTGGTAGCCCCACTGATAACTCAACAAGCTTTACATCGGTTTGTTAGACCTCTAGCATTTTCAAGGGGGTCTCATTAGCACTTTGATCTACCAAGTCAATGTTCTTACGACAATGAACATCCTCGACTAGTTGGATTGCCAATAATACCTTGGTTTCACCTTTCTTATCACATGTAACACCCTATATCCGGCCCAGTCTCCAAGCTCAAATACTAGGACGTTACATCACCATCTCAATTCTTATTCATCAAGACTACATTTTGCTAAATGAACATGCATTTTTTTTTAGATTGCTTTTAAAAAATAGTACTTAGAAGCCAATTACGAGTCATGCAAACTCAATTTGAAACTTAGTTGAGCAACCATGCAACATTCGAGCTTAATTTGAGCATTTATCAAGCAATGGGACCTCATAGTAAAATTTCTCAAAAAGGTTATATAGGTATCTATACTAAATCTAAGGAATCGATATTTATTCTTAGTGGTATCAATACCACATGGAAAATCAATACCAAAATAGCCTATTGTTTTCCACTTGAAACCAAACTTATCGAAAAATATCGGTACCTCTCTCAGGGTATCGATAAGTACACCTCGAGTATCGATACTCTGGCTATGGTATCGATACCAATTTTGTATTCTGACCCCTTGCACTTTCATGAATACAGATGTATTGTTTTTTAAACCTATATATCGATACCCCTACTTTTAATTACAAAAATTCAGCATATATGAGCACTTAAATCATTCAAACTTAGTTCTTAAACGTCATATTTCATTTATTTAATCAAATAAGAATCAAAACAACTAAAACAATAATCCAAAATACCATGTCCAAATCCAAATGCTTCTAAAAATATTTAACATGCAAACAATTAATCCAAAATATACTCAACAAAACCATCATAAACGTCTATCCCATTGCCTTAACTTATATACTCAAGAATAATTAATAACACCTACTATAACGATTAAAGAATATCTTGGATCAACCCCTTGATGGCCACACCACTCATACCAGGATTAAGTATCTACAATGGTAAAAATAGAGTGAGTGAGCTTTACAAGCTTAGTGAATGCTTAGAGTAACCACTTGTGCAAACAAGTCATCTAGCAACATCAAGGCAACATATAGCATATTGTTTAACACATGTGGCTTGCATAAAATTTCATATATACACCCATAATCATGCATTTAATCACAAGAAACACATACAAGTACAAATTAAGATAGATTGGCTCTTGAGAGGATGAAACATAAAGTGGACTTTATTACCACACATTGGATACACAAATCTCCACCACACCACACATAGACTCATTAAGTCAATCATATCCTATAAATGAAGCGTATAGCTACCACTCTCCAACATACCACACATACATGTCCCGATGAATGAGCTTGGCTCACATTCCCTTATCTCTCCAAGTTCTATCCCTAGGCCTCAGTGCCCCAATATCACAACACATGTAAATGAGTACTCATAATCCTATGACATGCTAACTATATCCAATGGTCTCATTAAATCACAAGGCCAAAATATCTATAATAAACACACATAATTACATATTGATTTTTCTGCATGTTTTCATTGCACATACACATTAATATCACTTTATAATCTCTGTCACATGACATGTTTAACATACCCTTATAATCACATACACAACAGTTATCTCATGTTCATGGCATATGTTCTAGCATTACATTTATATTCATAAGTCCACAATCTCAATTCCTACAACATACATACAACCCATTCTGTCATAAATGTGAGAACACTTACACTCAAAATTTAAAATAGGGATTTAGGCTACTTCTAAATTCCCAAATACATAGCGATTTGCTTTCGAGCGATTATTCCAAAACACTCACCAAATTCCACGCTTTTTCCAAAAGCTGAAAGCTTAGGTAAGCTTTTCTTTGCCTTTATCTCTACTCGTTGAAAGTCCTACTAACTTCAACGCTTCAACAAGGCAACCCATACAAATACAACACCAATCAAACAACCAGCAACTCATTAAAACAATCACAAATATAAGCCTAAACTACCTTAGCTTTTAACTGAAACTTTCAACATAGAAACTTTAGATTCGAATATCTCGACCTACATTTAATATTTTCACATGAAATGAATTCCATTCACCTAATTGTTCATCTAAGACTAATTCTCAACCTTTAAACTACTCAAAACCACACGTTTTAATTTATCAAAATATTTCGACAAGTTTTAGCCTTTAGAACAATAATTCGTTAAAACTCAAGAATTTCTTAACGAAACTTCAAAGTATCTTTAGAAAGCTTATAATTATGTTAAAACAAATTGAAAAAAGTTTTTATCCACAAACCCGTAATCCACCATTAATGACCATAGTTTTGACTTTTACCTAAACCATACGTTTTACAAGCTAATAATTTAATTTAAAGAACTAAATAACATTTAAAGCTAATAGAAGATGATTAATTACCTTGAATGTAGAAAAATAGTGATTTTGACACAACCCAAAAAATCTACATTTTGGAGAAGATTAATAAGATGATGTAGTTTTTGGGTGATTTACTTGGTGTTAATAGAGGTTTAAGGTTCAAGGGTAATGGAAATCAAGGAGATTTAAGAATCAAAGTTAAAATCACTTAGAAAAGCAAGAGAAGAGCAAAAATGACACAAGCAAAAATAAGAGAAAATTTTAACGTGAAAGCAAACTTGAATTAGGTTTTATTGGGTTGATTTGAAAATTCTGGTCAATTTGTTTCATAAAGACTCTCAATTTTGACACCTTTATGAATTAGTCCTATTTACTAAATTGAATACATCTAAAACTCGTTTTCAAGAATTGACTTAATTTTATACAAATCGTTGTCGAGAACATTATCAATTACCCAACTTATGAATTTCTGAACTTATCTAAGCCAAAATTCTTAGAATACCCTTAAAACTCCTAAGCCTAATTTTGGGGTGTGACATCACGACTCACCGACAGAACGCATTATTGTTGACTAGTATCCAAGATACATATGCAATTAGCAAAAGGAACTAACAGAGCATTAATCTTGTTAAGAAATTCAAGCAAAGGACAAAATTGTAATCATCTAAATGAATTACCTCAAAATTTTCCTTACCTTTCCATTGACCAATCTATAGCTTAACTCCTTATGCTACTACTACAATAGTTGAGACCTCTTTAGATTTTACATCCTTAATCTTCTTAGTCGATTTGCTAATTGATAGACTTACGACTATTTCCGACATGAACAAATCAAATGCCCATGTATCAACAAGAGAACTCTTCCTTCGACCTGCGATGTTGATGTCCAAACACCAACCTTTTCTTCTTGTAGTCCCTCTTTGCTTTAGCAAAATTGAGTATCATTAACCTATGCTTCAACACCATTTCCTCATTGGGCTCTACTTTCTCTTCTTTACTGATCGCGATGAACTTGGATTGCTATGGGCAATCACGCAACCTATGCAAACCACAACATAATAAGCACTCCATTGACTCTTTCGGTTTGTTATTAGGCTTCTACTTCCCATTATGCGATTTCACACTACCACAATTTCCACCATTGTCATTTTTAACTTGTCATTTTTCATCTCCCCCACCATTGCCTTTCTTTTTAGGCTTGGAAGACTCAAACTTGTCTCTCCTCAAACAAACTCAATTAATGACTCTACTACGGTTATGGCTTTGGTAAGTTTTTTAACCCCTCGATGTTGAAACTCTTGCTTCGATTGAGGTTTCAGCCCATCCATAAAGGAGAAAATTATCTCATTCTCACACAAATTGGAAATCTGAAGCATCAGTTCACTGAACTACTTCACATACTTTCTAATTGTGCATTGTTGCATAAGCCAATGCAACTTAGCTTGAGCCTCATCCTCAGCATACTCTAGGTAAAATTTCCTCTTGAATTCCTTTTGAAACTCCTCCCAAGTATCAATTGTAGCTTCACCTTGTTTCTCATTTGTAAATCTACGACGCCACCATAAAAGAGCGACATTAGTAAAATACTTAACATCAATATTTACCTTAGTAGCATCATCCATGATGCCTTTGGCACAGAAGTATTGCTCCATTCCTTAAAAGAAGTTTCCCACATCCCTTGCGAACCTTGTCTCTATAAACTCTTTCAACTTGGGGACATCCACCTTAGGCTTGGGTGCCACAACCAACACCCCATTACCCAAAACAACTTTGTAGATAATGAGCTCCCCTTTGAGATCCTCAATTTGTTCCTTCAAAGTCATCACCATGGCCTTAAGAGCATCATCATTTACTATCTACTTACTTGTAGTGGAATTGAACACCCTTGCATCGCTTCCACATTGGAATTGAGAGACCTTGCATAGAGTCCTAAGAGATTTAAAACTTATCTACTAGATGAGAGTCCTAAAATATTTAAACTCTATGCAATCTTATCCCTTAAAATTTACAATATTCACCACGGTAACTCTAGCTTTACTGGAGTGTTTCACTGGACTACTAAGGCTTCAAGTAGACGGGCTTCTGCATATGTTTTACAAATCGAGCTAGTTCAAGTGGGTCAAATGAGCCCCATTTAATCAATTGACCCCATGGGATATTTTGTTTGCATTTGTCATGGGCCTTGATCTACGACCCATGATATATGCTTGTTAGCAATTAAATAATTATTTTTTAAATTGAAACTGTTTAAATTTTTTTTATGATTTTATACTATTTTAAAAAAATTAAAAAATATTTTTTGAATTTTTAAATTTTGAAAAAATTAATTACTTGCTGACGTCACAATCCACGTTTGTTAGCAAAGTTAACAAAGTTTAATTTTTTTATTTATTTTGGGATGGTTTGACAAATATTGTAAGTTTAAAAATTAAAAATAAATAAATAAAAAACTAAAATATTGTTTTTTTTTAAATCAGAGACGAAATAAATTAGTGTGCAAAATATCAAATGAAAGCTTGTTAGTTGTTACCAGTAACATTAATCAAAATAGAAATGATTGCTGTTACAACTTTAGCGTACTCCACAGCATTAGGAAACAAGAATAAAATAGAAAATTAGAAGAAAAGGTATAAAAGATTTTACTTATGGCTTAAGCAGTACTCAATCTAACTAAAACTTAAAAGCCAGCAAACAGCAAGTTTGTAGAGGTTAATGCTTCCATCGCTATTTTAATTTGCTATGAAGTTAAAGATATGTACAAATTATATCTTCCCAACATATAATCAATTAGTCATCCTTTACTTACTTTCTTTTTTGTCTAATTAACTACTCGTCCCCCCCTCCCCCTCAAATTAATTGTTTTTTAAGTACCATGTCTAATTAGCAATTGCATTTTTTCTCTCTCTTTCTTTTCGAATTTTTTTTATGATAAAAATATTATGAAGATTATTTTATTAGGAGTTAGATTGTAGTTTACATCTTTTATTCAAAAATTGGACAAATTAATCTCCATACGTTAGATCAAAAAGAAAATTGATCCTTTTTGTTAAAAATTATCATCTCTGCATAAAAAAAATTATGTCAATGACAAAATAACCAAACAATTGCACATTGCATGCCACGTGTATCTCATTATGATGTACAATGACCAGTTTTTAACAATAGAACGGATGGAATTTTTAACAAAAGGACTAGTTTACTCTTTGATCTAATGTATAGGGATTAATTTGTTTATTTTTTCAATAGACGAAGAAAAATGCAATCAAGCTCTCAGTACAAGGGCCTCTATGATATTTTTACCATTTTTCATCCTTTCATATGATAAGTGAAACGAGTTGTGTAAGCATTGAAGTTGCTGAACTAATTCTTCATTTATAAGCGATTTAGAAACAACTTAAAACTAAAATAATAAACAATAACTAAGCGCAATTTAGATCTAATTCTACATTTGGAGGGTTATACAAAAAATAATTTAAACTCAATTAGGTTTACAAATGTTGCAATTTCACTCTCATACTATTTTAATAAATAACTCTCCAATGAAACCTCAGAACAATTCTAAGAAAACTTAGAATAATTTGAAAAAACATAAAATAAACTGATAGAATAGTTTGATTATACAAACCTTCGCACTACAAATGTTCCTAACACTAAATAAACTAGAGCACTCTCAATTCCATATCCATCAATGAAAATGGAAACTTCAATACATAGAGATTTCAGTCTGTGTGAATCCAACTAATATTAAATTAAATCTTTAATATTTCACTACTATTGCTTAGATAATATTAGAGATAAATATATTGATTATCCATGTTTTTCAATTGCATATATTTTTATATATGAAAATATATTCACAATCTCATATACTAGTTCATTTGTTGTTAAAAATATCCCCCTTGTGTTTCACGAGATGTCTCAATTTCCTACTTTAATTATGTCAAAATCTGCTAAAAAAATAAGTTTAATGTATAATTTTACACTTGACTTTGACATTTTTTTCTAATGTGGTATTTGTGTTATTTTTTAATCCAATGTGGTACTTGAATTTGAAAAAAGTTATATATTTTGGTACCTTAAGATCACAGTGTTAACTTTTTAATATTTAATTAGGGTTTTAGAGTTGATTCAATGAAAATTCATAATTAGTTAATAATATTAGCAATTAAATTTCATTGAATCAACCCTAAAACCCAAATTAAATTCCATCCATCGGACTGTATTTGGCAAATCCAACAAATTCAAAATTAACATTAAATTTATTCTATTAACAAAATCATGAAAAATTCAAACCTAATAATATTAATAATTAACTTTTTATCAAAACAACCTTAAAATCTAAATTAAATAATAAAAAGTTGATATTGTTAGCTTTGGGTACAAAATATATATAACTTTTTTTTGTGAAAAATAGGTATCAAATTGGATAAAACATAAAACATAACACATGTTACACAATAGAAAAAAAATGTCAAAATCGAGTACCAAATTATGCATCAAACCAAAAAAAAATCTAAATATTTCATGTATAATATATATATATATAGAGAGAGAGAGAGCATGTAACACCCCAAACCCGGCCTAGACGTTATGGCAGGAGCTGAAAATATTACGAAAAAGGGTTTTGAGACAAACTTTCATGTTAAAACCTCTCATATTAATTGTTCTAAAAGAGACCACATTTTCGAAAAACTTATTAATATTCTCTTTAATGAAACTGTCATTTATTGCCCTTTTTATGTAAAACATAAATTTGCAGCGGAAGCTTATAAGTCGTTATAGTTGAAAAAAAGCTTGTGTTTTCAGAAAAACATTTGTTTGCGTAAAACCATTATTTTCGTGAATCGTTTTGTTGAAAATAGCAAAACAAAAATCTAAACAATTTCAAAATTTAGAAATTTAAAACCAACAGTCCAGAGAGTCCAAAAATTACAAACTCTCAAAATAATTCATAATTTAAATAAAAATCGTTAATTAAAACAGTTCGCGAACTAGCGGTCACCACTGAGACTCCGTCGCACCGACCCGCCTATGTTTGAGGATTACCTGAATAGAACAGATAAATAGATGTTAGTTTTCATAAAGTCAGTGTGTAACTTAATAGAGACACGCATACTCATAAACTCAGATTTCTCAGTATTTTAGAATAGAAGTGGACATAAGTCCTTAACAAAATCAAATCATATCAGAATCGGATTATCAGAAACATACAGATATGCACAGTCCTACCCCCATCCTCTACACACCATCTCCGACCATCCCAACACACCATGTGGGGTATAAAACACCCACTCATCCTTACACACCACATAGTGTCTTTACGGCACTTATCAGAATAGTTTGTAATCAAGCTGTCAGTATATCAGTGAAATGTCACCTCATAGAACACTTCCTCCACATGTACAAATCCCACCCCATACATAGATACAAATAACAAATAACATATATAACAGAATTAACATCGCATGCTTATATACAAATAACATACATGTTATTATGAACCAGTCAAATTATACATCTCAATTTCTAAATGCTCAAATCAGTCTATCAGAATAGTAGATATCATGCATTAGGGTTTGCTTTGCCTTTACCGACCCTATGGAAGGCCCATAGTTGAACGGAATAACATGTCAGACCTTAAGGAAAATTTCAAAATTTTAGGCCCACATGCTTGTGTGGCTTGCTCGTGTGGCCTACATGCCTAGATTGGCCTTGCTCGTGTTGCCCATACAACCTGGCCCACACGCCCAAATCAGCCTAGCCCGTGTGACCCACACGACCACACACCCACCCGTCACACGCTTGGGCACACACCCGTGTGGCGTCGACAGGCCACTTTTTTGACTTTTTTCGAACTTTGTTTTCTCACGTTTTCGTTACACACCTGGTTCGATTCTGATGCAAAAGCAATCCCGAGACCACGAAACCAACAACAAACCAGAAACACCCTGCACTTGATTTGCTAGAGAAGCACCAATTACATCTTGCCTTTCCCCTAAATAAGAATTGACGAGATTTAACGAGAATCCCCATTAAACACTAACTAACAAACACTAAAACCATGCCTACCCGAACTTACCAAAATGAACGAAATAGAGATTTGCACAAAAGATGATGCCGAATGACAAAAGGGTAACCCCTAATATTTTTTTGAAACGCAAGAAGAGAGGAAGAAGAAAAAGAAAGGAAATTGTGCAGAAAAGGATAAAAGAATAGAAAACTAACGTGAAATCAATAGGGGACTTTTTTGGAAAACAAAATTAAGATTAAACAAAATAAATTAATTAAAATTTGAAAAAAAACTAAAATCCCCTATTAACTCCCCCACTAACAACACAATCCCACCAAATTTGACACCTCAATCCATATCCAACTACCTCAGAATTTCAACTCCACCGAACCTCTATCAAACAACCAGAGCAAAAATTATCATCCATGCTCACACGAGGATTCGAACATGAAACTTTAGGGCAAACTAACATCTTACCACTCGAACCAACAGGCTCATTCTGATATGAATTTACCAAGAATATAACATAAGCCCACCTAAAAGGAATAAGGCTAAGACCAAAAATAACATATTTTTCAAAAGTGGGACTTAAACTCAAAACCTCAAACACACACCCAGAACACTTAGCCACTGAAGTAGATACATATTTGTGAAAAAATTCACAAAAACAAAATTAAATAATTCAGGGCATTACAGAGCACACCACACATAAAGCACGCCCTAGCCCAACCAAATGTTTGACCCGAGATCTGACCTCTCACCATCATTCAACTTGCCCGCTCGCCATCGTCTGACTTGCCTGTTTCCTAGCTTTTCTATCAATGACACGCATGCTCGCCACTCATCTTAGTCCACAACGTATAGTCCAAATAACCAATGTCTTACTCGCCTTCCCCTGCTCGCCAACATCCTCCCGATGACATCTAAGGACACGTGTCACCCCTAGGGGGTAATGTGTCGCCACGTATGGCGCCTAGTATCAATGGACTATGCCTTATAAATACGAGGATGGACCTCTTTGAAAGGGGATAGAGAAATTGACCCTCAGGAAAAAATAAAACTAGTCGTATGATGAGTTGCAAACTTGTTACAAAATTAGTTTATCTGTTGATAACAAGTTGGAGTTTGATTTGGTAATAGGAATTCTATCGGTTAACTACTTCCTTTGAAGCCTTTGACTTTGCTCTCAAAAGTTGAGACATTCATATCAACTAAGCATATTTAACTAATATTTATGTGTATATGCATAGACCTTTGAAAGTGGCATCCCTGTTGGTCATTTGTTATCTTGATTCTACAATTTTCTTAATAATATTTGTATAATACGTGTGTTTAAGTTAACCATAAAATAAGGATTTTATTTTTTTAATAAAATAAATGATTGGTATTTATTCTGTAATCAATTTGTATAATTGATATTATTCAAAAACACATATCTTCTCTTAGATGATCAACATTTGATGGTAAGGATTAGATGCTGACCAAGCATCACGTATTTTGTTTCTTTAACACAATGAATAATGAAATCATTACAGGCGAAATTACCTAATTTGATCCAGCCTTTCAATTTCAATATTGCTCCCATATATCACAGTCAACTCTTTTTATAATAATTATTTTTTCCTCTAAAATTATGATTATCTCATGTTAACACAAACAAGCATGTCAAGTTAAATCAAATGGAGCTCTCGATGGTGACATTTAATTGGCTATACATCAAGCTTCATACATATGCATGTATTGGGATACATTATTATATGATTCTAGTGGCTAAAATCTAAACAAAA
The DNA here is from genome assembly GCF_007990345.1 of Gossypium hirsutum. Taxonomy (NCBI): domain Eukaryota; kingdom Viridiplantae; phylum Streptophyta; class Magnoliopsida; order Malvales; family Malvaceae; genus Gossypium; species Gossypium hirsutum. Next base: position 49,785,109 of record NC_053437.1, read on the forward strand.
GCAGTTGCACTTTTCCTTAATTCATGACTTCAACTAGTGTTTTTAAAAGCTATATCCCTGCATCAATATGTCATGTATTTTAGGTAATGCTTAGTATTTTATTTAAGGTTAGTATTTGGTATTTTGTCAGTATACTTTTTTTATTTTATAAATAGTATTAAAAATTATCATGTGTCTCTTTTATTTAACTATTTATTTTTTTAATATTTTACTATATTTTTGATATTTATCAACTTCTAATCCTGCTTGTGAAGTTTAAAAATTCCAATGACAATATGTAAAAGATTTCTTTGTTTATTTATTTGCTTTCTAGGTTTAGGTTTGGAAAAGAACCCTTTTCTTTTTTTCCCTGAGACGTTGGGGCTTACAAATCGACAACGTTGTCTTCACTACCTAACCTTGTGAGATCTGCTTTCAATTTCTAAAAACCTGTAAACATCAAGCAGAAAGTCGTAAATTGTAAACAAAAAACTAACAACTTGTGGCTGAGGTCTTGTTATGTTGTTTGGAGTACTTTATCACGTTATTGTTCATGTCAATATCACCTTCGTGATGTTAAGAATTTGAGTCAATTAATTCAAAACTGAATCTGATGCTTTATGATTGCATGTTGTTGTTTCTTTTGGGTTGTTTTTTAGTTCCTTATTTATCGTATAATCTCAAATCAAAATAAAATCACATCATTCTTATAAGCCTATCATAATCTTGTTTAAAGTATTATATATTAATTAGTGTCAGTTGCATTGTAATTTAGGGAACATCTAGCATGCTATTGTAACTGGTCTTATTTGATTGACATGTTTTGACTAAACTTGTTTTGAACTTTAATTTATGGTTTTGGAGAAATTTTAGCAGCCCATTATTGAAGATAATTCGTGCAAGAGTTAAGCCAAGCAAGGATGTGAACAAGACTTTCAATGTGATCAAATTTTTCATAAATAAGATATTTGAATTTCAAGGTGTTTGATGACAAGATCTTTGAAGTTATTAAAGACTTATTTGGATGTTATATTTGTGAGATTAGATATTCACAGTGATTGTAATTTAAACAAGTCACTTTATGCTTATATATAGGAAAACTTATTTAGGTTATTATGTACCTGAGATATATCACTTTACTTGTTTATTGAAGAATTGTTTGTATTGCAAAACCTACAAGTAAACTATATTGTTTTATTAGTTTACATCTAGGCTTTCAAGGGGAAAGACTTTGACGGAGAGTGATCTAATTTGAAGTATACGAGAGAGGTTGAAGCTTGGTGAGTGAGTTGAACTTAAATCACATCCTATGCTTGTTGATCAATAGTGAATTGCTTTGTGGGCAATGCCTCCTAAACGTAGGAGATTCAGAATAATGTGAACAATTTTTTGTGTCTATCTTTATTTTTATAACTACTAGTAACTTTATCTAGTTGCAACTAAACGAATATCTTTTAGGAAAAATCAACACAACTTTCAATTGATTATAAGAGCAAGACACTTGACACATTAAGTGGAGATCTTGTAGTTGATTTACAATTGAGATGAAAGGTTCATCAATTTCCATAGATAGCACAAATTATGCCTAATATAAGGTAAGGATGGGAGCTTTTATGAAGTAAAAGGATGAAAAAGTCTGGCATTCGATTTTGACTAGATAAGAGCCTTCAACTATTGTTGTTGATGGTGTAAATACTCCTAAACTTGAAGTAACTTGGACCAACAATGAAGAAAAACTCGCTAATGCCAAATCTAAGATTCTCAATGCAATATTTTATAGTGTTAACCACTAGGAATTTACTAAAATCTCAAAATTCATGATTGTCCAAGCATCATTGCCAAAGAATCTTGGACAACCCTTGTAAATGCTCATGAAGGAACCAATACAATGAAGCAGTCCAAACCTCAAATTTTGACTACACGGTTTGAGACTCTAAGGATGCATGACAATGGGGTCCTGACTAAATTCCATGCAAAGCTTTGTGACATCCCAAATCAAGTTTTTGTCCTTAGAGAAAATTTCAAACTAGAAGCTTGTTAAAAAGGTGCTTCAATCTTTACCTGAAAAATTTGCAATCAAGGTGACTACTAACGAGGAAGCAAAAGATAATGACAATATGAGAATTTATGAACCTTTTTTTTTTGCAAACCTTTGAGATGAATCTCGGTGAGTTAAGGAGGAGCAAAGGTAAATGTGAAAAGAATATTGCTTTGCAAGTTTCAACCTCAATTCCATCTAAGGGTGAATCTGCCATTGAAGATGTAAGAGCAAATGATCCTACTCACCCAAAACTTGAACAGGGCGTCTAAGAAGTTGACCAAGAGGAATAAAAACACATACCAAAACACCTCTAACATAGTGAACATAAACATGCTACAAGAAAAACCATTTACAAGCATATACCTTTATGAAACACATTCAAAACAATCAAACTCATGGAATACATTGTCCTAAAACCTAGATGACTAACCAATTAATAACACAAAAACATATATATATATACATATATATACATGGATGTAAATCTAGTACAAAAGTTCACAGAATGAACTATATCATTCTCAAATTTAGTCGTAACATCCAATTGCCCAAAATTATCAAGATTCATAAAACTCCCTTAAACCTAAGTACATGCCATTTACACAATTCTAAACAACTTTACGATCAAATAGTGAGCTTAGACTTGAGTCTTTGAGTATTGTCAATCACACATGCCAGTTAGAAACATCACCTAACACCTGCACATGAAAACAAACATGTTCGCATGCTGAGCATTGAAAGCTTAGTGATGCTAACATAATTCTATTTCAAAACATAAAGATATTAAGCAATGAAACATTCTAACGAGACACTAAATCATATCATTTAATCAAGTTTCATAATAATCTACAATAAACATATGTATATTAAGATACCAACTCACCTTCAAGGTATTCGACTCAACATTTCCTTTATTCATACATATAACACAATATCACATATCATCATATCATTAACAAATTCCATATCATTCCATAATGCTCACATGACTACATATCATTTTATTAATTCACCCTAAGGGTATTTAAACAACAATAAACACATGGTAACATATAATTGTGTCATGTCACCTTCAAGGCGTTTGGTTCACTTACATTTTAGAATGAGATTACAATGTTTGGATTGTCAACATTTTGCCCACTTTGTAATCTCACATTACATATAATGTCAAGATGTTGTAATATAAGGTCTAATATCATGCAGCGCATTCCTTAAGTTATTTAAGATTATGAGCTAATCTTAAATTTTAGACCAATTTTGCCTTTGCTTTTTATTATTTAATCAATTTAGGCTTTTTGTTCTTAAATAAAGTTTAAGATTAATTAAAAACAAAAAGAATATTTTTTCTTAACAATGAACCAGTATATGTCATACATTACAATTACAATTATTATACTTTATTTAATAATTTATTTAATAATATATTAATTATGGTTATAGTTATAATTATGGTTGGCGTTGCAATCACTTTTCATGAATTATTATAATTACTATTTATAAATTTATTTCAACATCATATATTTACTTATTAATATATAAGTTGTACTAAGAAGTAAGAATTGTAATAATTTATCATAATTTTATGGAAATTGAGACTAAAAATATTAAAAGAACTAAACTTGTTAGAAAACAAATTCTATAACAAGGACAATTTAGTAAAATGTATTTCTTGCTAATATTACATTCCGCCAACCAAACACTCGAATCTTATATTCCATCCAAATGAACCAAACAAAAGAATCTCATATTCCACCTATAATCTTACATTCCTGTAATCTTGGTACAAAATGTAATCTAAGATTTGGTGAACTAAAGGCACCTTTAAGGTATTTGAACTTGCATCATGATTTTTCACATATTATATTTTCACATAACCAAATAGCATATATAAATTCACCTTAGGGTATTTTACCAAATATTATCATTAATCTTTCATTTACCATATCTCATTTTCACATTACACAAGTTCATATTACATTTCATTATACCATCTTTTAGCCTTTATTAACAAAATGCGGGCTCAAAAACGGATACACAGATTTATCTACCAACACACTAGTTATCCACTAACACATCAAATATATAATCTTGACCCTCACAGTATTATATAAGTGTCAAATAATATGTTCTCAAGCCTCAGGGTATTATATGAGAATGTTCCCACCCTTAGGATTTTATATGGGAGTTAAATAAAATACGTACAAGCGTTAAAAACTTCCTCCGACACAAAGGAATCCTATAACATGCCAACTATACCTAAAACTCTATTTAACATTGTTTAAAAGAGCATTTTCAAAACATAATTCAATATATTTTTCGTCGTGGTATTATAATTAGATTACATATACATACTTACCAAATTACTAACAATTTTCAATGTCACCAAAAAAGTCACACATTCCATAACATCTATTATCACTAACAATTACTTAAGGTTAGATACTTAATAGATTCATGTAAGGAAAACAAATTAAGTTAGTACAAACTGAAACCGTCACTCGTCGATCATCTTTTCCTTTCCTTTTTCTTTCAAGATCTTGGTGTTGTATTTAATCACGTATGATAAGTCAAACATGAAAACAATAATAGATTCAAACATATAAAAACATTAAAATTAAATATGAGATGAATATCTCAACCTTGACTCCTTAGGGTTTTAATATTCTCTTGTTCGAATCTAATTTTACATTAAAACTATAATTAAGGGATCTCAAGCTATCCAAAACATGCTTTTTGTTCAAGTTCTCTAATTCTCTCTCTACCATCCTAAAAATTCATCAATGGCTACCTAAACAAATCTTAATAATTTATGTATCTAATGAATGAGTTACATTAATCTATTACCTTAAGCTAATAATCTAACTGAAATTTAAAAGAAAACCTTACCAATTCTTCAACTTAGCTCACGGTAATGGAGGAACCCTTTCGAAAATAAAATTCTTTTTCTATGCCATTTGGGAGAAAAATGAGGATGAAACATTTCATTAATCTTTTCTTTATATTTCTTTATTATTTAGTTTACTTATAACTAGATAAATATATCTAATGGCTAATATACCATTATGAAATAGTTACTGGAGATGAATGGATGAGATCATGATTATCCACTTTCTAAATTTTAATGATGGTTTTATTGCTCACAAGTCCTTGGTGTAATAACACACTAAGGACTTGCTTAATCTACCATCTGATTCCTTAAACTCTATTTACCTTGCAATTTAGTCCTTATGCTTTAATTACTAAGTTATCTAACTAATTACTTAGTAATTCTATTCTCTAATGTCGTATTAGTCTCACACACTTCTCGATTTATTTTTTTTCCAAACCAGCTCAGTTCAAGAAATTCAACCCCCAAATCAAATTTTCCAACACCAGCGAAAATTGGCTCATTACATCACTAGTACAACAACAGTACAATTAGAAGTATAAGACATATACAAATTACAAGTACACATATATGTCTGACCAACTATAATGTAGAACCTAACAAATACCATGCATAGCGGATGAAGAATCAGGCAAAAGATAAATTAATCCAGAAAGAACTGAACAAAACCCACACAAGACAAATACACATAGTAGGAGAGAGACTCATACATCGTAATTACATATAGTGGGACTCAAACTAGGGCCTTTAATGTATGAGGCATTAACCATTACCAACCATGCTAATACCTAATTGGCCTAATTATTATGTAATTATGTTGGTTTGATAAATGTAATTGATATATGGTTATAATGATATGTTTGAATATGATACTAAATCTCATGCAATTGTAATTTAAAATATCAATTAAAAATTAAAAAATATATATAAATTATAATTCTACTTAGAGGAACTAATTAATTAGTAGTTATAAATAAACACTATAAAAATATAATTATTTCAACCATGAAAGCTTGCAAATTGGCCTTGCGAAGTTTTTGGTTGTGAAAATTATGAGGTGACCCCATGATGAGGAGGATTTTGTGAATGAATGCTACTAAAGGGAGACAACTGAAAACCTCCTGATAAAGGATGAAATGGATGAACGCGAAAGTGGATCGTAAAGTTTGTCAAAGTCGCGGATTTGACTTAGGGCTCTAGACGTTTGGAAAGAAACTTAAATTTTGACACAACCTGAAACGAAATTGAATCCAAGTTAGATAAAAAATTAAAATAAATAACTACAATAAAATAACAAATCAAAGATTAAGGAAGCGAATAAATAAGATAAATGGAAAGATAGAACGTGGCATGTGAAAGTCTTAAGACGCCTTGGAAACACGAAGAATCCACAACCCCCTTCAAGCGGCTCTAATTTCCCCTCCAAGATAGAAACCTTAGTAAGAAAAAGTTTGAAAATGATCCACACAATCTAAAAAGATTGTTAAAACTCTTCTAAATGAAACTCAAAGGAAATTCTTAAAAAGAAAAACCTAGAGAGAATTTATTAACTCAAAAGAGAAATAAAATAATAATGAATTGAATGTATTGTGTACAATGCAAAAGCCTATATATAGGCTAGCTAAATAAGTCTAAATAAAACTCTTAAGTATACTAGAACTCTAATTTAATCTAAACAAGAAGTAGTTTTAAACTAAATTTTCTTGTTAACATAAAACTCCTAAATAACTTAAAATACTTAATAATTATAAATTTTTTTGAATAAAATAATAATAAAATAATAAGATCTGAAAAATATAATATTGAGCTCATATATAATTAAAATTAAGTCTAAAACCCGAACCTAATATGATTTAAACTCGAATTAAAAGCCCGAAATTCTTAATTCCCGTCATAATCCCGTTAAGAAATTCTACTCGCACAATCTTCACTAAAACGGTCATAACTTGAGCTCCCAAACTCAAATCGAGTGATTCAAAATACTTTTCGAAGCTAAGATAGATCTTCAAACACCATGAGACATTTCAACACAAAAATGCCAGGATCCCATCTAAAAAGTCATCGCAAGTCTGCTGATTTCCCAAGCCTAAAAATTGACAGTTTTGATGATTGGATTCTAATAAATTTCACCCCATTCGTGCATGTATCATTGTCCCTTTCCTCAAAAAGATTCGTCCTCGAATCTTGTCTTTAATTGAGTCCTGATTTGATTTGCTTAGCCTTTGACATTGTTGTTGGGCCTTAAGGTAGTGTGAACCCATCACATTTATGAGTCTGAAATTGTGCCTTGAAACCCGCATCATTCCCCCTTCCTCAAGAAGATTTGTCCCCGAATCTTTAGCTACACAGAAAGAAAAAGGGATTAGAATAAATAATAATAAAGTGAATAAAATACTTACCTAAGCTTTCTTGTGCGCCAAAACTATCTACAAGATCAAAGATATGATTTTGATATCCCAAATCAGCATGGATTAAGTATCTCTCCTTCAAAAACAAATCATCAACACTAGACAAAAAAATATTAGGCACACGAGTGTTCAAGTAAAAAATAACCTGTAACTTCCTTTTAATATGTATGATCATCCATAAGAATTTCTAACGATGAGTCAATAAATTCACATAATTATAAAAATTAAGTAGTTTAATATTATTATGTAAAAATTCATATTTAGAGTCTAAGGTAGAAGATTTTGTTGCAAGATCAAATGCATGAGGTTTTTTAATAAACTTGTCGAATGCAACAAAAGTAAACTTTAAATACCTAGATAAACCCATAAAATCAATTGAACTTTCAGACCATTGTTTATTGAAACTTAACCAATGAGAAATCATATCGTAAGGAAAAATAAAATTAGTAGCATACTTATCAAAAACATTCAAGGTACGTCTACATATTTCAATTTCTGATGTATCATTACTTTTCTTACCTTCTAGCACCTGTGGACAATTATCAATGTTAAACTTACCTCTTTCCCACAAGTAAAATCCTCTATCGATGGTAAGTAATATAATTGAGAGTCTGATGGATCCTTGAAATCTTGTAACAAAGAAACACCACTAAACAAATTTAAGATAGTGTTAGTTAAAATAGGATCACTCCTCACTTTTGTATGGGTATTTTCTTACTTTTTATTTTCTTTTTCCATTCAAAAACTCTCCAATTTTAACTCATATGGATTTTCACTCACCAAATTTGGACCATCAAGTAGACTTTTATCACTCAAGGTCTCTTTCTCTCTGTCTTTTCACATGATTCTTCCTCACTTCCCATATCCCCCTCACAAGTATTATGAATATTCAATTTAATAAAATCTATCTCAATAGGAGAATATGACGTATCTATTTCATCTAAGTCCATAGATTTGAGGAAGAAATTCTTATTATCATCTTTTTTCGGTTCACAAAGTTCGTCATCTTCTTTGATCAATAAAAGTCTCGTGTTGGCACAATCACAACTATAGTGCCCACGCCCTTTACACTTAAAAACATTCAATGTCACGAGCTTTTTGTTGTTTTGGTGAAAAATTAGTAGAAATGGGCTGCTTGAAAGATGTAGAAGAATGCTTTGTAAGAGCCCCACTTTTCCGCTCAAAAGGTTTAATCTCAACATGTTTTGGCAGCAACTTATTAATAGCATAAGGAGGTTTCGAATTCTTAAAAGTAGAATTAGAACTTATACCTCGATAATAGTGTGATGCTCCAAATAGATAAGATTGATGTTGCTGAAATTGTTTATCAATCTCAATTGCCTTGTGTACCATCTTCTTGAGATCAATATAGGTGTAAAGATTAAGAACATTGGTTATCGAAACATTCAAGCCATCTACAAATCGTACCATGGTAGTTTCTTCATCCTCTTGTATATTTTATCTTTGCATAAACATCTCAATCTCCTTAAAGTACTCATCAACAGATCGATTACCTTGAACAAGGCATTAAAGTCTCGTTGAGACCTCTCTATAGTAATGAGAAGGAACGTAACGCTTTCGCATCACTTGCTTCAACTCGTCCCATGTTTCAATTACCCTTTTGTGGTTTATTTGATGATCAATTCCAAGTTGAATCCACCAACTCAATGCATAATCTAAAAATCCAATGGTTGCCAATTGGACTTTTTCCTCTTCCCGACATTTATAGTAACAAAACATAAGTTCAATTTTTAATTCTCATTCACAATATGTTTCGGGATCATACTTCCCTCAAAATGGTGGAATGTTGAACTTTGGTTTAACTAAAAAATGTTGCATACGATCATTATTAACCAAAGTCTCATCATTTTCACAAGAGACACGTCGATGATTATTTGCATGAAGACAGGGCTGATCAATCTTATCTCCCCAATTACGATTTCGACGCTCAATTTTTATACTTAGACATTCTAAATTTTTTATCATGTCAGAATAGTGTCACATTGTTGATATCGAGCATTTCGAGCCTCTTGATCTCTTCTCAACTTTCTAATCATAGCATTGGGAATCATTATGAAAGCCTGAAAAGAACACAACACTCAAGAAAAGAAAATTTAAGCAAACCTCACTGTTATGCACTAAGAAATAAAATCAAATTCTCAATGCGGTAAGAATTAATCTTACGAGTCTTTTAAAAAGTGTCGATGTCAATAAATTAGAATGTATTAGAATCAAACTAACAAAGCAAACCTAAGAGCATTATGAGTCCAAAATTGGCTAGACATCAAAGAATTCTGTTGCACGGAGGAAGGAATATGCAACATGTTATAACCTACTAACACAAGAAACAAGAAAGTGTTAGAATGCGTGAAGGAACAATAAAAAGAAAAAAAATGAAAACCTAAGGCTAAGAGTTAATGAAAATTACTAAAACCCGAAAACCCGAAAAATTGCGAAGCAACTTGACAAACTTTGTTCAAGGTGTTCCCGATTTCCAAAAATCATGAAATTTAAACTGGAGCCTCCTCTAATAATGTAGATCTGATTTGAAAAGTTTCGGCACAAAATTCAACCCACAGAATATTTTTTTATTTTATTTTTTTATACTTTTTTATCACTTTTTTGTGAGAAATATTTTTTTATACTCTAAAATAGTGCCAAGAAATAGTATGTAAAATTTCAGATCGTTTGAAAATTGTTTACTCACTGAAAATTACTTTTTTCTGAAAACTGTAAGGGTAAAAATTTGTTTTAAGGTTGTTTTCTAGAAATCAGTTTATAAAATAAAAAGAACACCTAAAACGCCCAAATTTGATACCAAATGATAAAGGATGAAATGGATGAACGCGAAAGCGGATCATAAAGTTTGTCAAAGTCGCGGATTTGACTTAGGGCTCTAGACGTTCGGAAAGAAACTTGAATTTTGACACAACCTGAAACGAAATTGAATCCAAGTCAGATAAAATAATTAAAATAAATAACTAAAATAAAATAATAAATCAAAGATTAAGGAAGCGAATAAATAAGATAAATGGAAAGATAGAACATGGTGTGTGGAAGTCCTAAGAAGCCTTGGAAACACAAAGAATCCACAACCCCCTTCAAGCGGCTCTAATTTCCCCTCCAAGATAGAAACATTGCCTAGAAAAAGTTTGAAAATGAGCCCCACAGTCTAAAAAAGATTGTTAAAACTCTTCTAAAAGAAACTCAAAAGAAATTCTTAAAAAGAAAAACCTAGAGAGAATTTATTAACTCAAAAGAGAAATAGAATAATAATGAAATGAATGTATTGTGTATAATGCAAAGGCCTATATATAGGCTAGCTAAATAAATCTAAATAAAACTCTTAAGTATACTAGAACTCTAATTTAATCTAAACAAGAAGTTGTTTTAAACTAAATTTTCTTATGAACATAAAACTCCTAAATAACTTAAAATACTTGATAATTAACAAAAAATAGGAATAAAATAATAATAAAATAATAAGATCTGAAAAATATAATATTGGGCTCATATATAATAAAAATTAAGTCTAAAACTCAAACCCAATATGATTTAAAATCGAATTAAAAGCCCGAAATTCGTAATTCCCGTCATAATCCTGTTCAGAAATTCTACTCGCGCAGCCTTCACTAAAACGGTCATAACTTGAGCTCCTGAACTCAAAATCGAGTGATTAAAAATGCATTTTGAAGCTAAGGGATATATCTTCAAACGCCATGAGACATCTTAACCCAAAAATGTCAAGATCCCATCCAAAAAGTCATCACAAGTCTGCTAATTTCCCAAGTCTAAAAATTGACAGTTTTGATAATTAGAATCTAATAAATTTCACCCCATTCGTGCATGTATCACCTCCCATGCCCCTGGGGAATCACATATTAATTGAAATAATGACTCTGTTAGCTCAGGTTGTTGCCCTAGACTTTAGTCTTTGTTTGAACTTTGAAGCTCCAACTTCACTTACCATGCACGTAAAGGCAAACAAGATAATTGTCTAACAACTTGGAGACAAAAAGCAACCCTAATACTTTCTTGCATGGCCAAGCAGTCAGCTGAAAAATATTACATTACTTTCAAACTGATAGCAAGATTGTAAAAGTTGCATGGCGTGTCAATCAAACTCAGGTCGATGATGTAATAATTCAGGCCGGTCAAACAGCTGTCGTTTATATCAGTCATGTAAACCAAAGAAAGATGATGATTAGTTTACATCAAATGGCTTAGATTTCTTTCAGATAAGATTTAAGATTTAAAACTTAAAAGACATCGTTTTCATGAAAGACTATGCCAAGTCCCAAGCTACTTCACAGTTCAGATAGTATTTATCTGGAAGGGTGACTTCATTATATTTTAAAATGCCATCACCAAAGATAAAACCAAATGTACTCTTAGTGGGTTCTTTTTGCATGTGGCTCCCAACCAACCCACCATCAAATGCATCAACGTCAATGACCATAACCTGACTTTTGTACAATAAATGGGTCACCCATTTGTTGTTGATTTCAAAGTTGGCGTCCAATTGGCTTGAACTATACTCAACCATGAGGGCAAAAAGCCCCATCACCTGCTTGCGCATGCAACTTCACCATTTTTGTCGGTGTTTTTGAGGGAGATTTTTTTTCTCACAGCAGTTACGAGGAGAGAGAGAGGGACCCTAATGAATAGGAAATGCGTTAAGCAACATCCTCTGCATTGTCTCCATATTCTCTGTTTAGTCAGTTTCCTGTTTGTTATATTTAAGAAGTGAGTTTTTTAAGACTATTTTAGGGATTTTTTACCCCAATGGTTAAAAAAATTAATTTAATAACTTAAATGGTACAGCTAATAAATTATTTACCAAAATTATATGTTCTGAACAGTAATCACCTCTGACAAGGTGGTGGCACTACCTAGTTTTTTCCCATCATCATTAAATCATAATAGGGTTTGAAAAAAAGTAATATTTTATTATTCAGCCACCCTATACGGAGGCACCAGTATCATACTTATACCGGGTAAAATACGGGTTTTGAAAAAAAATGTTTTAAATGATTGGAGGGGGAGTGTCAGGTGGCACCACTATTTGTAAAAAAAATAAGAACCCATTAGTGTAGGCTTACTTACCCGGTAGAGGAAAGCTGTCAAGCGGCACCGGATGGAGGAAAGCTATCAAGTAGCACCGCTCTGACTGTCTGCGGTGGATGTGACCAGACAATCACGGGGTAATTTTCTCTGACCACCTGCACCCTTTTTCTACTTTGTCCCTTCTCAGGCCTGAATTTCAAGCTTTAACGGGTAAATTTTATACTTAGCTTTTACCCATTATAAAAACCATTTTGGTCTCCTCAGCCATGACACCGGTTTTGTGTTAAAAAAGGAAACAAGAGTTTAGGGAGAAAAGAATAGAAGAATGTTTTGCGGTGTTGGAAGGAGAGGAGGCAATAGTATATTAGGGTTTCAAGGTACATTTTTACCCAAACCCATATTTCGGGCCTATATTTTTACTCAAACCCTCCCATATTTCGAGCAGGCCGTCGGGCCGGGCCAGGTCGCCCGACCCATGGATAGTTCTAGAGAGGAGGCAGCAGCTTATTAAGGTTTAAAGGTACATTTTTATTTTTATTTTGTAATTATTATTTATTTGTTTATTTTGTAATCCTTAGTATTTGTCCTATTTTGTGGCGTTGTGTTGTGTTATGTTATTTATTAGTTGGATGTAGCTGTTGAGTTGAGGGTAGATTTTAGAGTAGTTGTTGTGTTCATGTAATTTATATATTATAGTATCTGTGCTTTTTCTTGTGCTTGTAATTTAATATTTTTCATAATTGCACTTAAAAAAACATATTTTATGCCCTCGTTTGTTTTTTATTTCTCACTTGTATAGGTATAACGGTCTAGCCGATTTGCTCAAATTGTGTCCGAAGACAAAACAACATTAGTATTTATGTTAAAGAAATCATGTTCAATAATTGACACCGAATGACTACCATAGTTCAATATTTTATATTTTTTCAGCATTAATTTTTTTTCAATTAAAATTTTTCAATTATTATTTATTTGTTTGAATGCATTAGAAGAGAAGAGGTTGTGTGTGACCCACATATGTCGAAAATATACACTAAATTAATTGTCTTCAAATAGAGAAATTATCAGAATATTTTTAATTTTTTTATAACAAAATTAAATAATTGATGCGATTTTTATAAGAAAAAAAATGTTCTTTACTTATCTTTAAGTAGAGAAATTATCATAATACTTTTATTTTTTTATGTACACTTGATTAAGATTCACTATCTATATAGAATAAATTTTTACATGTTACGTTAAATTGATTGAATACTAATTAATTGAACTCAATTGACTTTTCAAATTTTTACAATCTGTTGAATAATTGTTGCGTATATCTACATGCGGATGCATATATATATATTTGGTAATAATAATTTTATTTTAGGGATAAAAAAAAGCATCAGTTTAATGAGTGAAAATGTTTTTCTTAAATGGAAAGTCACGGTAACCACAAGTACAAAATTACTTGCATTAGAGTTAAATATTAGATTGTTTCTAAAAAATAAATGACTGACTTACATTAGAGTTAGTGTTTCCAAAATTAAGTTGTTATTGATTTATTTATATGGTTAAAAAAATATTATTAATGCTTCCAAAAAATAACAAATGATACAAAATATATTTTTATTATTTGTATATTGTTTATTTGTTTAGTCGATATTTTTTTTTTGAAATTGCAGATATCCAGATGGGTTCTTTGATTAGAAAAAAAATCACACAACAAATATGATTAATGTGCTGGTAAAAAATTGTTATTTGTTATTCATGGGCCCTTTATAAAATTGCACGTCATTTTTTATTTAATTGAGAGATTTTAACTAATATGGTCAATGTGAGTACCGTGTCTTGAGGTCTGTGTTAATGGTCCGAGCTATCGGCTGGATGAACAAATTATGCCATACTTGGAGGCAGTCAGATTTGAATCAGCGGCATTGATTTGCATGTTAGATTCGATGATCGACTTGATAACCGCTTTGGTTGAGCAGTGGCATACTGTGACCCACACATTTCATTTGTCGTGTGGGGAGTGCACCATCAGCCTGGAAGATATCACATTGCAATTCGAGCTCCCAATCGATGGTAGTGCGATCACGAGTATAGGTAAAGTGTTCGAACCAACAGCACTATGTTATCATTACTTGGACACTCGTCCAGTGATGGTGAAGATAGATTTATGAGATTGAAATTTTCATGGTTAAAGGGAAATTTCAAACATTTACTGAGTAGTGCCACTGAGTGGGAGAGGATGTGCGCTGCTCGAGCATATATACTGCATCTAATAGGGAGTACTTTTGTTAAACGCAAATAATAGTAAGGTCCACTTGATGCATTTACCCTTGTTGTCTTATTTGGAAGCTGTCTGTTCGTACAGTTGGGGCTTAACAATATTAGCAATGTTTTCGTGAGCTTTGTCGCATGACAATGTATTAAAAAAAAGACATAGATGGGTGCCTAATATTGCTGCAGTCCTAGGCATTTTATAAGATGCCATTTTTTGTGTCAGTTAGTCACAAAACACGTCTTCCCACTTGTAAATAGCAAATAAAATTAAAATTTAACATCAAGAATTTTATTTTTTTATGAAAATATGTTCTAACAAGTTTAATTTTTTTAGATGGTATACTTGTCAGAGTATCGGGAGGTCCTATACCCTTGCGATTTACTAACAGATGATTGAGCCACACGTCGGGGAGGGGTAATTTTTCCTAATATTCATGTCATGTAATTACTTTATTTATGTTATTTGACTCATGTTAATATAATCATGTTATTGATTGTGAAGTTCGTGTGGATGCCATATTTTTCCCTAGAAATTACGGTTGTTATTCCCCCGTCGGCTCACACCCACTCACATGTGTGGTGCATTAATATACTGACCGCCTCCCAACGTACCAACGTCCAGAGTAGAAATCCTGCACAAAAGATGTGAGAAGTAGTATCCGCAAGTATACGGGTCATGTTGCAATATAGTTACAATGGAGTAGGTAAGTACTCCGAGGATTGTACCCAATGGAAGTGAGCACTAGATTAACTCTAATCTAAACATAAATAGATTTAATTAGTATATTTAATTGAATTATAGTACAAAGCATCAAAAGAAAGGTTTTTTGATAACCTATACTAGAAATAATAAGAAAGGAAATAAAAACTAAATAAATGAAAAATAAGAAATCAAATAATTAAATATGTATCAAATCTAGGCATGGGTGATTAGGTTGCTTTGGTAGTTATAATCAGCTGTCGTCTCGGGCTTTCTTGTTCAACCAACTAGTCAATACCCCAACATGATCTTTCGACCTCACAGTCTAGAAGGTTAAGGTGTTCACGAATAGGCCATACCAAATTTGGGTTAATTCCCACCTTGATGACTTCCTAGAGTTGTTAGGCCTAGGGTTTAGATTCTTCATTTCTTGAACAGCTGATCCATTAAGAAATTCCTACAAAACAGTTAATTATTCATACATCCACTCGCTAATCCCCCACAGGAGGATTAGTTCCTCATGGATCTAATAAACAATATAAATAATATAAACAAAATAAACATAAAGAACAATTCAAGAATAGAGTTTAAAAGAAGCCTTATTTGTATTGAAATTAAGCACAAAATCCTCATAGAGTTTGACAGTAACTCCAAAATCTGATTTCTCCACAAAAGTAAATAACAAGAATAGAAATTTAAAACCTAAGAAAAGGGAAAAAAATAAAGACTAAATTTAAAGAGAAAATTATACAATATGAAAAAGGTGTCTACAACATGTGCTAAATGAGCCTATTTATAGACTTTAGGGTGGTCGTCATCCTTAACCTTAGGTCAGCTGTCCTTCTCATGCTTAATGTTTAATTGTGAGGACCAAAATGCCCTGGCTTGTGCTTATTTCCAATATAGAGGCAATTTCATGACATATCAAGTTCTGTGTCGCGACATCGAGGGCAGTATGCTCAACTTTAGGGTGTCTTCAGGGGTATGTTGCGACATCCTTAGGAAATGCCGTGACATTGAATGCAGTCTTGAAATTCTTCTATTCTACTCCCTATGTTCCGACTTCTAATGCTCCGTATTTTAACCTAGAGATGAGTATCGAGTTAATACGTCTTCTAATGGTCTCATGCACACTCACAAAGTATATTAGCTCACCCTTAAGTCTCATTCGACCCCTAAGATCAATAAAAGACTCAAATTACATATTTTATTAAACTTAACTAAACTTATAGAAATGTAATTAAAACTTAACTAAAATGCTTATATTCAAGCTCCTAAAGTGTGAAACTAGTCTAAACACTGAATTATTACAAATCACATACCTGTGTTGAATTTCTTAGCAGTCGAGTGATACAATGGGGATCGAGTTATGCTACAGTTCGGGTGCAAACAAGATGTTATGGATGTTCCACAGAATTTTGAAAATATCCACAGAATTAAAAAAAAAGGTGAAAAGAATAAAAAAAATTGGGCATTGGAGCATTAACAATATCTTGCATTGTGGAACGTTTGGATGGAGCAGAGACCTCGAGTACCAACGTTGGTACATGGAGAATATTTGGTGGCCAATTGATGGTAGTCCCTCCACACATACACTGACGAGGGCACCAACAATGTTGGCGAGGTCATCCACCTCCTACACCCTAACTCGAGCATGAACATGCGAAGTCTTATACACAATCTCCCGGTAGTTGTTATCATCTAGATTTGGAGGTAGATAATTATCTTCCGAAGTCATAAGGCTACACATATCACTCGGAGATTCCCAGTAACAGTTCTAATCATCAGGAACCAAGATCATCAATGATGTTTGATACACCCCAATACTCCACCCCTCTCGAGCAAACCTTTGGGACGTACGATTTTTTTAGCTTGTTAAATAAACCCCAAGGTTCATAGATGGATGTTGTAAATGAAGGTTTAGGTGAGAAGAACAATGATCGTCGTGAAAACCCCCAACGCCAACGCTGGGCACCACAACGATTTACCTTACGGACAGCTCCATCAAACCATCAATTTTGGCACATGTAACATTATTATTGTATGTATTTTATAATTGTAATTTTAAAGTTTCTATAATATATAGTTTAGACATTTTCTTAGTATTGCAATCTAATATTAACTGAAGTGAAATGTTTTTATTTTCTACTTGAACATGTTTGACCAATATCAAAATTTAATCATAATTAAATAAATTTTAATAAAACTAAAAGTATACATAAATTCTATGTAAAATGAAATATTACTTCAATTGATAACAACATTTCACATACATTTGAACATGGAGTATATAAATTCATATTCCACTTGATCGTGATGATTGTCCAGGATGGTAGGTTCGATGCAGGCATTTCCCCCGATTATGACCAACTGTTCTGCACAGACTATAACATTTAGGGTCAGTTTTCTCCCTCAAGTCAATTTCACCATGAATCCTGGTAATGTGCAGGCGACCTTTGGACTTCCTACGTAACCCCATGTTTGGGACCAGCTTTAAAGTCGATGGAGGCACTTCACATGTTGAGACATCACGTAAGGTGGGGAACTCGTTTCCCAAATATGCAATGTGCGTTCTAGAGTGCACACCTCATTGATATATACTTCAACATTGATCGGGCCGAGCACAAGCTGCAACGACGTGCGTACATGGGTACCAAAGTGTCTAGAACTTCCTACAATTGCACTACCTATTTTGGAGATCAACTTTGTAGGACATAGGTGGGATACT
The DNA here is from genome assembly GCF_007990345.1 of Gossypium hirsutum. Lineage (NCBI taxonomy): Eukaryota > Viridiplantae > Streptophyta > Magnoliopsida > Malvales > Malvaceae > Gossypium > Gossypium hirsutum. Next base: position 49,803,184 of record NC_053437.1, read on the forward strand.
GGGTTGATGGTCGATGGACTCTATAACTCAACAGTTTCTAACTGACAAGAATATAATTCTACATGCATTGACCTCGCTCTTTGGGCATTCACATCTATTGCCTTCCTGACCTCCTCTGTAACACTCCCAACCTGACCTAGGAGTTTGACTAAGTCAAAGGCGTTACATTGATCACTGAAGTGATCCAGTAAAGCCATTCTTTTGCTTCAATTTAATTTTATGACAATCGCTCTTTTTTTAAAGAAAAACATTCATTAATCAAACAAGCTTTACTTAGTAATCCAATTACAATATTATTAATATGAAGCTTTGAGAAAAATGGTTAAGGTTTAAAAAGACTTATCAAAACTTTAAATATTTTGCAAAGTAGCAAAAAAATTATTAAGAATAATAATTTTCTAAATCAATTAGCATACAATTATCAAAGTATCAACTAAGTATCAATCTTAAAAATTAATTAGCTAAATAGTCCAAACCACAATTATAAAAGCATTATATAATTAATAACTTACAACCTGATAAATAAACCAATAAAAATGATTAAGGAAAGCTTTAATAGAAAGCTTTAAATAATAATAAAATGATATGCTAGTCCGAGGTTCCTCTCCGAGATTCCTCTAGTGCCATTCTGAGTCCTAGTTTTCTACGTTACTTAAGAGGTAAGGAAAGGGGGGAGTTCGCTTATGATAGCCCAATGTGAGTCTAATTTTTAAATCATTATATATAATTGTTCAAACAGTAAAACATTCAATTTATAGCATCATAGACAATTAAGCATAATGTAAGGAAAATTTAGTAAATCAATGCATGTACAGGTTATGTTCATGGTGCAATGCAATTTTAATTTTAAGTTCCTACCCATTCATCCTATCTACACTCGAGCATCACTCGACACTCCAAAACACATCAATAACTAAAAATCCCAGATTTCCAGGTGACGATGACTTTTACTATAATAACTTACTATCCCGAGTTGCCCAATTTTGATAGCCTTTTTAAACTATCATCCTGGTTTACCCAGTTTCGATAGCATTGCCTCCTACTTTATGCAGTACTAACTTTCTGTGGACCTATATTACCACTTTCTTCTACGGAACTCCTTCATTCTCCATACCCAATTTCATGTATCAATGAACATAAACTCGACATATAATGCTATTTATCAACAATCGATGCTACGCTGTCAAGCACATTTATTGTAATAGCTCATTTTTCAGTGGTACCGAAAATGGAGATTACGAAACTCTGTATTTCGATGATTGAGTTTGTAAATTTTATTTAATAGTAAATAAATAATATTTACTAGTTATTATAGTGGTTTATTGAATTTTAATTAGATATTTTTTGTTAATTGGTCAATTAGTCAATTTACAAGTAGTGCGCACCGAAAGCTAGCAGTTTTGGAAAATGAGGTATCGGGACCTCTTTTTCATAAATCAAGCTCATAAATATTATTTTTGAATGTCTATGGAGCTTTTATATGAGTAAATTAAAATTTGGTTCAGTAATTTTGACGTTTGGATAGTTAATTAAGACGACAGGACTAACTCATAAAAAATATAAAACTTGATCACTATTGAATTTTATTAATTAAATGGATTATTTAATAAATTTGGGAGGACTTATATAGTAATTAACCATAAAATATTGAAATGGACAGTTAATGCTTTATTTTTACTTAAATTATATGATAATATTATAATAAAACTAAAATTAAAAGCTAACAAAACATGAAAATAAGGAAAAACCAACCATCATCTTTATTCTCCTTCACTTTCAAACCACAAAATCCATGAAAGAAAGCTTGGAGCATTTGGCCAATTTGGATGCTTGCATGTAAGTCCTCCGACTATCCGTTTTTCGTAAATTTTATGTTTTTGAAATCGTTACAATTAGGTCCAGCTAACTCGTATCTCGATTTTTTAAACTGTCAAAGTTTGTTAAAATTACCATTGATAATTTTTGGATGTTATTGATATTAATGTAATATTTTGAAGCTTAGAAATGTTTTATGACTATTTTGTTAAGTGATTTTTGTTTATTTTTAGTGTAGGGACTAAAATGTGAATATGTTAAAATTGATATGAAATTTATAATTATTGATAATAGGGGGTTGTTGAAGGATGAAATTGAAATGGGTTTAAAAATCAGAGTTCAAATATGAAAATTATGTTAATTTCAGTTTTAGGGACTAAATTTAATAAAATGCAAAATTTTAGAGCATATTTGAAAAATGAAATTGAATTAATTTACGATATTCATAGGCTATTTTAAGATTTTTAAAATCGATTAATTGAATTATATCATATTATAGATCAGGATTTGAAACAATCGAAGGATAAACACGAAAAAAATGAAAACTTGCCTAAAAGTTATTAGTGTCGTATTCGTTGCCAATTTTGATTAGGTAAGTTTTGTATTACCTTTAATTTGTTAATAATTGTTTATTATTGTGTTATTTAATTGCATGATATACTATAATTGTTGTAATACAATAATTATTGGCATCGAAAGAATTGTAGTGCAAAGTACGATATATGTGGCTAATACGGATGGTTATATGATATGGAACAGTTATGAAATATTAATTGGTTTAAATTTCAAGTATATGGTTATTTGATATGTGAATGAAAATGAATAAGTATATGCTTATTTTATATGTGTATGAAAATGTTCAAAAGAATGGAAACGAATGAATACGTGACACAGGGCCCGTATAAACTCAATGAATAGCTATGGTACAAATGACTTGTCATTAGGATTTATCAGGCACCATGTGTTGGTGATTACATTTATTAGGTGCTTTCTACCTGTGTTACAGTTATCAGGCACTCTGTGCTGGTGTTATATTTATAAGGTACTATGTACCGGTGGTGGATACCATACTGATGGCTAGAATCTAGCATTTATTGTGGATTCTCGATAGCTTGTGTGAGCAGCATTTAGTAATGGTTAATGTCCCTATTGTCAGCTTGTGTGAGCATTATTATCTCGTGTACTTGAGGTATATTCTCTATAGTTCTCCGGACGACGAAAATAAACATGATATGAAATGAAATTGTTTAAATAATGTGAATACTGAACCTGAAATATATATATAAAAATGGAATGACATAAATGTTGTACTTGCTAAACGATTTTTATATAGATTAAATGGTATCGTTGGAAGTGTTATTTGATTCATGTATGATAATCTCACTTGTGGTTGTTAATTTATGATAACAGGGAACTATATAGTAGTAATTCATTTAGTTTTATGTGAACTCAAGTGAGTTATAATTGGTTAAATGTGTTTTGGATAGTATTAAAAATAAATGGTTATATTATAAGCCTGTGTAATATAATGTATTAACCTCTAGAAGTGTTAAGTGATGTACTTGTGGATGTAACAGGATGCCAAATGATATCTGTACTTGTTACATTGGGTTTTCATAGTTGTATTGTAAATTTATCAAGGTAGGTTAAATGAATTTCATATGAACTTACTAAGCATTTGTAATGTTTATCTTGTTTGCTTTTCTATTTCTGAATAGGTTTTTTTGTGGAACGTGTTAGTTGGATCAACTCAAAGCTCACACTATCAAGTCTCTAATTCGGTAATCTTTATTAATTCCAGATTCGGTTATGTGGCATGTATATAGGGTTGTATTTGGGTTGAAGTTATTTTGGATGTTCATTATCTTGGTCTAATGATGTTGATGATGTTGGATGATTTGGTATTATTATGAGAAATGAAGTGGCAAGTGAATAGCCTACTTGAAATGTGATTTACTCAAGCTAATGGATATGCATATATAAACAGGTGTTTTGGTTTTAAGTGTATATATGTAAGTTATGGTTTGAAATGATATATGGATGTTAAAATGGTATTTTGGCTAAGATGGTAACTTCATGGTTATGAATGTTTATAAAAGAAAGGTATGGATCTTGCTTCATAGGTTAAATCTTATGGAAATCATGAAATGGATAAGTTTGGGCAATTATGTGTAATGGAAAGGTGTATGTTTGAGACTTTGTGCAATGTTTGGTTGAAGTAAATTTTGAATTGGTCATATTAGGTTATAAGGTCCATAAGGTAAGTGCTTATAAGCGTCATGTTTTGATATTGGGTTTGATGTAATATTGGTGAACGAATATGTATGAAATTTTAGGTATGCTTTTACATGAATGATTGGTGCATAATGCTTGAATTGTGGTGTCAATGATGACATATTGGTTAGACACTTAGGATGAATGATTCATATTGTATTTTGGTATTTTTTTGTGTCTTTTATTAGGTTAAACAAGGGTCCGTTGCATGACTTGAGGCTTAAGTGAACCTAGGTTGTGTTTGCTTGTTTTGGAAGGCATTTTAGGCACATATGGTCTGTGACACAATCTACCATACGGTTGTGTGTCATACACAGGTGCAGGGCACAACTATGTGGTTTATTCAATTTTGGTGCAGGATGATCCACACGACTTGGAGAAACAGTCGTGTGACCCAAGATTACACGGAATCATATTGTTACATGATTTGGCAACATAACCATGTCTTGACTTTACACAACCTCATGCTTGTCACACGGCCATGTGACCCATGTTTTCACTTTTTACCTATCTTTTTGTAAATGTTTCGAATTAGTCTTGATTTGTTTCTAAGTTGGTTTAAGAGCTTCGTAAGCTCGATAAAGGCTCGATTTTGTTTGAAAATCAAATAATACTTGTATTAATAATGCTTTGTGGTTTAATTGATTATTTATGTCGAATTATTGAATGATAATGATGGTTAACTATCATAATACCTTATAGCTTGGGTTGGGTGACCGGACCCAGTATAGGGTGTTACATTTATTATTTCATACTATCATCTAATGGCATGTATTTATGCATTCATTCATATCAATTTCAGATATAAAATTTCTTCATGCGAGCTAAAAACTTATATTGATATACTAACATTAGGTTGTTAACATGCTAGTTCGACTAACACATACATAACATGTTCACATATAGGGTTCGCACATAAGGTTCACATATAAGGTTTGCATATTGAATCACATGAGGGTTCACATATTGGCTACAGTTCGCCTATCAATTTATAACAGAGTTTACATGTATATTTATTTATGTAAGGGTTCACATTCAATTCATATTCATATAAGGTTCACATTGCATAAAAGAGTTTGCATACCTATGTACATAAGTGTTCGCATACATATTTACCTAAAGTTTTGTATACTTACTCACATAAGGTTTCGCATGTTAGTTCTAATTCTTAACTACAGTATAATAAGCTAAATAATCCCAAACCACAATTATAAAAGCAATATTTAATTAATAATTTACAACCCGATAAATAAACCAATAAAAACTATTAAGGAAAATGTTAATGGAAACTTTTAAATAATAATAAATGAGATGTTAGTTCGAGGTTCCTCCGATGCCATTCCAAGTCCTAGTTTTCTGTGTTACTTGAGAGTTAAGGAAAGAGGGGAGTGAGCTTATGATAGCCCAATGTTAGTCTAATTTTTAAACCATTCTATATATAATTTTTCAAACAGTAAATCATTCAATTTATAGCATCATACCAAATTAAGCATAATGTAAGGAACATTGAGTAAATCAATGCATGTATAGGTTACGTTCATGATGCAATACAATTTTAATTTTAAGTTCCACCCATCCATCCTATTCGCCCTCGAGCATTACTCGACAGTCCAAAACACATATCAATAACTGACCATCTCGGATTTTCCAGTGACGATGGTTGTTCACTTGTCATCCGTGATGATGACTTTTACTACAATAACTTATCATCTCGGGTAGCCCGATTTCATTGACCTTATTAAATTACCATCCTGGTTTACCCGATTTCGATGGCCTTTTTAAACTATCATCCCGGTTTACCCAATTTCGATAGCATTACCACCTACTTCGTGCAGTACTGAATTTCAGTGTGGACTTAAATTGCCACTTTCTTCTATAGAACTCCTTCGTCCTCCATACCCAATTTCACATAGCCATGCACATAATGTAACACCCCAAACCTGACCTAAACGTTATGGTCGAATCTGGCGTGTCACATTGAAGTGTTATTCGAAAATTGGACTGGTTGGTAAAATTTTCTTTTCTAAGTTTAAAAACCCCTTTGTTATTATTTAACGAATCAACTAATCAAAACATTTGCCTTGTTATCTGCTATTGTTATAATAGGTTGATCTAAAATCACAAAAGCTTTTGAAAACTCTAATGTTTAAATTTCGTGTCTTTGAAAACAATAATTATTTTGAAAACCTGTCTTTCTGTACAACTAGCAGTTTATATCAAACTAAATAAATAAAAATCCCAATTTAAAGTTTATAACTTTAAAGTGGCCTTTTTACATAAAAAATACCCAAATTCAGTTACTTATAAATCAAAGGCTAAAAACGAAAGCTGATGCGGTTGTGTGGCCACCTCCGAGTCCCTCGCAGCGCCAAATCGCCTATGGCTGAGGAATACCTGTACAGTTAAAAGGAAAGTGTGAGTTTACAAAAACTCAGTGTGTAATCCCCTAACAAGCAAACAGTCAATTAAACAGTAGATAAATGCAGTTTGGGCCTGAGCCCATTACAGTAACAGTCTAGTTCAATTTGGGCCTAAGCTCTTTCCCGTAACAGTAAACGATTGGGCTTGAGCCCATCACAATGCCAGTAATCAATAGGGCCTTTGCCCAATTTCAGTAATAGTATCAGTGGGGCTTTGGCCCATAACAATAACAGATATCAGTCATGTAGTAAATAGTATGTAATATCATTAATCAATGCAGTAACAGTACAAAATCATTAATCAATGCAGATGTGTAGTTAGAAATCCGACCCAATCCAGCCTCTACACACCACTCCATCCTGTCAAACACACAATGTGGGGATAAAATCGACCCACCCAGCCAAACACACCAAGATTAGCACCGGTTGCGGCACTAAACAGTATTGTAGCAAAGCTGCCAGTAAAATAAACAGCATATAGCCATCAGTAGGTCAACAGTCATCTTGGGCGACCCGTGCAACCTTATCAGTACGGTACATTTCCTCCAAATATAACAACCATCCCCATGCAATATTTCGTGACATAATATCATACGTGTATGCAAAATGTCATGCTCAATCATAGTTATACATATCATAGAGCAAATCAGTCATACATAACATAAGGCCATAACAGTCATTTCATCTCCTAGGGGTATAACAGTCATTTTACCCTGTAGGGGTATTTTGGTCATTTTACCTATTTTGGGGTCTCAGTGTAGATATTGACCTCTCGAAAGGTTCACAGTCGCCTTGAGTGACTTAGGTAACCTAAATAGTCATAACATTGTAAATGGGCCTAAGGCCCATTACTCGGCCCAAGTGGGCCCACATGCTCGTACAGCTCGTTCAGCCCAAGTTTCGTCACGGCTATGAGATCTACATAGCCCAATCTAGTATTTACCACAAATCGTAGATTTCATCCGTGTAGGGCCTACGAGCCTATTAATCCACACGACCCATTTTGGCCCAACGTGGCCCATTATGGCCTAAGCCCATAAAAATGCTCATGGAGGCCTCCACAGTCTATCGCCCATGATTCGTGGGTTTGGCTTACCACACGAGTGATCTCATGCTCGTGTGGTCTCAAACGTCGTATTTCTGGCTTTTCGGCTTTTGCCGTTCTACAGTTACAATGGAATGTTTACACACCTGATGCAATTTACAGATTCCCTTCGTTCCGAACACTCTTATTCTGAAAACCAATGATCATCGCACCCTTGGTTCCCAGGTAATGTGCCAATCAACCTCGACCACCACCTACAAAAAAGTCACCGTCTTTATATTAGACTCATACTTGACAAACCATATCAATTCCACCACACTTACCACTTAATACTGTTTCTCAAAAAGTAACAGATGACTCCTTATCATACCATAACCACTTACCAACAATGATAGAAAAGATTGCAGATCAGAGATGTAACATACAAAGAACCGAGAATCGGGATTAATCTATCAGTATTCGGCCAATGGAGAGCACTTGAGGGAGAGGAAGAGAAAAATTGTGCCCTCCTAATTGATCAGGGAACCCTTGCTAAAGTTGAGAGTTATTCGGTAGAGCTTAAAAAAAAGTAGAAGAGAGAATCGACTAGGAGAGAAAATCGAAAAGAAAAAAGGTGAAGGAGGAGAGAAGCTATATTCGGCCAAGGTTGAAAGAAAAGGAATGAAACCTAAATTCTAACTCTCACCAAATCAGCAACAACCCCAAATCCCAAAAATCCCTCCTCCAATTCGGCTACACACTCTCCATCCACTTCCTATTTTTTAATTTTCTACTATTATCTCTCCACAACAACAACCTCCCCAAATCCCAATATTCTCTCCTCAAATATCTCCAAATATCCCTCCTCAATTCTCTCTATGACCAGTTCAAACTCCATTTAGCAGTATTTCAATCCAACTCTACCACCCACACGAATTAGGCAGCAAAATAAATACTCTTTTTTTGATGCACCACCACTTGAACCTTAGACCCCATGTACACTCCACACACCCCTTACCACTAGACCAACAACTCCTTTGTATCATATTTTAACATAATAATTTAAAAACCTACTATCTAGATCTAAGGATTTTATTCACTTAAAATAAAAATTTTGCATAAGCCAAGGCTTGAACCCCTGACTTCTCAAACACTTCCAAACACTCCAAAATCACTTAACCAATGAAGTAGACATTCATTTATGTCACTTCCTTGCAGAACTAAATATTTATGTGTAGTCTCCTAATTATTCTCTTGTTCAAAACCTATTTCTTCTAGGCCCAAAATTCGAGGTGTTACACATAAACTCAGCATATCATGCTATTTATCAACAATCCATGCTATGTTTGTCAAGCACATTTATTATTTCATACTATCATCTAATAACATGTATTCATGGATTCATTCATATCAATTTCACATATACAATTTCTTCATGCAAGCTAAAAACTTGTATCGATATACTTACATTAGGTTGTTAACATACTAGGCCGGCTAACACATACATAACATGCTTGCATATAGGGTTCGCACATAGGGTTTGCATATTGGGTTTGCATATTGAATCGCATTAAGGTTCACATGAAGGTTCGCATATTGGCTACAGTTCGCCTATCAATTTATAGCAGAGTTCATATGTATATCTGTTTATGTAAGGGTTCGAATTTAGTTCATATTCATATAAGGGTCACATTGCATAAAAAAGTCCACATACCTATTTACATAAGTGTTTGCACACATATTTACCTAAATTTTTTCATACTTACTCACATAAGGTTTCACATGTTAGTTATAATTCTTCAAAGGGTTCACATAATATTCATTAAGGGATCGCCTAACATTTACTAAGGGGTTCGCACAATATTTACAAAAGGATCGCATGACAATTCACCAAGGGGTTCGTAAGTTTATTTGCATAAGGGGGTTCACATGTTTATTATTTTCAACTTAAACCCTAATTTCTAATGATTCAACTAATTAATCATACAAAATGACTTAAATTAGATCCCACACCTGATTGAAAACATAAAAACCTTAATTTCTGGATGAAGAATTCAGCAACCGTTGGGAGGAGAGGGATGCAATTAAAAACCTTGAAATCTTTAGTTGAGTAATGTGGTTCAACAATGGATGAGACAATGGGGCAAAATTGAACTTTTAAGAACTCTGATTGCAATGAGGTTTTTGGCAATAAAGAAGAAGAAGAGAGAATTTTGAAAGTTTTTCTTGAAAAAAATTTCTAAATAAAAATTCTAAGTTTTGAAAAGATTAGCTATTTAGAAAAGTTCTTCCCTATTTGATATAGAATTAGGAATTAGTTTAGAATTGAGATTGATTTAAATTGATGAATAAATTTTGAAAAAATATAATTTTCGGTCAGGGATGGTTTGAAAATTCGATACTTTATAAGGGTTTCGAACTTGGGATCAAAAGGGATGCTAAGCCTTAACCATTGAACCAGCAGGTTCATTCTCATTATAAGGCTTCAAGAAACTGTTATTAAAGGTTTTGGCCAACCATTAAGGGAAATTGGGAAAAAAATTAGCAAAAGGGTGCAATCAAAGGAGTTTAAACCTAGGACCTTATCTTGCCTAACACTTAACCATTAAGCCTAATGGTCTATTCTTGTTAATTTCTTATCAACAATAATTTTTAAAGCATTCTAGGTTCGCTTACCCTATTCTTATTATGCTTTAAAATCTATATTTTATCTCTATTTCTTCTAGCCTTAATTTTGGAATGTGACATCCTTGACAAAAACATGTCCCACCTCCATTTGGTTTACTTATTTAGCATCATTCTTGGCATCAAGGTTGTCAACCTGTAGAATGTAGTTGAGAAATTAAATGAAATTGGAAGATGTACTGTTCATTTCTAGATGGAGTGAACAGCTTCTGCCAGGTTGGTGGTCATATGACCATATCGAGATCTGTCATTAAAAATTTGAGTCCATTTTCATGGCTCCATGGTACCCAACCACTCCCAGAAAGGACTATTCATTTCAACATGCATATCAGCCTCAAGCCTGGCTAGCCTTTGCTTGAAACTGTGTTGTTCAAGCTCGTACGCTGCGTATGTATTCCAAAAAGACATGTCACCTGTTCGATTTAATTTTTGGAAATATTAAGAATATTTAAAAAATATGTTGAAATCAAAAGTTACCTTTGTTCACTACTTGTTTCTTCCAATATGCATTCTTATAGTCTCGGTGGAAGTTGGCGGCAATGTGGCGGATATAGTAAATGAATCTCTACAAAACACTGGAACGCCTAATTGCGGTAATTAGTCCCTTCAATCTATCGGATATGGTGCAGATATTATCTTCTCTAACAACATATGATTGCAAGTTCGTCAGAAAGAATTCCCATGATTCCATGTTCTCCAACTCCACAATGGAAAATGCTATAGGTAGCAAGTTTCGGTTCTCAACTTGTGCAACCGCAACCTATGTATATTTTTTGTATAACCAGATGCCATTAACCTGCACAAGCGGCTTGCAATGGAGAAAGACCCGCATGCATGGATTGATTGTCCAGAACATTCGGTGGAAAATTCTTCTTCCCGGTTGTAGTTGGTTGTCCAGGCCATAATAAGGTCGTGTCTGTAACTTAACAATAGTCCCTGGCATGTACTCCTACATAGTGGCTATCCACCCATGAAGTTTATTGTACGACACATCCCAATCTCCGTACAATTTCTCCATGGCCATGTGTTTAGCTATCTATGCTTTCTAGTATAACATTTGATACTGCAATCGTTCTTGCATTTCCACAATCAATATCGATACAGGAATGGTTGACATGTCTTTCACCATTGGCATGATGCAATTGCAGATAGTTTTCGCATCAAGTTTGCGATGGTCTTGTGTTATACATGTCGAAGTGCATGTATGCAGCTTAACAAATTTTTGGATCTCCCACATTTGCGATCTCTGGATAAATACAGCTCATACCCGCCAATTGCACCCTTCTACTGACCTCCAAACTCCCTAATATATAATGTTGGTTTAGAAACAATGATTTTGTAGTTACCTAACACATTCATGCTATACCACTTAATGGAAAATACATAGTCTTCATTGTTTGCGAATTTTTGTCCCACGAATAACTCTTCTTTTTGGGATCTGCGGCCAATAGGTGAGCAAGTAGTATATTAGGGTACTCAGGGAACTCAGATGCATGTGTCGCATCGAGATCTATAATCGACATATGGGCTCCAAGATTATTGTGTATGACAATTCCTCAACTCGGGTTCCCGACTGAAGACACATAAATATTTTCATCATCATTTGCACATTCGTCATCGATATCATCTGGAACCTCGTCTAGATTCGAATCACTATACTTCAACCTCACGATCAAAACGACCATTATGATCATATTCATTTTCACCATCTACATCAATCTCAATCAACATCGAATGTATTTGTAAACGGAGACCCGGGCTAAGGTTCTCAGATACAGGTGGAGCATTAAGAGCAATGTCAAACCCGTATACAGACAATCACCTATTGACTGACACTCTTGGAACCTCCATACATAGTTCTTGAACTCTATATTGTTCACTTAATGGAGTGAAATCTTCAACTGGCTCCACATCAGCTAACTCAGCAAACAACTAAATCAATTTAGTGTTCACACTCCCATTCGGGTAATAAAGTACGACCATTGTCTCCATGTCTTCATCATCTACAATTTTCATCTCAGTAAATTTGATAGGATTTGACAAAACTGGGAATTTGCACAATAGTTTTGTCATCCTCCTCCCACAACGTCTAATCATTTTTGCACTAATTCTTTCTTTCATACCATCAACAGACAGATTCTATTAAATCTCATTGCTATTTGTTGGCGAGATTCAAATATACAACCAATTATTGTTTTTAAAATTACTTCATTGAATTAAACTTATAAGAAGAATTGATTATCCATCTTCAATAGTAAATTTGTAAAAATAATTAAATTTCTCAATAATTATTTAAAAAAACAAGATTCTACTGTAAAAAAATATAATAAAATTAATTATTATACTAACCTTACAATTCTTTCTTTCTTTTCTTCTTTGTCTTCTCCTCTTCTACAATTTGTTCCCTTTCTTTTTATTAGCTGCTACAAACCTTCAAGAAAACACAAAAAACTCCTACAACCCTTCAAGAAAACACAAAAAAATTGATATATATATAAGGGTTCGGTGCCTCCTGATAGCGCCCTTCTAACCTTGGTACCGCTTGATAGTGTCCCTCTAACCACGGTGCCGCCTGACATTCCCCCTCCAACAATAACCCCTAACCCGTATAATGCACCGTATTTACCTGTTATAAGTGTGATATACCGGTGTCGTCGTATAGGGTGGTTAGACCAGTAAAAAAGCCAGAGTTTAGTCTTTAAGTTTGATTGACTAATGCTTTAGAATTCCAACATTAAGGAATGAGGCATTTTGAGATCCATACAAGTTTTTAAAAATTCATTTACTTTTATAAATACACAAATATTAATATGAGGGTATTTTATCTTTTTATAATTTTTTATAAAATAATATTATGATGGGATTTAAATTCGGGTCATGTTATTTTATAATTTTAACTTAATTGTTTCAATCAAAAGCTCACTTGATTTTAATATAAATTTTTTATAAATATAGTTTTACATAAGTTTTTTTTCACCCACATTGTAATCATCTCATAATCTAGGTATAATTTATTTAACTAAAAACAATTTTTGGAAAAGTTTATATTTTTGAGATTATTCTGTGTAAAATATTTTTTTTACAAATTTTCTTGAAATCATTTTTTTAAAAATTGTTTTCAGTGAAACAAACACGATATAAATATATTTGTTACAAAATATTATAGTAACATTACCTTTTAACAAAAGGAATTTATTTTATAATAATTAATATCATATAAACTTAATAATAAACAATGCCTAATAAAACTTAATGTAAATTACACATTTTACACATATGAGAATGAATAGTGACATATTTGTGTTGGAAGAGATAATTGAAGCTAAGGATGATTTTAAAAAAAAATTCATATTTATATAATTAAAATATTTATATTTTCATACTATAAAATATTTATTATTAAAATATTAATATAAATATTTTTAATAATATATTAAGAATGTTATTTAAAACTTAAAATTATTATTAAAATAAAAATCTAATATTAAATATTTTATTATGTTATTAAATATAAATAATTAAATATATATGTTTAATAATATTTAACATTATAAAAATAAAATTACTTATAAAGGAATTATTTTTTTTAAATGACTTCCATTTTTCAAAACGGTAAGTCAATTTACAGGAAAAAAGATTTATTTTTTATTAACAAGGCAATTTTTATTGAACAGATTGTTTTCCATAATACAATACAAGAAAATATTTTCCATAAATTATTTTTTAAAACAAAACCACCCTAATTTTTCATTAATGCTTTAGGTGATAATGATATAATTCTACACAAACTAGTTGCGGAACTAATAATATACTAATCTATTGCTTTCATTTATCGTAGCCTTTATTCTACACAGGACATGAACCTTAGTGCGGTGGCACATGCAAGAGCAACAACTTCCCCAAATATCTGACAACTGCCATAGGAGTTATTCAACCAACAACATTACGGAGCGATGGAGGTTGAGACCTGTAAATATCCCCCACATCACACATCTTGGACCAAATATTCATTGCTCAACACCTAATCTTTTGCCATATAATCCATCACCATCTTTTCCACTGATCAATATGTCTAGTTAAATTAGTTAGAGAATTAATATGTTTGCCAAACATTTATAATTTTAAATAAAACTAATATATTTTTTTAAAACACAAATAAAACTTGACATGTAATTGTGTTGCACGTGATTTTATATTTTTTAATTTATTAATAATATATTTTTATAATTTCAAATATATATTTAAACTAATTAAATAAGGATCTGTTTAATTTATATTAAAATTCAATTAGTTTTAAATAAAAATGGAGAGAATAAAGTAACATTTTGAAAATAATGAATATATAAATTGAATGAATATATTAAACTATTATACAAATTTGAAATTATATAAGAAAGTAAATATAGATATTTACACTAAATTAATGAACACATTTAATAATAATGATTAAAAAAATTCTTGAAATTTGAATTTTTTTTAAAACAAATCCACAAAATATTTTTCGCTCGCACCAACAAATAATGGATAAATAAATAAAAAATATTTAAAATTGCTTGTTTCGCATAGTATAAACAACTTACAAAAGAATCATAAAAACATACCATAATATTATATTACATCATCGTCAATTAAAATAATATTCCAACTCTCTTTGGTATCTCTCTCCGTGCAATTTTTGTTCCAATATGATTTGATATTATCTCTTCAAATAATCATTGTTTTAATGCTCCAATTTTTTTATATATAATTCTAACTTATTATTGATAAAAATCTCTATTTTTGTACTAGTAATTTTTCTTAGATAGTACTTGATTGAATATACCTAAATACTAAATGCTATTTATAAAGCTAAAGTTAAATTTCAATCTGTATATAATTCTAATGTTAATTTAGTGATAATTAAGATGCGTAGAGCTCCATTAAACTAATAACTCTACTTTTAAATAAATAAAATTAGCACATTTTTTAAATAAAAAAGTCATTTTTATAATAATATAAATATTAAATTATAATTATTTTTTACTGATAATTGTAAATTAAATTATAATTATCACAAATTTTCTTATATTTTATTCTTAGAGTTCTATTCAAGTAATAAATCTATAAAATAGCAAAACTTTGTTTACATAAAAAAATAAATCTTGTTATGAATATCTTATTAAGTGGATGTCCATCATGATCAAGATAAAGTTTTAATGTACTTTAAATTCTAATAGTTATTAGAATTAGATCTCTATTTCTTTTATACTTCTTATACCTATAAATAGGGACTAATCATGTTTATTATAATTGGAGACTAATCATGACAACATGAATAGATAGATTCTAATTTAAAATCTACGCATGTTTGCGATGGTGATTATGAAATAAAGAATCTATTGGGATGTTTATAAGTTAGTCCTAGTAAATCTATTGCATTCCCCGAAGTGAATGTAAATATAAAGAAAATAAAAGATATATTCATGAACCACTAAAAGTAAGAACATAGTAATAAATAAGAGAACAATAAGAGTTCTCAAGATAACTTTTCAAAGGGTAAAGATAACTTGTGTTATCAATGTGATATGAAAGATTATTGGCTACATATGTGGCGTATGCCCAAATATTTTGTTTCTGTTAATATTCTTTGAGGAATGATATGAAAATATAGTAATGAATTCGATCATTATAAATAGAAAATATTTATTTTATTTGGTACTGAAACAAACAAATATTATTTCAATATTTGATAATACAAAATTAGTTGAAAGCTCCTGAAGAGCTAATATACCACTATCTAAAAATTACAAAATTTGTGATGGTTAATGCATTACTTTTAAAAGTTATTTGTAATGGATCTCATATTGAGATTGTGAATGAGAAAAATATTATATTTCATATGAATAAAAAAAGAGGATTGAGTTATTAATTTGTAATCTTTATGATATTCTTTTGCCATCGTCCCTATTAAAGGGTTGAAAACAAAATATTTGACTGTGAAAGATCTACTCATGAGCAATAGAATATGATAATTCTATCTAAAGCTTATTATGGTTGGATGCACCTAAAGTTGCAAGTATTGTTTAAAAACTGTGAGTATATTTCTACAGTATTCAGAATAAATTCTCAATTAAAATTACGTGATAAAATATTACTGATGAGAACTTGCAAGAGAAAACTTATGTATGAAAAGTCATTGGTTATGTACCTGTTATACACATGGAAAATAAGATCCACTCTCAAAGTTTGCTATTAATAGATTTTTGGGCATTTGAAGATTTTGGCATATTCCCTGAAGCGAATACTACATATAATTATTTGGAAATTATATTTATTGACTTGGTGGCATGATAGACTTCACATTGATTTAGATATTTTCAGAAGTAAATGTCACAATAGTACTTATATTTAGATACAAATTAAAAGGAATGATAATAAAATTATCAATTTGTTACAATTTAGTACAATTGAAACACATCTTAAAGTAAACCAGAAGTTTACTAATACAAATGCGTTTACTACTTGGTGTGACCAGTTAGACTATCCTGGATCGTATATGATGCGAAAATTAATTGAGAATTCATATGGACATCCATTAAAGAACCAGAAGATTCTTTAATTTAAAAAATTCTCGTTTGTTGCTTGTTCTCAATAAAAATTGGTTCTTAGAAACTCACTAGCTAAAGTTGAGATTTAATGTCTTGCATTTCTGAAAATGAATATGTGTTCATTCATCCACCATGTGGATGGTTTTGATATTATATGATTTTAGTAGATGCATCCACAAAATAATCGCATGCGTTATCAACTCGCAACCTGTTGTTTGCGAGATTGCTTATTTAAATGATTAATTTCAGATTATGCAATTAAAACAATTCATCTTGCTAATGTTGGTGAGTTTACATCCCAAGTTTTCAATGATTATTGCATGTCAATTGGGATAAAATTTGAACATCCTGTAACTCATATTCACACACAAAATGATTTAGTTGAATTATTTATCAAATACCTCCAACTAATAGCTAAATCATTACTTATGAGAACAAAACTTTCTATTTTAGCATAAGATTGTATTGGTTTACATGTTGTAAGTATCAAGCCAATAAATTATAAATACTTCCCATTACAATTGATTTTTGGTCCCTTTTGATCACCCATTTTGATCAATAAAGTACATTATCTATTGCTTTCATATTTTCTTTGTTCTTTATTCTCTCCATCTTTCTTTATTTTATAACAAATGTAAATTAAATTATAACTATTTTTAAATGTGTAATTATCACAATTTTACTAAATTATATTTATTTTAAATGTATAATTATCACAGCTTCTCTTTTATATCAACTTTCTTACTAAATATTATAATTATTTTTAAATGCCAATTTAATAAGATGATAGAAAATAAAGGGTAGTCTTATTGGTTTAAAGTTTCTCTTATATATATTATATAAAATTTATCAAATTATTTACTTTTAAAAATTATAGCGAAAATAAAATATCCTAGTTGGAAATAATCTATCAACTTGACAGGAGAAATTATTTTATGGACCCTTCCCATCACATCATCCATGGTTATTTTTTAATTATTTAATGACATTTCAACAATTTTGTATGTGTCATTGATACATAATGTGGTAATTTTTTTATCCCGAACCCCGAACTTAGGGTTTAGATTCAGTGTTTGGGGTTTAATTTTGGGTTTGAGTTTAGAGTTTAGGGTTCAGAGTTCGGGATTCAAGGTTCAAGGTTTGGGTTCAAGATTCAATTTTGAGTTTGGGTTCGTGTTTTTGGGTTTAAGGTTCGAGGTTTGAGGTTTAGGTTTAAGGTTAGGGTTCAGGGTTCATTTTAAAAAGTTTATCAAAATTATGTATTATTGACATGAAAAAATTGTTGAAATATCATTAAATAATTAAAAATAGACTGTGGATGATGTAGTAGGAATGACCCATAAAATAAATTTTGATTTGACGGGAAGCAAAGAAAAAAATAAAATATTCAAAGATAAAAATTTTATGGGTTAATGAGTAAATTTGCCACTATATTTTAAGTGAAAATTGAAATTTGTCACTATACTTTAATTTGATTGATATTTACCACTATACTTTTAAAATAAAGAAAATTTACAATTATATTTTAACTTTATCCTTTTACTTTTATTTGATTAAATTTTGTTACGAAAGTTTGATTTTTGACCGAAATTTACTATTCAATTTTAATTTAAAATAATTTCAACACAAAATTTTTTAAAAAATATTTTAATATTTTATTTTAATAATTAAAATAATAAATAAATAAAATATTAATAAATAATAAAAGCAGTTATTTATAAAAAGTAGTTTTTTCTGTTACTTTCAAGTATTGCTTTTATTAAATAAATTTTAGGTTAATTTATTAGCTTTTAATATTTTATAAAATAACATGGTTAAATCAACATAAAACGTAAAATTTGCTTTTTGTTATAAATAGATAAGAAAATACAAAATCAGATCCGGCCGTTTAACAAAATGTCTTCCAAGTTATTATTTAAAGTTTGTCTTACATATTATTTTTAGTCTCACATTGCTTTTATGTGATGTGATGTGATGTTGTGAGAAAAGAATGTATGAAAGAATGATATTATCCTATTAAATAGATTAATGTTATGTAATTTTATCATAAATTTTTGGATTTTTATAGATTTAATTTTTTTAGGGTGAAAATGTTGAAATTCAAGATGAAATTATTGATGTGGCATTAAATTATTGGAAAATGGATACATATGATGTGATGTCATTGTTTCATATAATCTTTTCACATGATGCTGTAATTGTCTCTATAACTACAGAGGAGACCGACAACACCATTATCTGTGTGTCTACTTAGGACGTTTGTTTGGTTGGTCAGTTATTTCAATTTATTGTTTATATACCATTTAATGTAGGTTAAAATTTTGACAAATTTGAAATTTAATTTTATACTTTTTGAATTTAAAAATGTTAGTTTGACCATTTTTGTTGTTGGTAGATTCTATCATAATTTGTCAATTTATCATGTCTATTTTTATCAATCATATGATACTTAATCAAGTAGAGATGGATTCTGAGACTAAGTTTTAAGGGCTAGTAAAATATTCAAAAATTTTAAAAGTTTAATGAGAATTTGTTTTTTTTTTAAATTGGGGTTGTGATTAAAATTTTTAAAATTTTTGTGAGATTAACGAGAATTTTTAAAAAACTTTTGGGGGTCAAATAAAAATTTTAAGGGAAAAATAAAAAAAAAAATTCTAGTGGTCTGCCCCTATTTCAAGTTGACAAAATTTGACAAAATATACTTATTTTAATGATTGAACTTAAATTTTTAAATAAAAAATTATGATCTGATTTTAATTTTTAAATACATAGACTAAATCTCAAATTTTATGGAAGTATAAAAACTAACATAAAATTTTTTTTACCTCGAGTTGTAGCCTACGTTTCAACCAATGTGGTAAAAAAATGGAAGGGAGAAAATATATTTTAATATTAATTTTTTTGAGATTAATATTAAATTCTTAATTTCGTAAAAGTAATCTTCTAATAATTTTTTATTTGTTAATTACAAATAGATAAAAAGAATGAGGGGCTAAATAAATATTTAACTTAAAATTATAATAGAAATAGATTTAACTTCTTATCAAATTTACAGATTTAATAAATTAAATTATTTTTAAATTTCAGATTAAATTTTATATTATCCAAAATATTTTAAAAGAATACTAGAAACTCTACCACATACGTATGCGTGTGGAAATCATGTATTTAACATATAAATTTGTGTTTAAAAATAACATACAATAAATAATAAAATGTGTGATTTGAAAGTAACTAATAATAACATATTTAATATGTACGGTATTAAAATAAAAAAATTAGATTAAATTGTAAGTAAAAAAGTAAACACATAAATACATCAGAGTAAAATTACTAAATGAATACAATTATTTATCAAAGTATTGTCATTAATCTTAAGTTGGTGTTGAGGTGATTTGTGACATTATCTCAATCAATAACATTGTCAGTGGTGAATCCCGAGACTAAATTTTTTTGGGGCCTAGTAAAATTTTTTAAAAAAATTAGGAGTTTAATGAGAAATATTTTTTAAAAATTGGGGGTTTAATTAATTTTTTTGTGAAATTAATAAGAATTTTTAAAAATTTTAAGAGATTTTAATTAAAATTTTCAAGGGAAAATTTAAGATTTTACAATTTTGTATTTTTTTGGGAGGCATAAACTATTAAAAGAATTTGCGTTATTAATATATAAAATTGATGAAGATAATTAAACATGTATAATAAAATTAAAATGAATGAAAATAATAAAATAAAATTTTGATTGCACCGTAA
The DNA here is from genome assembly GCF_007990345.1 of Gossypium hirsutum. NCBI lineage: Eukaryota > Viridiplantae > Streptophyta > Magnoliopsida > Malvales > Malvaceae > Gossypium > Gossypium hirsutum. The sequence goes on from NC_053437.1 coordinate 49,823,741, forward strand.
ATTTAAAAGTTTTGTTCACTCAAATTAATATGGGTTTAAATTTTATCATATGCAAATTTTTGTTAATTTATTTTAAATAAAAAATTAAAATACTTTTAAATAATAAATTTTATTTTAAATATAAAAGGACATCAAAATAAATTTTTTAGCTAAACTGAAATTCGATTAATAATTTTTTTTAAAGTAGTTATAAATAGTATAAATTAATGAACAAGAACTTTGGCATTTTTAGGGTTTTTTACTCAAATAGGGTAGAAAAAAAATTTATGTACTGAAATAGGGTGTCAAAAAAATTATTTACGAAAATGAATTATTTTTTCATTAGTGTCTATCTCAGAGGCGCCAATGAATAAAAAAATATTAATTTTTTATAAAATATAATTAAATATTTTCCCGGGTCAATATATGACCCGTATAATACATAGTATTGGCGCCTATCTCAGAGGCGCCAATGGTGGTGCCTATCTGAGAAGCGCCATTAGTGGTGTCATGCTGAGATGCGCCAATGGTCTGATTTTTCCCTATATATACCCCCAACACAGAAATAATTTTTACCAGAGAAACGGAAGAAATAAGAAGTGTCGAAACCACCTTTTTTGATTTAAAAAATGAGGATCGACTTTGAAAATGAAAATGAGGAGTCGCCACCGATCCTTTATTGAGGTGTGATCGGATCACCTTGAAAATAATTTTAGGTCTGCGAATTTTGAGAAAACAGGTTCGGGAGCCGGTTATGCACGAGAAAGGGTTAGCACTCTCGTGACGCCTAAAATTGGTACCGAATTGATTGTTTAATGTCTTAACGTCGAAAATTTTTTAAAATACGATCCTTTTATTTTGAATAAAATGAATTGGATGATAAAGCTCACTTATTTCAAAGAAATAAATTATCACACTCAGTAAGTTAGAGTGCAACATTTCAAACCCTCAAAATTAAGTTTATCCTTTGACTCTTAAAACCTATGCATTTTGAGAAGGATATCTGATTATTTAAGTCAAATGAGAGAATCAAAACCCAGTAAGTTAGGATTCGATTTCACAAAATTCCTAAATATCGAATATTGCCTTTATTTTCAGAAAAATCCTCGTCTCGAGGAAACAATATGTCACATCCAATGCGTTAGGACACAACGTATCGAATTCCCGAGAATGAGCTTTTTATTTATGTCTTAATTAAAAGGATACTCAGTTTCTTAGATCCCGAGGAAGATTGGAATCTAGTAAGTTAGGACACAATCTTTTCGAGAATCCCAAATTTCGAGTGTCACGTTATTTTGAAAGACTTTCGTATAAAATGATTTTGATATTTAAACGATATTAGACGTGACCTTTTAAGCGAATAAAGTGTGATGGAGTGATAACGTACAATGCAAAAGGATAATTCGAAATTAAAATGTACACTAATGAATAATCAATAATCAATAAATAAATTTAAACAAGCATAGCAATAATTATCTCGACCATATATCATACAAGTACCAACATAGGCAAGTAATAGAAAACTAATTGAAACCAAGCAAATTTACATAAACATAAATAAAACATACAAATTTAAAAATAACTTAAGAAAGAAATAGCCATGAAAGAATGGGAATGATCATTGGTAAACCTTATGCTAAAATGAATTTAAAGCAAATAATATATATATGAGAGTTTCAAAAAGAAATCCAAAAATAGAGTTAAGAACATATGAAATATAACATACCAAATAATATATATATTTAACCTAAATAAGTATTACATACTAAATAAAAAATAATATAAGACCAACAACATCATGTATGTGAGGTAAAAATAATTTTAATGAAAGTTATATATGTATAAAATATATATAGTTTAAGATTAAATAATATATATTACATATGTACGTATATATAATAAAAATAGTCCAAAAATAATAGTAAATAATAAAGTAACATATATATAGGTAAATAGAAATATAATTAAATATAATAATAACAATAATGAATAGTGATAAAAAATAATAATAGCAATAATAATAAAAATAATTAAATGATTAGAAAACGCAAGAGGGATTAAACTGCAGTCAAAACAGAATTAACGGGCCGCAAGTGTAGTTTAAAAAACATGGAGGGTTCGAACTGCAATTCGCGAATCACGAGGGGGGCCAGATTGGAAATTATTCCATTCCCCAAAACGTAGCGTAGTGACGCGGACTGAAATGAGACAATATCAAAATGCAGGGCAAAAATTAAAAAAAGAAAAGAAAAAAGGACCGATTTAAAAACCCTGCAAGATTTGAAGGACCTTTTTCGCAATATACCTAAGTGTTGGAAAATGCGCGGATCCTTCCCCGGGTCGGGTCACCACGCGGGTCATAGGCCTCTAAATGGCGTCGTTTTAAGGCCACTGAAGCAGGCCCTAAACGACGCCGTTTCTTCCATTATATAAAAGCTAAACTAAACCCTAAAATTTGGCAACCATTTCCTATTGAATCTAACTTAAAAAAAACCTAAATGTACCCACTCAGTGCGTCGTTTTCAATTCAACCATTGCCCCCTATCCCAATTTGAAACCGAAGGAATGGAGGCTCCGGCGACGCCGCATGAAGGTAAGCACTTCCCTTTTTTATCCCTTACTCAATTCATGAAAACAAATCAAAGTAAAATAATAATAAAAAAGAAGAGAAAAAGAAAAAAAACAAATCGGAAATCACCTCAAAAGTATGCTATATTTGCTGGTTTTTTTTTTGAATTTTTTTGTATCTTTGTATTAATATCGTGTTTGATACAGTATGCGTGGGTGTCCCAACTTTGAGTACATCTTTGGGTTTTTATAACCTGAAAACAAAAAGAAAAAGAAAAAATCAAACGAATACAAATTTCTTTTTTTTGTTTTTCTTTTTCTCTGGTTTTCTTTTGCTGTTTGTTTGTGTGCTGCGCAAGTACGGCGTACGAGATCGGGGACATGGCACGTACGGAGGTGTTGGCGTGGCGCGCATAGAGAGGAAGGTCGAAGGCGGCGCGTTGCTAAGTTGCTGTGGCGGCAGCTTAGTTTCCAAAAACCCTAGGGTTTCTGTTTGTGATTTTTTGGTTTTGGGCTTAAGAGATTTGGGCCAGGGTTAGGTGTCGGGCTGATTGGGTTAGTTTTGGGTAATTTAGGTTGAAATGATTTGGGCTATGTATTTGTAATTCAGGTTTGGGCTAATTGGGCTATTTAGGTTTTTAATGGATTAATAGTTTGTAAATGGACTGTTTTATGGGACATTTATTCTATTTTTTGATTATTTATTTATTTGGTTTTTTTATATAAGGTATACGGGCCCGGGCTAAAATTGGGTATTACAAAAAGGAAGACAGAAGAAAAAAAAAAGGAAAAGAAGAAAAAGGATAAGGTATTTTGGTTTATTTCTTTTTAAATAGAATGTAGAGTCTTGTTAGTAATTTTATTATTTGAAAGTTATTTTGTTAGGTTATTAATTTTGTTAGCTTCTGAATGAAAAATTTTGCATTAAAAATTTTATGTAATTTTTTTACATTTCGAAACTATTTTAAGAAATTTGAAATTCTTTTTAACAGATCTAGTATTGAAGATGGAGAATCAGTTTTTTGTATGCATTTTTTTCGATGGAGAAATTTTGACAACAACCGTGGGATGTATATTTGAATGTCGCAAACAAGTAGCAATGAGATTTAATAGAAATATCTCGTTTGATGATATGAAGGAAAAAATTAGTGAAAAAATTTATAGACGTTGTGGGAGAAGGATATCAAAAGTTTTCTACAAGTTTCCAGTTTCAACAGATCCAATAAAATTTACCGAAATGAAACTTGTAGACGATGAAGACGTGGAGACAATGATCGCTCTTTATTGTGGGACTCAGAGTAACAAAAATGCACCGATTCAGTTATTTGTTGAGTTAGCCAATGTGGAGGCAACTGAAGATCCCACTCCATTAGGTGAAGAAGATGGAGTTCAAGCGCCGTATATGGTGGCTCCGGTATCGTATGTTGATAGTCAATCAACTATACACGGGATAAATATTGATCTTAATGCTGCAGCCGAGACTGATGTGGTTGGTGATGATGTATACTATAGTAGTGATCCTGTTGATTACGAAATGGATAGTGAGAGTGATCCTGACGCGGACGAGGTCCCGGATGATATTGACGACGAAGGCGTGAATGAGGATGGAAACGTTAACGCGTCCTTAGTCAGAAATCAGATCCGTCGTATTGTGATACACAATAATCCTGGGGCACACATGTCTCAGATAGACCCCGATGCGGCACAGGCAACTGAGTTTCTGAAGTACCCTGAAATACTACATGCTAACCGAATAGGCGTATATTCTGATCTAGAGGAGTTATGCATGGGCCAGATATTTGAAAGTAAGGAAGAATGCATGTTTGGCATTAAGCGGTATAGCATGAATATATCAGTAGATTACAAAGTCATCAAGTCTAAACCAACATTATATGTTGGAGAGTGTTGAAGGTTGGCAGAAGGCTGCAATTGACGAATACGAGCTGCATTTATGCAGAAGTCGCAGATGTAGGAGATATGAAAATTGGTTGGGCCTCACACATGCACTTCAACACGTATGATATAAGATCATCGAAAACTTGACTCCAAAACTATCTGTACGTGCATCATGCCAATGGTGAAAGACATGCCAACCATTAAAGTTTCGGTACTGATTGCCAAAATACAAGCACGATTCCAGTATTGAGTATCATACCGAAAGACATGGATAGCTAAACAGATGGCAATGGAGCAATTGTACGGAGATTCGATGCATCGTACAATTAGTTACAGGGATGGATAGCCGCTATGAGGGAACACGTGCCGGGTACTGTAATTGAGTTGCAGACACGATCTTATTACGGGCCAGATGACCAACTACAATCGAGAAAAGAATTTTTCATCGGATGTTCTGGACGTTTGATCAATGTGTGCGTGTATTTCCCCACTGCAAACCGTTTGTACAAGTAGATGGAACTTGGCTATATGGAAAATACACACAGATCTTACTTCTTGCGGTTGCACATCACGGCTAACTTCCAGCGAGATTATAAGAATGCAGACTGGAAGAGACAAGTTGTAAGAATGGATAAAGAATTACCTTATCTTTTCAATATAAGTTTTAATGTTTTAGAGCAATACTGTAACTTAAATTTTTTTAATACATATGCAGCGTACGAGCTAGAGCCACACACTTTTCGCCAAAGAATGGCCCGACTTGAGAGTGACATGGAGGGTCAAACCAACACATCTTTCCGGCAGTGGTAGGGTACCATAGAGCCGTGGCAATGGGCTCAAAGTTTTGACGAGGGCTTTTGTTATGGTCAAATGACCACAAACTTGGTGGATGGGATAAACGCTGTGTTATTAAAAACACGACATCTTCCAATTTCATCTGTCTTCTCGACTACGTTCTACAGGTTGGCTACCTTGATGCCAAGAATGGGTTAGTGACAAGTGAACCAGGTGGAGGCGGGACATGTCTTTGTCGAAGATATTAGGGATGCAATGGTTGTAAACCGTCGAATGGCAAGGTTGATGACAGTAGAAGTATATTCACGACATAATGAAATGTTACGAGTTACAAAGACCATCAGTTGTCGACCCGGTATACCACCTAAGTCTTACAGAGTTGATCTCTGAAACAGACGGTTCGATTGCAAGAGGTTTCAAACACTTCATTTTCCATGTGCACATGTCGTGGCAGCTTGTGCTAAAGTTGGGCTCAATGTAGAACAATTTATCGATGAAGTGTACACCATCAAACGCAGGTTACGTGTATGGGAGAACGAGTTCCCCGTGCTTTCTGACCTATCTACTTGGGAGGTACCTCCGATGACCTTCGAGCTAGTCCCAGACAAAAGGTTGCGTAGGAACCTGAAAGGTCGTCCGCAAGCATCCGGAATCCATAACGAAATGGACATTAGGGAGAAATCTGACGGGAAGCTGTGTGGCATATGCAGATTAGCCGGTCATAATCGGAGTAAATGCCCGATCCGAAACTACCATGTTGGACAACCGTCTCAATCGGGTAGAAATTGATATGTACTTCATTACATAAACTGATGGTTTGAATCACAAATTTGTCTATAATTTGTTACAGTTATGGAGCAATTTAAAATTGCAAAATAAAAAAAAACCATAATAATTTTATTTACATAAAATGCAAAAAGTCATTATATAAATACATAGTTGACTATTTAAATTGAAAACGCAAAAAAATTATCTCCATCTGATAAATAAAATGCAAACAAAATTCATTACATAAATATGAGGTTGTTTATTACAAAAACCCCTAAAATTGATGGTTTGATGGTGTGGTTCTAGGGGTATATTTTTGTGGAGCTCGACGCTCACGTTGCGGGCGATTACGGTCATCAACGTTCTCCTCAACAGTATGTTGGGGTGTGTGAAACATAGATGAAAATTCATATGTCTCAAATGCCATCGATCAACTTGATCCGGGAGGAGAGGAGTACGACGGCGGATACGGGCCGGAAGGAGCGGAGTATTGAGGTGGATACGAGGACGCAAAATAGTCATCACCTCCCAATTCTGGATGATAAGAATTATCCCTAGAATGTAGTTCCGTCTTTGGCACTGGCTCTGGCTCTGGTGCATGATACAAATCTGGAAGGGGTTGCATAATTCGTGTCGTATGCGGAGGGACTACAATCGATCGCCCACCAAACAGAAATGGTTTCCCTATCTTACAGTACCACTGTATGTATTCTAACGAGGGCTGCAAATCCGGAGCACGATCTATCTGAGGTACCCTCCCGAATTGGTTGTTCCACATCGTAATATATTCTTCGTGCATTTCTCTCCAATTATCTCCATACCTCCCCCTCTTGCTCATCCCATGGATCTCCCCCAATTGTACTGGCAGTGTCGGGATATACTGTATGCAACCGAACTGCCGGAGTACTCGATTGCCATGATACCACTCCACTACGTTAAAATTGATAATGGGTGCACTAATGCTCCATAGGTTTGAGTGGACGTGGGCAGATGAAGAGATAACTGCCATAATTTCTGGAACAGAATACGGCATCCAAATGAACTGCACAGTTAATAACGTTGTTATATTAACACGGGTCGAGGTAGATAAAATAATAAACTAAAGTTTATATTCGAAAAACTTACCCCCTCTCCAGCATGATTCTCAATCATTAGACGGTATATCTGAACCGTGTATGACCTCCCAACACCTAGATTAGTACTCCACCTACGAAAACAAATTGTTAGAATAATATAATATAAAAAGTCAACTAATTATTATAATGAGTAAAAATTCATCACCTATTAACGAGTGGAAATATATATGATTGATGACTAATGGATGCTAAGAATGACATCCGGTAAAGTGCCCACGAGTGCAGTAGTATGAGGCATCCACCTATGTCAACCGCAGAAGGATCTGTCGTCTGAAAAAGTTCGCGATACAGCATGGCTAAAACTGCGGACCCCCAACTGTATGAACGAGTGTTATGCAAATTGGATAATAGGAGTAAGTACATCAAGTGGACCTTACTAGGGGTGAGCATTCGATCGAATCGAATAAAAAAATTTCGAGTTAATAGAGTTTTCGAATCTCATTTTATCATCCTAACTTTATTTGAAGTTTTCTCGAATTGAGTCGAGTGAGATAGAATTCAAATCGAATCGAATCGAATATATTTGTTCGAGTTAAATTTGAAAAAATAATTTTGGGTCCTTGTAACCATTGTCACCCATCGTAATAAAATTTGTCCACCTTAATCAAATTTTTTATTAACTTTCATCACCTCATAATTTATTTATTAATTTTTTATATACTGGTTAGCTTCTTTGCTTGCTTAGTTGTTTCAATTATCTTCAGATTCTTGTCACTATGTATTTTGGAATTAAAAAATATATTAAATGTAAAAATATGATTTTTTAATAAAAGTTATTTTAAAAATAAAATATGAAATTGATACCAATATAAAATTTTAACATGAATATTTTATAGCATAATTAATAATTCAATTTTAACATAAATAGTCAATATGACTAAACAATTCAATAATATAAATAATATAAAATGTGAAATTTAATTTAATAATATAAATAGTAGATATAAATAACATTATTACTATTTATGTTTAGTGATTTTTTTTGGATAATTTTGATTTTTTATTTGAGAGTAAAGGGTGAGAAGTAAAAGTTTAGGGAAAAAATAAAAAGTTTTGGGGAATAAAAGTTTGAGGGAATGTAAATAGGGGAGTAAAATTTTGGAGGGAAAATGTTAAAAAAAATTAGAGGGGGGAGGGTTTGGGGTAGATGGGAGATGGGATGAGAAAGGAATAAAAGTTTTAGGGGAAAAGTGGGAGGGAGAAAAAATTTTGGGGAAAAATAAGGTTTTGAGAGTTTTTGGGAGTAAAATTTTGAGAAAAAGTAAATGGGAGAGTAAAATTTTGGTGGGAAATGGATTTTGGGTAGATTGGGGGTTGGGAGGGGAGAGGAGTCAAAGTTTTGGGGGGAAAGTGGGAAGGAGTAAACGTTTTGGGGGGAAAGTGGGAAGGAGTAAAAGTTTTGAGGGAAAAGTAAAAAGGTTTAGGAGTTTGGGTAAAAATGTAAAATATTATAGTTTGATATTCGAATTATTCGAGTTATTCGAATTTGAAAACTCAACTCGATTCGAACTCGAAATTCGAAAAAAAAATTCGAGTTGATTCGAATAACTGATTAACTCGAATAACTCAATTCGTTTAACTCGAAATTCAAATTTTTTTTCGATTTTTTCGAGTCGAATCGAGTTTTGCTCACCCCTAGACCTTACTGCAGTTTGCATCCGGCATGAGTACACCCTCTATAAGGTGCATAATGTAAGCTCGAACAGCCTACATCACCCCCCATTCATTAGCAGTACTTGGCAAATGCTCAAAATTGGCCTTTAGCCATGAAAATCTCAAACTGGTAAATTTTCCCTCACTTGGCGAGCGTCCAAGTAATTCATTGCAAAGGGTAGCCGGCCTAGAGATTAAACTTACTCCCGTGACTGTATTCCCATCTATGGGAAGACCGAGCTGTACTGCAACATCCTCTAGAATGACGGTACACTCTCCGCATGACAAATGAAATGTGTGGGTCTCCGGACGCCATCGCTCGACTAAAGCGGAAATCAAGTCGTATCGTAGATCAAAAGTCCGGATCAATGTTGCTGATCCAAACCCGGCTAACTCTAAGTATGGTATTAGGCGTTCATCTGGCTGAAACCCTACACTATTAACACGACCCCTCAATACGCGGTACGGACCCTGACGTTATTAAATTAGCAAAATAGTTAATACAATATAATTTAATTAAGCAAATAACATGAGTATCAAATAAAAATTTTATTACCATCTCATTAATAGTACTTGATATGTGATTATTATTATTAATCAGAGAACCCATTTCCTACAAATTTGCAATTAAAAAAATAAATTCAGTTAATTTGTTTCAAAAAATCAATAAATACTGTTAAATAAATACAAAATCAAATTAAATTAAATTATATAAAAGTTACATTATATAAAAATTAAATGAGTTAATAACAACTATATGATTAAAAAAGTCAGTTATAATTAAACTTTTAATAAAATGATTTTTAATTTTTTTATAAACTTATACGTTAAACTCACCAAATACTAAACTAAACACAACTTATAGCTTAATCCTAAATTACTAATAAATTAAATTTTAAATAATTACAAACACAAAAATTTATAACATAATCCTAAATTACTAACAAATTAATTATAAAATAATTACAATATTCATACAAAAAATTATAATATTACAATATATCCCGAAATTACAATATCCATTCAAAATTACAATATTACAATATTCATACAAAAAAATTACAATATTCATAAAAAAATTACAATATTCATACAAAAAATTACAATATTCATACAAAATACTAATCCAAAACTATAAATACAAATTTAATTATAAAATAATTACAATATTCATACAAAATACTAATCCAAACTATAAATGTATTGGCATAGCCAATACACCCCTAATCGGTGGGCCCCACTTAAGCCCCCTTTATTCCGTTGTTTGGTTCATGGTAATACTATTACGGGTGTAATACATTACTGACCTACTCGGTGAAATCCACAATCCAGTCCCTTTTGCTCAGATTAGGTGATGCTTCACTTTACCCGCCCTGTTTTACCCTCTGCCTCTTCTGTTCCCCTTTGCCTCTTCTGTTCCTTCCTTCTACCTTCTACCTTCTGCCGATTTGCCCACAAAATATGAAGGACCAATTCACGCTCTCCACCATAACAAAGCAGCTTTTACGTAACAATGGCTACCAACCACTTCCTCTATCAGAGTGACTGACTCACTTCCTTTTGTTGAACACTTATCATCAAATAATCACAACTCCCAGATTCATAAATTCACGTGAAGAAAAATCCACTAAAACACTCATTACCGACGATGGGGAAGAAGCGGGTAATGGTTCCGGCCAAGGAACTGGACTTGTTGACCGTTAAATACGAGAAAGAAACAATCCAAGGTATCAATTTTTATTAATTATATATGGGAAATGTGATACAATCCGACCCTTTGACTTGGAATTTGATAAACTTTTTTGTTCTCTTATTTTGGATTTGGATCGATTGGGGTGCAGCTCCTCATTTGACGGGATCGATACTGAAGTTGTTTGTGAGGATAATTGAAATTCCAATTATAGGTTCTTTGATCATATCTTTCATGAAAAAGGAGAATAACATGGTTGAGGTTCGTTGTTTTGTGTCGCTCTCTTTCTTCGGCTTTAATATCCTTACTAGTTATTACTCAGTTTAAAATACGGGTATTCTTAAGAAAATTTTAATGATGATTTTGATTTTTGGTATTTGCAGATGTTGCAGAACACTGAAATACCAGAAAAACCCATGTTTAAACCTGAATTTCCTCCTCAAGGTTTAGTTTATCACCCCTTTTTAACCTTCTTTTTCTTGTTTGATTGTTTTTGTAAGAAACTTTTGTTCTTTTGATGAAAAGTGTACCATGTTTCAAGCCATGAATAATGATTCTAGCTGTTGAGTAGTTTGTCGATAGTTGTGCATTTTCCCATTTGTCATTGGTTAGTTAGAAACCTAGCTGACTGTTTGTGTGATATCAAACCAGAAGCAGAACCTTCTGTTGTCATTGTGGATGAAGAAGGGAAACCTACTGATAGAGTTGAATCAGCCCTTAAGTGTCTTCCTCATTATGATCCTGCTAGTTGCTGGAGTGGGGATACACTTCCATCGTTCCGGTACTGGAAGATTCGTGACTTTGCTTATGCTTATCGATCAAAACTTGTGACACCTTCTAAGGTAATTCATATGAAATGCTAGAGAGTTTTTTTGGCTCTAAATCAGTTACAATGAAGATTCTCTCCTTTTGGTGTATAGATAGCAGAACAAATCATCACACTTGTTGAGGGGTGTAAATATCATAAGGCCCCAACACCATTATTGATTTCATTTGATGCTGAGGATATCAGGAAGCAAGCAACAGCTTCAACACAAAGGTTTAAGGAAGGTATTTCAGCATTATCTATTCACGAAGCTTTTTCATCCACATATTACGGTTACTATAGGGTTCCTATTTGCCGAAATCTTGTAAATTCAAATCTCTAAAGAGGAACTGTTGTTGTGAGTCATGCAGGAAATCCATTGTCAATCTTCATTGTACCACTCATCTGCTTGTCTTTCTGCTTGTCAGATATCAACCTGGTGAAGTTAGAGCATTCGGGATGATTGCTGGAGGCTCTGGCATTACACTAATGTTCCAAGTATGTTATAAATCATGACAGATACTTCTGTAATATATATGCAAGGTTTAAATGTTTGAATAATATGTCACCTTTTCTTTTCATTTTTTTCTGGTTTTGTTTCTGATTAGGTAGCCAGAGCTATATATGCAAGTTAGTTATGCATATTATCTGAGTTAAAATGATGATTGTATTTTGGAAATTTGTAATTAGGAGGATCAAAATGGGTTCTTTTGCTTGACCAACTTAAGGGAAGCACGTTTGATAACATTGACTTCTTACTAATTAACCGGATTTTCTATTTCATGTGATAGCATTTCCTTTTTGGTCTTTATTTTGTTGGATTTTGAAAAATGCTCCACTGGTTCCCCTTTTTAAACTCATGTTGTTTGGACCTAAAGTTTTTCTATTCTATCTAACTCGATTTCTTGGTCAGTGCTATTATCAATCACTTGAGGACATAGCTGAGGGTGTTTCTGGTTCAAGAGAAAAGCTCACTACTATCTACCTTGAAAATAATCCATGTGTACGGTTTGCAACTTGCAGTATTTAGAGACTATAGTTTTTGTTGGTTTTTGCGATTGCAGCATCCTTACAATCCCAAATGTTTTGTTATGGCTAATTGGTTGATTATCTTGATATTTTTGGTTCTCTGTCTGATTCAAATTCGTAGTTGGAACATGATTAATTATTACTCTGTATGATACGGAGCTCCGTTTTCTTGTTGTGTTTTCCTGATTTAATAATTTTTTCCTCCCTTTTTCTCTAAGAAACTGGTGATCCTGTAACAGATACTAACTTCTTGCTTTTACTCAAGCAAGGGAATATTGGTGTTCTGAAGATTCTGATAATGGCGACATCAATTTGAACCGCAGTTGATGTACATCTATCACACTGTTTTTTATTTTATTTTTTGTACATTCTACTGTACGTTCCAACTTGTTTGTAATTCAAATCTGGAAAAATTCTCTTGGTTCACATGCATCGAGCACGTAAATTTATCTGTTGGATTTGGAGCAATTGCTGAATGTTATTTGTTTTTCTTTTGGTTCAACGCTGAATATGTTTTGATGTCAGAGAAATTGTCTTTGGAATTCTTCCTGCTTACCTTTGCTCCCTTGAGAAATTATTTGGTTGGTTTTTGTAGTCGATGTGCTTTGCGTCCCCCATAATCTTCAATTTTGACCTTTTGAGTTCACATCCAATTTAAAGAAGTTTAAGCTTATTATATGTAATCAAGAAAAGAAATTTCCAAACATTTTATGGATGGATGTTAAACAAGTTGTAATTAATTGATTGATAGTGTATACAAATTCATGTATGATCCAAACATATTCATATCAAATGAATATATATTGATGTATTTTATGGCTAAACAAAATTAGTCCCTTGATTAGTCAAACAATTAATTCGTTTCGTATCTTGTATCTCCAAATAAGGTGGGGGGAATTATATATTTTTATTAAATTATATTTAATATTAATCATTTTAAATTATCTTTTATAGTATCATATATTATGATTTGAGTAAATTCATATAAGAATATTAATTATTAAGAATTTTATTAAATTATATATTTTAATTATAATATATTTAATAATAATTATGTTTAAATATGATTAAATTATTTATTATTGATAATAATAATCTTATTAAAATTTAAATAACAATAACAATAATCATTTACCAAAATAAATTTATGCTAAGGGTATTCTAGTCATTTTAGTTTTTTTCCATTATGCTATTACACCTCTATTCCATTCAACCAAACACAAGATTACTATTATGCCTCTATTCCATTACATTCAACCAAACAGTTGATTTGCTATTACACCTCTATTCCATTACACCTCTAATCCAATACACCTCTAATCCAATACAGCGAACCAAACGTGCCCTAAATATAGATAATTTATAATTAATAATTAATAACAAAAAATTCACAATATCTTCTTCTTCTAAAATATCTTCTAAAAAATTCACAAACTATAAACTCTTTAAATTATAAACAAAATTATTTACTAAAATAATACATTACCTTTTTTTTCTTTCTTCTTCTTCTTCTTCTCTTCTTCTCTTCTTCTCCTTTCTCTTTTTTTTCTCTACCGTCCATTGCATGTTGAGACCATTTACTTATAGGCCAAAAAAACCATAGATGAAGGGACAACACCATGCTGCTGGTGCAACCGTGCAGCGGTGGGCAGAAGGCCACCATTGGCGCCTCCCTATGAGCCACATTCATTGGCGCCTCTCTATGAGGCACCTTCATTGGCACCTACCTGATAGGCGCCACCCGACCCGACCCGACCCATTGACCGTATTTTTATTTAATTTTTTTAAAAATAAAAAATAATATTTTATTTAAAAAAAATTAATATTTTTTTATTCATTGGCGCCTCTGAGATAGACACCAATGAAAAAAGTAATTTATTTTCATAAATAATTTTTCTGACACCTTATTTCAGTACATAATTTTTTTCTACCTATTTTAGTAAAAAAACCCCATTTTTGAATCAAATTATGTCCAGAAAAAGGTTGGCAAACTTCAGTCTCACAGTTAAAGACGTCAAATTGGTTGACTTCCAATAGCAGCAGTTAAGGCTTCATGCTTTCAATTTGCTCATCTCTCTGACCCATTTTTTATCTGACGTGGCAAGTGAAAAGATTTACCAGCTCACAAGTGAAGAGGGTTGTTGAGTGAGCCACGTCTCGGGTGAACAAAAGAGGCGTGCGCCCTCCACTCGGCTCGGCTGTCCCTAAATGTCCCAACAAAAACTACCCGCCGTAACAGAATCTGTCCAAATTTAGCGGCGAAAACCGAAAAGGTCGTAGCAATGCCTAATTGCCTATGCAATTCTCTCGTGGAGTCAGACTCCACCCATATTAACGGCCATCTCTCTCCGTCGTTCACCTTCGACGGTGAAAAAGTACATCAACATGATACGATTATTTTGAAAAATAACGCTATTTTGTTTTTTCTCTCTCAATTGTCTTCTCTAACTACACTTCTTTTCTTTTTAAAATAACCTACCTTCTTTTAAGAATATTTTTTTTGCAGTTATACTTACTTTTAAGTTTATCTACAGTTTTATTTTTTTAAATATGTTGTTTATCCTAATACTAATATAAACTTTGAGATTTTTTCTTTATAATTTAAATTTTGAATATTCAATTTTTCTACTTTTAAAATTTTAAAAATTCTACTACAATCATTATCATTGTTGATAATTTCTGTTAAATTTTATCAATTTATCAATTATTTCTTATCAATCATATGTTACGTCAAATGAGAAAATTTTAATAAAAATTTCAAATTGATAAATTTTAATAGAAACACATTATTTTAACGACTGGATTATGATTTTTAAATAAAAAAATAAGACTTATTTTTTAACTTTTTAAATATATAGATCAAATTTGAAAATTTATTAAAGTGTAGGGACAAATAGTATATTTTAACCTTGTTTTCTCATTAAAAAAATAAAAATAAATGAAACTTTAATTATCATGATTCATGGAAATAAAGTTTCTGGATTTGGCGGTAAACTCAGATTTGAAAATGTTGGATAGCCCTTTATTTATTTTAGAGAATACGAAAAGAGATCCGTTTTTTCTTTTATCTCCACTGCGGAGAAGGTATCATGGTGGGATGCCACTAAGTGATGAGTTTGGATGTATAGGGGTCTGCATAATTCGGGTAAAATCGAAAAAATTCGGTTAACCGACTGAATTCGGTTAATCGGTCGGTTAATCGAATTTTTTCGGTCGGGGGTCAGTTAATTTTTTTATAATTTTTCGGTTAACGGTTAATTCGGTTCGAAACCGATCGGTTAACCGAAAAAATTAATAAATAAAATTATCCAACCCAACCTAATTACCCAACCCAATAAAACTAAAACTAAAGTCTACCCAATTACCAACCCAATAAAAATAAAACTAAAGTGTAACTCTTAAGTATCTACCCAATTACACATGTTTTTTTTTTAGGTTTAATGCAAATGGAGATTTTTTGGAGAGAAGAAATGGATATAAATGGAGAATATTAAAGGCTTACATTTCAACTATGTGTTAATTTCAAGAATAATGTAATGTTTTTAATTATGTAGTGATTCAAAAACTTATGTAATATTTTTAATTATGTATTGATTCAATTCGGGTAATTCGGGTAATTCGGTTAATTTTTAACCAAAAATAAAAACCATACAATTTTCGGCTAATTCGGTTAACCGACCTAATTAATCGAAAAAATTTCGGTTCGATTAACGGTTAAAAATTTTGGAAGGTCGGTTAATTCGGTTATAACTATTTCGGGTAGGTTAACCGGTCGATAACCGAATGCACACCCCTATGGATGTATGGCATAATAATTCATTTTTTAAATGCATTTTCAATCTATATCTGTGTCAAAATACACGCAGCCTTTTTAAAATTTTTAATTAATTGAGTAAAGATAAAAAAAAGGTTAATTTTACCTCATAAAAGTATCTTAGTAATTTTCAAAAAAATTTATATTGAAAGTATTATTTAAATAAGATATTTGTTAAATGCAATAAATTTTAGACATTTAAATCATGAATTATGAGAGTGAGTCACAATCTTCAAAACTAGAAAAAGAGAGGACCCTCCCTCTCTTCCTCCCCGCCTCAACTCCTATTTGCTCCTACTGACCCATCCTCTTTCTTGGGGAGTTTTCTCTCTCTCTCTCTCTCTCTCTCTCTCTCTCTCTCTCTCTCTCTCTCTCTCTCTGCTCTTTCTTCAAATTTCAACAAAGGTTCAACACCCAAACTTTATATTCTTGCAAAAATCAATAAGAAAACTCATCTTCAAGCTTGAATCAACCTTCAATCTCTCATTTTTTTAGCAAGGGTTTGGGTGAGTCTTGAGAAAAAAATTGAATCTAGAGAGAGAAAGCTTCAATAAGGTAAGAAATGATGTTTTCACCTCTCTCAACTTAATATTTAAGTTTGGTTACTATGTGAAAGCTTGGAAAGCTCTCGTGTTGGTTAACTTTTTGTGTATGAGAAATTGAGTAAGTGATGGAAAGTGGATTTTCAAGCTAGGACGATGATGGATTAAGTGTTGGAAGCTTGATTTTTAGTAATATGCATCCAAGAGGTAAGTACCCTTGGATACTCATACTTATTTTATACTATTATGTTTAGGAAAATTTTAATAAATGGTAGAACATTTATGAAAATGATATTGAAATGTATGTGTGTAAATTATATGAATTAAATTGTTGGAAATAAGTGATTTGGAAAGTTATGTCTCAATTAGCCTAGATACAAAGTATTAAAATTCACGATAATGTTTTATGAGAGTTTAGTTGCTATGAAATGGCTACTAAAAAAGATTTGGAATATGTGAGAATTGGTGAAATATGATATTAATGTGGAAAATTGTAGATATGGCATCATGATAAACATGTGATTAATGTGTTAATTTTGCAAAAATGCCGATAAAGTCGACATATGGTTATAAATGAGGAAAATGTGTTATTAATGTAACACCTCATAACCGACTCGATTGCCAGATCCGGACTATAGGGTGCTATGCTTCATTTCAAAATTAGTTCAAATTTAACTAACACATTCTTTAATATATTTCACAATTCATATTCACTTAATAAAATATTATTTAAACATGGTTAACTAATTGACTTCGCCACATACATGAATTTAATTCAATTATTGGCCGCCTCCGGACGTACCAACGTCCAGAGTAAGAATCCTGCCCAAAATATATTAATAGACGGTGTCCACAAGTATATGAGTCAAGTTGTAATATAGTTACAACGAAGTAGGTGAGTACACCGAGGATCGTACCCAAGGGAGGCAAACATTAAATTAATCCTAACCTAAGCACAAATAAAGCTAATTAATACTTTAAATAAATTATATTACGAAAAAACATAAAGAAAGATTTTTTTGGTATTTTTATAAATAAAGAATAAAATAATGTAAAGGAAAAGACTTTAGGAAATTTGATATAGAAACTGAATCTGAGCATGGGTAATTAGCTCGCTTCAGTAATCATAACTAACTGTCGCTTCATGTTTCCTGTTCAATCAACTAGTCTTTACCCTAGCATGATCTCTCGATCTTCCACTAGATTAATGAGTCGACAAGAACTACTTATCTCTCGATCTCACTGACCAGATTGGTTCGAGGCTAAGGTGTTCACGGATAGGCCATACCAGTTTTGGGTTAATTTCCACATTGGTGACTTTCTAGTTTAATCTACTACACCGAATTTAATCACCCAAACAATCACAATTTCAACAATTTATCATACTTACTAGCATGTTTGTTTCCCTATATTTTTTATATCATTTGGTACATTCAAATGCTCAATGCCATTTACAGTGTAATATATAGAACTTAATAGTCTAATAATAAAAAATTTTAAAATTATCTACTATCATACCAAATTTATAGTAAATACAATCAACCTATATACATGCTCATAACCAATGTGAGAGGTAGACCACCTCGTAATCCTGGAAATGTGAGTGGTAGCCGTGGTGTAACAAAATATTCTACTGTGAGATCCGAGGCATGAACACCAGTTAGGGCTTATGATATTCGCGCACGAGAGGATGCTTGTAACACCCCTAACCTGAATCCGTCGTCGAAACAGGGTTACGAAGCATTACCAGAGATTACTATACATATAATAGACATTTCATATCATACAATGTTCATAACAGAAATCAATCATAAAGTCCCTTATAAGAGCCTTCGAGGCCTAAAATACGCATTAGAATTGAGTCGAGACTAAATCGGGAACTCATAGAATTTTTCACAAAATCTCAAAAATTTTCCAAGGTGCAGGGGACACATGCCCATGTGGCCAGGCCGTGTGAGCCACACTGCCAAGTGACACGCCCATGTCTTAGGCCATGTGGGCATTTGATGTGTGGCACACGACTGTGCCCTAGCCCGTTTCCATTTTAGGTTGCATACTGACCTGGTCACACGGCCAAGCCACACGCCCCTGTGCTAGGCCGTGTGAACAATTAATTTACAATAATTAGGTGCGGGGGTCACACGACCAAGACACACGCCCGTGTGTTAGGCCATGTGCCTCACACGGTTGAGACACACGCCCGTGTCTTTGCCCGTGTGGGAAATTTGGAGCATTCTGTTTCTCAATTTTTAAGAAGCAGGGGACATACGACCAAACCACATGCCCGTGCACATGGCCGTGTGTCACACGCGACTGAGATACACACCCATGTCTCCACCCGTGCGGACAAAAATAGGTCATTTCCAAGGCCATTTTCTTACCCAATTTGCCTTTTACCTACACAACATTTAATCACATTCACAAGCCAATTCATAACCCTCAATTCAAGCCAAAAACTAAGTCTTATGCATGTTATACCATCATATTTTTTCAAGTATCCAACTTACCAATTTGATCAAATTCTCTTTTAAACATGTTTATACCTAGTATACCAATCCAACCAATTCAAGCACACAAACACTAAACATAATATAATTTCATATGTGTGTACATCAAATCAGACCATCATTAGCCATTCCAATAGCTAATTACAACCAAAGCATTCATTTGTCAACATTGGTCTATTAGCCTATACATGCCATTATGCCCAAATAAAATTTCGCTATTTATACCGAAACGAGCCGATGGATAGTGTGATGCATCTTTGACCAGCTTTCAACCTCTATGAGCTTCCGAGTATTATAAAGCAGAGGAAATGAAACAAAGTAAGCTTTTAAGCTTAGTAAGTTCGTATAACAGTAAATTAACTTACCATTCATTTACATTTAAAGTAAGCATACAAAAATTCACCCAAAGAAATTTGGCAATTAACCTAAACACACATAATATTAATAAACATGTTAGTCATGTAATTCATGTAGATATCAAGAAACAAGGATGAGCTCACATGTAACAATCTCCATATACATATGTTTTTCTACATCACATATTCATATAACATTTACATTTCCATAACAATTCATCTCAAGCTCAAATTATTCCATGTTGAAACTTTGCCCGTTGAATTTATTTGAAATATCAATAGATGCATAGGTAGTACACTTGAAGTGTACAAATCTATAATCCATCAATTCATATTCGGGAGTGCTCATTAGAGCACATAATTGGGAAGCCCTCTCTCGAGCCATATAACGGGAAGCTCATGTGAGCCATGTAATGGGAAGCTTATCCAGGCTGTATAACAGGAATCTCATAAAAGCCATAATCGGGAAGCTCATGCGAGCCAATAACGGGTAGCTCCAAAGATCCATTAATCAGGAAGCTCCGGATAGCTATATATCGAGAAGTTTAAGCGAGTCATATCAGAAAGCTCTAGAGAGCCATTAATCAAGAAGCTCACAAAGAGCCTTTAATTGGGAAGCTCACGAAGAACCATATAATGAGACGCTCATAAGAGCTGCGGTGTGTCTACAACACATGCAGAATCACAATCGATCGGGATGCTCCGAAGAGATATTAACGGGAAGCTCACAGGAACCATATAACGGGAAGCTCAAGAAGGCAAATAACGGGATGCTCTTTTGAGCTGTGGTGTGTCTGCAACATATGCAAGACCACAACCAATACAGGAAATCCTGTATCCATTGAATTTCATTTATTCAAACGGGACTTGATGTTTATCAGACATTGTCGGATATAATATTAATTTCATATTCATAGCAACAATACAATCGCATACACAAAATTCGACTCAAGTATATAAATTTACACAATTTAGTTACACGAACTTACATTGACAATGTTCGCATTCGTAGGCTACTAATCAAATACCTTTTGTTTCCCTCGATCCAATTTCGAATTAGGTCTATCCGAATCTATACGAGTAAATTTAACTCAAGTTAATACAATTCACATTCAATTCCATTTAATTCACATCTTAGGCAAAATTATCATTTTGCCCCTATACTTTTGATTAATTACAATTTTATCCCTACGCTCGGAAAATGAAATTCATGCAATTTAGAATTAATTACATTTACAGCCCATGTATTTCATAAAATTTAGAATTTTCCATGTATTTTACATCTTTACAATTTAATCCCTAGATTACAATTTCATCAAAATTTCTTTTACAAAAGTTGTTTATCTATCAACAACCTTTCATTTTCTATCATAAACTTCAAAATTCCAGCATACTCATCCATGGAAAAGTTTTAATACTTTGATAACTTTGCAAATTAATCCCCAAAATAGCTAGATTAGGTTATTACGATATTGGAAATATAAAAATTACTAAAAATAAGACAAGATTACTTACCCAATTAAGCCAAATAAGTTTTCTTGAATGCTTTTCTCTTAGTTAGGGTTTCCATGAAAATAATTTGGGGAAAGATGATGAAAAAGATGATATTTTGTTATTTAATTAATTATCATCTTTTCATCTTTTTATTTTCAATTTAGTCCTTTTCTTTATTTAATTTTCCATGAATGAATCATCATACTTATCTACTAACTCCATTTAATGGTCTAATTGCCATATAAGGATCTCAAGTTTTGAATTCCATAGCTATTTAATACCTATAGCTACTAGAACTCAACTTTTGCATTTTATGTAATTTGGTCATTTCCATCTAATTAAACATATAATCGGTAAAATTTTATTAATGAAATTTCATATTAATACTCTTCCATAATGTAGACCATGCAATAATATTAAAATAAATTTCCTTTCAGACTCAGATTTGTTGTCCCAAAAATCACTGTTTCGATTTCACTGAAAACGGGCTGATACAATGCTTCTGCGCTAGATGTTATTACCGGTACTTTCTCTATTTTTGATACTGATATTACTACTCTGATTGATCCAGGATCCACTCATTTATATATTTTTAAAAATTTAGTGTCTAGTAAGAATTTACCTGTTGAGTCCATTGAATTCATGGTTAAAGTATCAAACCCCCTAAGTTGGTATGTGCTAGTTGATAAAGTCTGCAAGAATTGTCCTTTAATGACTCGGGGTTACAATTTTTTGGCTAATTTGATGCTGTTACCGTTTGATGAATTTGATGTGATTCTAAGCATGGATTGGCTAACTCTACATGACGCTGTTGTAAATTGTAGGCGAAAGCTTATTGTATTGAAATGTCAGAACGGAGAGACGCTTCGTATTGAATCAGATAGTCCGAGTGGGTTGCCTATGGTTATATCAGCTATGTGAGAAAAAGGCTATAATACTTATATTGCATATGTAATGGACTCTAAAGTATCTAAGTTGAAGCTTGTATTAGTACCAATGGTTAATGAGTATCTTGATGTGTTTCAAGAGGAGTTACCTAGATTACCGCCGATTAGGGAGATTGAGTTTGCTATTAAACTTGTACCGGGGACATCACCGATATCAATAGCACCTTATACAATGGATCCTATCGAATTGAAAGAGTTGAAAGTACAGCTGCAAGAGTTGACAAATAGGGGTTTTACTCGACCCAAATTTTCACCTTTGGGTGGACCAGTTCTGTTCGTTAAGAAAAAAGACGGATTGATGAGACTGTGTATAAACCACTGTCAACTCAACAAAGTTACAATCAAGAACAAATATCCACTACCTCGTATTGACGATCTATTTAATCAGTTGAAAGATGCCACAGTATTCTTGAAGATTGATCTTCGTTCTGGTTACTATTAGCTATGGGTGAAAGATTCTGATGTGCCAAAAACTGTATTTAGAACCAAGTACAGACACTATGAATTTCTTGTGATGCCATTTGGTTTAACTAATGCACCTGCAGTATTTATGGATTTGATGAACAAAATCTTCAGACCGTATTTAGACAGATTTATTGTGGTATTTATTGACGATATTCTAATCTGTTCTCGAGAAGAGTCTAAGCATGCTGAACACTTGAGGATTGTGTTGCAAACTCTGCGAAATAAACAATTGTTTGCTAAATTTAGCAAATGTGAGTTTTGGCTCCGAGAAGTTGATTTTCTGGGACATATAGTATAAACTGAAGGCATCAGAGTTGACTCGAGTAAAGTTTTAGCAGTTGTTGATTGGAAACCACCGAGAAACGTATCTAAAGTTAGCAGTTTCTTGGGATTAGCCGGCTACTACCGAAGATTCGTCAAAGGGTTTTCAATGATAGCTACACCGATTACGCAGCTTCTACAGAAAGATGTAAAATTTGAATGTTCCGAGGAATGTGAGCAAAGTTTCAATCAATTGAAAGTAGTGTTGACCGAAGCATCAGTTCTGGTTCAGCCAGAATCAGGTAAATAATTTTTAATTTTCAGCCACACATCTTTAAATGGTTTAGGTTGTGTTTTGATGCAGGAAGGCAAAGTAATAGCTTATGCTTCCAGACAGTTAAAGCTGCATGAAAAAAACTATTTGACACATGACTTAGAGTTGGCAGCTATTGTGTTTGCATTGAAAATTTGGTGACACCATTTGTTTGGCGAACAATGTCATATATTTACCGATCACAAAAGTTTGAAGTATCTAATGTCACAGAAATATTTGAATCTGGGACAGTGTATATGGCTAGAACTATTAAAAGATTATGAGTTGATCATTGATTATCATCCGGGAAAAACGAATGTAGTTGCTGATGCTCTGGGTAGAAGGTCTTTATTTGCTCTACGAGTGATGAGTACGCGACTAAAATTATTTGATGATGGCTCGATCTTAGCTGAGTTAAAAACTAAATCGATGTTTTTACAACAGATCTGTGAAGCTTAGAAGTGTGATGACGATTTTTTAGCTAAATGGGCATAGTGTGATTCGACTTTTGATTCAGAATTTTAGATAGGATCTGATGATTGTTTATTGTTTAGAGGTAGAGTTTGTGTATCGAAGAATCTAGAGCCCATTAAGATAATCTTACACGAAGCTCATAGTGGTAGCTTGTCTGTTCATCCAAGAAGCAATAAAATGTACAATGATTTGAGACAGATGTACTGGTGGCCGGGAATGAAATGTGAGATATCTAATTTTGTTTCGAGATGTTTGGTATGTCAGTAAGTTAAAGTTGAACATTAGGTACCTTCAGGACTATTATAGCCAGTGATGATACTGGAGTGGAAATGTGATAGAGTTACTATAGATTTCGTTTAGGTTTACCTCTATCACCGAGAAAGAAAGATGCCATCTGGGTTATCGTTGATCGTTTGACAAAGTCTGTAGATTTTATTCTGGTACGTATAGATTTATCTCTTGAAAAATTAGCTGAGTTATATGTTTATGAGATTGTCAGACTAAACAGAGTGCTAGTCTCCATTATTTCAAATAGAGATCTGCGACTTACATCACAATTTTAGAGAAATTTACAGGAAGCTCTTGGTACGGGGTTGCATTTTAGCATTGCATTTCACTCTCAGACCAATGGTCAGTCAGAATGAGTAATTCAGATTCTCAAAGATATGTTTCGTTGCTGCGTATTAGAGTTTGAAGGCAACTGGGAGAAATATTTACTATTGGTTGAATTCGCGTACAATATTTTTCAGTCAAGTATAAAGATTGCACTGTATGAGGCTTTGTATGGTCGTAAGTGCCTAACTCCATTATACTGGACTGAGCTTAGTGAGGGAAAGATACATGGGGTTGATTTGATTCGTGAGACTGAAGAAAAAGTAAAAAGTGATCCGAGACAGTTTTAAAGAAACTTCATATTGTCAGAATTCATTTTCGGATCTTAAACATAAATACATAGAATTTCAAGTCGGCGATAGAGTGTTTCTGAAAGTATTACCCTGGAAGAAAGTCATTCGTTTCGATCACAAAGAAAAGCTGTGTCCGCGACTTATCGGGCCGTATGAGATTACTAAAAGAACTAGAAAAGATTCATAGTCTTTCACGTGTCTATGTTACGATGGTACCGATCTGACCCTTCACACATTATCTCCCCGATGGATGTCGAGATTCAGTCTGATATGACATATAGTGAGGAACCGATCAGAATTCTTGCTTGAGAGATGAAACAATTAAAAAAAATGAATATAACTTTAGTGAAGGTCCTTTGGCAATGACACGGAATAGAAGAAGCCACTTAAGAACCTAAGAAAGCTATGAGAAAGCAATATCCGAACCTCAAATTTTGGAATAGTAGTTTTGGGATCACAAATTTGAAGTCAAAAAATTTATTTTATTATTATTTTATGACCTACAGCATGATAGAAATACCGTATAAAAATTTCGTTAAGAAATTTTATTGTTTACATGCTTAATTTGATAAAAAGGACTAAATCACGTAAAGTAAAAAAGTTGAGTTCTAATAGCTAAAAGTGTTAAATAGCTATAGAAATATAATTGGAGGTCATTATATGGTAATTTGACCATTAGAGTTGATTTTGGATTTTAATGGTTTGGTATTATTGAAATTTGAATGAATTATTAAGGTTAATTGTGGAAATTAGTAATTTAAGTTATAATTAATTGAATAAAACAAACTATTATCATCCATTATCATCATATTCCGTCGAATTTGAAGGGAAAAGCTAGCTATGGAAGCTTGAAGTTTCGGCAAGCTTATTTTGCTCAATTAGGTATGCATTTTTGTCCCGTTTTTGATGATTTTTATGTTTCTGGGATCATTGTAGCTTAATCTAGCTAGCCTGGGGACTAATTTGCAAAAAATATTAAACTATTAGGGTTTTAACATTGATGAATATATACGAGCTTTGAAGTTTGATGATAGAAAATGAATGGTTGTTATTAGATAAACAACTTTTGTTAAGTGATTTTTGGTAAAAGTGTCAAATAAGGATTAAATTGAAAATTAGAAAATATTACATGGTGAAATTGTGAAATAAATAAAATATAGGGCATGCCAGGGACCTAATTGATATTCGACCATAGTGGGTTGTGGTGAAATTGTGTAAATTTCTATTTTTATGGGCTAAGGACTAAAATGCAAAGAATTAAAAGTATAGGGCAAAATGGTAATTTTTATAAAAATGTGTTGGATTAAATTGAATGAAAAATATATTGAATTGAGTAAAATTTATCCGTATAGATCTAGTTAGACCTCGTATGGAGTTAGATCGGGGCAAAGAGAAAATTTCAAATTAATCGCCTCTGTATCTACGCATACTCGTCGAGGTAAGTTTGTGTAATTAAATTGTGTTTATATGTTTTTAATTGAAATATATAGATGTTATGATTTGTTATATATAATTACCGAGTGCATATCCAATGATGTACGACAATTACCAATCCTCGTTTGAACCTTAGGAATCCGTAGGATACAAATGATATGTCATTAGGGTTACCGATTTATAGCTCATGAGAGCATACCGATCTTCAACTCAAATGAGTATACCGATTCATAGCTCTTATGAGCATACATGTACATTAATCAACGGGCAATGTTCTAATACGAGATGATATGAGTTCGATATGAAATATTGTAGGTATACACATGTATATGGAACTGGTTTAATTGTCGAGCTCATCCATGATAATTTGTTCATATATGAATTTACATGGCTAATATGGTTGGTGATTATGTGCTTAGGCATTTGGCCAAAATGTGTTGGGGTATGACCTATTACTTGATTAAATGGTAAGTTAAATTGTAAGTTATACGAACTTACTAAGCTTAAATGCTTACTCTGTGTTATTTCTATGTTTTATAGTGAATCGGAAGCTCGATCGGGTTGGAAGATTGTCAAAGCTATATCACACTATCCATCAGCGCTTTTGGTACATTCAGATGTTTAATTATGGTTATAATGACATTTATAGGTATTTTGGCTAATTTTGGCCTATGTGTTTAATTGTTGAAATGGCCATTTGGTTTGGTTTGAGTTGTGGTATTTTGGTGTTCTAATGAACTTAGTTTTGACATGTAAATATTAGCATTGAAATGGTTGATGATTTGCTGAATGTGCTTGGAAGGTGAAATGGTAGTTGAATGTGCATATTGTATATGTTTTATAACTTGATGTGAATTGGTAATTAGCTATGGAAAACATATATGTATATTGAGGCTAGTAATTGAGTAGTATATTTGGTATCATTTAGTAAGTTAATTTAATGGTTTGTATTGATGCAAATCTAGTTGGAAATTAGTTAATCATTTGACCAAAATGAGTTTATGATTATAGATGTTTGTATATTGTCATTTGAGGTGCCTAAGGGCATATTGGTTGTATGTGATTATACCATATGAATGAAGATGAAATGTGCATGATTTTGGTACTTTGTAATGACTTGTGTATATGTGCATTGGTGATTGTAGGTACATGTCAATTTGGGTGAGGAAAATGACTTGAAAAATAACCTATTTTCGTCTACACGGGTGGAGACATGGGCGTGTGTCTCAGCCATGTGTGACATACGTCTTGATGACACGGTCGTGTGTCCTCTATAGCTTTCAAAGGGTTGCAAGTCAAGTTGTTACACGGCCTGGCACACGGGCGTATATCTTGGCCGTGTGATAGAGGGTTGCGCATGGACCAAGATCGAGTTGTCAAGTCACGGGAAAATTCTTACGAGGCTCTAGACAATCGGATCTGAAAACGAAATAGAAAACTAAGATTAGATTCGATTAGATCTGAATAGATAGTATCCAAAACAATAAAGAACAACCAAGAAACAAATGCCCTTAAGAATAACAAATCTTGGATGTCAAGAACACGGATTGGTAATTGAATTAAACCCCAATCTGCCGAATCTGAAAAGAACAATCACAAACAGTAAGTTAATTTTAAAAGTCCAGCAAATTGATGGAATAAAAGATAGGGTATGGACGGAAAGAACAAAAGAAAGATTTAAGAATCGAAAATGGTTCTTGGAGCACAAGGAGATGTCGATTTGCCCAAATTGAAACAGAAAATTAATTTCCCCCAAAATTCCAGCAACCGAATTCAACCAGATTTGAAAAGGAGAAATCGACAAGAGCAATGGAATTTAGGGATCTTGAATGATCTTTGCTGCCAAGAACAAAGGGGGCCGATCCGATTTTGAATGATGAAGAGATCTTGGAGTTTTGGAAAGGCTGAAACGCAACAAGAACAGCAAACAAGTTAGTTAATAAAATTCGACACAAGCAGAATTTAAAAGATAGGATGAACAGCAAGAAATAAAGATAAAGTCCTAAGAAGCCTTGAAATCCCGAAAGATTTCACAACTCCTTTCAGACGGCTCTAATCTCCCCTCCAATGAAGATCAATGGTAAGAAGAAGGCTGAAGATGGCTCCTACAATAAAAAAGATTGTTAAAACAACTTCTAAAGAAAACACAAGAGAAAATTCTTGGAGAACTCAAGGAGAATTTTCACTCAAAAACAAATCTGAAATTTTCAAAGTGTTTCTAATGTGTTTACAAGGGTGGCTGGCCATGCCTATTTATAGGCCTTAATATTTTCCTAATCCTATTAGAAAACTAAAACTAAAAAAAACTCCTAATTAAATATTAAAGAGAAATTCGGTCAAGGGCCTTAAATTAGGCCTCTTGGACTAAATAATTACATAACAATTAATTTAGAAAGTCTAAAATTGAAACTAAGAATTAAATTTTTACAAATTGGGTCACTTTAACGATTTGGCCTGATTTTCAACTAAGTATGATTTTGACTTCTTGGTTGGGCTTGGAATTGTCTTATTGGGCCTTGCCTTCAAGAATTTGTGCTTGTAGTCCATCTCCTAGCGAAATTGGTTCGTTGATGCTCGTAACGGAGATCCAATGCGCCTTGGCTGCAAGATTCGGTTTCTTGGACCAAGATTTCGGGGATTTGAAATCTTGATTTTCTTGATTCTTGAAATCACTACAAACTGCAAGATTTGGCCAAGATTCGGTTTCTTGATTTTCTTGAAAACAAGAAAGTGAATTTTGATTTTATTTTTCTTTCGTGTACGCATCTAAGGCCTTGCTAACAAATTCTTGAATGGTCCCATTTAGTTTGGAACGCATTTGTCAGGCCTTTGACCTCGTTATTGGGCCTTGTGGTAATTTGAGCCCATCACGTTCTTGAGCTTGGGTTGGGCCTTTGTGACTCGTATCACCGTGTGATCAAGTCAAAGAGTTACACGAGCACAGACACAGGCTAGAACACAGCCGTGTGTCCCCATCTCGAATGCCCACACAGCCTGGCCACACGGCCATGTGACCCCTGTAATGTTGAAACTTTTTGATGTTTTTTGAAAAATACTTTGAGTTTTCGATTTAGTCTCGACTCGTTTCTAACGCGTATTTTGGGCCTCAAGGGCTCGTATATCAAACATTATGAATGATTTTGAGGGGTTTTTTATATGAATATTGATATGTTATGAAATGTTGAAATTTTGTTTGTTTTTACTATAAACTCTGATAATGCTCCGTAACCCTATTTCGGCGACGGATACGAGTTAGAGGTGTTATAGTAGTTTCGTAAACTGTTGGCGGGTGCTTATTTCTTTGATCGTTGTGAGTTCTAGTACATAGGAAACTTAAAACAGAAAAATAAAGCAAATAACAATCTACTCCTACAAATAAAAGTTAAAACAAATCACCCCAATAGTTACAATCTTTTAAAAAAAAAGTTCAATCATCCTCCTCAAAATCCATCTCCTCATCCTTTTCTCATTCCTCATCTTCACTTTTATGCTCCTCTTCTTCCTACTTAGATTACAATGATGTCGCGATATAGGGGTTCCGTGTTTCGATACCCCTGGTAGTTTACCGTTGTCATGACATCGAGGTTCAATGTCACGACTAATAACTCTTGAAAAGAGTTATATGTCATGCCTTTAGACTTGGTGAATTGTCTGTATTCAGGTTAATTGTCTATATTCAAGTGAATTGAGTTGCATCTTAGGATATTATATTAGTATTTTTAAGGCATTACATTAAAGAGCTTGGACTGTGCTTAAATTTTATTATATGTTACTTTTAATTGTTTGCAGGAAGGATTTGTTTGTTGTTTAAGTTGTAGGTTCAGAATAAGGAAAATGAGTAAAGGGTTGAAGGTTTATCATGGAAAAAGGTTGGAGAGGTTGCCAACATGGATGCTGTGGTAATGCCACGAATATACCCAATCAGCACTAAACCGTTATCAGCTCTGTTATACATGTACCAGCAAAATAAGCCTGAAAAAGAGGGAAAAAGATCATGGGATCATGGGATGATGGGCCTACTTTAAAGGAAGAGATATAAAACATAAAAAGAAAAACTAAAAACGTGGAGAATTGGGAAACAATTGGAGGACAGTTGGGAAAAAAAGTTAAGTGGACTGGAGTAGAGGATAGCGTTTAAGAACAAGGCAGAGACAAAAGGAAGAAGAAGAAGACAATCCCTCTTAGTCAGTAGTAGACACTGCGACGGCAGAGCTATGGGCTAGATAGGTGAAAGCTATCTTCCTCAAGTTCTTTTTTTACTTTCTTATTTGTTGTTTCGTAAACTGAATTGATGAAAATGATGTTGAATGCTATTTTGAATCGGGATGTTATTTACTAGCCCATAAGTTAATCTCATAGGTTGAGATTACTTGATGAAACCTTTATATCCATTAATGGCTAAAGCCTAGATTAATTTTATTTTAATGTTTCATTCAATGGTATTATTGAATTGCATGCATGTAGTCTCTAGATATATATGAATGTGCAGCATGTTTACAAAATTAATCTAATTCTAAAAAGGTTAGCTTACGTAGATCAAAATTGAATGATATGAGTGAGTGTTTAAAGAAATACTCATAGCGGACTCTAGACGTAGAGTAATGTCTCATACGAAGCTATTTTCAAGGCCTATAGACATATAGTGCTCTAGGTGAGGTAAATTAAGGTCCAACTCTCGAACGAAGCAGACCACAATAGAACTATTCTGAGCAGTAGAAGAAGATTGAACTTGTTGAGGAATTATTGGTTAATGAGGGTAGGTTCTTAGTAATCCCAACCTTACAAATCAACATAATAGATCCTTTATCATTTGTCATAGCATCTTTGTTTTCACATCTTTAATTGTTTACTTGTTTTTTTCGCACATTTTATACAACATTATTCTCCTAAATGTCACTGCATTATTATTACTACTTTTTACCTTAGCATTAATCTCACTTTACTATAATAACTTAACCATTTTATACCTATTCAGTCCCTGCGGAGACGATCTCACTTATCACTTTATTTTTTGATCCGACATGTATACTTGCACAATTTGCATATCATATTCACACGTGACAAGTTTTTAGCGTCAATTCCGGAGATTGAAAATTTGGTGAAATTTGGTTTTGTTATTTTACTAATTCCACTAGTTTTAGTTAACTTAGTTGTATTTAATTTCTATAAGGTTGTTATTAGTGCATGTATAGAAGTATTTCTGCTAACAAAGAATATCCTTTTGACCTAGAGATCGAAAGAACATTGTGAAAAAGGAGAAAAGAAGTATGTAACATGGCAAAGGACGAGAATGATCCTAGTCTGAATGATCCATTAAATCCAAATGGTCAGGCTATTAATCTTCTTATTCATCGTGTGATAGATGATCGAGATAGGCCAATTCGGGAGCATGTTGTGCCAATTTTGGATGACCTGAATCCAGGGATAGTCAGACCACACATACAAGCTCAACAATTTGAATTGAATCTAGTAATCTTTTAGATGCTCCAAACTGTTGGACAATTCAATAGGTCACCAATTGAGGATCCAAGATTACGATTAAGACTTTTATTGGAGGTCTGTGACTTATTTCGACAAATAGGGTGTTCCTGAAGACTCTTTGTAGCTTAAATTGTTCCTATATTCCTTGAAAGATCGAGCAAGAGCGTGGCTTAATGCTTTGTCATCAGGGACAGTGGCATCATGGAATGATCTTTTCTAAAGGTTTTTGTTACGGTATAATCCGCCAAATATGAATTCCAAGCTTATAAATGACATCACTTCTTTTCAGAAATTAGAATAAAACATTGTACGAAGCTTGGGAAAGATTTAAAGAATTACTACAGAAATGTCCGATGAATGGGTTTCAACACTGGACTCAAATGGAGATATTTTATAATAGGTTGAATGGACATACAAGGATGTTAGTTGATGCTTCTACCAATAGTACTTTGTTGGATAAATATTATAATGAAGCGTATGAGATTTTGGAATGGATTGCCAACAATAATTATCAACATCCTACCATGCGAGTTGCCACTAGTAAGAGAACTGCTAGCACTATGGAGCTTGATGCAATCACTTCATTGACTACCCAGGTATCATCTTTAACTAATATGACAAAACAATGAAGAGGCCACCTGCAGTTCAAGAGATGAAATTAGTCAAGCTATCGTGTGTTTATTATGGCAAAGACCATGTGTTTGATGAATGCCCATCGAACCCAACATTTGTGTGATACATGGGTAATTTCAATTGGAATAATAACCCCTATTCCAACACCTACAATCCAGGGTGGAAGTGACATCCAAACTTTAGTTGGAATAATCAAGGTGCAGGGAATTTTAACAATGCTACAAGATAGAATGCCATCAGTGCACCATGATCATCATCTATTAAAGCTTTGCTGAAAGATATATGGCAAAAGAATGATGCCATAATTCAGAGTTAAGATGCATCCCTTCGAGCTCTTGAGAATCAAGTGGGGCAGATAGAAAATGCTTTAAATTCGAGACCTCAAGAAGCTCTGCCAAGTGATACTGATAATTCGAGATCAAAAGGGAAGGAGCATTGTAAGGCAACCACTCTCAGAAGTGGGACTCAGCTGAATGAAATTGTTAAAGGTTCTATTGCAAAAGAGGGAAATTTAGATTGCAGCCATGGAAAGATTTTAGAAACATTTGAAAAGAACACTGCAACTAGAAAGGCCAAACAAAATACTATTGTAGAAAAATTAGATCATCTTGTTGATGGAAATGCTACAGCAAAATAAAAGCAGTAACTTGAAGGACGACCACCTCCACCATTTCCGTAACGATTCCACAATTGTAAACAAGAGGTTTAGTTCAAAAGATTTCTATATGTCCTTAAACAATTCCACATCAACATACCGCTGGTGGAAGCTTTGGAGCAGATGCGTAATTATATGAAATTCATGAAAGATATATTGTCAAAGAAGCACAGATTGGAAGAATTTGAGACTGTTGCTCTCACTAAAGGGTGCACAACGATGTTAACAAATAAATTACCCTCAAAGTTGAAGGACCCAGAGAGTTTTACTATACCTTGCTCAATTGGAAATCAGTATGTTAGAAAAACATTGTGTGATTTAGGAGCAAGTATCAATTTAATGCCCATGTCTATATTCAGGAGGTTGGGAATTGGAAAAGCAAGGCCTATTACACTCATGCTGTAATTAGCTGATCGTTCCTACGCACATCTAGAAGGTAAAATTGAAGACGTGCTGGTAAGGGTAGAAAAGTTTATTTTTCTAGTCGATTTCATTATTTGAGAATGTGAAGTTGACAGAGATGTGCCAATTATTCTTGGAAGACCTTTTCTTGTTATAGGTAGAACTATAATTGATGTGCAAAAAGGTGAACTAACCATGAGGATGAATGATCAACAGATCATATTCAATGTATTTAATGCATTGAAATGTGCTGATGAGAATGAAGAATGCC
The DNA here is from genome assembly GCF_007990345.1 of Gossypium hirsutum. Lineage (NCBI taxonomy): Eukaryota > Viridiplantae > Streptophyta > Magnoliopsida > Malvales > Malvaceae > Gossypium > Gossypium hirsutum. The sequence continues at coordinate 49,857,014 of NC_053437.1, forward strand.
ATTCCATTGACTTGATAGGAGCAGTAGTGGAGGAAGAGCTCATAAGATTTTGCCATAGTAATTCTGATACTGATACAGATTCATTTGAGCTCAATGAACTAGAGACTCTCAAAGGATTCAGTGAATGCATGGAGGTAAAGCAAATTGTGAATGGACTAGGGAAAAAATTTGAATCCTTGGATATCGATTCATACTTTTAGTCCTCCTAAACCATCTATAGAGGAACCCCCCACACTAGAGTTGAAGTACTTAAAATATGCTTATTTGGGAGAAAACATCACTTTTCCAGTATTTATTTCTGCGGAATTGATAGCAACTCAAGAGGTGAGATTGTTGGAAGTACTCTGACAGTCTAAGAAGGCATTAGGATGGACAATTGCCGACATTAAGAGAATTAGCCTTACTATCTGTATGCATAAAATTTTACTAGAGGGTTACCATAGCAATTCTATTGAACAGTAAAGGAGGTTGAATCCAACTATGAAGGAAATTGTTAAGAAAGAGGTTATCAAGTGGCTCGATGTTGGTATTATTTATCCGATCTCTGACAGCTCATGGGTGAGTCCTGTACAATGTGTGCCTAAGAAAGGAGGTGTCATAGTAATCATCAATGACAACAACGAGCTTATTCCAACTCCCACTGTCACTAGCTGGAGAGTATGCAAGGATTATTGCAATCTCAATAAGGCAACTCGGAAGGACCATTTTCCCTTACCATTTATTGACCAAATGTTGGATAGATTAGTTGGGAAAGCTTTCTACAATTTTTTGGATGGTTATTCAAGATATAATCAGATTGCTATAGCTTCCAACAACCAAGAGAAGATAACTTTTACTTGTCCATATGATACTTTTGCATTTCGACGAATGCCATTCGAGTTTTGTAATGCCTCAACAACATTTCAGCATTGCATGATGGCAATATTCTCTGACATGCTGAAGAATTTTCTTAAAGTCTTCATGGAAGATTTCTCTGTCTTTAGGGATAATTCATGGATGACTTCAATAATGGACATTTCCTTTTGAACTCATATGTGACGTCAGCGATTATGCTGTGGGAGCAGTGTTGGGAGAAAGCAACGACAAGTTATTTCGTGTAATTTATTATGCAAGTAGGACCCTGACGGATGCGCAGCTAAACTACACCACAACTGAAAAAGAGTTATTGCATGTGGTTTTCGCATGTGATAAATTTTGATCTTATTTACTTGGTACCAAGGTTACAGTCTACACAGACCATTCTGCTATTAAATATTTAGTGACCAAGAAAGATGCCAAGCCAAGATTAATTCAGTGGATACTTCTGCTGTAGGAGTTTGATTTAGAAATTCAATATAGAAATGGGACTAAAAATCAAGTGGCTAATCACCTTTCAAGGTTAGAAGTTGGGAATGAAGATGGCAATGTTCAACTTATTAAGGAAGATATCCTAAACGAGCAACTGTTGGTTGCCACGACATTACCTTGGTATGCTGATATAGTGAACTACTTAGTAAGTGGGTTGCTACCACTTGATCTCAATAGCCAAAGAACACGGAAGTTCCTTCATGATTCCAGACATTACTATTGGGATGAACCCTTATTATTCAAGCATTGTGTTGATCATATAATTAGAAAATGTGTCCTTGATGACAAAGTACATAGCATCCTGTAACATTGTCACTCAGCACCTTACGGAAGACACTTTAGAGGAATGAAAACTGCTGCTAAGGTACTCCAATTTGGTTTTTATTGGCCAAGTCTATTCAAGGATGCCCAAGAATTTTATAAGTCATGTGATCATTGTCAGAGGACATGCAATTTATCTAAGAGGCACGAAATGCCATTGTAAAATATTTTGGAGATTGATTTGTTTGGTGTTTGGGGAATCGACTTTATGGGTCCATTTCCACCATCATTTGACAATATCTACATACTTGTGGTAGTGGACAATGTCTTTAAGTGGGTTGAGGTGATATCCCTAGCTACAAATGATGCCAAGTCAGTGCTAAAGTTTCTACACAAGAACATTTTCACAAGATTTGGGACGCCTTGAGCCATTATCAGTGATGAAGGTTCTCATTTTGTTGCAAATCAGTTGCAAATGCTTTGCAATGGTATGAGGTGAAGCATATGAGTGGCACAACATATCATCCCCAAACAAATGGACAAGCAGAGCTCTCTAATAGAGAAATTAAATAGATTTTAGAAAATTTTGTGAACCCAATTCGAAAGGATTGGTCCTCTAGGCTAGACGAAACCTTGTGGGCTTATCGTACGACATTCAAAACACCGTTGGGGATGTCACCATTTAAGCTAGTTTATGGGAAGCCATGTCACCTACCTATTGAGCTATAGCACAAAGCGTTTTGGGCCATTAAAAAACTAAACATGGATTGGGTGGCTACTGGCCATAAAAGGTTGTTAGAACTGAATGAAATGGAGGAATTTCGAGCACAAGCATATGATATTGCTAAATTGTACAAGGAGAAGACCAAGCACTGGCATGATAAAAATATTATGCCAAAGGCAATCTGAACAAAGACAACATGTGTTATTGTTCAACTCTAGGATCAAATTGTTCCCGGGCAAACTAAAATCTCGTTGGTTAGGTCTTTTCGAAGTAGCTCAAGTATACCCTCATTGAGTTGTTGATGTCAAATATATGAAAACGGGGGTCACATTTAAAATTAAGCATTTTATACCTATTTGATCTCATAATCGTCGGATCAAGTAATAAAGTAACAAGTGAGATCGTCTCTATAGGGATCGAATAGGTATAAAATGGTTAAGGTATAAAATGGTTAAGTTATGATAGTAAAGTGAAACTAATGCTAAGGCAAAAGCAGTAATAATAATGTAGTGGAAATTAGGAGAATAATGTTGTATAAAATGTGCAAAACAAACAAGTAAACAATTAAGGATGTGAAAGCAAAGATGCTACGACAAAGGATAAAGGATCTATTGTGACAGCCCAAAGTTGACCCTAGTCGGGAAGTGGTTTCGGGACCGCTAAACCGAGTCACCGAAATGTTTGAATGTGATACTTATTGTGTAGAATATGTAATTATGAATGTGTGAAAATTTCAAGCTTCAATTTGGTTGATTTCATGTGAATTTAGTCAATAGGACTTATGTGAGAAAATTCTAAAATGTGATAGGTCAATGTGTGAGGACCTACTAGTGCATGTGGACAAAGGGGGGACTTGCATGTCAAATTCCCCCCCCTAATGAGTAGTGGCCGGCCATGACAAGGAAGGATGGGCAAAACATGTCATGAAACATGTTTTGTTAGTGGAAGAATAAAATAAGGAGTATGGGTAATAAAGAAATGGAAAACAAAAGAAAAAAAAATGTGTGTGTGGTGTTTGTCCCCCCATTGCCGTGAGCTAAACAAGAGAAAGGGGGAATTTTGTTCATCCTTTTCTCATCTTCATGCTTGCCAAAAACTAGAAAGAAAAACAAAGAAAAATTTTCTCATCCTTTGGTTCATCCTTGGCCAAAAATTTTAAGGAGGAAAGAAGAAGAAAGGTGAAGAGATTCGGCCATGCATGTAGCTAGGCTAAGGTATGTTTGATGATGTTCCATGAGAGGCATGCATGTTTTAGTTGTTAGCTTGAGTTCTACCTAACCCATGGTCTAAATCTTGCTATGTGATGGAAATGGCACTTGACCATGGATGAATCATTCTTGGTTGATGTTTGATGTTGTGGTGATGAGGCATGAGGATGAGTTAAGATTCGGCCTAGGTGGAGGTTGTGTTAATGCCATTGCATGCAAAATATGAAGCTTGTTAATGATGCATGTGATGATGGCTTGATGATTCTTGAACCTCCTTTTTAGCATTTTTTGTTGTGTGAGCACATATGTGCATTGGTTGCTAAATGGAGAAGAATCGGCTAGCAAGATGTGTGCTAAGGCCGAATGTAACTTTGCATGTTAATGAGCAATGCATGTGTTAAATTGATGAAAAGGGGGAGGATGCTTTACTAGTGTGTACATGTGTGTATTAAGTGTTGAAATCGACCCCAAAAATGGACATGCATATTCGGTCAAGGGCAAGAAATTAGCTAATATGTGGTGTTGATGCATGATTTTTGCATGTATGAGACTTTAATGTCTAATGTATAAATATGGGCTAAGTGCCTTGTGTTCATCTTTTGATGCCTAAAATGATGAAATCAATTTATTTGTTTGATTAAGCTCAAGAGCAAAGGGGAAATAAAACCGATAAAGGGAAGGAAAAAGTGGTTGAATAGCTAGCGGAATCGTTCGACAACACCCGAGGTAAGTTCTTGAGTAAGAGAGCTTAAATTTCGATGTGATTAAATCATGCTCTATGTGTGGCTATTGAGCCGAATGTGCAAGGACAATATGTGCCTTGTGTTTGAGTTTCGTAAACGAAAATGAAATATGAATGTGCTATGAATTATTGTTAGATGTGCATGATTAATTGAATGCTGTCCGGGCTAAGTCCCGAAGGCTTTGTGCTAAGTGAATATATCCGGATTAAGATCCGAAGGCCTTTGTGCGAGATACTAAATCCGGGTTAAGTCCCGAAGGCATTCGTGCGAGTTATTAAATCCGGGTTAAGTCCCGAAGGCATTCGTGCGAGTTATTAAATCCGGGTTATGTCCCGAAGGCATTGTGTGAGTTACTAAAACCGGGCTATGTCCCGAAGGCATTTGAACGAGGAGCTATATCCGGTTAAATCCCGAAGGTACGTGATTTTGTAATGAATGAGCTTGCTGTAAAATTCCAGCGAATACTCGAAAAACATCCCAATATGGGGATATGTTACGTATGTGTTGAATTTAATCGAGCCCTTACAAATAAATGTTCGCTCAGTTGATAAACGAGCTACCGGCCTTCGGCCAAGTTAGTTTATTGTGTATGTACATAAGGGTTGTTAATGTTGTGAAGCAAGTTTGATATCGGTAAATTGCGTATTATGAAATATTCCGTTTAGCTAAATGTGTGCTATTCTTTGTGCATGCTGGAATTCCTTGCTCAAACTTACTAAGCATAAATTGCTTACTCGTTACATTGCTCCTCTGTTTTATAGATTTTTGGTTCTCCAGATATCGGACTCGGGATCTTGAAGTCGAAGTCGCCCACACTATCAAAGGCTCTTTTGGGTACTATTTTGGTTGAATTTTGTTATGGCATGTATAGGACTACCCATTGTTGTCTTTCGAGTACTTTATGAAATGTATAAGTGTACAGCCATGCGAAGATGGCTTGTAGAAGTGGAGTATGGCATTAGACCATTCGTATTTATGAATGTATAGATGGTTTCATGATGTAACTATGTTGGAATGGAAGTGTTGAGCAAATGATCAGCCACTAGAATGGCTAAGTATGATCATATGTGGGCTTATGTATGACAAGGCCCTAGTTGGTCCATGAAACCCCAAATTAGGTAAGGTTCACTTTGAAAACAGAAGCTGATAGCAGCAGTGGTGTGGATTGGAAAAATCACAAGAATTCGTAGGAGTGGAATTAAATAGTGAATAAATTATGTAATCGAACCTTGATGAATCTACTTTCATATGGAAGTAACGAAACAATTATAGGAACAGTACAGAAAGAGATATTCGGGTTCTTGTGGAACAGGGCCAGAACAGTTTCTGGATTCACTGTTCCGCCTTTGGAAATTCACTATAAATTGACCAGAGATAATTATGGGTCATACCATATATGTATGGATTCCTCTCTGAGTCTAGTTTCCATAGAAACAAACGGCATCAGTATTGAAGCTCTGTGCAGAGAGATATCCCAGTCGTAATGGGAAAAGGTCAGTGTAGTCGACCCCTGTAACATGGGAGACTTTGACTAATAAACTGTACTAGTTGGCCCGACCAAAAATTCTAGAAAAAAATCCATAGGTGGGGACATGAGTCTAGTTTCAGGGAAAAATCACAAAACTGATTTTTTAGTTGTGAAACTCAAGATATGATTTTTGAAACGACTAGTACTCAGACTGGGCAGTGTCTGGAAAAATTTTTCAAAGTTTGTTAACATCTCGTGTCCGACTCCGGTGTCGGTCTCGGGTTCGGGGTGTTACATCTATGATGTTGATTTATAAGGTTGGGATTACCAAGAACCTTCCCTCATTAACCAATAATGCCTCATCAAGTTCAATTTAATTCTACTGCTCGAAATAGTTCTACTATGGTCTGCTTCGTTCGAGAGCTGGACTTTAAGTTACCTCACATAGAGAACTATATGTCTATAGACCTTGAGTATGGTTCCCACGACTGTTTCTACTTCCTTCCATATGAGACACTGCTTTATGTCTAGAGTCCGCTATGAGTACTTGTTTAAACACTCACTCATATCATTCAATTTCAATATACCTAACCTAACCTTTTCAGAATTAGATTAATTTTTTAAACATGCTGCACATTCATCTATGTCTAAAGACTACACACATGCAATTCAATAATTCTATTGAATGAAATAGTAAATTAAAACTAATCTAGGCTTTAGCCACTAATGGAAATAAAAGTTTCATCAAGTAATCCTAACCCTATGAGATTAACTCATGGGCTGGTAAATAACATTCAATATCATTTTCATCAATTCATTTTATGAAACATAAATAACAAAGTAAAGAAATAACTTTAGGAAGATAGCTTTTGCTTATCCAGTCCACAACTCCGGCGTCGCAGTGTCTACTGCTGGCTAAGAGGGATTGCCTTCTTCTTCTTCCTTTCGTATCTGCCTTGTTCTCAATAATTATCCTTTACTCCCGTCCAAGGATCTTTTTTTTTCCAATTGTCCATTAATTGTTTTCCAATTCTCCACGTTTTCAGTTTTTATTTTTAGGTTCTATATCTCTTCCTTTAGAGTAGGCTCATCATCCCATGATCTTTTTCCCTCTTTCTTAGGCTAATTTTTCTTGTACACGTACAACAAGGTTGATAATGGTTAAGTGCTGACTGGGTATTTTCCTAACATTTCCACAGCATCCATGTTGACAACCTCTCCATCCTTTTTCCACAACAAATCTTCAATCCTTTACTCATTTTTCCTCATTCTACACCTACCACTCAATCAACAAACAAATCCTTCCCGCAAACACTTGAAAGAACATATAATAAAGTTTAAGCACAGTCAAAGCTTTTTAATGTAATTCCCTAAAAAGTAATAATATAATATCCTAAAATGCAACTAAATTCACCTGAATACAGATAATTAACAAAGTCTAAAGGCAAGACATATAACACTTTTTAAGGGTTATCACACCCCCAAACCTAAGTTATTTCTTGTCCTCAAGCGAGATATGCATGAATGCATGAATGTACTAATTGCCACAACAACATAATCACCTTTGTACTGTTAGACCATCAAAAGAGCATCTTATATTACAGTTCTCAACAATCTTCAATGTCTAAAAATTTGATCAAGTTTCATAAGCTTGTTCAACAAAGGTAGTACAGAAAATATTACCTTAAGTACTCGTGCAACTTTCACTATAGCGAGTATCTTCTTATTTACTTAGTTCATCTTTTAACTAAACTCAAGGTCCTTTGTAATGATATTTTCTCATATTTTATATTTTTTTAAAAACTTTTTTGAAATAGGTGTTTAATCATGTCACAGAATTCTTTGACTCAATAATCAAAATGGAGTATACACTAAATTACCGAGTACTCAACCATGTTAAAATTTTCATAAAAATCACTCATGAAGCTAAAGCTTTTAACTTAGAAGATGGATGGAGCAAACAACTTCCTCCCTAGTTACTTAACCTATTGCTACAGTGGAATGCCCCCAATTTTCTTTACTTTATTACACACTCTTGCTTAAACTTGCTTTTCTAGCGAACAACACGATAGAGCAAATAAAGTGTTGCTGACTTATTTGGCAATTCTAAGTATTAGAGTATCCATTGTTATCTCTTTACATAATGATTTGGAAATTTTATTGATTTTAGCTACATGGATCTCTAAGTTTATTAAAAGAAATTTGCTATAGTCCAAATATAACTAAATTCAGTACATCTCATTTTTAAGAGGTAATTTCCAAGCAACCTCACCTAAGCTAAATTTACCTAATCCACTATCACATTTTCTAGATTTATTGAAGAATTTAAACCCATCATCGAACATCACAAGTAAAATTTGTACTTATCATAATCGAAACAGTCCTTGTCAGTTACGTGGCAAAATAAAATTCACTAAAATGAACATGTTTACTAAATATAAACAAAGTGTTTATTAAATAAAAAAATGCATCCTAATTGCTCAATAGCGACACACTCTGAAATTTTGGAATCTTGGGTAGACTGTCTTCTGTTTCGCGACACAAAGATGCTATGTCATGACATCAAGATGACTTTCTTGATTTTATCACCTCTGGACTCGGTGTTGCGACACGGGGATGCTGTGTTGCGACACTGACTTTGTTTTAGCCTGAATTTCCAATTTTCAAAGTGTTTTGGTTTATGTTTAAACAAAAATTTAATAAAATCTAAACTGATCAATTAGTTAAATATACAATAAAATACATATGGTTAAAATTTAATTTAAAAAGTTCAAGTTTTGCAATCGGATTCATCCATCATCTCGGATAGTATATACATGGACACTTATTTGGTTCTATCAATATTCGTCTAGCGTCCATCATGCCACTCCACCTTCTTTCTCTTATTCCGTTCTTAAAACTTATTCTTCCAAACTGCACTAATCATGAAGAACACTTTCCCCGATTCAGGATAGTTAGACTTTTGGATAGATATTTCATAACCATGCTTTCTTAACTTTTCCTTGTCCACCTTGCTCTATTGGTTACCACATTTAAAATTTTATGTTTCACCATTGATCTTCATGGTTAATTCATTTTTCTCTAGGTCAAGGTGGGCCTTGATGTAGCTAGAAAGGTTCTACCCAATATAATGGGTGTTTCACCGTCCTCTTTAAAATCTAATATTACAAAGTGTACAAGGATAATAAAGCTCCTCACTTTAAATAATACATCTTCAAGTACTTCCTTAGGTTGTACTAAAGACCTATCGGCTAATTATAGTGTGATCTGTGTATTTTTGAGATCCTCTAACTCGAGTTTTTCATGAATAGATAAGGGCATTAAATTAATGCTGGCTCCTAAATCATATAGAGCCTTGCTAAAATGGATGTCCCCTATCTTTATAGGTATTGCAAAACTACCCAAGTCTTTTAGTTTTTTGGGGATGATTTTTGAAATAATCGCACAACATGAGGTGCTTATTCTAACTTGCTCTTCTATTTTAATTTTCCTACACCTAGGCATGATTTCTTTTAGGTATTTTGCGTACTTAAGGACTTTTTCAATTAAATCAATTAAAGGCAAGTTAGCATTTAACATTTTGAAAAATCTAGAAAACTTACAAATTCATCTTCATCCTGCCTTTGCTTTTCCTCTAATCGTGAAGGGAATGATACTTTTGCAGTACGGGTTCTTTAACTGGTTCATCTTCTAGCTCAGTTGTCGACTTGGCTATCTCTCTGATTCTAGTTCTTCAGCTTCTTGGTAGTCCTCTCGAAGCTTTTTCGACATTCTCTTTGGTTCCCTCTTGTTTCAGGGCTTCTAAGCTACTCAGTACTTTGCCTAAACAGAGTGCAATTGCTTTCACATGCTCCTTCCGTTCCCTTCAAGGATTATCTTCAGCATTGCTAGGAATATTGGTGCCATTTGTCTTTTAATTTCTCCCATCATATTCATCAGTTGGCTCATCTGATCTTTTAGTCTAGTCAAGGTTTTCATAGAATTGGTGCACTTAAATTGCACCTGTTTCATTTTCATCCTCATTGAGTACATTTCACTCTCAATTCGATCTAGATGTTGACCACATACGGTATGGTCATTCGGGTTGGCCCTTTCTTAATGCTTCTACAAAGAAGGAGGTTGATAATTAGCATTTTTAAGTTGGTTAGAATGATTACCTCCTTCCTGATTTTTGCCCTATCTCGGGTTTAGGTGATCTCTCCACCCAGGATTGTAAGTATTTGAATAAGGTTTTCCACCCCTATTCCCGACATAGTTCACATCCTCAATAGGATTATTGATATAATGGAAGAAATGTTTATCTCCTCTATACATAAGTGGCGCACTAGTTAAAGACTCTATATAGTTGAGTCTATCTACAATTTGTTGATATCTATCATCCTCTTGGACAACTTTGATTGTGGGTGGCTTCTAGTCATATGTGTAATGTTTGATTGGCACTGGTAGGAATTCATTGCCATACTCTCTATTAATTAATATACATCATTGTAAGTCCTATTCATTATGGCTCCCCCTACAGCTTCCCAACCCATTATAGAATATTTGCAGTCTTAGCCAATTAGGTAATCTATGATGTGGCATCTCTAAATTAGCATTTTAAAATACTCTCAAGCTTCGTGAAAACTTTCTCCTTCTAATTGTTTAAAAGTTGCAATCTCCTTCCTTAATTGGACTATTTTGCTAATAGGGAAGAACTTTTGTAAGAATTTTCCAACAAGTTCATCCCATGTCATGATAGATCCTGGTGCTTGCGAATCTAACCAAGAGAAAGTGTTATCTATTAAGGAGAAGGGGAACAACCGAAGACGAATAGTGTCATCGGTGACCCCATTATATTTAAAAGTATCACAAAGTTTAAGAAACCATTTTAAATGCTGATTTGGGCCCTTCATCATTGTGCCTCTGAATTGCAAATTGTTATGGATCATCTAGATTATTGTTTGTTTGATCTGAAAATTATTAGCCATGATGGCTGACCTTGTCATACTTCCTTGACTCATCTCCAGACTTTGTAGCACGTAGTCCCCTAGGGTTCTTTCGTTGCATGCCATATGTATATTTGTGGGTAGTTGTGGTGGTGGTGATAGATCTTCTGAGTTATTATTGTTAATTTTCTCAAACAATGGGTTGTCTCGCAGTGGTAAATTGCCTGCAACAAATGATTGGTTCTGCATTTGCTGTTACTGTTATTATAAATGATTCCTATGAAGTATTTTCTAGATCGCTGGCTATCTCTATAGTTGTTCCCCTACTATGAGTCATACACTAAACCAAAAAAAAGGAATAAAAGATGTTAGCAAAACCAAAAATTGTATCTTTTATTTAAAAATTTCCTAATTGTTCTATTAGAATGCAACAATTAAAAAACGATCTAGTGGCATTACCTCCTCGGTAACGATGCCAACAACTTGATTGCCTCTCGACGTACCAACGTCCAAAGTAAGAGTTTTGCACAAAATATATTTATAGGCAGTGTCTGCAAGTATACAGGCTAGGTTGTAATATAGTTACAACGAAGTAGGTCAGTACTCCGAGGATCGTACCCAAGAGAGGTGACCAGAAAATTAATCCTAACCTAAGCACAAATAAAACTAATTAGTTCTTTAAATAAATTATATTACGAATAAACCTAAATAATGATTTTTTGGTATTTTTATAAATAAAGAATAAAGTAATCTAAAAGAAAAGACTTTGGGAAATTTGATATAGAAACTGAATCAGATCTAATCATGGGTAATTAGCTCACTTCAGCAATCATAAATAACTGTCACTTCGGGTTCCCTGTTCAATCAACTAGTCATTACCCTAGCAGGATCTCTCGATCTTCCACTAGATTATCGAGTTGACAAGAACTACTTATCACTCGATCTCCAAGTTGATTCCCACCTTGTTGAATTCCACGGAGAGGCCATACCATTTTTGGGTTAATTCCCACCTTGTTGAATTCTTAGGGTCATCAAGTCTAGGGTTTAAGTTCTTCCTTTCCCAAAAAGCTGATTTACTAAGGAAACCCTGCACAATAATAAGTTAATCATACCTTCACTCACTAATCCCCCATAAAAGGATTAGTTCCTCATGAATCTCATAAACATAGTAAACTAGATATGAAATATAAACATTAATAACAAGTTAAGAGACAAAGGTTTAATAGAATCTTGAATTGTATTAATTAAAGCACAAAAATCCACAAAGAGTTGATCAAGTTCCACAAATCAGATCTTCTAAAAAATGTAAATAGAAAAACTAAAAATAACTTAAAGCCTAAGAAAAAAGAAAAACTAATAACTGAAATTACAAAGAAAATTACACAGTATCAAAAGTTATCCATCACAAGTGTTAAATGAGCCTATTTATAGATTCAGGGTTTCCGCTGTCCTCAACCCTAGGTCAGTTGATGCTCTCGTATTTAAATTTTGATTGTGCAGACGAAAACAACCCTGGCTCATAAGTATTTATTGTACGGGACCTATGTCACGACACGCTTCTGCCAGTGTCATGACATCGAAGGTAGTATGCTCGTACTCAGGGTAGTTTTAGGGGTGTGTCCCGACATCCTTTGGTTGTGTCATGACATTGAAGGCTGTCTTGGGATTCTTTTTCCCTTCTTGCTATGTTGCAACATCAAACTCCCCATGTTGCAACACCGCGACCAATATTAAGTTGGTATGACCTTTGATGGTCTCCTGCAAACTCACAAAGTATATTAGCTCACCCTTAGGCCTTATTCAGCCTCTAAGGTTAGTAAAAGACTCAAATTACACTTTTTATTGAATGTAAATGAAATTGAAAAAACTCAACTAAAACATAATAAAATGCTTGTATTCAAGCTCCTCAAATGCGAAAACTAGTTTAATATGCTACATCAAAGTATGACAGATCAATTATATACTATTAATTTAAGGTACAAAATGTTTACAGAGGTATCTTTACTATAGAGAAATATTTACTTAGTCTTGAAAGTTATATTTTAACCATACTTAAATACAAATTCGATTATGACCCTGAGGCTTCGGCTCTAGGTCGCCTATCGCGTGTAAAATGATGTGCGATTTTGTGCAAGTATACATGTTGGTTCAAGTAATAAAGTGATGAGTGAGTATCATTCCCATGAGTATCAAATTGAGGAAAAAAATTGGTGAAGTTATTGTAATATGATTAATGTTATGACATAACTAACAAATAAGATGCAATGGAAACTAAGGTATGTATGCAGTGATAATTCAAAGGAATGATGATGTATGCGATAGATGAAATTGATGAATAATTGGAAATGCTATCGCAAAAGTGAGAGCAAAAATGTAATGGCAATAACGAGAGTGATTATTCGAATAAAATGTAAACAAATAAATAAACAACTAAATATGTTGTGGCAAATTTATTACGACAAAGAATAAGGATAGAGTGATGTTGATTCAAAAGGTTGGGATTACCTAGAATCGACCCTTACTATCAATAATGCCTTGGCAAAATCGTATCTACTTTACTGTACAGAACGGTTCTAAAATGGCCTGCCTCTCCCACATTTTTTTGTTCGCCATTTGTGAGGTCCCCTTTATCGACTTTTATAGATAGGTTAGGCTAGGGTCGGCTAACAACTCGTGATTATATTCTCCAATTTTAGGGGTATTTATCTGGTACAAGTTTAAATTTGTGATGGGGCTGTTGCATGAAAAATGTTGACTTTGTCTTCCCGGCATTGCCACAACATCTATGTTGGCAAACTCTCTACACTTTGCCCTGATAAAACTTCGCTCTTTTATTTCCTTATTCCAAAACTTGTTCCTGCCACACCAACAACCAAAAAACTCCACTACAAGCGATTAAAAGCACCTAATTCCAACACAGTCCAAGTCCTAATGCAATATTAAAAATGCTAACGAAAATATAACTCTTGTCTTCAAGCAAAATACACCTAAATGCATGAATGAACCCATTTTGCCTTGGTAAAAAAAACCTTCTTGTACTGCCTAGCTATTCAAAAAATAATTTATACCTCAATTCTCAGCAATATTCTCTTTTCCTAAAATTGATTTGAATTTCAAAGGTTTGTTCAGCAAAGGCAGTGCAAAAATTTCTCCCTAAAAACAAAATTTCCTAAGTGCCCATGCATTCTTTCTTTCATCCTGTAGCAAATATCTTTTTATTCACTTAATTCATTCGTTACCTAAATAGAAGTCACTTACTTTATGCCTATATCAAAATATATTATTCAAATTTTCATATATTTATTCTCTTTTCTTTCTTTTCTTTTTTAATGGAAACCATATTAGAGGATTTAGTCATGTCGCAAAAATGTTTTTGACTTGACAGTCACGATGGAGCATACACTGAATTGCTGAGTACCTCATCAAGTCACAATTTAAATATAAATCACTCTTGAAGCTAAGGCTTTTGACTAAAAGGATGGATGGAGCAAACAACTACCTCCTTAGCTACTCGGTCTGTTGCTACAGTAGAGTGCCCCTAATTTATTTATTTATTTATTACACACTCTTACTCGGACTTACCTTTCTAGTCAATAGCACGATGGAGCAAACAAAGTGGTGATGACTTACTTGACAATTCTAAGCATTGGATTGCCTACTGTCTTTTACTTAAGTAAGGTCGTGACAAAATGGTTGAGTTTGGCTTCAAAAAATCTAAGTTCATTAGAAAACATTCGCTATAAAAGAACTAGGATAGGACATCTCATTTTTAAGAATTAATTTTCACGCAATCTATCCTAAGCTAAACTCACCCCATCCACTCTCACATGTTCTAGATATACTGTAGAATATAAGCTCATCATTGAACACCACAAGTAAAGATTGAACTTCCCATAGAAAAAATAATACTTAATAATCACATGGCATTGGCAAACAACTTAACTATACTTAGATGAACATACATATTAGATACGTCATGCAACCTAAATTCACAATACACCCCTAAACCTGAGGGATGCATTATCCTCAATGCATGAATAGATATATGCAAACTATCTATATATAGGCATGTCATAGAAAAAGATATGCAATGCAATATGTATGAAAGAAAGAGAAAACTTTCCCTGCTTGGACTGTATTGTAAAAACTTCATTATGTCTGACGAGTTGATTTACGAGTAGCAAACTTGTACCTTCACTTCCTCTTCGTCCTCATGGTCAGTCTTAATGTTGACATACTCTATTTTCTCTGGTTCTTCCTTCGATGCTTTAGGCACATTCTCTTTATTGATAGGATTCGTCTCAATGGGCTTTACGTCATCGAACCTGTCCCCTCTTGCAATTTATTAAAAAAAGGAAATGAAATAACTAAAAAATAAAATAAAAACAAAAAGAATTTTCAAGATGTTGAAGTTAAACATCTCGAAGATCAATGGACTGTTTCTTTCGCCCTATATGAGCACCCCAGTAGTTCTTCAAGTGTTGCCCATTAACTTTAAATGTGTCCCCCATTTTCATGTCTTTGACATCAACAACACCATGTGGATATACATGAACTACCAAACATTGTTCATCAAAATTGAAAGGTCTATTTTTCTACAGCAAAGTGCACAAGGGTCTCTGCTCAAATGAATCTTCATCACTATTAGAATTGTTGTGGCAAAATCTTGTGGATTCTTACTCCACTGTTGTTTCTATCAAGTCAATAACTTGGCATTCTTCATTCTCATCAGCACATTTCAAGGAAATAAATACATTTAATGTGATCTGCTGATCATTCATCCTCATGGCTAGTCTACCTTTCTGCACATTGATTAAAGTTTTTCTTGTAGCAAGAAGAGGTATTCCAAGAATAATTGGCACATTTTAGTCAATTTCACATTCTAAAATACGAAAATTCTCAAGAAAGATAAATTTATCTACCTTTACCAATACATCTTCAATTTTACCTTTCGAATGTGCATAGGATCGATCGACCGGTTGCAACGTGATTGTTATGGATCTTGCCATCCCAATTCTTAGCTTCTTGAAAATAGACAGAGGCATTAGATTTATACTCGCTCCTAAATCACTTAACACCTTACGAACATATGATTTCTGATGAAATATGGGATAGTGAAATTCCTTGGGTCCTTTAACTTTGGCGGCAACTTATTCATCAACATTGCTGTGTACCCTTCAGTGAGAGCAACAGTCTCAAATTCTCCCAATTTGCGCTTTTTTGACAATATGTCTTTCAAAAAATCTTATAGTTGGGAATTTTATCCAAAGCTTCTATTAGCCATATGTTGATATAGAGTTACTTCAAGACCTCAAAAAATCTTTTGAACTGAACATCTTGTTTAAAATTATAGAATCGCTAAAGAAAAGGTAGAGGCGGTATTCCTTCAGGTTGCTGATATTGTTTTGCCATGGCATTCTTGTTGGCAACGAGATTTGGTTCTGCCACATCTATCTTCTGCTTACCCTTTTCAAGTGCAATATGTTTTTCAGATGGCTCTAGGATCGTTACATGGTTGTTATTCGAGTTTTCCTTTCCTGTCGTGGCATCTTGAACAATGTCATTCAACTAAGTCCGACTTCAAAGAGTGATCACTTTGCAATGCCCTTTCCCTTGTGTTATCAAATTTTCGGTATCACTTGGAAATGCTCCTTCTGGCCTCAAATTTTAAGCATTCACAATTTTCCCCACTTGATTCTCAATAGGTCGTAAGGATGCAGCTTGACTCTGGATTACAACATCATTCTTGACTATATATTCCTTTAACAAATCTTTAATAGAAGTAGAAGATGATGCTTGACCATGTTGAATATTTTTCCTCGGTATAGGTTAAACATAACCAGGCAGCACATTGTTAGCATTCTGTCTTGCAACATTGTTAAAATTCCCCGCACCTTAATTACTCCAACTAAAATTCAGATGCTACTTCCACCCTGGATTGTAGGTGTTGGAATAAGGGTTATTACTCTAGTTAGAATTACCCATGTAGTACACTAATGTTGGGTTTGATGGGCATTCGTCAAACACATGATTTTTCACCACAATAAACACATGACAACTCAACTGATTTCATCTCATGGACTGTAGTTGAATTTTTAATTATTTTAATTATATTAGCTATAGAAGATACGTGGGCTGTCAACGAAGTGATTGCATCAAGCTCTATGGTACCAGCAACTCTCTTACCCGCCCCAACTCTTGGCTGTAGAATTTTCATTGTTTTAATCATTGTTGGAAATCTTTTCCAAAATCTCATATGCTTCATTATACGTTTTATCCAGCAGAGTACAACTGGTAGATGCATCAACTACCATCCTCGTATTTGTATTCAACCCCTTATAAAACATCTCTATTTGAGTCCAGTGCTGGAATCCATGTATTCGACATTTCCAAATTAACTCCTTAAATCGTACCCAAGCTTCATAGAGCGTTTCATCCTCTATTTTCCTAAAAGATGTGATGTCATTTCTAAGTTTGGAATTCATAGTTAGTGGATTATACGTAGAAAAAAACTCTGGCAAAGATCATTCCATGATGCCACTATTTTCGATGGCAAAGCATTCAACCATGCTCTTGCTTAATCTCTCAAGGAATATGGAAACAATTTAAGTCTCAAGGCATCTTCAGGAACAACCTATTATTTAAACGAGTCATAGACTTCTAGAAAATGTCTTAAACTCAGTCTTGGACCTTCAATAGGTAATCTACTAAACTTTTCTACTCTTTGTAACATTTGAAACATTATCGATTTCAACTCAAATTGCTAAGCTTGTATAGTTGGTCTGACTATCCCTAGATTCAAATCATCCAACATTGGAACAATATGCTCTCGAATTGGTTTGTCCCAGTCATCTATCCCACGTCTAATGGGAGGATTAACATCTTGACCATTTGGATTTTCGTTGAGAGCAGGACCATTTAGATTATCATTAGGACTAGGATCATTCCTATTTCTAGCCATTTTTCTCAGTTCTTTTCGCCTTATTTGCAAAGTTCTATCGATCTCTAGGTCAAAAGGATATTCTGTGTTAGTTTGAATGCCTCTTCACATGCACTGGTGACAAACCTATAGAAATTAAATATAAATAAGTTAAATAAAACTAATAGAATTAATGAAAATAACCAAACCAAATTACACCGAATTGTCGATCTTTGGCAACGACGCCAAAAACTTGTCGCATGTAAAATGATATGCGATTTTGTGCAACTATACACGTCGATTCCAGTAATAAAGTGACGAGTGAGTATCATTCCCATGAGGATCAGATTAAGGCACAAAATTCGTCAAGTTAATTTGGTTAATGTTATGGCAAGACTGACGAACAAGATGCAGTGGTAAACTAAGGTAAGTATGCAATAATAATTCAAAGGAATGATGATGTATGCGATAGATGGAATCATTGAATAACTGGAAAGGCTATGGAAAAAGTGAGAGCAGAAATGTAATGGCAATAATGAGAGTGATTATTCAAATAGAATGTAAACAAAGAAATAAACAACTAAATATGCTGTGGCAAAGTTACTACGACAAAGAATAAGGATAAAGTGATGTTGATTTGGAAGGTCGGGATTACCCAAAATCGACCCTTACTATCACTAATGCTTTGGAAAAATCATATCTACTTTATTTCACAGAAGAGTTCTAAAATGGCCTGCCTCTCGCGAAAGCAAAACCTTAAGTTACCTTGCCTGTGTCTATAGCCTTTTTAGATATCATAACAGCTTTACCGATGATGAAATTATTACAAAAAGATTTTAGTTTTGTGTGGTCTGATAAATGCCAACAAAGTTTTGATTAATTGAAAAGTATGTTCACAGAGGTACTAGTGTTAACACAGCCTAAATTCGGAAAAGAATTTGTTGTTTATAGTGATGTTTGTTTTAGTGGTTTGGGATGTGTCCTGATGCAAGATGCCAAAGTTATTGCGTATGCTTCCCAATAGCTTAAAACACACGAAAAGAACTACCCGCCACATGACCTTGAGTTGGCTACAATTGTCTTTGCATTAAAGATTTGGCGACACTATTTGTTGATTTGTCGTAATACGATGTAGCAGATTAAACTAGTTTTTGCACTTGAGGAGCTTGAATACAAACATTTTTATTATGTTTTAGTCAAGTTTTTATTGTTTACTTTACATTCAATAAAAATTGTATTTTAAGTCTTTAATCAACCTTAGGGGCTGAATGAGGCCTAAACGTGAGCTAACGTACTTAGTTAACGTGTAGCAGACCATGCAATGGCATAGGAACTCAGTATTGGTCATTGTGTTGCAACACAAGAAGTTCGAGGTCGCAATATAGGGAGCAAAATGCAAGAATTGCCATACTACCTTTTGGTGTCGCAACACACCCCTGAAGTCATCCCTGAACTACACGTATTGCATTTGATGTTGTGACATAGGCACTAAGGTGCCATGACACCGGCAATGTATGGGAGATAATTATGAGCCAAGGGAATTTTGGTCCACACAATCAAAATTTAAACACGAGGGTATCAACTAACCTACGTTTGAGGACGAAAACAACCCTAACTCTATAAATAGGTTCCTAAACACTTGTTAAAGGACAACTTTTGATATTCTAAATTTTTCCTTGTAAAGTTTTCAATTTTTTCTTTCTCTTAGGGTTTAGATTTTTGCGCTTTAACAATTGATTACAACCAAGATTTTCTAAACTTTATTCTTGTTTTATTTTTCATGCATATATTTATCATCAAGTTTATTTTGTTTATGGATTCCGTGAGAAACTAATCCTCTTATGGAGGATTAATGAGTGGAGGTGTGATTGATAAATTGTTATGTAGGTTTTTCTTAGTGAATCAACTGTTCGAGGGAGAAGAACTGAAATCCTAGGCTTGATGACCTTAGGAAGTCATTTAGGTAGGAATTAATCTAAAATATTTATGGCCTATCCATGAAGACCTTAGACCCAAACCGGCCTAGACTATGAGGTCGAGAGATAAGTAGTTCCTACCGACTCATTAGTTTAGTGGAAGATTGAGAGATCGTACTACGGTAACGACTAGTTGATCGAATAAAAACCCAAAATAGGAATTACTTATAATCACCAAAGCAAGCTAATCACCCATGTCTTCGTTTGACTGAGTTTAGAAATTAGTTTTTCGAAGTCCCTTTTATTTATGCAGTTTTTCATTCATTATTTTAAAAAACCTAAAAAATCTTTGCTTTATGATTTATTGTAATATAATTTATTTAAACTACTAATTAATTCTATTTGCGTCTAGGTTAACTTCAGAATAATACTTGCCTCCCTTGTGTACAATCGTTAGAGTACTTGCTTCGTTGTAAAACTATATTACAACCTGACCCATCTACTTGCAGACATCACCTCAAATCTATATCTTTAGTTACAGTATTCACACTCTGGACGTTAGCACATCCGGAGGCGGTCAAGTTGTTGGTGTCGTTGTCAAGGAGGCAACATTACTGAATTAGTTTTAATTTTTTTCTTTCACCAGAATAATTAGGTAATTTTTGGATTATAGATACGATTTGTACTAATTTAGTTTACTATTTTTTTTCTTTTTCTTATTCAATTTCAGTATATGCCTCTAAGGAGAGGAACACCTATTTAGTCAATCATTGATCCATACAGATTAATCCAACAAAACCATTCAAATATGGATGAAATTGATTACTGATGGCCACTAAACTAACTATAAATATGACAAAGGCAAGCGCACCTATCGAACAATATTATAGTTATGGTGAGTAGGGAATATCGTATCCACGAGGACTAAAAGTACTAGTAATTACCCTTTTTCTATTATTTAGCCAACAAATTGGAGTGATTGTGTTTTAATCTAAAATTATTTAACTAATTTATCTAAGAACGCAACAGAGGATGAATCGAGGGAATAATCGAATATTAACCAATGAGGAAGCAATCCACCTAGACTTCACCTTTTATTATGAATATGAATTAAACGATTTAGTCACCTGTGTCTTGATATGTAGAAATCCCTAAATTATGTGAATATCCCTTTTGAAAGTAAGAACAACTGACTCTAGGTTCATTAATTGAAATCTTTTCCTAACTAAAACCCCTATCATCGCATTAACTCGATCTATAGATTCCCCTATTAGATTTGACTCGATTCTGGTAGATTTATGTCGTCCTTTTTCTAGGATTTCATGCAACTCCACTCAATTAAGCTAGATCTACTCTTAAACAGAGACTTTTGCTCCACTAAAATAATCACATTAAACATGAATTAATATCCCAGAAATATTCAAATATGAAATAAGCATACATAATTGAGAACAAGAATCAAATATTTGTTGCGTAAAATAGAAATTAAATAAAAGGAATCATTATAGATTTTATCCTCCCTAGGTATCTAGGGAATTAGTTCATAATCCTAAATAGAAACATCTCAAAGTCAGAAAAACCACAAGACATAGAGAAACTCAACAAAACTTTGAAAGAAATTAAAAAGAGGTCTTCAATTTTGATAGAGATCCGCTTCTGAGTTGATTTCGATGGTGTTGTTCAAGTGTTTTCTTCGATCTTCTCTGATCTCCCCCTTATGTCTTCTTTTAATGGGTATTTATAGACTTTATAATCCTCAGAAACCTTAAAAATTGTGTTTTTATTACGTATTTGGGAAGTATGCTGCGAAATCGGCACAAGCATGCACAAGGGCTTGAGTCCAACCCGTGTGTCTCACACGGACGTGTGTCCAGCCCATGTTGAAATGCCCATGTAGTGTGGATCCTAAAAACAGCTCTATTAGTCCCATTTTGGCTCATTTTTCACTCCTGTCGTTCCCAAATGATCTCTTAAGTATAGAAACATGAATTTAAAGGATTAGGAGCATCAAATTCACAAATTTTTATAATTAATCATCCAAAAATGCATTCAGAATGAGATTAAAATATGTTACTTTTATAGCTTATCAAATATCCCCACACTTAAGCTTGCTTCTCCTCAAGAAAAATCCTTAACTCACATTAAAAGTAATATTTCTCAACTTGCAATTTCCATCAATAATGTCTCAAAATAATTCACAAATAATCATAAATTGACAATTCAATTAAAAGAGCTCTAAAGATTCAAACAATCCAAGTTGAAAAATTTTAAAGCACGAAAACATAGTTATTTCTCATTATCTAAGTAATTACCTTTAATTCAAAATTGACAAGAATCGACATCCTCACTAAATATTTACTCAAATCACTCAAAGTGTTTAAGGTTAAAAAATAAGCACTCAATAGTCAAACAAGAAAAGTCATCACCACAGGCTTGCATGAAAATCAAATCTCTACCACTATAAAATGATATGATACACAAATAAAAAGGTCTTTAAGAGGTTGTAATGAGGCTTAGGTTAAGGGTGTGGAGAAAGGCCAGAAAAGTTGGTTAAAATCGAGATCGAATAGATAAATTACCAAACTAGAAAAATAGTAAACAAATGTTCAATTAAAAATAAGTACATAAATCAATAACTATTCAAGAATAAAAATGAGCTTCCTCTCAAAATATGAATTTAACTGTTCAAGCTTAATCAACAAAGAACTAAATAATAATCAATAATTTTTTCAATTTTCTTTTTTTCACTTTTTTTATTTATTTATCTAGAAAAATCAGAAATAATTCAACAAATCAAACATAAGGGCATAGTTAAGTAACTAACCAGATAGGACCCTTCCTGTTGCGTTTTGTTTGATGGCGAAAGACAAGAGCAACGATGTAACAACCCAAACCCGGCCTAGACGTTATGGATGTATCTGGTGTGTCACATTGAAGTGTTTTTCGAAAACCATGTTTTCATTAAAATCCCTTCCTGAAATTTCAAACTTCTTGCCATTTAAAACTTGAACAAAACCTCAGTTTGCATTTGCTTATTTTCAATCGAGGTTTATTAAAGAAATGTTGTTATTTAAAAATTGATTTGCGAAAATGTAGCGTTTAAAAATAGTTATTTTTTTGGAAAACCGGGTTCTCCTTCTAGTAGATAAGAATCACAATCACTAAATCCTGAATTTAAAATCAAAGTATTTTTGAGGCCTTATTACAACTTGAATAAAAATTAAACTGATTTAATAAATGAGCAAAACAAAATAAAACTTGTACAGTTGTGTAGCTCTCTCTGAGTCCCTCGCAGCTCCGGTCCATCTAACGCTGGGGATTACCTGAAAGGTTAAAAACGGGGTGAGTTTACAGAAAGTCAGTGTGTAATCCCCTCTCATTAAGTCAGTAATATAAGCAGTAACAGTCTGGGCCTGAGCTCTTTTCAGTAACAGAACAATGTGGGTTTTAGCCTAAAGCAGTAAAAGTGTAGTGTGACCCTTAGTCCATTACAGTATCAGAATTAGAAACAGAATACATATGGGCCTAAGCCCAATACAGTGACAGAATCAATAATACAAAACGTGACAATGCAATCATGCAACCCATCCCAATCCAGCCAACACACCACTCGTACCAACCAACACACCATGTGGGGATAAAATCAACCCACCCAGCCAACACACCAATATCAACACCGGTTGCGGTACTAATCAGTATCGCAGCAAAGCTGCCAATTACCAAAATGGCTAAGAGCCGTAAACAGGATAGCTATAAACTATAAAC
Source organism: Gossypium hirsutum (assembly GCF_007990345.1). Classification (NCBI taxonomy): domain Eukaryota; kingdom Viridiplantae; phylum Streptophyta; class Magnoliopsida; order Malvales; family Malvaceae; genus Gossypium; species Gossypium hirsutum. Next base: position 49,880,290 of record NC_053437.1, read on the forward strand.
AGAATGGCTACAAGCCATAAGTACAGTAATATGATTGGCATAAAGCCATCAGTAGCAGTGATATGAACTGCACACAACCATTAGTAACGGTAATATGATCGGCACAAAGCCATCAGTAGACTCACAGCAAAGCTGCTAATAATAGTATATGTGGCCAAGCCACCAGTAACAGTACTTCCTCCATAACAGTATCCCAACCCCATGCAGTATGTCGTGTATGCAGAATACCACGCTCAAAATCAGTCATACACATCACAAACAAATCAGTAATACCAATCACAGACAAATCATTCATTTAAATCACAAACAAATCAGTCATTCATATCACGGACAAATCAACCATTTACATTGAAGGGGCAAAATAGTCATTTACCCTCCAGGGGCATTATGGTCATTTTAACTTACAGGAGTATTACGGTTATTTAACCTTATGGGGGTATTATGGTCATTTTACCCTATAGAGGCATTACGATCATTTTACCCTATAGAGGCATTACGGTCATTTTACCCTACGGGGGCATTATAGTTATTTTACCCTATGAGGGTTTTTCGGACATTTTACCCTACAGGGGTATTTCGGTAATTTTACCCATTGGGGGTATTTTAATAATTTTACCCATCGGGGGTATTTCAGTAATTTTACCCATTGGGAGTATTTTGATAATTTTTCCCATCAGGGGTATTTCGGTAATTTTACCAATAAAGGGCATTTCGATAATTTTTCCCATCCAGGGTATTTTGGTAATTTTAGCCATCGAGGGTATTTCAATAATCTTACCCATCGGGGGTATTTTGGTAATTTTACCCATCGAGGGTATTTCGATAATTTTACTGTTCGGGGGTATTTCAGTAATTTTACCCATCGAGAGTATTTCGGTAATTATTACGACCTCATAAAAGGTCTATTTTCGCTTCGAACGACTCAGATAACCTACACGGCCAGAGTAGTGTATATGAGAACAAAACTCGCTATTGGGCCCAAGTGGGCCCACACAGTCGTGTGGCCCAACTAGTCCAGATTCATATACAACATCGCGGGCCTTATAAACCAACCTATCAATGATCACTTACCGAGGTTTTCACCCGTGTGGGCCCACAAGCCCACTGGGCCCACACAGCCCATTTCGGCCCAACAAGGCCTAGAACAGCCCAAGACCACGAGAGCGCTCGTGGTGGCCTCCACAGACTAATGCCCATGTTCGTGGGCTCGGTTCACCACACCCACGATCGCACGCTCGTGTGGCATCATAGCCATATTTCTGAATTTTCGGCATTTTACCGATCTACAGTCATACCAGTGTAACAACACATACTTTTGGTTTTTCAGTCGATCATCGAATACCGCATACAAATACACACTTGATTGCGAAAAGTGTGAATGACTCACGAGAACGCCAACCTTTCCCTTGACTAGATCAGTCGTTTGTGGTTGCCCACTTGATCCAGAGATTGGTGCAGCCACCTTGCCGCACCCTGGCGAAAAATCCCGAACAGCTGACACTTTCCGCTGCTTATATTTGGGGGCAGGGGATACATGCCCATTCTCAGCTGGCACTATTCCTGATCCTCCCTCATAATGGCAACTACTCAAAAGAGCCTTGAAGAGAAACGGTTGGGATGGAGAGAGAGGCGAAAGCAGAGAAGAAGAAGAGGGAGAGAAACACAGTAGCCCACGAGTGTAGAACCTTGACTGAATTGGCTTATACTTCCCAAGCCGTTTGATTATGAATCGATATCACCCTTTGTGGTTTATCCCTAAGAATCGGCCAACCAGATAAAATTAAACTCAATCAACCCACAAGAGAAGAACATATTCGGCACTTCAGAGGCTGGAGATATGATTCGTCAAATCGCTTATAGGTCGAAACGTTTGATCAATGGAGAAGGGAAAAAGAATGAAGGTGGAGAAAGAAAAGTTGAATTCGGCTCACATTAAGAAAAATAGGAAATAGGTATAAAAGAATAAAGAAAACCGTAAGGGGAAAAACACCCAAAAAGGTCTATGGCAATCTTTGGCACTATCGATAGAAGAGAGAAAATAAAAAAAATTGGCATAAAAGAAAGCAACTGCCGAAAATGCACCAAATGCACTCCCTAGCCAAAATTTCCTAAACAAAATTCCCCCAATCAGCTCCCACTTCTCCCATTTCAAAATCCTTCAAAAACTCTACCAATCCCTCTACAAAATTTTCTCATTGATTTACTCCAACTCCCTATTCAAATTCAATTCAAATTCTTATGACCAATTCAACCACAGAGTTCCAGTCCAGTTCCAACACCTCCCCAGCTCAAGCAGCAAAATAAACATACAATTGTGTATGCCATGCCTCGAACCTCAAACTCCTTGCCACACATGCAGAACCACTTTCCCACTAGATCCCTTCTCTCTTTTTATCATAAAACAACCACTAATTATTATAACTTCTATAAGCTAAAATCCAGGTCCATTTAAGAACCCAAATTAAAATTTTGCCAAAGGCCAGACTTGAACCCAGGCTTCTCAAGCACTCCCAAATACTCTCAAATCACTTAGCCATTCAACCAAACATGCAATTTGTGTTACTCACTCACACAACTAAAATATCTAAGAGCAGTCTCCTATCTGCTTCCAAGCTCAAGGCCCAATACTTCTAGGCCCAAAATTCAGGGCGTTACAAACGAAATAGGCTAAATCAAAAATACGCTCTGTTGCCATGCTCCACAGAAAATATGCATCAGTGGTACTGACAACTCCGGTGCTCTCTCTCCTACCGATCAATGTATGAGCCAAGAGGGCATGAATATAACATAAGGCTAGAGGAAGATAAGTCGCCTTTGAGTGACACGTGTAATAAGGTCTCGTACTCACCGTGAGGTCAACCCAACAAAGAGATGTCGAGTAGTGAATATGCCAGAGTAATTAGAGGAAGTTCTTGGGACTCATGAATTTTGCAGTGTATAGTCTTAATGCCACTCCGAAATCTGGGACACTCATAAGGCGTACCGTACATCCAAGTCTAAAAGTGATGGTGCTCGGCTCGTCATGGGCCATCATCACCTGCTGTAGGGTAAATGTAGAACATAAATCTAAAGTAAGCTCCAAGTTTGTGGGTTGATAATCGAAAAGAATCGATCCCACAGGGTTGTAGCAATGATGGTGCCAACATGATCAGCTAACTGGACCTGCTCCAAGGCAGCCCAATCAATACATCAGCCTAAGCCGAGTGGCCTCAATTGAAGAAGCTGATATAAGTTCTCCTTGTGGCCTTGAGGAAAGTGGAGGTACGAATGGCAGGCCTCGGCGTAAGCACTCAAAGAAGAGGTTACGCTAGGAGTCTTTCGCTTTTTCGAAGTGGGGACAACAACCTTAGATTTACTACGAGTGTTCATCATGTGTGCCTAAAAAATAATCTAATATTAGAAAAGTAATAAACCAATAAGGAGCAACAATTAAAGAAACAGAGGGGCCGACAAATTAGTATGCAATTAAAATACAGGACTAGCAACCTTATCACCAAAATTGAATTTTAAAATTGAATTTTCCTAAATAGGAAATTTACTCCTAAACCAATAAGTATTAATACCGGAGCATGAAAAATCCATTAACTTAAGCTACGATGATTCCAAATAACTAGAGGTAAGAAAAATAATAATGAAGGAAAAATAAATAAAATAAAGTAAGTAAGAAACTAAAATTCAAATAATGAATTAACCATAATAAAATTAGTAATCACATATAATAATAAAGAAAGCCCTAACATAATCGACTACTGACCTAACCACAAAAATACCAAAATGACTTATGATTATAACAATAGTGAAATTAATGAACAAAAACCAACAACAAGATCCAGTTGAATCAACAAGAATCCAAACTTGTAACAATGGTAAAAGGAAAATGATATTAATAATGAGAATCATAAGAATTGTAATAAAAAATAATAAAAATAAAACTAAGAATAAGAGTCAAAATAAAACAAAAAATAAAAAAACAAATTAATAAGAAAAGGAAATATAAAATAAATAAATAAAGAAAATAAAGAAAATGGGGAAAAGGGCATACTAAGAGGGGGTCGACGATGGGGTGGTGGCGAGTTGGCGATGGTGCAAGGACAATGAAAGGGAGGGGCGTGGACGGTGGTGGAACATGGTTGGGTGTGTGAGAAGAAAAAGGCTGAGAAGGGGGGTTGGTGTGGGTCGTGGTTGTTGGGGGATGCAGGACTAGAGGTTATTAGGGGTAAGGGGATGTGCGTGAAAGGTGGGAGAGACGACGATGGCCGAAAATGATGAGGTGAACGGCTAGGGTGCTCGACGAGAGAGGAAAGGCAGCTGGAATGGGGAAAAAGTGGAAATTTTGATTAGGGTTAGGGGTTAGTTGGGGAAGAAAACAAAATAAGGAAAAGAAAATGGGGCTAGGGTTTTAAGGCTCACACAGTCATTTAATGCCCATGTAGATCTTCCTAGCCCATGTGCAGTAAAAATCTAACCTAGTCTTCACACGACTGTGGACACGCCCATCTGTCCTGGCCGTGTGGCACATGCGACTGTGTGATAGGCTGTGTATGATCTTCGTCTCTTCTCCCACGCCCATGTGGAAGCCGACATGCCTGTGTGACTAGGCCGTGTCTCGCATACGGCCATATCTATTACTCGTGTAACTCTCTAACTTAATTTAAAATCGAAAAAATTAGCTCCAAGGATCACACGGCCTAGGACATGCCCATGTGGACTATTTTAGGTCGTGTAACCTTCGAATTTTTTGAAAAATTAAGTTCCAAAATCTACATGACCAAGGACACGCCTGTGTGTCCAGGCCGTGTGGGTCACATGGCCATGTTGTTAGGTTGTGTAATGCACTGTCGAACCTTTTATTGTGCACATGGCCTGGGACACGCCTGTGTGTTTAGGCCATATGGGTCGTTTTTTTAATTTTTAAAATTAATTATTTTTAAAAATAACATGAAATAAAGTTAAAAGAATTTGCAGAGTATTAACACTTGGATTGCCTCTAGAGAAACACTTATTTAAAGTCTAAGCTTGACTTACCTTGTACATGCATGACCATAGTGGTTCATGGAGCTGAGGCTCCTCTTTCTCGCTATCAATTCTATTGTCAAAATAAGGTTTAATTCGAGTACTATTTACCTTAAATGTTCCAATATCAGAGTAAGTTACCTCGACTGTACCGTAGGGAAAGACATCCAGTACCATACATAGGGTTGATGCGTTTGACTCGAGCTCCGAAGGGAAGATTTGTGGAACCATTTTGTCTAGCAGTACCTTGTCCCCAACCTTAAATTGGTTCATCATGTTCATATGCTCATCATGGATTTGTTTTGTCTCTTCATCGTGTATTCTTGGTTTCTCATTGACATATGTTTGCCATTCATCTAGTTCATCGATTTGTAACATTCTTTCATCATAAATCGTTATGTTGCTATAGCATGGACTAAAACTTGGCTCCATTACATTTTTTCGAGGGTTTCCTATAAAGAAGGTTGAGCCACATGGTCACTAACATTAACAGAAGATTTAACATCATCTCGATCACTAGATGTTCTAATAGAATCACAAGCTTGAAGAGTAAACGACTTATCCTCTACACGAAATACTAACTCAGTCGTACCAACATCAATTATTGTTCTAGCAGTTGCTAAAAAGGGGCGATATGAGATTATGGGTACCTCACTACCCTCATCCATGTCTAAAACAACAAAATCAACAAGGAATATGAATTTATCTATTTGAACAAGCACATCCCCAATAACACCTCTAGGATATCTAATGGTTCTATCGGCTAATTGAATACTCATCCTAGTTTGATTTGGTTTCCCAAGACCTAGCTGTTTAAACATTTTGTAGGGCATGACATTAATACTAGCCCCTAAATCAGCCAAAGCATTATCAATATTCAAACTACCAATTAAACAAGGAATAGAAAAACTCCCTTTTATTTGCCAAAAGCATCTTTAAAATTTTGACGTAATTGGGCATCTGCAAAAGAGCTTCAACAAATGGTAAGAGAATATGTAATTTTTTCAGAAGTTTGAGAAATTTACCAAATTATTCATCCGCGTGGTCTCTCTTCATCGCATTAGGATATGACACTCGACGTTTATATTCTTTGGCAACTAGCATTTGCTCTTTCTGTCTTACCTCAACCTTATCGTTATTTACCATAATTTCCTGTCTCAGTTCTTGTTCAAATTCAAGTAACCCTTTTTCATCTCAAATAATAATTGCATGAAGCTACTCCCTTGGGTTAGTTTCGATATTGCTAGGCAAACTACCCTGTGGTCTTTTTGAGATTAACTTAGCAAGTTGACCGATTTGATTCTTGAGTTCTTGAATCGAAACTTGCTGATTTTTTAGTGCTGCCTTAGTGTTTTGAAAATAGGTTTCTGACACCGAGATAAACTTTGTCAACATCTCCTCGAGATTCAGCTTTTTCTCCTGACGGTAAGGTTGTTGTTGGAATCCAGGGGGGCTTGTGCTCTTTGATTTCCTTGACTACCCCAAGAGAAATTGGGATAGTTCCTCCAACCTGCATTATAGTGGTTACTATAAGGGTTATTTTGAGGCCTAGATTTATTTCCCATATAATTCATTTGTTTGGTCTCTGTGCTAGGAGCGAAGGGTAAACATTCTGGGTTAGTCATTCCACCTCTATTCGTAACTCAATGCATCACCGAATGTACTTGCGTAAAAACATATAAACCATCAATTTTTTTATTTAATTGTTCCACATGATTTGATAACATGGTGACTGCATCTAAGTTGAAAACACCAGCTGCTTTCATCGCCTTTGTCCTCATGGCTTGCCACTGATAATTATTCAGTGTCATCTCCTCAATAAACTCATAAGCCACTTCAGGTGTTTTATTATTCAGAGTACCACCGGCTGCTGCACCGATTAACTGCCTTGTTGAAGGGATCAAACTGTTGTAAAAGGTTTGAACCTATAGCCATAGAGGTAACCCATGGTGAGGGCACCTTCTCAATAAATCATTGTACCTCTCCCATGCATTATATAGAGTCTCTAAATTGATCTGCACAAAGGACGAGATATCATTCCTCAACTTAGCTATTTTAGCCGGTGGGAAATACTCTAGAAGGAACTTCTTGGTCATTTGAACCCATGCGATAATGGAACCTCGTGGTAAATAGTTGAACCACTGTTTAGCTTTGTTCCTCAACAAGAAAAGAAATAACTGTAAGCGGATGGCATTATCAGTAACGCCATTCATTTTGAAAGTATCACAGGTTTCCATGAAATTGGCCAAATGAGTATTTGGATATTCATCTGAATAGTGTTCGGCTTCAGTTCAAAATTATTTACAGAAATAGTGTGTCTCACAATACTCGATTAAGCCTCAGTTAGAGTGGGCTTGGCATAAGCGTACATAGTATGAGGAACAGGATCTGGATTTGAAGGATTTATAGCAACTGCAGGAGGTAGCTAATTATTCTGATTATCACCCATCTCCTCAGTAATAATAATGTCTTCTTGTTCGTCTATTATATTCTGTTGACCTTGCCTTACTTATCTACGATTTCTGCAAGCTATACTTGCAATTTCGCTGTCACACAGTAATGGATCCGACGGCTTTTTCTTATCATAAACTAAGAGAACCTGCCAGAAGCAAATAAAGGGAAAAAATTAGACTGTAAAAATTAAACTAAAAATAGAATAAAAAATAAAATTAAATTAAAAATGGCTAAATTAATAAAAATAAAGTGTTGCTAATATTTTAGTCCATGACAACGGCTCCAAAACTTGATGGTCACTAAACTAACTATAAATACGATAAAGGCAGGCGCACCTATTGAACAATAGTATAGCTACGATGAGAAGAAAATATCGTATCCACAAGGACTAAAAGTACTTGTAATTACCGTTTTTCTATTATTTAGCCGATAAATTGGAGTGATTGTGTTTTAATATAAAATTACTAAACTAATTTATGTAAGAACGCAACAGAGAATGAATCGAGGAAATAATCAAAAATTAACCAATGAGATAAATAATACCAAGGAAAGAATCCACCTATACTTCACATTTTATTATGAATCTAAATTAGACGATTTATTCACTTGTGTCTTGATCCGTAGAAATCCCTAAATTATGTTAATATCTCTTTCTAGAGTAAGAACAACTAACTCTAGGTTGATTAATTGAAATCTCTTCCTAATTAAAACCCCTATCGTCGCATTAACTCGATCTATGGATTCCCTTATTAGATTTGACTCTAATCCGGTAGATTTATGTCGTCCTATTTCTAGGATTGCATGCAACTCCACTCAATTATGCTAGATCTACTATTAAACAGGGACTTTTGCTTCACTGAAATAAACACATTAAACATGAATTAATATCCTTGAAATATTCAAACAAGAAATAAGAATACATAATTGAGAACAAGAATCAAGTATTTATCGTGTAAAACAAAAATTAAATAAAATGATTTATCATAGGTTTCATCCTCCCTAGGTATCTAGGGAATTAGTTCATAGTCCTGATTAGAAACATCTCAAAGTCAGAAAAACCACAATACATAAAGAAACTCAATAAAATTTTGAAAGAAATTAAAAAGAGGTCTTCAATCTTGATGGAGATCCACTTTCGAGTTGATTCTGATGGTCTTCTTCGAGTGTTTTCTTCGATCTTCTTTGATTGTCCCCTTATGTCTTCTTTTAATGGGTATTTAAAGAATTTCGAATGCTTAGAGACCCTAAAAATTGGGTTTTCCACGTATTTGGGAAGTAGGGTGTGAAATCAGCACCGGCTAGCAGATGGGCATGTATCTAGCCCGTGTGGAAATGCCCAGGTTGTGTGGATCCTGAAAACAACTCTAGGGAATAAGTTTGAAATCCTGAATAGAAACATCTCAAATTCAGAAAAACCACAAGACATAAAGAAACTCAATAAAACTTCAAATGAAATTAAAAGAAGGTCTTCAATCTTGATGAAGATCTACTTCCAAGTTGATTCCGATGGTGTTTTTTGAGTGTTTTCTTCAATCTTCTCTGATTGTCCCTTATGTCTTATTCTAATGGGTATTTATAGACTTTAGAATTCTCAGAAACTGTAAAAATTAGGTTTTTTCGTGTATTTAAGAAGTAGGGTGCGAAATCGGCATAGGCTGGCACATGGGCATGTGTGCAGCCCATATGGAAATGCCTAGGCCGTGTGGATCCTGAAAACTACTTTATTTGTTCAATTTTGGCTCATTTTTCGCTCCTTTCCCTCCCAAATGCTCTCATAAGTATAGAAATATGAATTTAAAGGATTAGGAGCATCAAATTCACTAATTTGCATAATTAATCATCCAAAAATGCATTAAGAATGGGATTAAAATATGTTACTTTTATAGCTTATCAATTACATGTGGTTTTAACGATAAGGTGATATTTGACGATGAAGTATACGAGGTGGGAGTATATAAAGAATGAGAGATTATGGAAAATAAAAAATTATTCATGATAGGGCTAAGCCAACGCAAAAGCAAAGTCTTAACGCACCAGTGGAGTAATAATGGTACTGATATAGTCAAACATCCACGTCAGTTCATTGGTAATTTGTATAAGGCACTTGAAAAAGATCATGATACACTCAAAAATTCAGACAAGCCTTCCTCCAAAAAAATATTCGAAGCGCTGCCTCCAAAGAAAGAGGACATGTGTGATGTTCACAACTTAGATCATGAGAACCCTTGTACTATTCATGACCATGATGTGATTTATGGTTAGATTCAACTAGAGCTTGCAACTGAATATCATGTGGATGAGTTGAATATAGTTGAAACGATCTCTAATCTAGTTGACATAGCAGCAGAACTAACTGTAAATTTAGAATTGAAATATGAACTAACCACTAACATGCAGCCTAAATTGATACTGAATGAAAATGTCGAAGAGCGAATACACTTTCTGGCCATGGTAGAGAAGGTGCCAACCGATGAGGTTGACAAGTTTGTTTCATTCTAATTCGAAAATGACATTAAGGCTTGAGAAACCAAAGCCTCATGCAACAGGGTGAGAAAGAAGCTTGAAGTGATCATACCCCGAAAAAAAAATTTAGGGTTGGCTCTGATTTGGTGCTAAATGGCTCACAATGTGGATGTCATGTAGGTCAAAAATAAGGCATCATCAATGGAATCAACTGGAGAGGCTAGTTCATATACATTGACAGAAGAACAAATGTCAAATCAAAGTGTCAAGAACCAGCTGGAAGTTCTTCTATGGTGGCGATACGGACCGTCTCAATTTTTAAAGAACTTTTATTTCTTGTTGTAAATTTTGTTCTATTTATTGCATTACTATAGTGTTTAGTTCATTTTATCTTATTTATTAATTTCTTTTCCTTTATATTATATTTCATATTTCATATTTCTTGTCATAGTATTTTCTTGTCGGTACTACATGTCCACTTGGAGCAAACAAATCCCGATGTCAATAAATCAACATGTATTCGGCCTTCTCAAGGAAGTTTTCTTGTTCGCAACTTAATCATTTTACAATAAGGGCAATGTTTGCTCTAAAGCATGGGGGGAAGTACACTAGGACTCATTTATATTAGGATTTAATTTTTTTCAAAGTAGGTTATATTTGTTCCACACACATTGAAATTCGAGAAAAGGGGTCGAAATAGAGTTGGTGTTGAAACACATTACCTTAATGTCACAACACCACTAACATGTTCACGAAATTGAGCAATTTAGCTTGATGTCACGACATACCACCTTTGTGTCGCAACAAAGTAATTAGTATACCCCTAAGTTCAAAATTTCAAAGTGTGTCACAACATCGAACCCCGATGTCATGTCATCGGTGTCCTATCAGGGGTGTCATGGCATGGAAACCCTATGTCTCGACATCGCTACAATTTTTCACAGCGTTGACATGACCAGTCACACAACTCGATGACTTAACTAGATTTGTAAGGATAAAATAAAAAAATTAAACCTAAAAACAATTTTAAATAGTTTTAACCATTCATTAGCCTCAACATCTATCAAAACCTCTAAACCTTAAAATATATTTTCTTCTCTTTATTTTAATACAATCTTTCTTCTCCTATTTGTTTTTTTTAAGTACAGGTTAAACAATTCACATTTATAAAGGAGTTTGGAACAAACCTTCAAACGGAGTAACGAGCTTTCAAGTCAAGGTTAAAAGTTCCAACTTAGACTTTTATGGTTTAATTGCACTCGAAATATATTGCTTGTTATCTAGTTAGTTCTTCTAGTTAAAATTTTTATCACAAATGCCTCCTAGAAAAGCCAGAAGAACTAGGGAACCCGAACCATTGGTGGTGACAAACCCCTCAAATTTTTCAAGCCCTAACGTCGGGAAATTTTTTTCTTTTTAGAACCTTAAGGAAAGATGTTTATACACGAATAGGGAATTGAACCATCAATGACTTTATGTAGAGAAATTTGGACCTTGATTCAATACCATAAGTGGAAATGCTTTACGTAACCCCTACAGACGCTGTAGTGGTACCAATAGTACAAGAATTCTATGCATGTTTTAAGGATCAAGAGTCTAGGAGACCTGAAGGTGCCAATTGGTAAACTATACTAATAACAGGGAAAGAGGTGCTCGTCACCTCTAGAGCGATTTGTGAGTTTTATAACGCTCCATGTTATGAATCTGATTTTGTGGAAGAAAGTAATTTACAATATTTTAGAGATATTATTATAGATAACGTTACACACTATTTAATAGAGGGTAGGGGTGAATGGAAATATTGCCCTAATACTGATATCCTCATGTCCTTTAATCAAGCAATTTTGTTTCCAATTGCAAATATGTGGATAAATTTTTATGCACTCGAATTGCTCCTACTTTAAATGTCTCAAATGTCAATAATTTTTGAGTGATTCTGCTATATGCTATTTTGCAGAAGAAATAGGTTTGCATTGGGTTCTCTTCCTCCATTTAGTGGCGGCCTTGTGTAAAAGAATAAGAGTTTGAATGACAATTACTGAACAATTCATGAAGCCAACCAAAAGTATCACCCTTTTCTCTCTTCTTTTCTCTTCTGCTTCATGATCGGAATGTATTAGACTAAATATGTATCGCGGACAATTTGGTACTCTCTTATTGTTCTACCATGAAAATTCTTGAAGAATTGGGCCCGTTTCTTGCATCTATCTTATCATCCATTCTATTTGTGGAATGCTACTCTCGTTAATTTCTTTTTCAGATCCCAATTTTGCTTCTCATTTGAGCGAGGTCGGGCCGTCCATTTTTTTCTTTCTGGCGTTTGTGCTAATCCCTTATTTGTTTTGATTGAAGCTTCATATTTTTTGTTTATAGTGTATCCCCTGAAGGGGATGAGATGGATTTCAAGGAGGATGATTGACCAAATTTTTTATTTTTATTTCTGGATTATAATTAATTTTGAACAATTTTTATTTTTTTAGGAACAGGTTAACAGTAGATTTTTATATATATTTGATTTCTTTGTTATTTCAAGTTTTCTATGTAAGAACCTCACATGAAAAAAGCACACCATTTACGAGCTTGTAACGAACAAAGGAAGGAAGCACCCACTATTAGACTTCGACAATGTCACGATCAATCATGTAACTTCTTTCCTTATTTATATTAGTGCACATTAGGGACAATGTGCTATCTAAAATGTGGGAGGTAACATAGGAAATTTGTTTCTAATTTTTTTACGTTTTTGTTTTAATTTCTATTCTCAAATGTGTGCTTAAGCTTGTAGAAGTACAAGTGATTGGTTAGGAGCACGTATATAGGTTGATTTTATTTACTATAAATTTGAAATGATAGTAGATGATCTTAAATTTTTTTATTATTAGACTACTAAGTTCTACATATTACACTGTAAATAGTCATTGAGCAATTGAATGTACCAAAGGCTATAGAGAATATAGGGAAACGAGCATGCTAGTATGTATGATAGATTGTTGAATTTGTGATTGTTTGATTGATTAAATTTGTGAATATTGAGATACCTAGGGATGACCTAAGGCATTGTTTGGTATACATCCAAATCCAAAAAGGTAACCCTATGTATTCATCTTTAGTACCTATATTTGAGCCAGAATATATTTCTTGATGAAACTTCATACAAAACCTGAGCCAAAAATGCTAATTTGTATTTACCCTTTTTCCTTAGACTTGAACTGCAAAACTATAGAAGTCCGACCATACTTATTGAGGTTTAAGTAGATACATCAAGGAAAATTTTATAAAAATAAGAGTGAAATAGGAATAAACAGTGTGATATAGTGATTATAGGTTAGCTATTATGTGCCAAATAAAAGAAAAGTAAAACTAGTAGAAAAAAATTGTTCATTAGTGCACAAAAACTCATGAGCTAGTTGTAGTTGTTATATTATATTGTAACTTCCTCTATGGAGAAATAAGGAAGCTAAGAGAAGGAGAAATAAGATGATGAGCGGGCAAGGGTCACTAAGAGGGGAGAATAGGGAACAATACGATGTGCTAAACTATTTTTGTACTCGAAACTATTTTGATGCTTACTGTTTTTTAATTCCATACCTGTCTTAAGCCTCGGAACATTACAAGTCGAAAATCCCTATGTGATCTAGGTAGACTTATTCATAAATTGACATCATATTAAATAATTACATTTACAACTATTTGTATTCTGCTAGGATAATCAATTTACTTGTATAATTTATCGATGGATTTATACATTTGAAAACCCTAAATTTTGTATATTTTGTAATATACCGAACTTAGGTGCTTGATATTAAAAGTGGCAAGTCGTCTACATATCATGACAAGATTATGCGTAAACATGAAATACCTAGTTATGTACTTCGAAGCCAATGTTGTACTATACTTGCTCAAGGTTCGTCTATTAATTGGTTGTTTGTTTTTCCTTTGCTTGAGGATAAGCAATGGCTTAAGTCTGGGGGATTTTTGATCTGTCGTAATATGGTGTTGCAAATTAAATTAGTTTTCGAACTTAAGGAGCTTGAATAGAAGAACTTTTATTATGTTTTAGTCGAGTTTTTATAGTTTATTTTAAATTCAATAAAAAGTGCATTTTGAGTCTTTTATTGAGCTTAAAGGCTGAATGAAGCCTAAAGGTGAGCTAACGTACTTAGTTAGTGTGCATGAGCCCATGCAAGGGAATAGGAACTCAATACTGGTCGCTGTGCTGCAACACAGGGAGTTACAGGTCGCAACATAGGGAGCAAAATGCAAGAATTGCCATACCAAATTTTAATGTCGCGACACACCCCTAAAGCCATCCCGGAACTGCACATACTGCCCTCGATGTTGCGACACAAGCATTAGGGTGTCGTAAAATTGGCCCTATACAGGAGATAATTATGAGTCAAGGGTATTTTGGTGTGCACAATTAAAATTTAAACACGATAGCGTCAGCTAACCTAGGTTTGAGGACGATGACAACCCTAGCTTTATAAATAGGCTCTTAAACACTTGTTCAAGGATAACTTTTGATATTCTAACTCTTAGGGTTTAGAATTATTTTCATTCGTGCTTTTCAGAGAACTTGATTTGTAGACGCAATCAAACAATTGAAGATTTTTATGCTTCATCAATCAAATTCAATTAGGATTATCTAAACTTTATTCTTGATTTATTTTTCGTGCATATATTTATCATCAAGTTCATTATGTTCATGGATTCCATGAGGAACTAATACTTTTTTGGGGGATTAGCGAGTGGAGGTGTGAATGATTAATTGGTATGTAGGGTTTTCTTAGTGGATTAGTTGTTCGGGAGAAGAAAAACTTAAACCCTAGGCTTGATGACCCTAGGAAGTTATTTAGGTAGGAATTAACCCAAAATTGGTATGGCCTATCTGTGAATACCTTAGCCTCGAACCGTTGTGGACTATGAGGTTGAGAGATAAGTAGTTCTTGTTGACTCGCTAGTTTAATGGAGGATCGACGGATCCTACTAGGATAATGACTAGTTGATTAAATAGAAACCCAAGATAGGAATTAGTTATAATCACCAAAGCAAACTAGTCACTCATGACATCGTTTGATTAAGTTTAGAAATTAGTTTTTCGAAGTCCCTTTTAGTTATGCAATTTTTATTTCGTTATTTAAAAAAACCCCAAAAATATTTTTATTATGATTTATCGAAATATAGTTTATTTAAACTACTACTAGTTCTATTTGCGTCTAGGTTAACTTTAATTTAGAACTCGCCTCTCTTGGGTACAATTCTCGGAGTACTTACCTACTCTGTTGTAAAACTATATTAGCACCTGACCCGAATACTTGTGGACACCGCCTCAAGTCTATATATTTCGTTGTAGTATTCACACTCTAGACGTCAATATGTCCGAAGCGATCACTTATGGCAAGAAATTTCACGTTTGCTCTAACCATAAAATCAACGGTGGCACGATTTATTGAAAGATTGTGATATGGTAATTGATTATCATCTAGGCAAAGTGAATGTAGTTGTCGATGCCTTAAGCTGAAAATCTCTATTTGTTTTACGATTGATGAATGCTCAGTTTAAGTTGAAACATGACGGTTCTATACTTGCCAAGTTGAGGACTAAGCCATTATTTTTACAAAAAATTCGAGAGTTGCCACTTGATGATCTGAGTTTGTTGGCTAAACAAAAAATGGTGGCAAACGCTCAGATAGTTGATTTCAGTGTTGGTACGAATGGTAATTTATATTTCTGTAATAGGTTGTGTGTATCTGACGATTCACAGTTGAAACAAACATTTAAACAAAGCTCATAACAGTGTTTATTTGTTACATCCGGGCAATACTAAAATATATTGTGGTTTGAAATAGATGTATTGGTGGCTATAAATGAAATACAAGATCATTGAGTTCGTATCAAAATGTCTTCTGTGTCAACAGGTAAAAGCCAAGCGTCACGTTCCATCAGGATTATTACAGCCTATCATGATTCTCGAGTGGAAATATGAGCAAGTCACTATGGATTTTGTATCAAGGTTACCATTAACACCGAGAAAGAAAGATGTAATTAGGGTTATAGTTTATCGATTAACCAAGTCTACACATTTTATTTTTGTACATATAGATTACTCACTCGAGAAGTTGACAAAATTTTATGTTTCTAAGATTGCAAAATTACACGGTGTTCCATTGTCAATCATTTCTGATCGCGACCCGACATTTACCTCTAGGTTTTTAAGAAGACTACATGAAACTTTGGGTACCAAGTTGAAATTCAGTACGACTTGTCACCCTTAGACCAACGATCAATCAGAGCGAGTGATCCAGGTACTTGAGGATATGCTCTAATGTTGTATTTTAAAATTTGAGGGTAGTTGGAAAATTTTATTCCATTAATTGAATTTGCTTATAACAATAGTTATTAATCTAGCATTAAAACGACACTGTACGAAGCTTTAGATGGTTGAAAGTGTAAAAATCCATTGTATTGGATTGAATTAAGTGACAGAAAGATTTTTGGTACAAATTTGATCCATGAGACTGAAGATAAAGTCAAGTTTATTCGGGATTATTTAAAAGTTGCTTCAAGCCATCAGAAATCTTATGTCGATCTGAAAATAAAAGATATCCAATTTTAGGTTGGTGAAAAAGTCTTCCTAAAAGTATCACCTTAGAAGAAAGTTCTTCATTTCGGCCAGAAAGGAAAACTTAGCTCCAGATTTATTGGTCCGTATGAGGTTATCAAGATAATAGTTCCAATAGCATACCATTTGGCTTTACCGTTAGAGCTCAAAAGGATTTATATTTTTTTTTCACATTTCAGTGTTGAGACGGCACAGATTGAATCCTTCCCATGTGATTTCTCCGGTTGAAATAGAGTTACAGTCTGATATGACATACAATGAAAAATTGGTTAAGATACTAGCTAGAGAAGTTAAAGAATTGAGAAATAAACGAATAACATTAATGAAAGTTCTTTGGCACTGTCACAGTGTTGAGGAAGCCACCTGAGAACTAGAAGAATTTATGAAATTTCAATATCTAAACCTTTTCTTTGGTAAGATTTTCGAGGACAAAAATTCCTTTAAGGGAAAAGTTGTAATAGCTCATTTTAAGTGGTGTCAGAAACAGTGGTTTCAAGACCACAATTTTGACTACTGATTTAGTACATTTTATTTATTTAATAGTTACAAAGTTTTTGAAGTGTCATTCTAAAATTTGGTTGGGTAATTTTAACGTTTTGATAGTTAATTAAGTGAAAAAGACTAAATCGTAAAAGCTACAAAAGTTAATCACTATAGTTTATTTGTGCTAAATAATTATAAAATCATAAATTGAGGACTTTAAAATATAATTAGACCCTAATTACTATTAGTAGTCGGTTAATGACTAGAAATAAAATATAGTTAATTAAAGATATATTATGTTAATTAATAAAACAAAAAGAAAAGAAACAATAACGTTTTCATCATCTTTCTTCCTAAGGTCGATTCTTCCATTAACAAAGAACCAAAGCTTCGACCAAAGGAAAATACCATTGCTTGGTAAGCATTTTTAATCTATTAGTAATTTTTATGTTTTTGAGATCGTTGTAGCTTAATCTAGCTAACCTAGGGACTATTTTGTAAAACTATTAAAGGTTTTGAAATCTACCATTGATGATTTTTTATAATTCTTGAAGTTAAATGAATGATTTATAAGCTTGGTTGTTAAATAGGACTATTTTGTAAAGGAATTTGGGTTAGTTTTAAGTTTAGGGTCTAAAATGATAAAATATTAAACTTGGCATGAAATTATTGTGAAATTTCAATAATTATGGTTTTTCGATTAATACATGAAAATTTGAATAGTATTGGTTTAGGCTTAATTGTGATAATTGTATAAGTTTTAGATTTAGGGCCTAAATTGAGTAAAAGGTAAAATATTAGGGTAATAATGTAAAATTTTATTAAAGGGTCAAATATATGAATTTATATATTTTAAGGTATTGAATTGGTTAATTTAGCTAAAGTATTATAAATAGATCAAAAATGGATCAATTGGTTAATAATCGTAGGAAAGGAAAAGCTGTCGAGTAGTCATCGTCGAGGTGTTAGTAGCTACTGCATTTAGGTAACTTTGTATTAGATTTGTTATGCTTATTGATGTTTTGAGTTCAAATCATATATGTGTATATGTATGTGTGTAAAATGGGCATAGTTAATTGAGGTAAGTTTAATGGTGGAAACAAACGTTTTAAATGTAAAACATGACAATAGTACTTGTTTGAATTGAATCATGTTATTATATGAAATGTTTGTGATCAAATTGATCGTGGTATGAAGTTATAATTATGAAAATATTAAGTTATACAAGTTAAGGCTCGTGTGAACTTAGTGAATAGCTAGGATACAAATGACATGTCATTAGGGTGCTCCAAGCACTAGGTGCCGGTGATTACAGTTTCCAGGTACTATGTACCGGTGTAATAGTTCTAGGCACTCTGTGCTAGTGATATATTTACAGGTATCAATGTACCGATGGTGGATAGCATACTGTTGGCTAGAATCTAGAATTTGTTACAGATTCTCGTCAGATCATGTGAGCATTATTTTCTCGTGTATCCAATGTTAATTTGCAATAGTTCTGCATGCAAAACAATTAATGAAATGCTTCGAAATGGAATTCATGGCTTAAATGATTAAATATTTATTAGTTATGTCATGGCGCATAAATCATGTACTTTGATATCTTACTAATGTTCAATAAGTATTGCTAATCATTTGGTATGTTAGGTAATGTGAAATATGGCATGAAGTGTTGATATCTGTTAGATCGAATTTTAAGCTTAAAATGACAAGTATGTGATGTTTAAATTTTACGAACTTAAAAAGCTTTAAGTAAGCTTACCTCGTTTTTTTTATTCTTGTAGACTATCGTATTCGAGCTATCGGTTGGATCATTTTTGGAGATCACACTATCCGTTAACTCTTTTGATAGCTATTTGTTTATTTTGGCTCAGTTATAAGTGGCATGTAAATAGGGTCTTGGCTATGTATGTTTATAAGCACTTTGGTCATTTTTTGTGCCATTTAAGATATGAAATATGTATATAGATGTAAATCTTTAACAACATTTTGGTTGGTTGTGGTGTGTGATTGTAAAGGCATGTTTTGGTATCTAAATGCATTTTGAATTCTTGAATTTGTATATATATGTTTTAAGTAACTTGGTGAACTTTGGTTGGTAATATGCTAGTAATGAAAACAATGATGCAATGTAATTGGTTTGGTATTGATTTTATGGTATGAAGTGATGGAATGCTAATAGTTAATGCTTGAATGATTTATGTTTTAATGTTTGAATTGTGATGCCAATGAGGGCATATTAGTTAGGCACTTGGGTTAGATTTTGTTTGATATATTTTGGCAAGTTTTGGTGCATTTTATGTAGGTTTGTTGGCTAGTAATTGTATGACTTGTAACATAAGGGATCATAGGTGTAATTTCTTGGGATTAAAGGTATATTTGATTTTGGCTCATCTAATCATCCAGCTTAGTCGATGTTTTCGTTGAGTTGGGTGCAATCAGACTACACATGTTTCACGTCTATCCTCATTGACTTCATTTGCCCCTCTATTCAATCCAAGCGTTGACCATCTACAGTATGGCCATTTGGGTTAGCCCTCTCCTAAGGTTTCTGCAAATAAAGAGGTTGATAGTTAGCCTTTTTAACTTGGTTTGAACGATTACCTCATTGATTTCCTCTCCGTCTCAGGTTCGGATGATCTTTCAATCCAATATTGTGTGTATTTGAATAAGGATTTTCACCCTTATTCCCGATGTAATTCACATCCTCAATAGGATTGTTAATTGTCACGTGTGAATTTGTTGTGCGAATTGTGCAAGTATACACATCAAATCAAGTAATAAAGTGATAAGTGAGTATCGTTCCCACGAGGATTGGATGAGTGCTCTGTGTCTAAGTTATCACAATTGAACAGAAAAGATAAATGTATCGAATAAGATTAACATATTAAAAGTGAGAGCAACAAAGTATACTAGCAGAGATTACCATTGCAACAAATCAAACAAGACTACTAAAGACTTTAGCAAGGTTGGAATATTGGTCATGAAGGCTAGGATTTATTAAGGGTTTTGTTCTAAGCCATGAACAATGTCGTGGCAAAACTATAGCAAACTTACTGCTCAATTGGGTGCTAATGTGGTTTACCTTGACAGAAAGTAAGACCTAGGGTTACTCATCCTTAAGGCACTATATGTCTATAAGCTTAGGATTAGCAACTACTACTAAAGCTCAACCCTCTAAATCGTATAAGGTAAGGCTCTATGTCAAGAGTTTACATGAGTATTTCACTCAACATTCACTTATATTACCCAACTTTGGTCTAGGTAACCTAATCTTGTTGATCTCAAGCTACCTTAAGATTTATTGAGCATTTATCAACACTCTCTTAAGCATTTAAAAAAACCAACCATTGCGTAAAGAAATAATATAAACCATATTAATCCATAAACATTAACTGAAGTAAAAACATCACCGAAAGCAAACCTTAGCCATATTAAGTTAGCTCATGGCTGGGCTATACATTTCGTATCATCAATATCCCAAAATATCAGTTTAGAAAGGAAGAATTAAAACAAAATGCAAAGGAATAAATCTGGGTTTCAACACCCCAATCCCCCCAACTCAACGTCTTGTTGCTCGTCTTCACCAAAGTTCACAGTCAGCTTAACTTACCCTTCTTGACACAATGAGACCTTTGTCCAAGCTCCAGCTGCCTTCTTTTCTTTTTCTTTTTATTGAATTTTATACTTGGGTTGTCTTTTAGGGTAAAAACCGTCAACCAATGATTGTTTTTCCCTAATTTTGAGGTGAATATTATTCATTACACGTGCATGTGGGGCACCGAATGCTTAGTGCTCTCATTGTTGACAAGATTTTTTTCATTTTCTTCACCAGCATTGCCATGGAAACCTCTCATCATGCCTCGGCAAATCTCCATCTCAAGGACCTTTCCACGAGCAATTAAAAGTAAATATGCAATAAAGTAATCAATATCTCAAGTTCTTAGATGCACTGCTCGATTGACTAGAAATGATCATGCAATTACCTAAAATGAAGTTAGTTTTACTTAAGTACAAGAAATTAGTTAAGCCTAAAAGCATGAATTATAACTCTTTTCAAGAGTAGTTTATCCCTTCCATATATAAATGGTGCACTATTTGCAATCCCTATGCAATTAAGTCTGTCCACTAACTGTTGATATCTGTCATCTTCATAGACACCCTTCACCATAGATGATCTTTGGCCACATGTATAGCATTCAATTTGCCACTGGCAGGACTTCATCGTCATATTCTCTATTATTTCATATGCATCATCTTATGTCCTATTCATTAGGGCTCCTATTATGGCTCTACCTAGTCCTGACCGTGCATGTGCATCTAACTCATTATAAAACATCAACAACCGTAGCCACTCAGGTAATCTGTGATGTGGGCATTTTTTAATAATCTTTTTAAAGTGCTCCCAAGCTTCTTAAAAACTTTCTCTTTCTAATTGCCTAAATTTAGCAATCTCTTTCCTTAGTTGAATTATCTTGCTGGTTGAGAAAAACTTTTTTAAGAATTTTCCTACGAGTTTATCCGATGTCGTAATGAATCTTGGTGCCTGTGAATCTAACCAAGAGAAAGCATTATCTATTAAAAAGAAAAGGAACAGCTGAAGACGAATAGTGTCACCGATAATCCCATTGTATTTAAATGTGTTACAAAGCTGTGGGAACAATTTTAAATGCTGGTTTGGATCCTCTGTCATTGGGCCCTTAAACTATAGATTGTTTTGGATCATCTGGACCATTGTGGTTTTGATCTCGAAAACTTTTTCTGTAATAGTTGGCCTCATTATACTCCCCTAAACCATATCTAGATTTAGCAACACATATTCTATTAGAGTTCTTTCGTTACACGCCATATTTGTGGGTAGTTGTGGTGGTGGTGGATCTTCTAAGTTATTATTGTTAACCTCGTCAAACATTGGATTATCTCATAGTGGTAAATTGCCTGCAACAGGTGGTTGGTTATGCATTTGTTGTTATTGTTGTTGCCATTGCTGTAAATGATTCCTACGAATTATTCTTTCTAGATTTGTGATTGCTCAATAGGTGTTCCCCTACTACGAGTCATACACTAAACCCAAAGAGAATAAAGAAGTTAGTAAAAATAAGAAAATAAAATCGTAGCTATAGTTTATAAATTTCCTAATTATTCTATTAAAATGCAAAAATTAAAATCAATTTAGTGACGTTTCCTCTATAGCAACGACGCTAATAACTTGACCGCCTCCGGATGTACCAACATCCAGGGTAAAAATCCTACAAAAAATATGTTAAAAAAGACAGTATCCACAAGTATAAAGGTTAGGTTATAATATAGTTGCAACGAAGTAGGTGAGTACTCCGAGGATCGTATCCAAGGAAAGCAAGCACTAAATTAATTCTAGCCTAAACACAAATAGAACTAATGAGTACTTTAAATAAATTATATTAAGACTAAACATAAAAATAGAGTTTTTAATAAGTAAATAAAAAATAATATAAATAGAAAACTTGGAAGATTTGCTTATGGAAACTTAGTCAGATCTCTCCACATGTCCCAAGGCCTCGACGCCCAAAATCATAGAAAAGCTTAACTAAGAAGCAAATGGGTGAGTACTCACAATCCTTTGGTATACCAATATATCCAACATATGGCTTTCAAAGGAGCATGCACAGAAACATATCATAGAGAGCTCGTATAGAGAGCTTACTTAAAAACGCTTTCTCACAAAGCTCGTACAAAAGTGCATAAAAACATAGTTTATAAAACTGTACTTTTGAAAACATATCTTAAAACATAAGCTCGCATAGGAATCGTGATTTGAAAGAATACTTCTAAATCATAGTTCAAGACTTAAAAACAAAGTTTCAAAATAACTTGTTTTGGGAGCTTAGTTAGATAACCTTAAGTTTTAAAAAAACATAGTAATTAGCACACACATGGTAATTCTTAACCACTCACACTTTTGAAAAAATAATAGCGAACAAACTTATAACAAATCTGAGATCACTCACATTGAAAAGCATGATAGTTTAGCATATTTTTTATGAATCCTCGATCACTCACCGAAAAATAGAGAAACTTAAACAAGCTTAGCTTTGCCTTTTATCCTTGTTGGTAGATGGTTCGACTGGTTTACAATAAACACACAAATTACTAAACAAAAAAACTTACATAATTCACACATGTAAGCGAACCTAGCTTTTTGGACTATCAAACCTAACAAGACAAAGACTTACCATGAGTGCTACGAACTTAACTCAGAACAGAGATTTGACGATAGAATATTCAGTGAGAGAATTCTCATGAATTAAGGGTCGTATTTATAAATCTAAGTGTCCTGGAAATCTTAGGATACCTTACTTGACTTAGGAAAGGTGTTATGTGCACGTAAAGTATCCTTGGATACACCAAATTTTAATTTTCTAATTTGAGTTTAACTCAATCTTTGATTGGTGAACCCCCAATTCATAACTCAACTGGTGAACCCTAGCTTGCCAAACGTTCTAGAGAACCCTCTTATCATTTCTTTTGGTGTACATAGTAGCCCTGAACCCCCAATTCATAACTCAACTGGTGAACCCTAGCTTGCCAAACATTCTAGAGAACCCTCTTATCATTTCTTTTGGTGTACATAGTAGCCCTGAAAGACTTGGTGAACCTTTTACTGATACTCTTTTGGCGAACTCCTCAATTCATCGAAGTATTGGCGAATACTTACTTGCAATAAATCTGGCGAACCCCTTACCATGTCTTTTGGCGCATACTGCTACTGGCGGGCTCCTTGTTGATACTCTTTTATCAATCTCCCCAGTTCGTTGAAGTATTAGCGATCCTTCACTTGCAAGGACAAAACCTTCAGGCTCGATCTCGAGATGTTATAGATAAACTTACAACCAATCATGCCTTTGCATGTCAACACAACATGTATCACGATACTGAAAATAAATGAACAACCATTTAAGACCTGTGTCCTAGAACTCACTTGGAAGTTGACGCCAAATCCATCTACTTAGCCTTTCCCTTTCTACTTGAGCCTCCTTAGTCAATAAAACATAGCAACCATTTTAGAATTCCTATAAAGACAATACATCATCATAAGAACCATAATTTGTTTGCATGTAGAAGCTATTTAAATGATTACCCACAACCTTACCCAATAGAAAACAAAATCAATGGATTAACTAAAATACTAAACTTTCCTCCCTTTTTCTTAAATCTGTGAATACAGAAAGGTTAGGTAGCTTACCCTCTTGATAAATTCTCAGTTACTTATGCACAAACTTTAACTTCTGTCCTTTATGCAAACCGCTCTTGACTCTTTCTCTCTTAAACAAGACCAATAAAGAAGATGGAAAGAAGAAACTAAAAATGGATGTGAGAGAATTCACCTAGAAGAATAGCGTTCCTTCTATATATATGTCCACACAGTATCACCAATACCCATTTAATCAGTCTAAAAAATTACTTTTTATAACCATAATGCCTCCCATTAATAACTACTGGGTTCTAAAGTAATTGAACTAGATTTGGAAATTTAACTATTTACAAAACAGTCTATCAAATTCTCAAATTAAATACTCGAAAACTCCATTACATCAAACCTTAGTATACCTAGATGTGAAAATTAAACCACTAATAGAAAACTTAATGATTGATATGTTAACATAACCGTCTTATACACTAGATGGGATTGATATTTGATAACATGGTAATATGCATATTTGACATCATAATGACCCTACTCAAAAAATTACTATGAAAATGTTGATAAGTAAAAGCATTCATTATCCTTGGTTCGTAGATTCCATAGTATGAAAAATGAATATGTTTATAAAGCCTATATTAAAACATATTTGAATGTGAATGTGAAAACACTTTGATTCCTATATGTGGAATTAAGTAAAGGATTGCCTAATTATACTCTAAACTCTATGAATTCTGTAAATATTTTGAAAAAAAAAGGAGTCATTGTATGGCCAATTAATGTGATAATGGCGTTAATTATAATAAATTACTTCTGAACTTAATAAGTGCTAGTAGACTTAGTGGAATTGTTAGGTTACAAATAACACGCCAATAGGGATTAGATATGGAGTTCTATGGTGATATGGATTTTTATTATCATCTAACGTTGTGTAAAGATATGGAGTTATGCTCCTTTCAAGCCTTGCACATATCAGTACACTCTTTGTTGTCCTTTGAGCTATACACTCATATGCATTCTCTGATGCCTTCAGACTTAACACTACGGTGCTCTTTGGTGTGTTTTGGAGACTTAGTACTTTAGTCCTTTTTAGTGTGTTCTAGGTGGTTCCTATGTATCTACATTATTTTACTAGATTTTACTAAGGGCGAAATGAATTAAAATCTTAATTATGAGACTTGCTTATGAATATAATTTTTTCTGTGTGAATAAAAGTGTTATGCGCTAAAGGTAAAAAGTTAGAAAAGTTAAAAATAAATTGAATTGATGAATATGCTAATAATGAATGTGCCATGAATGAAGTTTTATAAAATAGCCTTAAAATGATGATAAGAGATTGAAATTCCTACTTTCAGTATGCTTCTATTGAGAGACTTGAAAAATAATTTTTTTGGTTATGTGTGTAAGGAATTAAGGGGCCATAAGAGAAACTTATGTGAAATTATGTGTAAATCCCCATACCCGACCGATCACTGAGTTTGAGCAACGGATTGCCACATCTGTTGTTGGAGCAACTATGTTATACCTAGCTTTATTTGACAATATGTTTTGATATAACAAAATATTTTTTTTTGAATAAAAGTTAAAGTCGAACAAAATTAGAAAAATGATAAAATCAGGTTTAAATGGTTTCAATTGAGTTAAACATTTTCAATCAAGTTAAAACTGTTTTAAAACAAGTTAGTATTACTTAAGGAAAAAAAGTATCAATACTTTTTGGCCAAGTATTAATAGTTTTCAAAATATTGATACCCATTCTAAAATCGATACCAAATTAGCATTCTGTTTTCAATCAATTACAAAATGTATCGATACATTTTCAAAAAGTATCGATATCTTTTACTAAGCATCGGTAAATTATCTTTGGTATCGTTGTAAACTAACTTTAACTATTATTAGATTAGGCATTAAATGCTAATAGTATCAATACTTGTAGAAAAGTAGCTATACCTTTTGTTGCAGGTGAATTTAATGATATGGTATTTTCATCCCCAATGGCTCTATTCATGTTTCTAACAACCACAATGGTTGGAAATGAATTAGAGGGTATAAATACCATCTTCCAAAGGTCCTACAACAACTAAAGAGATCATTAAGCCAAAAGATCAATCAATACAATCTTAGTGCTTAATTCTTTCATATTTTTCTTGTACACACTTGTGAGCCTTTATTGTTATTCTTTAGCTCAAGTGTATTCTTGTTTATTTGTGCTTAATTGGCAAAGATTCTAATCTTGTAAGGATTACTTTTTAGTTTTCTATTTTTATTTACTCTTTTAGAGGGTTGAGTCTTAAGGTCTTGGTAAAAACCTTAAGGGAGTTGCAATCTTAAAATTTTTGGTAGAAATCTTAAGGGAGATTGTAAGGTTAAACATTGTCCTCAAAGGTTATAAAATTAGTGAACTTGGGAAAATCTTTAGTTGTGGAAAGCTAAAGTAGTGAGTAGGAAATTAGGGTTGAACCACTATAAATAGAAGATTTTATTGTATCCATCCTTTTCTTAGCAACCATAAAATTTTAAGAAGTCAATTCACTCCCTCTTGGTGATTTCGAGTTGAATTATTGAGCTAACAGATTACGATTTAAGTTACCCTTTTATATGTTCTATTAACAAGATTATTCAATCTTTCCATCATTTTTGGGTCTTATACAAGCTTAGGAAAGTTCTATTACTAACCCAAGATCCAATTAGGACCAAATTGTAATGTTTATAAAATATCAGTTTAACGTCGTGACGAGTGACTTCTGGGGTTCCTTATTGCGATGAGAAACATAACTCACTAAAGATTTCTCATCGTGATGACAAAAGCTCGACGTCGCGAAGTACTGCCTATTTCATATGGTCCTAAAGGTACCAATTTGCAATAACTAAACAAACGAATTCACTTTTCCATTCACTTTTCCAACTAAAGATACATCTCCAATATGTTTTATTCTAAACCATAATACTTTATATACTTTTGCAGTATATCAATTTTATCATTTCCATTTATTATATAAGTCAATTCCATGATACCAACCATTTAACCATTTGGCATATATACATATAAGTCACAAGTATTGCTACATCTCAAGCACTTCAACTATGTGCCAAACTCAATTAAGCAAACAAACCATTTGACATTTTCCAATTTGTCATTTCTAACTTCAAATATTAACATGATCACATTATGTAAAAACCAACTCAACTTAGGTACATGCCATATATTAAACAAAAAGGGACTATACAAATATTGTCGAGTCCAGGACCATATATAGGATGTTGGAATCACCTTTCGAAACTTGGAGTTTCACCTATACCTACACATAGAATAAACAAACTATACATTGAGTGATAAAGCTCAGTTGTACTTTTATGATTCAAGATAATATAACATTAGCATTAGTAAATGATCACAAGGAATTCATGCTTAATGTCTAACCAATTTACATCCTATCATGCCAAGTAATCCCACTATCATATATATATACCTATGGCAAGTTGTATATCATTTCATCTAACATTTACAATTGAATTCACCAAATCATAAAATTCATCAAATGTCAATATATGTGTCATTTCAAAATATACCATGCTATTTAAAATTCAAACATATGTACCTTTAACAATAAGTTATCCAATTTCCACATTCAATTAATGTCATTTAACCATTCTACTCATCATTTGATTATCTTTCTGGAGTCTATTGACTCATTCGTATTCAATTTGACCCTTGGGGCTCGAATCTAACCAATTCACATAATGTTTCATATACTTTCTCTTCCGTGAATTACAAATATAATAGCTAACAAAAATTCATACCATTTCATATACTATTATCAATTCAAAAATTCATGCCATTTCAATTCAAATCATACATTATAATAGCTAACAAAAATTTAGGTTTATTTCATTTTCAGATTTCAAGATTCGATTTCACTATTTCACCCAATGGAACCCTAGTCAAATGGATTCCAATACATGGGTGAACTATACCACGCCAAGATAGCTCGAATGCACATAAACTACACCACACCAAAGCACCGAAGTGCAAAATTTTGTAGGCATCAAATGTATATATAATACCTAATACCCGACCCAGTTACCGAGTCCAAGTTACAAGGTACCACATTCGTTGCTGGAGCAACTACAATCAGATCACAATTTAATTTATAACGCAACATCCTAATATAAGTTAAACAAATATATAAAACAATACACATTTATTTTTAGGTCTTATACGAGCTTACTAAAACTTTAATGCTAACCCGAGATCAGATTAGGACTAAACTGTAAAGTTTTCAAAATTCTAGCCTCGTACCAATGACTCATGCTTGACATCATGTTATGGCATGGTGGCCTAATCTCATCGCGACGACATACATTCAATGTCATGACAGCATACACTCGATGTCGCGACATGACATCCTGTTTTCGCAATTTCGAAAAGGAACTCTTGCCTGTACTTTCCAAACAACCACAAATCACTTTCATTCACAAATTCAGGTCACATATGAAGTCTTCAAGCATCAATTTAGGAATTACAACATCATTTACAACAATGCAACAATACCATTTCATCTATAATTTAAATCAAATTATCATATTTCATTTAAAACTTAAAATACTCACCTATTCATCAAACTATTGACAATTGCAACATTCCATACCATTTCAAACCCAATTGAATCTATTTAAATGATATATTCAACTAATTAAGTTCACACATCAATCTTTTTAAATCAAAAGTGTATATAGAATAGTTTTGTACTAAATTTAACTTAGCTGAGGTACATGCCATACTTGACACCAAAATAAAATTTATACAAAATTTGTTAAGTCGGAGAATACTTTTAGGATGTTGGATCAATTGTTCGAACTATTAAGAATCTACTATACCTGTGTATGGAGAAAACAAATCGTACGCTAAGCAAATACGCTTAATGGTATTTCCATGATTCAAGTCAATATAAACAAATTAAACATGTGCATACATCCATATCAAATTCAATTCATAACCTAATCTCATACCTCAACACAATCATTTTCACAATGATAAATATATATATATATAACCAAGCTTACACCAATTCATTTGAGCATATACACAAGCTTACCAATCATCTACAATTTCAAATTCCATTTGGTTCATTTCACTTATCATCTCTAGATCATACATATCATTCATTTATCATTCTTAGCGTATATACATGTCACATTTTATACCACATTTTAATCATTTCCGAGCCTATTGGCTCATTATTACTCAATCGGCCCCTAGGACTTATTTTTAGTTCAGTTTGAATATTGTCACATATTACAATTCAATGTCATTTATCAATTTACAAATGATTTATCAATTCTCATGTTCATAACCCTATTAACCAAACAAGAACTTGAAAAGGATATGTGGATCCGTCACCCCGAGTTGCTTGTCAATGATGACGCTATACAAGTACATATTATCACTCTAGAGTGCTCGACAACGATGATTTTCTCAATCTGATTATTTTGTTACCCCAGGTTGCCCGACAATGATAACTCACTATTTACAATCTACCACCCCAGATGTGTGTTCCATGTATGGTACTGGTGCTACCTCATTGATTCTCTTATTTGTTTACCTTATAGTATGTAAAGTTGGTTCTCTATTAAGTACATACGCATATTTTTGTTTAAATTGGTTGAAGTTTTGTTAAGTTGTTTTTTCTATGTGTATAGTTTCTACGTCACTAAGATTATGCTCTAGTCGTATTAGCATGTCTTACCCTTCTGATTGCCTTATTGTGTCACCTTCAATAAGAGCAAACAAGAGGAAAAGGATGTTGGGATCCATTTCTAGCAATAAAGATCCTAACTATAACACCCTGGAAATTTCCAATTAGACACATGACACTATTTCAGTAGCGGATATAGTGAATTTTGAGAAAATTGAAATTTTGTCAGATATAAGAATTCTTATGAAAATAAAATGATATTGGATATGAGGATTAATGAAAAGAACTTTAGAAGTGAAAATGAGATGAAAGAGTCAAATAAAAAATTTGCGAAGTTGGAGGACTAGAATGCAATTTGACCAAATTAGAAATATTTTATAGTATAGGAATTAAATTGCAAATTTAGCAATCCTAATGAGAAAATGGTAAAAGTATAATTTTTAGTACCCAAGGATGTGTATTACATATTAAATGAGAATTATGGAATATGGGTTAATTAATAACTAATTGTTGTGAAGGAAATTGGGTAATTAGGCAAAAATAGGTAAAATGATAATTTTACTACTTAAGAGCATTTTGATAATTTTACATGATATTGTAAAGGGTTATAATATTAATATGTTATTAAATTATTGAAATTGAATTTTTGAAAAAGAAACTAATGAGAATGATTGAAAATATGAAGTTTTAAAATTTGATCAAATTAAAAGTTAAAAAAATACGAACACCAAAATTGAATTTTTTTATAGAAGAGTGCTTTAAACCTTTGTAAGGGTATATTTTTTTATGGAGAATAAATTGTTGAAAACTCAATAATCAAAATATCTTGAATTTATTTTTATTGTGGACCCTACCGTTGCTATTCCTGGCTTATTCAAAGCCACATTTGAAATTTTGATTATAGGAGGAATCAAACCACGGAAGGGAAGGGAACTAGAAAAAAAAAAAAGAAAGAGACGTTAGAATCGTGGGACGTGGCCCCCACCATGGCTTTGATTATTTAAAAGCCAAATTTATGGTTTTGCTTTCGTCTAAACGGGGCAATTGGCCATTAACAGAATTGGTGGAAGAGAGTTCCCCAAACCAGACGGCAATAGGGAAATTCTGCTCGCTTATCATTTTTCATGTTATTTTTTATTTTAAATCGAAGTTCAAAACTCAACCCAAACCTTGATTTTTTTTTATTAAAATCAAATGGAAAATCTGTTCCTAAACTAATTTATTTCAATATACCATTTAAGTTAGGATTTAATGAGTTTTTGTGATAGAAGTCATGACTAGTGAGAGAAAGTTCCATTAAGATAAGACTTGGTGTTTTATATCTTATTTGTTATAGATTATTAAGAGAAGGCTTAGAATGTCTTTATATTAATTTTTGTTATATTTTTGTGTATGAAAAAAAAAGGAAGAATGTTGAATAATGTAGTTTTCTTGGATACTCTAGCTTATCTTATTATAAAGTTAATGATTTTGGTAATATTTATGTGATAAACATTTGAATAATTATATAATGAATAATATATATGTAAATTTCATAGCTTATTGGTGAAGAAATTAGTTATTAGGAGATTTTGGTTGCCATGAAAGTATTAGTAAGCATGTTTCGATACGTATGAATTATGTTAATAATGTAAAAATGTAAATATTTGTCATTATGACTATGAATAGAACTTATTAGTTAATTCATGTTTTTTTTGGGGGGATAAAGTCGATACCATGTTAAAACATGAGATTTGTTATGTAAAAAATAAAAAAAATAAAGAGCAATGGAAATGTGACTTTCCACTTTTGGGAATTATTATACGAAATGGACTTATGTATAGCCTAATGAAATGTGAAAATGTATATGTAAATGTAAAGCATCTATGATGAACATGTTCATAAGACCTTTATTAGTATGGATTTGATCATAAGTATGTGAAAGCACATAAAATGCCTTTATATGATATGCATATATGTATTTATTAATTTCCTTGATGATTAGATGTCCATTATAATTAGAATGTGCCTTAGTAGACTTAATGAAATGTTAGGATATAGTCGACATGCTAGTTAGGGTACAATGGTAAGAAAAGGCATATTCAAATAAGACATGAATTTGTGAGACACTTAATAAAGAATGTAGTACTCGCTTTGGAGTATTTGAGGTCTGAAAAGAACCTAGTTGATCCACAAACCAAAGGTTTAATTAGGAAAATGGTTCTTGATTCGTCGAGAGGGATGGGTCTTAATCCCAGTGCTTGAGGAATTCATGGTAGATACCCAACTTGGTTTTCTAAGTTTAATGTGGTCAAACGAAACCATGGAAAGACTCATAGTGTACATTTTACCTATCTCTATGGCAAATGATGTACATGCTAAGGTTAAGTTCTTACTCTTAATGAATTCATATCCCAGAGTTTAGATGGTCATATTGAGATGAACTTAATGAATTCATCGACATGTGAGGTTAAGTTTCTTACTCTTAATGAGTTCATATCCTAAAGTTTGGGTGGTCCTAATGAGATGGGCTTGATGAATTCACCGAATTTAATTTTGAGAGGATGAACTTAATAAAATGCTCTTAATGATTTCATAATCTTGATTCGGGTAGTCTATATGGAGATAAACTTGATGGAATTACCTACGTAAGTGTGAAGAACTAGCCAATTTCTATGAAAGACATCGGGTAGATTTTCTAGAGTATTTACCAGCATCCTAAGGTATATTGGCCAAAACTTGTGGATCTATCACGGAACATCAATTGCTTCTGAGATTAGTCGCGTGTCATGAGTTAACCCCTATCATAACAAGTTCAAGATTTGTTCACTTATTAAAGAAAAAAATCACTCATTTCACTATGTACTAGTTCAAATCCATAAGATACTAGTGTTTAAGCAGCTAATTTTGTTATTACTCTTCTCATGTTTTACCTTTTATCATGTTTACAAAAAAAATTCTAATTCTTTTGCATTAGTGGGGGAATGTTGGTAATGCAAAAGAGAAAGGGCAATCCTACATTGGTTAGGAAAAGGCTTCTAAAAGGGTTTATATATAACCTTGCTTCTTACCCTCTTTGAGTAAATTAGAGCTATAGGTCTAACACGAGCATGCCACTGTTGCCACCCGGCCTGGTCCGCGTTAACACGTGTCTACAACACATACCGCAAGTGTTTTCTTTTGGATAATATTTTTGTATTATTTTTTAGAAAATATATTTGTTTAGATTCTGGAAATCTGGTCAACAAAATATATTTTTTTAACCGTTGCACTATTTTAGGAACTTGTCTTTGCCAGTTTTACATTTTTGCCCATGTATTTTTACTACTTTGCCTTTTAGAAAACTATATAAATAGGGGGTCAATTCTATCATTTTTCACAACACAAAAAACAAGCAAACACAGTTCTCTCATTTCTCTCGTTCTTACTCTCTAAAAATTATGATGTTTTACTAAATTACATTAGTGCAATATACTATCTAGGAGATTGGGTTTTAAGCAGGACCACCTATGACCCCTCAAATCTTCCCGGGGAATTAAACCTAGTGTGGTTTATCCAAGTTTCTTCCAGTTTATTTCCTGATTCTTTTTTAGAAGAGTCATTCCAATCGTTGTTCCACCTTCTTTATTCGAGTGTATTAATATAGAAATACTATGTTAACCTTGGGGGACGACATCCATTACTCGATTAAACCGATTAGGGCGAATTTGCTTCTAAGGCAATGGTTACTCCACAGCACAGTAGTTACTTCATCATTTATTTACATTCAATTTATTTTATCCAATTAGTGCTAACGAGTTAACGAGGAAGATTATAGATTGAATGGGGGAGGGTGTTATGCTCTAGCCTTGTAGGGTCATGATAAGGTAGGATGCCAAAAGGCACCCATGTAAAGCACCATGGTAAAAGGTAAAGGAACCTTGGGAGGGTAGTTTTTTGTACTAAAAAAAGTATCCCCATTTCAAACATTTTTATGTCTCATGGTAAAACTTCTATAAAATCACATTTGCATATTCATAGGGGTGGACAATTGGTAGTTGTTGGGCTAAGCCACCTATCAAAGCTATTGAGATTGTTAGCTAACTTGAGTGAATCCATCCATCCAAGTGTTGCACCAACTTGCAACCGAGTGAACAAAGTTGAGTTTATGATACCATGGCATTTGATATCTCCAGCTTCGCCAATTGTTGAAAATCATTTTGGATATAAAAAATCTTTAAAATATTTTTAAATTTATATTTTTAATTTTTTTATAATTTATATTTTCTTTTTAAATATTTTTATAATTTTTATAGTTAGGACCAAAATGAAAAATCTTATAAACATTAAGGGCTAAATTTGTTGAATTTGTTTTAGATTTAGGATCAAATTGATAGAATATATAAATATTGGAAGGCAAATTTTTTTATTATGCTAATAGAACGACGCCCACGTTAGATTTCTATTAGACAACTGGCAGATGAGTGACTAAAATATTTAATTTCAAAAAATTAAATAACTAAAATAATTAATAATTAAATAACCAAAATAGAACAAACTATTTTATACTTTACTAATTTAAATTAATTGAATAAAACAAGCACATCAGATTTGCATATGGTAAAATTCAAACTAACAGTGCCAGATTGCTAATATTTTTTTAATGTCTTATTATGGATGCCGTTTTATAACAAGTTAATCACCACACACTGAATTGTTTTATTTTTTATATTTCTTTTCAATATTTTATTGCAACAAATTAATATTATAAACTTTCATTATATCTATATAACTTTTTTTACTTATTAGTAAGATGGCAACTTATTGAAGTAAAGCTGTTTTTATAATTTTGGTAATCCAATTTGTTACTATTTTAAAATTTAAAAGAATAAAGTTAAAAAAAAACCTGTTTTTATAATGTATGAATTAATCCTACACAAATTTAATTAAAAAAACATAAAACTTATATTTTTAAAAGAATAATAAATATTACTTTAAAATTATTTTTATATAAAATTTATAAAAATAATTTAAACTCAAAATAGATCTAAAAAAATCACATACAATAAGAATTAAAGTTAAGATATCGAAATTTTCTAAATCTCAACTTTTATCATTTCAATTAAACTCTCATTATTATTTTATATATTTTTTACAAAATTTTTCAATTAGACTATATAATATTCTAATATTAACTACATGATTTGCTTATTTTAATTCTTTATAAGGTTTTAGAATTTGTTAAATTAAATTTCATAGTGCAAATAAGAAATGCATAATTCGGAACGTTCAAAAGTAGGAATATACAACACGTGTTGTCTATCACGTAATCGACCTTAGTCAACTTTTAAAACAGTAATATTGATTTGTCTGTGCCGGCCCTAATATATTAATAATCTGATATCGATGCTTCTTTGTTTTTTATTCACCAGAACTACAATAGCAAAATCCGAAGCCCCCTAATTCTAAATCAATTCGCTTTTAATGGAGTTATTTTTTTTTTGTTTGAAAAGTGAATGTGGGATAAAGTGGGTTGGGGTGAATTTTTTCTTTTAGATAGTAGTAATGAAACGATTAAAGTAATTGTTTATCTTGTTCCAACCCGCTTCACTATATACACTTACCATTCTATCCTTATATATATTAGTACAAGAGTAAAAATGTAATAATGTAATACATACAAACTAATCTATTTTATGTTTAAATATTTACTTAATTTTTAAAAAATTGAAAAAAATTAAAGATAAATATAGCAACAATTAAATTAAAGCAAAGCGATGTAGGTGAAGATAGATGCATCCAACATCCACAGAGGCGGTAATGGATTTCAAGATTATACATCCATAGTGGAGCAGAGTGGATGGTGGAGCAGAATGTACTAATTATAAATCAGTATTGGATTTAGCAATATCTGCCCCCATCCCATTGCCATTCCTAATCGCACATCATGATGTTGATGTAAAAAAATATTACGTAATAAATATATTTATTAAAAAATTATTAGGAATTAAATTAAGCATTGGATGAAATGATAAAATTAAGGATTTAAAATTCATAGCATTCTTAATTCGAACTCCATCATGGGTAAGTTTTTATTGATTTATTAAATATAAAAAGACAAAAGCATTCTTATAATAATATAGTTTTTGTAAAATGATTAGTATTTTTTTCATTTCTCAATTGAGATTGTGTGCTGCTAACTTGTGACACCTAGTCTTTCTTAAAATATTACATATAAGAAAGGATAAAGTACACTGCAGGTCACCCAACTATGTTTAAATTTTTTTTTTGGTCATTCAAGTTTTAAAACTTTCAAAATGGTCACTCAACTAACCGATTTTTCTTTTTGTCCATTTCCATTAAGTGACGTTAAGTGTTCAACGAAAGGGTGAAATGGTAGTTAAAAAATTGGTATAATAAGAAAACCAACCCTCAAAATTTATAAATTGTCTCAATTTGGTCCTAATTCTAAAAAATTCAAAGAAATATATAAAAATACATAAACATTTTCAAAAAAATATATTAAGTTTAAAATATATATAAATTTTACATTTTATATGTAGAGTTATTAAATATATATAATTTATTCAAAATAATATTTTCAAAGCTCAACAAAATTTCATTCTCTAAGCTAACCTAGGGAAACGAACATGTCCTAAACCTCACCTTATCCTTAAATAAAGCCCCAACTGTCACCATTTTCTATTCCCCAAGATCTTCCCCACTTTTAGCCTTTTATCATTGACCAAAATGCCTCGAACCACCATTGCTGGCCAATACTCAACTAAACTCGTCCATCCCTCTACCCCTCACTCCAACCCAATAAAATGACTCATCCCTTCACTAAAACCAACCTAGAAATCCATCCCAAACAACATAAAACTCAATATTGCCTCCTAATATGAACCCTTAAAACCTTCATCATTCTAGATTGTAACACCCCTCATCTGTCTTCGTCACCGGATTAAGGTTACAGGATGCTACTGCACATAACATAATAGAATCATGCTATATCAATTCAAATTTCTCTAAACGAACATTAATTATAAATTTTAAAGAAAAAACATGTTATTCATACATTATCGAGGTTAAATCGAGCTTATGGAAGCTCTAAAATAATTTAGAACAAAACAACGACTAATTTGAAACATTTTAAAAAATGTAGCAAAAATACAAAACAGGGGTCATACGACCGTGTGGCCGGGCCGTGTGGTAGTCTGACCCTGTGTGGAGTTGAACCACACAGTCATGTCTCAAACTGTGTACAAGATTGTATGTCTTGTAATGCAAGGTCATACGGTCGTGTCGCCAGGCCGTCTAACAAATTGTGGTCGTGCTACAATTTAACCTACCATTTCGTTAAGAGCACACGATTATGTCACATGCCCATGTAAGGCACACGACCGTGTGTTAGACTATGTTCACCTATAGGTACCTTACAATGTAAGTTTCAAACCACAAACTCTCATATAACATATACGCATTTCATATCATTCCTTAAACCTAATCAAAATACACCAAAAACACCATTTAAAACATCACTCCTAAGTGCCTAACCAATATGCCATTTTGGCACCATCACAAGCAAGTTCTGAACTTAGCCAAACATTCAACCGTTTCCAAGTATTAAGTTCAACAACACATTCAAACACATTTAGTATACTTGTACATTTTATCATGAATGTAAACCAAACTTTACCTTGTAAACTAACTTAAAACATGCCATACTTATATTAAAATTGACCATTTAGGTCTCAAGTAAACAACTAGTTCTTTAACATGTAAAATCCATCCAAATCTCAATTCCCATACATTTATTCATGATTGAAAACATCTCAAATACCTAATAAGCAACCATTCATCAAAGCATTACCATTCCATAATTCTTCATGATTCAAAAATAGGTATACATCAACAAGACACAACTAAACCATTCATTCCATTAACCATGCCAAATAGTCTTATAAACACATCACATAATAACCATTTTAACCACATTTTCACATCCAACACATAATCTTAAAATGACCTATATACATGCCACAAAACCAAAGTTTAGATTTGAGTGTGAAGAGTTCCTATTTTTGTCAACCAAAGTTGGCTTAAATTCTCAACCTGTTAAGGTTGGGAAAGTTGGGTGAATATGACTCTGGGAAAACTTTCATATAAAAAGGCTTTTCTTATGGCTACAATATATGATGTGCAAGTTATTTTCAAACTTCATATTCATAGAGAAAAAAGAGTAGAGGTGTGGCACACCATTCTTGTTAGATGAAGTACAACTTCTCACACTGTCATTACTACTTAGGGGAGTTCACCTTCACTCTTGCAGATGTGCGTGCTCTTGAACTTTCATGTTTTGGAAAATATAAAATTTATTCTCTAAATTTATCTCAATAAGAAAAACAAATTCAAGACTTCTCCTCTAACTTATTTAAAAGTGAGCGTGAAAGATCAAAGGTTGCTCAGTTCTCCAATTGGATTGGGATGTTTCACTAAAAGTTTAATTCTAGAAAAGGTAAAAATAGCTCTTTGAATTTCTTGAGTACAAGTATGAGTTTGAAGCTTTTTTTATCTTGTGGCTAACTCAACACATCTTTTTAGGATGTCATGATGATTGCTCCTATATCCATTAAGATTGCCTAAGGTCTATGCTTCCCTTTAGCTTTGCTCTATTTGAGAAATCTCTACAAGTGGTTGGATTATACCACTCAAAAACGAAAATCTTGGTTGGTTGGTGTAAGATTTTAACTTATGTCGACATTTCTTTCATTCAAAAGTGTTTGTAGGAAAGGTTTAGTTCTTGAGCCCCTCCACCTAATCCATGTCCTTCTCCTATTACGTTTTCTAGCAAATTTGTGAGAAATAACTACAAAACATAGATATGGCATAATTAGAAGTCCAAAGGAAATATGCTTAAGGTACTTAATATTGTTAAGAAATTACTTAGCATCCATACATACAAGAAATGAATGGTTATGGTAATCCAAAGTGTTATTTAGTCATTCCTAAGTAACCTCATCCTACAAAACTAAACAAACAAAAATCAAGTTCTTTCTTTTGGTGAATTCACTATGCTACCCTCTATGATCGAAAACTCCAGTGTTGGGACCAATAGAGAATCACACTCAATGGAGGTATATCCGATTTGTAGAGTAGCTCACCAATTTGGATATGATCAAATGGCTCATCGTAAACCTCTTTAGCCTTTAGATATTGATTTATCATATTGTATTTTCGAGTTTCTTTTTTTTACAAAATAAATAAAAGTAAAGAAATCAAAAGTTATGTTCTATCAGCATTTGATCGAGTTACTTATTGTAGTTTTGGTTGGATTGCCTATTGAGGTCAATGCATGTCTGATTGGTCAAGATTTTGCACTCTTTTAGTCGATTCAAGGAAACACTTTAAGTTTTCAATCATTACTCAGAGTGACATATATTTAT
Source organism: Gossypium hirsutum (assembly GCF_007990345.1). NCBI lineage: Eukaryota > Viridiplantae > Streptophyta > Magnoliopsida > Malvales > Malvaceae > Gossypium > Gossypium hirsutum. Next base: position 49,919,605 of record NC_053437.1, read on the forward strand.
GCTTGGAGGTTTTATAAGCTCACAATGTCACTGAAAGTGCTTTACACCATAACTTGATCTCTTCATGGACCATCCTACTAACGATTTTAATTAGGGTTTTGTTAGTAGCTTTAGCTTGGCCGTTTCCTTTGGGATAGTAGGGGGATGACTTCACATGATCAACATCATACAAAGCAAGTAGTTCTATTACCTTAGAATTGATAAAATGAATTTTATTATTTGAAAGGATTCTATTAGGCATTCCAAATCGACATATAATGTTCTCTTTGATGAAATTTCCCACAACCAGGCTTGTTGCATTCTTCAAAGGAATTGTTTCAACCCATTTAGTGAAACACTCTATTACTCCTAGTAGCCATGTGTAACCCTTGGATGGAGGATTGATATGACCAATCAAATCAAATGCCTAAGTACAGAATGCTCATGGAATAGGGATAACGCGAAGCTCTACTGTTAGAGCATGAATGGCATTTCCATGAACTTGGCATTGGTAGTACTTCCTTTCATAACTCAATGCATTTGTTTCCACAATAGACTAATAGTACTTGATGTCTAAGAGTTTCTAGTAAAACTTTCAACCTCTTTCATGTTCTCCACTGCTTCTACCATGTACTTCTTTCAATAATGGGTGTATTTTAGCTGGAGAAACACACTTCAATGGTCTTCCTAAAAATAAGATTCAGAACAAATCTTTCTCATTCATGAAAAATTTTTGAGCTTTTATTTAAAGTTGTCTTGCATCATGATGATTTGTCAAAAGAAAACCATGTTTTAGATAGTCAATATAGGGTTTATGCCAATCTTCTGCACTCTTTATAAAGATGTATTCCCTAACATATGAAGGTTTAGCACATTTGGAACAAGACTTCTAGAGTTGTAACATGTCATTGGACATTGTTGGCCAAAAATACCTGACTCTTTGTAGTAGGCGATGTAATGGTAGACCTTTTTCTCCACATTGTTGTTCAAGATTTTTTTTCAGTTTTTCTCCTACTTCATTCTTGAAAACACACAATGATAATACTCTTCCAGTATCTTTGTGATAAAGAACACCATGGATTAATACAATGTGCTTCAACTCTTGAATATTAGTTGAATTAAGATGAACAAACTTTTCAAAAATATAAACCTTCCAATCTTCATCATCTTCATATTTTTTAGGACATAACAATTAACTTGCTGGGTAGGGCAAAATTTTTTTATCACCGACATATTGATGTTCCAGTCTTTTCGGGAATATGATTTTTTGAAGTTGGAATAGAAAGAGTATCAACATACCTATCTGTAAATGTTGGGCTATGTTCACACCTTACATTTTTAAATTTATTCTATAAAGCCTGAACAATTGTTCTAGTAAAAGTTAACATGGGCTCCTTCAAAGAAAATTCTCCATTAGTTTGCCTCACAATAAGATTGGAATCTCCACAAAGAGGTTCATGTTTTCCGATAAAAAATGTATAGAAATAAAAGACCTAAACTTGGAAATTTATACCTACTTGGTACTTAAACTTTTTTTGAAAATCATACGCCAACTTGGTACATTTTTTAGATATCTGATTAACACTGTTAAAATACTTTGATGTGGCATTAATGACCAATAGCATGGTTACATGTGGCAGCCTCACATTTTGACATGAAAAATAAAAATAAAAATATTTAAAATTTATAAAAAAATATTTTTTACCATGTTTTGAAAATACTAGGTTGCCATGTGTCACCATGTTATTGGTAGTCAATGCCATGTCAACGTATTTTAACAATGTTAGTATAATACCAAGTTGGTAGTATTTTAACAATGTTGGTAGTCAATGCCATGTCAACGTAGCTAAAAAATACCAAGTTGGCTTACATTTTCCAAGTTTAGGTACTAGTTAGGTCTAAAAAAAAGTTTAGGTACCAAGTAAGTATAATTTTCTAAGTTCAGGTACTTCCATAGATATTAACCTTAAATTATTTTTACTAATTTTAACTAAGTTACATGGTATTTATTATTAATTATTTATACTTGGTCAAGGACCAATCAAAAATAATAAAGAGTATATGTTTAACATTGGAGAGAAATTAACCCAACAAATATGGAATTCTAAAGTAATCAGATAAAATTACATAGGACGTTTATTATTTTTTATTTTATTTGTAATTCTGTAGCGGAATACTTTCTTGGACTAGCATATAATATACAATGAGTTGATTTTAGGGTTTTTTTTTTACTTGTTTAGAGAATTTGTTCTCAAAATTTTTATAGTAATTAATATTTTTTAGAATGTAAAAGTATGTCTTTGTGCAATTACAATTTATACTACCAAACATGATATTAGGAATTGCAATGTAATCATACTCTATTAATTAAACACGTTTAGGGAATTAGAATTCCTTGTAATTACAAGAGAGAGTAATTATTACTTTAGTAATTACACTTTCGTCTATTTACTTTATGGTATCCAAACACACTTATAAAGTTTCTAGGCCTAAACATTAACAAAAGAAATTAAGATCAATGACGCTAACGCCGTAAACGAGTTCCAGAACTTGATGGATGACGATTTCATGTTGGATTTTTGCTGCAATGGATCCTAGATCAGTGCGTCTTCATCACCCTATCATTCATTTTACACACCAATTAGAAGAAATAAAATTGTACACTTAACTAGCCCATCAAAGAAAAATGATGTAATGAATTAAAGGATTGGGGTGTGTTTAGGCTCATCTGACTAAAGGGCTTCATAAGCTTCAAACTTGTGATTGTCATTTCCATCTCTAGAGTTATAAATAGTGATAAAGGGTGTTGGCATGACTGAATCCCTTACCAACATAATACGAAGGTCACGAGGATAATACGTTAAAAATGTGAGTGGGGTGAACTGTTACGTATGTGGCTTTGGGTTTGGCTAGAGAGTTTGGGTTGCTTGAAAACAACCTTTCTAATGTATTAGTCAATGACTATATCGTACATTTCGTTCCTTTACTTATGAGTACTCCATTTTTGGATAGAACTACCCTTGGTCCATTGTCTAAATCATTGCATATATGACCCAAAGGGTAAGAAATTATCATCCTAGACAGTTTCCTCATATATAAAGCTGATTTCATTAGACCTAGAGCTCAAATCACGATGAATGCTTTTTAGGACAATGTTTTTTTACCCCTTTAGATTTATCCTATGATGCTGATCGATATTTTGTGGATCTTTCGAAATACCTTGCACAAACCCAAACTTTGATTTCACCTAGTGAGAGTGTTGCCACTCCATGATGTGGAAACAAATAATGGACACCGTGCCTTGAAAATATATGGCTCAAAAGTAGTCTAAAGTTTGGTGGCAAACACCCTGTTGTCTAGGTATGGCATCCATAAAACTGGATATTTATACATATACAATTATTTTCATTAATAAGAATAATGAATTGCATCGAATGCGAATACAACGTCAACATACCTCTCAACTAGCTCATCGATCGGTTTCTTATCGCATCCTAGTAAAGTCCCTTCTATAACACGTATGATCCAAACAACTCTTACATTTGTTCAAAATTGTCAATGCCAAAAGGGATTATAAATGTTTGTAATTGAATACATCTTAAGATATTATATACGGTTATACTTTTAACTTCTATGGAGAGGGAACTCCTATTGATGAGAAGGATAAATGTTAACCGTAACATTCGTATCTATTCTCATTTTTGAAGAAGTAGACATCAATCGTTTATTTCATTGATCGATTCTCAAGTTGCCCTATAAAGTGCCCTATATAAATATGCTAGAGTTGCTGAATTTCAATTGAATGTACCAGATGCCTCAAAATACTCTAATAAAAGAAGATACATGGTATGGATCTTCTTGATAGACTTGTCCGACAACAAAATTCCTTTTACCATATAAAGCATTTGAGCTCTAACATATCAATCAATCTCACAAATTTGTCCGACAACAACATTCATCTTACCATCTAAAGCATTCGAGCTCTAACATATCAACCAATCTCCTTCACAATTGCATGTGGTGGAAGACTCGGTTTGGCAAGCCTTTTAAACCATGTGCATTTCATCTGATTCCCTTTTAATTTGTTCTCATCCTTAAACAAAAGGACACCTAACAACCAATCTCATTCGTATGCAACGTCAATGTTACTTGCTCCAACTACACTTGTCCATCAATTGGAATGTTGGTTATTAAAGCGACATCTTCTAGTATTATAATCTCTTCTCTACATGAAAAATGTAATGTAGGCATTTTCAACCCTCCATCTTTCTAATAAAGTGGAAAACAACTCTAGTATCATAATAGATTTTGTCTTTATTGACGCCACATATAAACCAACACTCTTGAACCGACCTATAATACGTCTATTGACCTTAGAGAATTTTAGATTATATCGAGTACAAATAACTCGATCTTTTTACTTTTTAAAATATGACAAAAAATAATATTTAATTTTGCAACATCTAAAAAATATTTCCAAAAAATTATAAAATAAAAAAAAATTGAGTTGAAAATTTTACCATGTTGATGGTATAATTTTCCTAAAATCTTGATATAATCATTATTCTCCTAAAAAAAAGTAAAAAGATAAAAATTATTTTTGGGGAGTTTGAGAATATTTTTTGTTGGAAGAACAAAAAGAAATAGGTGAGGTTTTAATAGGAGAGAGTTTGTTGTAATGGTTGTAAACTTCTTTGTATTAAATGGGTTAGTCAATACAAAGGACAAATAAATGTCTTAGTCAGACTTCACAATTTAGAATTGGACAATCATGAGAGTTGAATATTTGTTTTTGGTACTGAATCAAGCGCTAAATTATAAGGGAAATTGAAAACAAGTCCTTACATCAGCACCAACTGTTGCCCATTTTGTTGGTTCCATATATGCTATTAACATCGAGCCCATTTCTTCATCAAGGATATAAGCATTATCTAGTCTTTTAATACCTTCAACTAGTGGCCTAATCTTATGGTTGTAAGTAGAAACCTTGCCCTCTAGGATATGTTGAAGCACTTTGCAGTTATTATTGAGAATCTCACTTCTACTTCCCTCCTGTTTGCCTGAATCATTGCCTCACGGACCACGAACAATGTTGCCTGTTGGAGGTCTTCTATTTACAATGTTTTATTAAACAGGAACATCAATTGTTGATTTCTATGCCTGCCCTTCCTCGTTCTCCTAGTAATCAGACTAAAGCAGTACTAAAACAATCTTATTTCAATCTTTGAAACCTTTCTCTCTTTTTTTCCTTCTGATTATGAATATTAAAGGCTTCTCTCCAACTATCGCTTAACTCCTTGGCTTTGTGAATTGTAGTTTCTACCTTAGCTTTTGTTCCCTGAAAATATCATTCATTTTTCTGCAACCAAATGTTCCAAAATATGCTTATCTACTTTGAATTTCAAAACCATGTCCTTGACACCATGGAAGTATTGGTCCTTTGAAATCTCTAAAAATCATATTGTTGATTGTAGTTTAAAATCCTCTCTTTAACATGCACTCTTATAGTGATTTGACATCAATACATGTTAAGATACCTCTAAAAATATATATTTAAAATACATCATAATAAATAATAAAAAATCACAATAATCAAGTTCAAACAACCAACGAAATCCGTTGGTGCAATGAAGAAAAAAGAAGGGTGAGCAATACTGCAGTACAACGATGTTAACTTACCGCATCTAGAAGGTACGTTATACTCGAACTTTGACATCCAAAGTATTTAGATGAACCAAATTCGGCTACGGCAATTGCCGGGCACATCATAATTCCATGATATATATATATGCATATTTTAGAAAGAAAAAAAAAAAGGAAAAGGAGTTGGCGCTCCAAAAATGCGTGTTTTCTTCCTTCTTCACTTCGAGAAAACTGGAACTGGAGACAAGTGGGCTCCGCGTGGCATGATAGAAGTGGTCGACATCACTTCTTGAGATCCACGTCATTCCTTTTCACTTTTATCATCTTTTTCTTTTTTCTTTTTGGTTTAAATCTTACTTTTCAGTTTTCACTAAACATTAATAATTTGATTTTTATTTAATAACCAAAGTGTAACTCTATTTGAGGGTTTCGACTAATTTAAGAATTTTATTATTTGATCATTTAATGATATTCTATATTAAATCAAAACATTTTATTCAATCAGATTAGTATTATAAAATAATGAAAATAGGAATAATGATATCAATTGACAAATACTAGATTAAATTATACTGTTTTGTGTAGAGGATATTTATATTTTCTTTCTATGCGTAGTAATGTTGACAACTAACTATATGTGTTACAAGTCCTGAATTAAAATTTATGACGAATACTCGCATAATGTTTTATGAAGGTGAATTAATTAAGGTGGTTTATTTGATTTACTTAAATTGATTTAATTCGTGAAACATAAAAAAAATTATTTATTTAAAATTTTAGCAGCTCAATTAAATATTATAGTAAAATTAGAGCTACAAAATTAAATATTGTAAAATTTAAGAGATAATATTGTATAGGGTTTAAATTATTTAGGAATCTCATTTAATAGATAGACACTAACCTCAGTCATTGGTATAACTCAATCTATACCGTTAGCTTTGGGGGAGCTTGATCATAAATAGAGATATGTACTTCATTTGTAATAATTTCATTCATAGATATAGAATATATTTGAGAGCATTTACTTAAACACTTTATGTGCATTATTTTTTTGTGGCTTTTCAATTCTTTCGTTGCTCATTCGCTTTAAGTTTGCTTTTGTTTTATTTCGATACCTTGGAAAATTTGCTTTGTGAATTTTTAGTTTTAAAAGTAAGTTTGATTTAAACAAATTTGAAAATAAGAAATTGCTTAAGACCATACGAATTATGAGACTAAAATTCTATTATCGTAAAACAAACACGTGATTGAAGGTAAAATTTAATACAATATTTTAAGTTTAAGAATAAATTAATCTATTTAATATAAAAGTGATGATTTAATTTTGAAGCAAGTAAAGTGATTTTTTTAAGATAAATTAAAGAGAAATCTTAAGCGCTGATAACCTTGGTCGCTAAAAACTACTTATTTATTATGTTTTAAAGTGCATTATTATGATTATAGTTTAAAAAAATCAAAAATAAAATTATATTGATTATAAAACCAACTTTTTCCAAAAATTATCGCAGTTGATAAGTAAATATGTAAAATTAAAATGGCTCGATTTTATAATAAAAATCTACTTTGTTGCTAAATTTATAGTACAGGGATCCGTTCAAACTATACCATTATTATTTGGTCTCTTATAAAACTTCAGGGGTAACTGGTAAAAGTAAAACAAGTAGTGGTAGGATTGATCATTGAAGTAAGATTGAGATTTTACTTCGGTTTTAGTTAATTAAAAGGGCAAAGACGGAAAAAAGAAACTTGGAAATAAATGGGCAAGTAATAAAACAAACAAAGGAAGAGTAACTGAACATTTGTTCGTGCTGATTCATACGTTTGACCTCCTTATAGTCGTAGAACCCTGAGTTTGTAAACAAGATGGAAGTTTCCCCCATCCGCAGCCAAAGAGCGTGGCAAGCACTTTCGAACCAAGATCCCAAAACGGTCGGCGGTGTTCACGCGCCGGAATTACGTTGATTAATTTTCTTTTTAAACAATAGCAAAACTGAATTACAGAAAAATAACCGAAGTTAGTTGTTTTACTTGCAACAAATTTAACCGCTTTCAAAACAAACCCACAAGCATTTTTCTTTCACCTGCACCAATTAATAAATATATAAGAGATGATAAGGTAAATCCATTTCTTTTTACCTCTCTTAGCTACCTCTTTCATATGTCTTCTTCAAGTTCAGGTGAAAAAAAGAAGGGATAAAAACAGTGCTCAGAGTTTTTTTTTTCCCTTGATTTCATCAGTATTAAAACCGATGACGAAACAGAGGATCTGGGTCAACGGCGTTTGACCGTAGAAACTATTACTGTCCAGGGTTAAGAATGTAATTAAGCGTACCAAACAGGTGTTTCACTGTTTATTTAATATTTTTATTTGATTCGGTTCTGTCGTCGTTGTTGTTTTTATTTGATCTCTTCCTTTTAAGGCTTTGTTTGTGTTTCCCCATTCATTTATATAAGGTTTCAGTTTTTATGTCTCTCGAGCCGCTAAGGGAAAGAAAAGAAGATCGAGAAAGTAAAAGACTGATGATGAATGCACAGATTTTAAGATCATCTGGGTAGATTGATTTCCGATGTAGTGATAGAGAACGAGAGAGAAATGAGAACAAGGAGAGGGATTTCTTACCCCAGAGCCCATGTTTGTTTAGATGACATAGTTTTTGAAAGGAGGGATTTCGCCGGTGATAATATGGCTTGCCGGAAACGGCGAAGACTCTCGCCGGGTATTGCCGGAAAGAGAGATTTCTTTGATGTTTTGCCCGATGATCTTGTCATTTCTATTTTCTCCAAACTAAGCTCTACCGCGGCTTGCCCTTCCGATTTCGCCAACGTTTTGATTGTGTACGTCGACTTGCTTGTTTCTGAGGGGAAAGTTTGGATTTTATTCATTTATTTTTCTTACTAATTTTTACTTATTTGTTTGTTAAACAGATGCAAGAGATTGAATAGTTTAGCAGTTCGTCCTCTGGTATTATCCAAAGCCTCTCCAAAAATGTTTGCAATTAAAGCCAAAAGCTGGTCGGAGTCAGCTCACAGGTTCTTGAAGAACTGCGCTGATGCCGGAAATGTTGAAGCTTGTTACACGCTCGGCATGGTGAGTTTCTGAAAAAGAATATATTTTTATTTTACTGCCCGATTTTTTTTTTTGGTTACTAAAATTTATTAAGTTTAATTCAAGAACAATAATATAAATATTCTCTAACGAGTTAACTGTTATGATTTGCAACAGATTCTTTTCTACTGCTTAGAAAATCGAGAGAGTGGAGCCTCTCTTATGGCTAAGGCGGCGATTAGCTCCCACGCGCCAGCGCTTTACTCCTTAGCTGTGATTCAATTCAATGGCAGCGGCGGTTCCAAAAACGACAAGGATCTTAGAGCCGGTGTGGCCTTGTGCGCTCGTGCTGCTTTTCTTGGCCACATCGACGCCCTCCGTGAGCTCGGTCACTGCCTACAGGACGGGTACGGTGTTCGACAAAACGTCGCCAAGGGCCGTCGGTTTCTTGTCCAAGCCAACGCCCGAGAGCTAGCGACGGTTTTATCATCAGCGGCTGCTTCTAACAACTTTACGCGGTCTTGGCTCACTTGGAGCCCACACCCTATCCCGCATCCTAACCCTCGCCATAACCACCGTCATCAGGCCGTGCCGGGATGCCCGTTGCTGAGCGATTTTGGATGCAATGTGCCGGCTCCCGAGGCGCATCCGTCTAGCAAGTTCTTAGCAGAGTGGTTCGGGGCTCGGGGCGGGATACCAGGCCCGGGCTTAAGGCTATGCTCCCACGTCGGTTGTGGGAGGCCGGAGACAAGAAAGCACGAGTTTCGGAGGTGTTCCGTTTGTGGGGCTGTGAATTACTGCTCACGCGCTTGCCAAGCGCTTGATTGGAAGCTGCGCCACAAAGCCGAGTGCGCGCCGGTAGAGCGATGGCTTGATGAAGAAGGCGATGGTGGCGAGGGTAACGGTGCGGGACATGGGAACGTTGACGTCATCGCCGAAAGTTAAAAACGATTAACTGCTTATGGTAATTAATTTATTACTATTAGGTTTAAGGCCACGAGAAGGAAAAAAAAAAGGGTGGAAATGGAGAACAGGAGGCCAGTTTTGGTTGGGTATTTGGAGGTTAAAAATCAACTTTTACGATGACGATAGTCACTGAAACGACACAGTTTTAGTTCTATGTGGATTGTATAGAGGAGGGGTTAATCGGAAAAATGGTCCCCCGGGGGGGGTGGGCTTTGGTTCTTTTCTTTTTTGTTTTAATCCCACTTGTACACTATAGAGCCATGTTCAGCTTAATTTCGGTAATTTCTAGTCTTATATTCCTTTCTCTTTTTTCTTTCTTTTTTCAATATTAACATAATTTTGGAAATTGGACTGCCTGCTTAGTTCAAATTGCCATAAACTTTAATTTGATTCACAAAACAAAATTCGAAAACTTATCTAATATCCAAAATCATTTAAGATTTTAAATTTAAAAAATGTCGAAACTATTACAATTTTTGTTCCAATGAAGACAATGTAAGTACTTGTAGATTTCTTGTTAAGGACGGAAGTTGACTTTTATTTATTCTGGAAATTCCAATTATGCTTAGACTATGCTTAATATAATCAATTTACTTTTTTGCACTTTAATTTGATTTTTTTTCAACCTTCTGTTTTTGGTTTTTAAATTTCAATCCCAACACAAATGATAAGTTAAATTAAATAATATTTCCACAATCTTAATGCGGCAAGCACATTATCAAATGTGTAATTCTATGTTAACTTATTATTTTCATGTAATAACCACAAATGAATCACGTCTCTAATGGATTTAATGGATATTTGAGTGAAATTTCAAAATATGAAAAAATATAGTGTCTAAAACGATAAAATTGGAGAATATGGATTATATCCACAACTTATGCATAGTACAAGACTAACAATAGAATTTGATTTAATGAAAGATTGAAATTTCAAACTTCAAAAAGTGTAATAATTAAAATCGTCCTAATTAGATAAATTACACCCCTAATTTAAGGGGTGGAGGTAGAAAAAATTTTAAGTGGAGGCTAGAATTAAATTATAAAAATTTGAAGGATAAAAAAAAACTTTTATCATTATACTAATTCATAATTTTAAAAATTTCTAAGATACTTACAAAGTAATTTTACGGTTGGAAGAAGGGCAAGGGCAATGCCCCTTATATTTGCCCTGCCTAATTTATGCTTAATCCAAAGCCTAATAGCAAAATTTGGATTTTATATATAATAAATTGATACTGACTTGATAAATGAAATTATGAAAATATATTGGGATGTTGTGAAACCCAATTATTTGTGGTATACAAAAACAAAATAAGCAGCACCCTTGGCTTTGTAGCATTTTCTCAAACAAGACATTTGGAAAATCGAGTATTACTAAAATGGACCAAGGCTAGGAGGAAAGTTTGACCATATCTTTTGCTTGTGCAGCTGCGCCATAAAACAAAGCTAGTGAATCTGAAAATGGAACAAAATAACATTCTTTTAACCATCACATCCTGTTCTTCTCCTTCATTTGATTTGTAACACATACAACTAGTGCAATTATATAAATCAAATTGGGCAGGATAGTACACTTGGTTTGGGTCTTGTTTATCAACCAAATTGGATCCAGTGCTTTCTTAGGAACAGGATTCTACCTCTACATTCAATTCAATCTTTTTTATTGTTGGTTCATGTCATCTTTGCCTATCATATAATATTGATTCGCTTTTTTGCTATTAATTCTTACTATTTTCAGTGTTGAGGAGGAAGAGTTAACCAAAGTCTCTCTCGAGGAAGGTATATGATGTTAAGATGGTGTCTAGTGCTATAGTTGTTGGATAAGCGAACAATCTTATTCAAAAATGAAGAATTGAGCATCAAACTAGCCATAAATCCAGAGATTAAACACCAAATAAAAGCATGCACCTAAATGAGCAATTCATATTTGATTTATACATTGCAAAGAGTTAAAATAAGCATCCAACTTTACAATGGCGGAACCGTCAAATATGAAATATTTGATTTATGAGCATTTTTTTATAGAGAAAAAAGTTATGATTTAGAGCATCAGATTCTTGAGTTCATGAGACGAGACAAACCAAAGAAAAAGTTCCCTAACCTGAATCCGAATCGGAACCTGAAGCCGAACCCGAACCAGAATCGGAATCCGATTTACGAGTGTCGGCAGTGACACGTGCTTTTTCCTTGGCTTCAGCTTGCTTGACAGCTTTTCTCAGCTCACCAACCGGAATCAATGGCAGATACGCAAACACAGGATATCCTTTCCCGCTCATGTCTTTAACCAAACAGTTATACTTGTCGGACAAATTCGAAGCTGTGGGAACGATCTTCTCTGCAACCGATTGGAAAGCAGAACTGCGATTCAGTTTTACCCACACCTTGGTTGAGCTAACCAGAACCAACTGCTTGTACTCGGTCGCGGCGTAGTGCAAAGCGCCGCGCGCACCGTTGGTTCGAGCCTCGTCGATTAATTTGTGAGCCTTTTGTGCTGCCATGTGAGCCAAATCTTTGGCTTGGTTCACCATTTGCTTACCTGCTGGTGGGACATGCTCGTCATATTTCTGTGAAGCCTCATCTACCTGCGCGGTTGTTATAATACTTTAATTGAAATTAAACAAAAGAAAGAAAGAAAGAAAAAGCCGTTACCTTGGAATCAAGAAAAACAAGAAGATGATCAGGAACGTCCTTATATTTCTCGTAGACGGGGCCAACGATGGCGGCGACAGCACCCTCGACGGTCCCAACGGTGGATCGTAACGGACCAGAATTCTGTTTAGCATACCCGTAAAGATTCGAGACGTAAACCAGCGTGCGGATCGCAGCCACCCTCACGAAAGCTATGTGCTTCAGGGCGTGCTTCTTTTTCTCAAACTCTACCTCCTAAAAGAAACAATTAAAAAATATATAAAAGAACATTTTGAAGACGTTAAAAGAAGAAAGAAGCCGGAAATACCTTTTCCATGGTGGCCAGCTTTTCTTTTTTGATCTAAGATTGTTAGGGCTTTGTTTGCGTTTTTGTTTTTCAGTTTTCAGAAATGCGGTTAGTGCGTGTAAAGGGAGTTTGTTGCGTTATTATTTTATGGATCAACGTAATCTGGATCGTTAATTCAGATCGAACGCTGAATATTTGATCAAATGGATGAAGCATAATGGGCTTCGTGATGGAGAGCTGGAAAGCGCTTTCCTCGTGGAGATCGTAAAATTCCTTGGCAATAAGAAATATATAGAAATAGTATATGATTTTTTTTTAATAAAATGGCATGTTTAATTTTACACCATTAATAATTAAAGGATGATTTTTTTTATTTTAATCACTTAATTAAAAAATATAATTAGATTACTGCATTATTCAAAATTTTTTTTATTTAAATCATTAAATCATTAAAAAGTTTATTTTAAGTCATTGTAAGGACGTAACTAAGAGGGTTGGCAGGGGCCGCCTCTAAAATAGAAAATTGTTCATTTAGGCCTTTTAAAATTTTTAAAAATTTTAAATTAGTAAAAATAAAATTACATTTTGCCCCCTTAAAAATTATAAAAATATGATTTAATCCTTTAAAAATTATAAAAATATAGGTTATTAAAAATTACAATTTAATTTCGGTCCTCCCTAAAGAAAATTTCTGACTTTGCCCCTGAGTTAGACAATTAAATTTAAAAAAAAACAGTTTAGGCAGCGAGCTCCAAGAGATGATTCGACGATCAGTACATTAGACCAATACCCATCAACGAGTAGAACATACCTTAGATCTAAGTCGATATGATAGTCAGTGCTGAAGATCAGAGAAAAAAGTAGTATGAATTTTGGTTCACAGATTTGTAAAGTTCAAAGATATGTCGTGAAGAAAAACTGAAAAATAGAAGAGAAGAAAAAAAAAGGATCAACTCGAGATCGACAATAGGGAGGTTGAATTGGCCTTTGAGAAGTTGTGGTGGAAGCAACAAAAATTGTGCAACAAAAGACACAATGATTTATAGTGGTTTGGCCCCAATTGTTTACTCCACTACCTTAGCTTTTCACAACTAAGTATTTTCCCAAATTTACTAATTTGGCTACCTTTGAGGATAAGGTTTAACCTTACAATCTCTCTTAAGACTTATACCCTAAAATCTTAAGATACAACTCCTTTAAGGTTTCTACCCAAACATTAAGAATAAACCCTCTCTCAAAAAAAAAAGATACAAATAAGCAAACAAAGAAAACAATCCTCTCAAGATCAGGTTGTTTGCCAATTTAGCACAAATACAAGACAAACACTTAGCTAAATGAATACATGAAAGCTCACAAGTGTTTACAAGAAAATGTATGAAAGAATTAAGCTCTAGGTTGTTTTGATTTATCTTTAAGCTTTTCACGTTGCTCTTTATGTTGCTAGACCTTTGGAAGATGGTATTTATACACTCTAATTGATTTCCAACCATTGTGGTTGTTATAGAAGTAAATATAGCCATTGGTGATGAAATACCAAGTTATTAACTGCATCTGCAGCAACGAGTATCGATACCTACTAAAAAGGTATCGATATTTTTTTGTAATTAATGCATATTTCAGTGACAGTTAGAGCAGGAATATCGATATCTTAAGAAAAATATTAATACCGGATCGATACCTACCAGGGTTTGAAAGAAACAAAATGTCAATTTGGTATCGATTATCAGAGGGGTATCAATATCTTGTAAAATATCAATACTCAGACAAAAAAGTATCGATACTTTTTGTCCTGGAGCAATTCTAGCTTGTTTGAAAATGGTTAAAACATATTTGAAGATGTTTGACTCAATTGATACCATTCCAAATTGATTTTATCAAATTTCTCAACTTTACTTTTTTTCAAAAATACTTTAATATTTTTTATATCAAAACATATTATCCAATAAGGCTTAGTTTAACAATCTCCCCCTTTTTGATATAACAAAATATTTTGTAAATTTGTTTTTGAATAAATTGCTCCCCTTTAATAAAATTCATTTTCAATTTAAACTTCCCCTATATAAAAATTATTTTCAATTTAAGGCATAAATATTTGGAGCATAAATATTTGAAATAAGCACAAATTTGACATTCATTTGGATTTGAAAAATTGGTCACTAATCTTAGCATATAAGCAATCAATCAACCATTAAAATTTACCTTTCTCTTCTCCCCCTTTTTGTTATATTAAAAATAATAATAATAAAGCTCTCAAGAGGAAAAGAAAGTGGTTAGTTGAAAGATAGATATTAAACATAAAGAACTAATGAACTACCATACCAATCAACATTAAGGTGCAATTACATAGAATTTTCCTTTGATCTCCTTGAAACATTGTACCTTACCTAAAAACATAGAATTAACTTTTTGGTACCCAATATCTTTTGGGTCAATAATCATTAGTGCTCAAAATCCTAGTCCCTTTAGGTATCCATTTTTAAATAGCTTCCTTGTATTGAGTAGCATTAAGTCTTTTAAGGACTCATACACTTTTAAGAAGTTTTCCCTTGTAAAATCTTGAGGGATGTAACACCCCTAACCCGTATTCGTCGCCGGAAAGGGGTTACGAGGCATTACAGAACATAACACGGTTCATTACATACATTTATCGACAATTATCACAATGTAATTAATTTCATAAAAATACTTTCATAACATACTTAAAACGAGCATACCGCTATTAAACACTCTAAAACTATAGCTAAATAAACATAATTAATTTAACACATCACAAGGCATTCGGTCAAACATCTGCAACATTTAAACATTAATGACCATGACACATATAATACCATTTCAACATCACATTTCGATACCATTTATCTCATTCAAATAAGCAACCAAAACTAATTTAATATATGTTCAATTCGTAAGATAATCATGCAGCCATTTTTAAATTCATTTGGCCTAAATAGAACATACCAAATTCGCATGTTAATCTCACAAAATAGTCAAATTCACATGGCATAGCATAGTCATCACATAGCAAATATGAACACATACTAACATTAACATCTAACCGAATAATTAACCACATGACTATACCAAATTTGCAAAATCTCAAGATAGATTATAAACATCACCTACCATTTGTCAATTCACAAAATAAGCTCATTTGCATAGCCAAAGTAACTATCAACAACTACACCATTTACAAACCAACTTACATGGCTAAAACCACAACCCAAAAACATACCGCATGATCACTAGCCTATACATGCCATATACTATAATTACAAGCCTAAAAAATACCAAAATGACGATCAATAGTGTGACAATGATTCTTGACAATCCTCGAGCTTGAGCTAGCTTTGAATATCTAAAAAAAAGGGAAATAGCAAACACAAAGTAAGCTTTCAAAAGCTTAGTAAGTCATAAGCAAATAAATAGTCATAAAAACAAACATAATCTATTTCAATCAAGCCGAATATAACTAGTCTCAAACACATATAGAAACACTATTCTCATGTATTTCACTTTGTTTCATTAAACAACATCACTTACCTTTTTCTTTCAAAGTTCATATCAATTTCACACAAGCTTGAATAATTTATCTCTTATACCCATTCCACATCGTATCAACTTTGCCCGTTGAACACACATATATCACATACAATATCATATCTCAAATATGGTTTTACATGTTATCACATATCGATGCCACTATCCCAGACAGGGTCTTATATGAAATCATATACGATGCCAATGTCCCAGACATGGTCTTACACGTAATCTCATATTGATGCCAATGTCCCAGACATGGTCTTACACGAAATCACACCTCGGGAGTCCTAATGTCATGACATTTGCATCCTATACTATTCCTAAGGTTTGTACGGGACTTTTGGACGTCGTAACTCTGTCAATTCTGGCTCGTTTTCATCTTTTCAACATTTGATACAATTCAATGATAATCAAACATAATTAAAACAATTTAAATACATTTATTTTCATATGAACTTACTTCGGATATGGAACGAACGGATCGGGTAGATTACTCGATAACTTTCGATATCCCCCGATCTAAATTCGATTTTTTTCTTTCTTGATCTATATAAATTCAAATTTAACTTATTTAATCACGTATTCATTCAATTTCATCTAAAAACACATAAATGGGTATTTTGCACTTTAGTCCCTAAAATTTTACATTTTTACAATTGAGTCCCTATTTCAAAACTACACAAAATACACAAAATTTCATCATACCAAAGCATAGCCGAATCTTCCCTAGGTCCTTAGCAGCCCATTAATTCCATTTATTTCACATTTCAACCCCCCAATTTGCAGATTTCACAATTTAATCCATAATAAGAATTTTTATTAAAAAAGAAAAAAATCACATAATAAAATATGATAATCTATCAACAAATATTTATTTTTCATCATCAAACAACAAAAATCTTGAATATTCATCAATGAAATTTCACAAAATCATCATCAAATTCGAAAACTAAAGCATGAGATAGTTAGAATACAAAGCAACGATCTCAAAAACGTAAAAATCATCAAAAATTGAACTTAAAACATACCTCAATCAAGACTTCCAAGTGCCGAACCTAAAAGCTTCAAAATGGTTTCTTTTCTTTGTTATTTTCGGCAATGGTGGTGAAAAGATGAACAAAATAATGTTTTTTTTAATTTAATAACATTATTTACAAAGTTACTTTAATGCCATTAATGAAAAACATTACAAAATCATATAATGGATGACCATTTATGTCATTATCCACTAACTATGATCTAATCACATCATAAGGACCTCATATTTAATTAATCATAGCAAACAAGCACTTAAACAATTAGTATGCCGCTTTTGCATTTTACACGATTTAGCCCTTTTATCAAATTAAACATCCAAATGATAAAATTAAATCACAAAATTTTCAAACATACATGCTATCATGGTGTAAACACATAAAATAATATTAAAATAATTTTACGATTTCAAATTTGTGGTTCTGAAACCACTGTTTTGATTTAGCTAAAACCGGGCTGTTACAACTCTTCCCCCTTTAGGGATTTTCGTCCCTGAAAATCTTACCAGTGAATAGGTTCCAGTATTGCTCTCTCATAGCATCCTCAGTTTCCCAAGTAGCTTTTTCAACCCCATGTCGATGCCATAAGACTTTCACTAAAGAAATTTTCTTATTTCTCAGTTCTTTGACTTTGGGAGCTAATATTCTGATCGGTTCTTCGTTATACGTCATATCAGATTGAATCTCAACCTCAGACGGGGAAATCACATGTGAGGGATCGGATCGATATCGTTGAAGCATCGATACATGAAATACATTATGAATCTTTTTTAATTTAGGTGGCAACAACAATCTATAAGCAGCCGGCCCGATTTGCTCGATAATTTCATACGACCCGATGAATCTCAGACTTAACTTGCCATTTTTGCCAAGCCTAAGTATTTTCTTCCACTGAGATACTTTCAAAAACACTCGATCCCCAATCCGAAACTCAATATCTTTTCGTTTTAAGTCTGTGTACAATTTCTGATGATCTGACGCTACTTTCAGACTATCACAAATCACTTTCACTTTCTGTTTAGTCTCTTTAATCAAATCGACCCCATGAATCTTATTCTCACTGAGCTCAATCCAATACAAAGGTGTTCGGCATTTGTGACCGTACCAAGCTTCGTAAGGTGCCATTTTTATACTCGATTGAAAGCTATTAGTATACACAAATTCAATCAATAGCAAGTATCATCCCCACATACCTTTAAACTCAAGAATGCAACATCTCAACATATCTTCGAGTATCTGAATAATCCGCTTGGATTGACCATTTGTTTGCGAATGAAAAGCAGTACTAAAATGTAGCTTTATACCCAGTGTATCTTGCAGTTTCTTCCAGAAACGCGATGTGAATCTTGAACCTCTATCCGAAATAATAGAAATAGGTACTCTGTGTAATCTCACAACCCCATAGATGTACAAATCAGCAAGCTTATCAAGTGAATAATCCGTGCGTACCGAAATGAAATGAGCCGATTTAGTCAGTCTATCAACAACCAACCATATCGCATCTTCCTTGATGATAGAGGCAAACCCATAACAAAATCCATCGTGATTCTGTCTCATTTCCACTCGGGAATCATAATTGGCTGTAGTAACCCAGACGATACCTGATGCTCAGCTTTGACTTCCTGACAGATTAAACATTTTGAAATAAATTCAAAGATATCACGCATCATACCAGGCTACCAATAAAGCTGTTTCAGATTGTTATACATTTTCGTACTTCCCGGATGAACAGATAACCGACTGCTATGAGCTTTATTTAAAATCATCCAAATCAACTCTGAGTTTCTTGGGACACAATTTTGGCCTCTGAATCTCAAACAATCATCAGCATCAATTCAAAATTCTGAATCAGGGTTCGAATCACATTGAGCTCATTTTGCTAACATTTCTTTATCAACTTTCTGAGCTTCACAAATCTACTGTAGAAACAACACTCTCGGTTTCATCTCAGCTACAATCACATCGTCATTAGATAGAACTAACTTAGTATTCAGCGCACGTAGAGCAAACAGAGATTTCCGACTTAAAGCATCAGCAACCACATTGGCCTTTCCCGGATGGTAGTCAATCACTAGCTCGTCATCCTTTAACAATTCTAACCATCTTCGCTGTCGTAGATTTAGATCTTTCTAAGTCATCAAATGTTTTAAGCTCTTGTGATCAAAATAAACATAACATGTCTCACCGAACAGATAGTGGCGCAAAATCTTCAATGCAAACACAATAGCTGCTAATTCCAAATCGTGCGTCGGGTAATTCTTTTCATGCAGCTTTAATTGTCTCGAGGCATAAGCTATGACTTTGCCTTCCTACATCAAAACATAGCCCAACCCATTCAACGATACATCACTATAGATTACGAATTCTTTACCCTATCCTGGCTGTACTAACACTAAAGCTTCAGTTAATAGAGCTTTCAGCTGATCAAAACTTTTCTGGCACTTGTCCGACCACTTGAACTTGACATTTTTCTGAAGTAGTCTCGTCAGCGGAGTTGCAATCATTGAGAAACCTTTTATGAATCGTCTGTAATAACTGGTGAGTCCCAGAAAGCATCAGACTTCGGATACATTTTTCGAAGGCTTGCAATCCAATATTGCAAAAAATCTTACTCGGATCGACTCAAATACTCGATGCTGACACAATATGCCTTATAAAACCAACTTCTCGTAACCAGAACTCACATTTAGTAAACTTTGTAAATAGTTGTTTATCTCACAAAGCCTATAGCACTATTCTGAGATGTTCATATGTTCAGAATTCTCAGATTCATCGCTGGAATAGATCAAGATGTCATCTATAAACACAACAACAAATCTATCCAAATACAATCTGAAGATCCGATTCATTAGGTCCATAAAAATAGCATGTGCATTCGTTAGTCCAAAAGGCATAACTAGAAACTCATAATGCCCGTACCTCGTTCAAAAAGTAGTTTTTGGCACATCGGAGTCTTTAACTCGCAGCTGATAATAACCCGATCTCAAATCTATCTTAGAAAATATTGTAACCCCTTTCAACTGATCAAACAAATCGTCTATTCATGGAAGAGGATATTTATTCTTGATGGTCACTTTATTGAGCTGCCGATAATCGATGCACATTCTCATAGTTCCGTCTTTCTTTTTCACAAACAAAACTGCTTAACCCCAAGAAGAAAAAACTCGATCGTACGAAACCTCTACCTGTCAACTCTTGCAATTGAGCTTTCAACTCTTTTAATTCGGTTGGTGCCATTCTGTATGGAGCTATCGATATCGGAGTTGTTCCCGGCACTAACTCAATATCAAATTCAACTTCTTTTATCGGTGGCAAACCCAATAACTCTTCAGGAAACACATCCGGGTATTCACACACAACTAGTACTGATTCAATCTTCTTTTCGGTCACTTTAGAGTCGAGTACATAGGCAAAGTAAGCTTCACAACCCTTTCTCACATATTTTCGAGCTAACATCGAAGAAATCACTGTCGGTAAACCATTCAAATCATCTGAATCAATTCGGATAATCTCATTATTCTGACATCTCAAATCGGTTGTCTTTCATTTGTAGTTAACAATCACATCATGCAACGTTAGCCAATCCATACCCATAGTTATATCAAATTCATTAAATGGTAACAACATCAGATCAGCCGAAAAGCAAAAATCTCGAATCATCAACGGATAGTTCTTGCACACTTTATCTAACAATACACACTGCCTAAGGGGTTCGATACTCTAATCACAAATTCAATAGACTCTATAGGCAAAGTCTTACTAGATACTAAATTTATGCATATATAAGAATGAGTTGATCCTGGATCTATCAATACAATCACAGTAGTATCGTAGAGAGTGAAAGTACCGATAATAACATCTGGAGATGAAGCTTCTTTACGAGCGCGAATAGCATAAGCTTTGGCAGGTGCGCGGGCTTTTGATCTAGCAACAGTGTCTTTAGTTCCCCTCTGGCTACCACTCACATTACCCGTGCTTTTGGGTGGTCTACCTTTAGCTACGGTGGTACTCGACCTTGTATTCTGCACTGTATCTTGCTTGGCCAATTTAGGATATTCACAGATGAAATGATCTAATGATACATATTTGAAACAAGCCCGATCATTTAATCTACAATTATCGGGATGTCATTTACCGCAATGTTTACACTCAGATAGATTTGGTCTGACATTTCTAGTACTAGCTATTGAAGTAGCTTTCAAACTCACAGGTGGTTTGTCTCAATCACGTCTAGAATAACCCACAGTAGCCTTTGAACAGCTAAAATCATCTCGTAACTTCTTTAATGCTGACTGAAATGACTTACTCAATAATCTTTTTCACGAATCTCTAGCTTCAAAGTCAGCTTTTCTTTTCTTTTCTTTTTCCCAAGTTCTTCAGCTTTGCATGCTCGCTCGACGAGTACCACAAAATCTTTTATTTCCAAAATCTTGACTAACAGCTTAATGTCTTTATTCAAACCGTCTTCAAATCTTTTACACATTATAGCTTCAGTCGAAACACATTCCCGGGCATATCTGCTGAGTCTCACAAATTCTCGCTCATATTCTGTCACTGTCATGCGACCCTATTTTAATTCGAGGAATTCTTTGCATTTTTGATCTATGAATCTCTGACTGATATATTTCTTTTGGAATTCAGTCTAAAAGAATTCCCAGGTAACCCATTCTTTTGGAACCACTGATACTAGTGTATTCCACCAGTGATATGCAGTGTCCCTTAACAAAGATACAACACATTTGATACATTTATTAGGAGTACAAGATAATTCATAAAATACTCGAATCGTATTATCAAGCTAGAATTCAGCTCACTCAGCATCATCATCCACAATAGCTCTGAACTCTTCGGCCCCACATTTTCTAATTTTATCAACCGGAGGCTTATTTAACTGTATCGGATCAGTAACTTGAAGTATCACAATTATTTGGGTAGGATTAGGCTGCGGGGTGGAGGTTGTTGAGCAGCCAGATTTGTCCAAATATACTGTGTGAACCATTCATTCATCATCTAGAAGAATGCTTCCTATGCCTCTCCCTCTTGGCTACTAACAATAACTCTAGAATCAGATTGCATTGCCCCTTAAGCGGAAGCGGGTGCATTACTTTCAACATTGTTAGCTACGACTCGATCGAGATCTATTTTCTATACGAAAACAAATTTTGAATTGTCAGGAATCATCATACTATCACAATTCATATATATATATGGCATGTATAGCTAGACTCTCACACACTACGTTAGTCCTAGAATCGACTAAACCGTGACTCTGATAAAATAAAATGTAACACCCCTAACCCTATCCGTCACCGAAAAGGGGTTACGAGGCATTACAGAACATAACACGGTTCAATACATACATTTATCGACAATTATCACATTGTAATTATTTCATAAAATACTTTCATAACATACTTAAAACAAGCATACCGCTATTAAACACTCTAAAACTATAGCAAAATAAACATAATTCATTTAACACATCACAAGGCATTCGGTCAAACATCTGCAACATTTAAACATCAATGACCGTGACACATATAATACCATTTCAACATCACATTTCGATACCATTTATCTCATTCAAATAAGCAACCAAAACTCATTTAATATATGCCCAATTCATAACATAATCATGTAACCATTTTTAAATACATTTGGCCTAAACAGAACATACCAAATTCTCATGTTAATCTCACAAAATAGTCAAATTCACATGGCATAGCATAGTCATCACGTAGCAAATATGAACACATACTGACATTAACATCTAACCGAATAATTAACCACATGACTATACCAAATTTGCAGAATCTCAAGATAGATTATAAACATCACCTACCATTTGTCAATTCACAAAATAAGCTCATTTACATAGCCAAAGTAACTTTCAACAACTACACCATTTACAAGCCAACTTACATGGCTAAAACCACAAACCAAAAACATACCACATGATTATTAGCCTATACATACCATATACTATAATTACAAGCCTAAAAAATACCAAAATGACGATCGATAGTGTGACAATGATTCTTGACGATCACCGAGCTCGAGCTAGCTTCGATTATTTAAAAAAATAGGGAAAGAGCACACACAAAGTAAGCTTTCAAAAGCTTAGTAAGTCATAAGCAAATAAATAGTCATAAAAACATACATAATCTATTTCAATTAAGTCGAATATAACTAGTCTCAAACACGTATAGAAACACTTTTCTCATGTATTGCACTTTGTTTCATTAAACAACATCACTTACCCTTTTCTTTCAAAGTTCATATCAATTTCACACATGCCTGAATAATTTATCTCTTATACCTATTCCGTATTGTATCGACTTTGCCCGTTGAACACACATATATCACATACAATGTCATATCTCAGATATGGTGTTACATGTTATCACATATCGATGCCATTGTCCCAGACTGGGTCTTATATGAAATCATATACGATGCCAATATCCCAGACATGGTCTTACACGTAATCTCATATTGATGCCAATGTCTCAAACGTGGTCTTACACGAAATCACACCTCGAGAGTCCTAATGTCATGAAATTTACATCCTATACTATTCCTAAAGTTCGTACGAGAATTTTGGACGTCGTAACTCTGTCAATTCTATCTCGTTTTCATCTTTTCAACATTTGATACAATCCAATGATAATCAAACATAATTAACACAATTTAAACGCATTTATTTGCATATGAACTTACCTCAGATATGGAACGAACGGATCGGGTTGACTACTTGATAACTTTCGATCTCCCCTGATCTAAATTTAATTTTTTTCTTTCTTGATCTATATAAATTCAAATTTAACTTATTTAATCACGTATTCATTCAATTTCATCTAAAAACACATAAATGGGTATTTTGCACTTTAGCTCCTAAAATTTGATATTTTTATAATTTAGTCCCTATTTCAAAACTACACAAAATACACAAAATACACAAAATACACAAAATTTCATCATACCAAAGCATAGCTGAATCTTCCCTAGGTCCATAACAGCCCATTAATTCCATTTATTTCTCATTTCAACCCCCTAATTTATAAATTTCTCAATTTAATCCACAATAAGCTTTTTTATCAAAAAAGAAAAAAATCACTTAATAAAATATGATAATCTAGAAACAAATATTTATTTTTCATCATCAAGCAACAAAAACCTTGAATATTCATCAATGGAATTTCACAAAATCATCATCAAATTTGAAAATTAAAGCATGGGCTGCTAGAATACAAAGCAATGATTTCAAAAACGTAAAAATCATCAAAAATAGAACTCAAAACATACTTCGATCAAGAATTCAAAGTGCTGAGCCTAAAAGCTTCAAAATAGTTTCTTTTCTTTGTTATTTTCGACAATGGTTGTGAAAAGATGAAGAAAATAATGTTTTTGTTTAATTTAATAACATTATTTACAAAGTTACTTTAATGCCATTAATGAAAACATTACGAAATCATATAATGGATGACCATTTATGTCATTATCCACTAACTATGGTCTAATCACATCATAAGGACATTACATTTAATTAATCATAGAAAATAAACACTTAAACAATTAGTATGCCACTTTTGCATTTTACGCGATTTAGCCCTTTTATCAAATTAAACATCCAAACGATAAAATTAAATCACAAAATTGTCACACATACATGCTATCATGCTATAAACACATAAAATAATATTAAAATAATTTTATGACTTCATATTTGTGGTTTCGAAACCACTATTCTAATTTAGCTAAAATCGGGCTGTTACAAGAGACCTCCATGTTTATAGTAATTAAAGTTATTTTTAACAAAGTTTTGTTTTTAATTTTCTCCGTTTTCAAAAACTTTTTTGGAGTGAGCTTTTTCTCTATTAAGCAACTCACGTTACTTTTGATGATCCTCATGAACTTTTGAAAGTAGATTATGCAAGTCTAAATTTTTCTTTTCAAAGTCATTAATAATTTCTTGCATTTTGTTTTACTTTCTCTTCAAGTTCATGATTGGTTTTGGAAAGTAAGTCATTTTCATTTCTCAATTTTGAAACATTTTTCTTATATTTTGACATCATAACTTCAAATTCCAAACCCAATTTATCATAGGCATCTTGCAACTCATCAAAACAATAATAATTTAAAGTAGATGAGTTAGAAGTTACCTTATGATCATTGATGGCCATAAGGCATAAGTTGGCTACTTTATCATCGGATGAATCATCACTCCAAGCAGCAATATAGGCCTTTTGTTTGCTAGACCCCTCCTTTTTAAGTTGAGGACAATCATATTTGATGTATCCCGGTTTCTTACACTCATAAAAAATAATAGGATCTTGCTCCTTGTTAGATTCAAGCTTGAGTTCTTCTTTCTTTTGAAATTATCTTCCTTTGTTGGACCTCATGAATCTCTTAAATTTTCTAGCAAACATCTCCACCTCTTCACTTGATTCACTATCGTTATTAGTGGTGGATTTTATAGCTTTACCAACATTCTTCTTCATAATTCTTTCTTCTTCACTCCATTTTTAAGCATCATCTCATGTGTAAGCAAAGAACCGATGATGTAACAACTCGTTTTTAGTGAAATCAGAATAGTGGTTTCAGGATCACAAATTCGATGAGTAAATTATTACTTTATTGTCATTTTAATGTTTGTGGGATGTTAGTAAGGTCATATTAAAATTTTGTTAAGAAATTTTGATGTTTGCATGATTAATTAAGTGAAAAGGAATAAATTGTAAAAAGTATAAAAGTAGAGTTCTGTTAGCTAAAAGGGTCAAATGACTATGAAACTTTAAAGTGAATGGACTTAGATGGTAATTAAACCATTTAAAAAGTTAGTGGATATTCATGGTGTGGTTTTATTGAAATTTTAATAAGTTTTAAAGGTTAACTTTGTAATTAGATAAAACAAGTTAATGTCAATAATTAAAGATGAATTAAAACATCATCTTCATCATTTTGAACCCTAAAAATTGTTCACCACTATTAAAAAAAGGGGAGAGCTTCGGTCAAGAAAAATTTCCTTGCATGGTATGTATTTAAGCTCCGTTTTTAATGATTTTTATATTTTTGAGATCGTTTTAGCTTAATCTAGTTTGCCCGAGGATCAACTTGTAAAACTGTTAAAGATTGAGGGTTATGCCATGAATTTTTTTGAATTATTCTTGATGTTAAATTATAGATTATGGATATTTGTTGATAAATAAACAAGTTTTGTAAAGTTCATGTTAAATTATGAAATGATTATTGGTACGGGTTGGTTTAAGTCCCTAGAGAAATTAGTTAGCTTGAGTGGGGGATTAAAATGCTTATATTTCAAATATGAGCTTAAGGACTAAATTGTAAAAATTTAAAATGTTGGGGGAAAAATAGTAATTTTTCATAAATATGAATTGTAGACTAAATTGAACTAGAGGTATTGAATGGATTGAAATTGTCTATTTAGATCAAGATAGACCACGTACGGATCTAGATCAGGGGAAAGCTAAAGCCTCAGATTAGTTTGACTTCGTTTCTACACCCCTAGTCGTCGAGGTAAGTTCGTATGAACGATTATCGAATTAATGTTGTTTAATTTGAATATTTACTATGTTATTTTTAATGTAAATGAATTAATGTATAATTTTATCAATGTTATGATGAAATGACGAATGCTGAGTCCAGGTTGAACTTTAGGAATTTGTAGGATACAAATGACATGTCATTAGGGATTTCATGTTTCGGGTGCTGGTCTTGAATGTCCTACCGATGGCTAAGGTCTTGCATTTGTTGCGGATAGTTCAAAGCTTGTGTGAGTAGCATCGTGTAGCTTACATTCCAATCCACAGCTCGTGTGAGCAACGATGTAAAGGAAAGGTTACATTTATATGTTTAAGCACACTTCGTGTGAGCTTTCCCGTGTATCCGATGATATTCTAGATAGTTCAACGGGTATGAAAAGGAATGGAAATGGCAAGTGTGTAAGTGGAATGTGTCATGTACTTATGAAAAGGAAATGGTGACCTAAATGAGATGAACAAATGTGTAAGTTATTTGTTATGGATGAATTCATTTGAACCATGTATAAACGCACTAACTTATGTATTTGGTGATGTTGTATAGGTATTGTGCCAAGCTTATGGTACTAATTGGTGTTATAATTATGCTATTTACATTATGCAAATGAAATGGAAAGGTGTGTTTATGTTATTCGAACTTACTTATCATTATGTGCTTACGTAGTTTCTTTCCTGTATTTTATAGATTATCGGAAGCTCAATTGGTTTGAAAGCTCATTGGAGATCTATCACACTATCTAGCACAACTATTGGTATTTCTTGAATGTTTTGGCTGAGGTTATAATGACATGTATAGGTTGAACTGTAATGTCATTGTGATGAATGTTTAGTTGGTCGATTTGCTTGTATAAGTTGTGAATGTTATCTTGGTTTGATACCTTTGATGCGTTGATGGTTTGTGCCATTGAGCTATCTCATGTTGCATGTTTTGAATAGCTCAAATGACATGTTTTGTGATGGAATAGTAATGGTCAAGTTGAGGCATTTTTGGTAAGTTGTTGGAACTAGTAATTGATGAATGGTAAACGATAAAATATGCATGTTTAGGTAAGTCTTGATGAATGCATTTGAGGTACCTTTGAATGGCATATTGGTTAGTTGAATTAGGACTTTGAAATGACATATATATATGTATGTTTAGGTATGGTTTGATGCTTTTTAGGTGTGTATATATAGCTCAAATTTTTGTGCATGAATTGGTGTTGGAAATGGCTTGTTTTTGGTTGAATTTTAGGTCCAGACAGCCTGAGACACGGGCGTGTGACTCAGCCGTGTGTGACATACGACCGTGTGTCTCCTAAAGGTTCCTTTGCATGCAAGTCAGTGAGTTACACAGCCTAGCACATGGCCTAGTACACGGGCGTGTGGGGCAACTCAGAGAGTTACACAGCCTAACACACAGACGTGTAATAAAGCCATGTAACCCTACCTAGAGAGTTACATAGGTAAGGGCATGGGCTAGTACACGGCTATTTGTCCCTAGTTCGAAGGTTACACGGCTTGAGACAGAAGCGTGTGTCTCAACCGTGTGAGGCACACAGCTTGACCACGCGACCATGTGACCCCTGTACTCTAAAATTTGTAACATTTTCATTAACTTTCCAAATGATTTCAAATTGGTACCAAATTGTTTCTAAGGTGTTTTTAGGGTCTTAAAGGCTCGATTTAGGGACAATATGTATTTGAATGATTGATTTATAATATTTTTATGATAATTTATGAAATGTATGTTTAAATGTTCTGTTTGTAAGGTAATGCTCCATAACCCTAATTCGGCGACGGATACGGGTTAGGGGTGTTTCAGATGAACTTATCACGAGAGAGTGAGTATTCTTCTATTGACGTCACTTTAGCTTTCCAAGACGTTGGAAGACTATTCAACATCTTCTTTACCATCTCCTATAGGTCTTCCCAAGGGCTTTGAGACCATTAATGATGTGGGTGAAGCGATCAGACATCTTGATCTTTTTTCTAATTTTATAACACCCTAAATTTTGAGGTTGGGAGTTTTGAGTCTTGTGATTAGGGTTAGAGACAAGGTTGCGCTATTGTGGTTAGTTGTGCGTTTAAGTGTCAGAATGGGCCTGCTGGTCTGGTGGTTAGTTGTGTGTTAGTGTATCTCTAGGTCACATGTTTGAACCTTTGGGTGTGTGTTTTTGAGAAATATTTTTATTTTGTTAAGTAGTAAACTTGTTTGAAGTTTTAAAAAATAATTATTAGTTTTATTTTATTATTATTTTTGTTTTGAACTACTTTCTTTTCACGTTCCCCTCTCCCTTTTCATCTCTTTGTTTCTTTTTGTTTTTTTCTTTTTTCCTTTTTGAAAAAAACAGTTTTGCTTGTGGATTTTGGAAAGCTTCGTTCTTTGTTGTCGAGTCGACATTTGGACGTCTTTGATCGCGAATCAGGTGTGGGTTCCGTATCTTTTCTAATTTATTTACGAATTCTCGATTCGACTCTGTGAAAATTTTCATCTTTTGTGTGTGTTCGCAATTCGGTCATTTACGATGTTATACCACTATTTTCATGCTTAGAATTTGTTTGATTTGGTACAATTTTGAGTGATCGAGGGTTGGGAACTGTTTCTAGGGTGAAAGCATGATTTTTCTAAGCTATTTTTGGTGTGGTTTCGTGACCATACGGGTGGACATACGGGCACGTGCCCTCACACGAGCGGTTCACACAACTGTGTGCATTTTAGAATTAGGTTCCATATGGCTTACCACATTGTCGTATGGTTGATTTGGAGAAAATAGTCGATTTTCACACAGTCGTGTCCTTTGGGCACATGGGCGTGTGGGTTTGAGAATTAGGGGTTTTAGTGTGGCTAATTTGGAAATTTAAGGTTTCCACATGGGCATGTGTTTTGTACACACGAATTTTTCTGGTAGACACACGAGCGTGTGAGACCCTCACACGATCGTGTCTACCTTGCACTCTTTTTAGCACAAATGGATAGAGTTACATGACATGTTCGTAGGGCCATGTCTCTGGCCCACACGGCCGTGTGCCTCCGCCCACACGGGTCTGCTGACCTCCCATAGGGGCAGTTGACCCCCTACACAGGCATTTGATCCCTCACTTGGTTTAGGCATTTCCACACGGCCAGAGCACACGGTCGTGTGGTCCAAAGTCAACGATTTTAGTTCTGTGTATTTTTGTGATCTGAAAATGTGTTTGTGTGTTTCGACCTTTGGCTAGGCTTTAGTGAGGGTATTTAAGACTCTGATCTAGGCTTCGACTTATGTGTTATTTGTGTTTGCTGTATGAGATGTTTGAGTCTGAACCCGATTAGCTGGGTGTGTGTTCACATCTGTTTCTGTCGACTATCCGTTGATGTGTTCATTGTTTCTGTGAGTTATAAGCATACATGCACTTGCATGAAAATATTTTGGGACTGGTTGTGCAGAGAAGAGAGACTAAATCTGATATGATCTGGCAGTTTTACTATAACATGTCTGTTCGACGAATTACCGCATTGCACTACACAACATATACGTCAGCTTTGTTGCGTATTATTATCTAATCTGGCAGTTCAAACTGCGTGTCTGTACAGCAGATTACCGTATTGTATTATATCGCATATCCGCCAGCTCTGCTGCATATTAATATCTGAGTGGCTCAGTCCACATACATGGAGTGTAGGGTTGGATGGGTCTTTCGAGGTCCTATGTGGTGAGTTTGGTTGGATGAGCTTAAATAGCTCTTTTGGGGTGTGATTGGGGGACAGAGAGGTGTTTTAGCTGGATGGGTGGGTTTTTATAATCTGACGGCATTCATACGCATCTGTTTAAGTGTTCTGTGTGGAAGATTATCTGTCTGTTTTCCGTTTGACTGAAAAACACTTGTGACTGAGTGTCTGTGTGTGACTTGCTGTGTTCGAGTTGTTTCATTCTATTAGGACGTTGGTTCCAAGGTTACTTTCTGACTCTGTGAATATAAGTAAGTCTACTTCATTATTGATCTGAGTTTTGTAATTCTGTTATTAGTCCCGTGTCGGACGCACACTGAGCTCGTGTAGCTCACCCCCTTACTTTTCCCTTTTAGGTGCACTTTCGTTTTTTGTAGCTCGGACTCGGCAAACCGGAGTTCTCGGAAGGGTCACATTTTTTTTACTGGTTAATAATGTATTTTCTTTAAGTCTAATTTTTATGTAAACAGTTTTGGATTTAAAGTTTTGTTTTTAATATTGTGGTATGAAATTTTGTGTTTAATGCAAATAGATGTTCTCTGGTTTGAAACACTGTATTTTTGTAATATCGCAGTTTTACAACAGAGAGTTTTCGTTACTAAAATTTTCCTTCGATCACTTCGATGATCAATGTGACCTTTGGGATTTAGTCTAAACTTCTAGACCTGGTTTTGGGGCATTGCATTTATTGGTATCAAAGCTAAGTTTGCAAAAACTCAGCCTCTATTTTACATAACCATGTGTGTTTGTGTAGGAATTTTGAAAAAAAAACCATACCACAGTGTTTTGAAATGACTTGTATTTGGAATAAGATTTTGTGAAAATAAAATTTCTGAGACTCTGTCGCTGGTCCTGGTGGAAATTGGCAACTGTAAGATTAGAATTGTCCCATTAGATATTTATGTTGTGACTGTTTGTGAAATGTAGATTACTTTAAGTTAGGTGAAGACTGGTATGGATTTTGAAGGTAAGAGAGATCACAAGGATCAGTCTAGCGAAACTCTCGAGGAGTTGTTAACTTCTGCATGACGTATGTCTATTCAGGTGATAGAGGTCAATGCAATTCCGCCAACTTCGAGTAGCAATAACTCAGAGCTTGGTACGGAAGCATTGATTCAAATAGTGAGGGAAGTGCTGGAGAAAGTGCTTGAGGTTGGGTTAGAGAGGACTAGTGAAATGTTTCAAGCTAGGTGCGTAGATTGTGGGAAGAAAAGAGAAGTCAATTGGCATGGGCATTGTTGCTAATGCAAGAGGACGTGCGTATGAGTGTGCTGAAGCGTATTATCCTCTTATTTAAGATTTAGGGATAAGATTGTTAAAAAAAACAAAAAGAAACAAAGAGAGGAATAAGGATAGGGGAACGTGAAAGAAAAGCAATTCAAATCAAAAATAAAATAATAAAATAATAAAATAAAACCAATAATTATTTTTTTAAACTTCAAACAAGTTTACTACTTAACAAAATAAAAATATTTCTAAAAAATGCACACCCAAAGGTTCGAACACGTGACCTAGAGATACACTAACACACAACTAACCACCAGACAAGCAGGCCCATTCTGAGACTTAAACGCACAACTAAACAAATAGCGCAACCTTCTTACTAACCCTAATCACAAGCCTAAAAACTTCTAACCCCAAAATTCAAAGTGTTACAACTCACCCCTTTTTAGAGAAATTCCGTCCCCAAAATTTCCAACTAACAGAACAGTGGTATAACACAAGCTACACCACTGCTCCCCGTTGTGCACTCTAGCCTAAGAAGTACGATACCAAACTTAAGACCTCAAACACACACCCCGAACACTTAACCATTGATGTAGGTACATATTAATTCGATCACACACAATTATTATGCTCTAATCAAAACATCGAAACATGTACAACCATACCTGACTCAAAGTCGTTGAGGACACTCCTAGACTCGATGTTCTAATGATCCACATCGAAAACATGCTTCCGCCTTTCTCCAGCAATTACTAGGATGGCACTTCTTATAGTGCTCGCACAATAGAGCGCTTGCACCACTACTAGTACCCTCTGGAAAACTTTTATTGCCACTCAAATGCGTCCTAACACGCTTCACAGATCGAGGCTCCAACCTTAAAGGACTGCGATCTTTTTTCTTCCACAACCTACGCACCTAGCTTGAAACATTTCACTAGTCCTCTTTAACGTAGCCTCAAACACTTTCTCCAGCACTTCTCTTACTATCCGAGTCAATGCTTTTGTACCAAGCTTCGAGTTATCGCTACTCGAAGTTGGCAGAATCGTATTGACCTCCATCACCTGAATAGACACATGTCCTGCAGAAGTTAACGACTCCTCAAGAGTCTAGCCAGAGTGATCCTCGCGATCTCGCTTACCTTCAGAATCGATACTAGTCTTCAACTAACTTAAAGCAATCTACATTTTACAAACAGTCACAACATAATTATCTAATGGGACAATTCTAATATTATAGTTGTGAATTTACACCCGGACCAACGCCGGAGTCTCAGACATTTTATTTTCACAAAATCTTATAGCAAATACAAGTAATTTCAAAACACTATCCTAGTAGTGGTGTGAGCGCTCCGTTTTGCAAGCACTGTAAGAAGCAGCATCCGGGTAATTGCTAGAGAAAGACAAGAGCATGTTTTTGATGCGAGTCCATAAAACATTAGGTCTGGGAGTGTCCTCGACGACTTTGAGTAAGGTATGATTGTGAATGTTTCGATGTTTTGATTAGAGCATAATAATTGTGTGTGATCGGATTAACATGTACATGCTTCAGTGGTTAAGTGTTCGAGATGTGTGTTTGAGGTCTTAAGTTTGGTATGGTACTGCTTAGGCTAGAATGCGCAGCGAGAGCGTAGTGGTGTAGCTTGTGTTATACCACTGTTTCTGTTAGCTGGAAATTTCGGGGACGAAATTTCTTTAAAAAGGGGTGAGTTGTAACATTTTGAATTTTAGGGTTAGAAGTTTTGAGTCTTGTGATTAGGGTAAGTGAGAAGGTTGCACTATTGTGTTTAGTTGCGCGTTTAAGTGTCAGAATAGGCCTGCTGATCTGGTGGTTAGTTGTGTGTTAGTGTATCTTTAGGTCACGTGTTCGAACCTTTGGGTGTGTAGTTTTTAGAAATATTTTTATTTTGTTAAGTAGTAAACTTGTTTGAAGTTTAAAAAAAATTATTAGTTTTATTTTATTATTTTATTTTTATTTTTGTTTTGAATTACTTTTCTTTCACGTTCCCCTCTCCCTCTTCCTCTCTTTGTTTCTTTTTATTTTTTTTAACAATCTTATCCCTAAACCTTAAATAAGGGGATAATGTGCTTCAGCACACTCAAACCCACGTCCTCTTGCATTAGCAACAATGCCCATGCCAATTGAGTTCTCTTTTCTTCCCACAATCTACGCACCTAGCTTGAAACATTTCACTAGTCCTCTCTAACCCAGCCTCAAACACTTTCTCCAACACTTCCCTCACTATCCGAGTCAATGCTTCTATACCAAGCTCTGAGTTATCGCTACTCGAAGTTGGCGGAATCGTATTGACCTCCATCACCTGAATAGACACATGTCATATAGAAGTTAATGACTCCTCGAGAGTCTCGCCAAAATGATCCTCGCAATCTCGCTTACCTTCAGAATCCATACCAGTCTTCACCTAACTTAAAGTAATCTATATTTTAGAAACAGTCACAACATAAATATCTAAAAGGACAGTTCTAATCTTACAGTTGCGAATTTACACCCGGACCAGCGCTGGTGTCTCAAACATTTTATTTTCACAAAATCTTATTGCAAATACAAGTCATTTCAAAACACTATCCTAGTAGTGGTACGAGCGTACCATTTTGCAAGCACTGTAAGAAGCGCCATCCGAGTAACTGCTAGAGAAAGACATGAGCATGTTTTCGATGCGAGTTCACAGAACATCGGGTCCAGGAGTGTCCTCAACGAATTTGAGTCAGGTATGATTGTGAATGTTTCGATGTTTTGATTAGAGCATAATAATTGTGTGTGGTCGGATTAACATGTACATGCTTCTGTGGTTAAGTGTTTGAGATGTGTGTTTGAGGTATTAAGTTTGGTATGGTACTGCTTAGGCTAGAATGCGCAGCGAGAGCGTAGTGGTGTAGCTTGTGTTATACCACTGTTCTATTAGTTGGAAATTTCAGGGACGAAATTTCTTTAAAAAGGGGTGAGTTGTAACACCCCGAATTTTGGGGTTAGAAGTTTTGAGTCTTCTGATTAGGGTTAGTGAGAAGGTTGCACTATTGTGTTTAGTTGTCCGCTTAAGTGTCAGAATGGGCCTGCTGGTCTGGTGGTTAGTTGTGTGTTAGTGTATCTTTAGGTCACGTTTTCGAACCTTTGGGCGTGCGTTTTTGAGAAATATTTTTATTTTGTTAAGTAGTAAACTTGTTTGAAGTTTTTAAAAAAATTATTAGTTTTATTTCATTATTTTATTATTATTTTTATTTTGAATTGCCTTCCTTTCACGTTCCCCTCTCCCTCTTCCTCTCGTTGTTTCTTTTTGTTCTTTTTTTGTTCTTTTCTTTTTTCCTTTTTGGGAAAAAAATAGTTTTGCTTACGGATTTTGGAAAGCTTCATTTTTTGTCATCGAACTGGCATATGGAAATCTTTGATCGCGAATCAGGTGTGGGTTTTGTATCATTTCTATTTTTTTTGTGAATTCTTGATTCGACTCTGTGAAAATTTGCATCTTATGTGTGTGTTCTCAAGTTGGTCATTTACGATGTTGTACCACTATTTTTATGCTTAGAATTTGTTTGATTTTGTATAATTTTGAATGATCGAGGGCTAGGAAGTGCTTCGAGGGTGAAAACATGATTTTTCTAAGCTATTTTCGGTGTGGTTTTGTGACCATACAGGTGGCCACACGGGTGTATGCCCTCACACAGGCGATTCACATGGTCATGTGCGTTTAGGAATTAAGGTTTCCAAGAAGGATTAGGTGCCACATGGCCTGGTCACACGACCATGTGGCTGATTTGGGGAAAATAGTCGATTTTCACACGGTCTTGTCCCTTGGGCACATGAGCGTGTGAATTTGGGAATTAGGGGTTTTAGTGTGGCTAATTGGGAATATAGGGTTTCAACATATGCATGTGTTTTGCACACATGACCATGTCTAGTAGACACACGGGAGTGTAAGACCCTCACACGGCTGTGTCTACCTTGCACTCTTTTTAACACAAATAGACAGAGAATTACACGGCCTGTTCGTACGACCATGTCCCTGGCCCACACGGCCGTATGCCCCTGCCTACACGAGCATGTTGACCTCCCACACTGTTGTGTTGACCCTCCACTTGGTTTATTCATTTCCAAACGACTAGAGCACACGGCCATGTGGTCCTAAGTCACCGATTTTAGTTCTGTGTATGTTTGTGATCTAAAATTGTATCTGTGTGTTCCGACGCTTGGCTAGGCTTTAGTGTGGGTAGTTAAGACTCTAATCTGGGCTTCGACTTATGTGTTATTTGTGTCTGTTATGTGATATGTCTAACTCTGAACCCGGTTAGCTGGGTGTGTGTGCACATCTGTTTCTGTCTGACTATCTGTTGATGTGTTCATTGTTTCTGTGACTTGTAAGCATACATTCACTTGCATAAAAATATTTTAGGATTGGTTGAGAAGAGAAGGGAGATTGAATCTGATCTGATTTGGTATTTTTACTGCAACATGTCTATACAGCGGATCACCGCATTGCACTGCACAATATATACGTAAGCTTTGCCGTAGTATTATTATTTGATCTGCCAGTTCAAACTGTATGTCTATACAGCGGATTACCGCATTGCGCTGTACCACATATACGCCAGCTCTGGTGCGTATTAATATCTGAGTGGCGCAGTCCACATACATGGAGTGTAGGGTCGATAGGCCTTTCGAGGTCCTATGTGGTGTGTTTGGTTGGATGAGCTTAAATAGCTATTTATGGGTGTGATCGGGGGACGGAGAGGTGTATTGGTTGGATGGGTGGGTTTTTATTATCTGATTGGATTTATACGCATCTGTTTGAGTGTTCTGAGTGTAAGATTATTTGATTGTTTTCTGTCTGACTGAAAAACATTTTTAACTGAGTGACTATGTGTGACTTGGTGTGCTTGAGTTGTTTCGTTCTGCTTGGACGTTGGTTCCAAAGTTACTTTCTAACTCTGTGAATATAAGTAAGTCTATTTCGTTATTGATCTGAGTTTTGTAATTCTGTTATTAGCTCGTGTCAAACTCACACTAAACTCGTGTAGCTCACCTCCTTAGTGTTTCCCTTTCAGGTACACTTCCATTTTTTGTATCTCAGACTCGGCAAACTGGAGTTCTCAGAAGCGTCACCTTTTTTTACTGGTTAATAAAGTATTTTCTTTAAGTCTGAGTTTTATGTATACAGTTTTGGACTGGAAGTTCTGTTTTTAATACTGTGGTATGAAATTTTGTGTTTAATGCAAATAAACGTTATTTGGTTTGAAGAACTGTATTTTTGTAATATCAGGGTTTTACATTAGAGAGTTTTTGTTACTAAAATTGTAACAAATTATTTTAATATATTTTTTGTGTGATATTTTACGATAAACGTTAACACATTTATAAGCGATCAAGTAGTTGGCACTGTTGCCGGGGATTATGAAGATGATTTTTTTATTAGATTGATTATCGTAAAATAATATTAATGAAATGACGAACGAGCTAGATAGTGTTATAAATTTTATTTATTTTAATTTATTTTAGTGTTCAAAATTTATTTTTTGAAGTTTTGTAATTAAGAAAATATTTTTATTTTAATATTTTTTTATTTACCTTGTTAATTATTGGATTTAATTGTCAATATTGATTTTTATAAGTCGATGTATGAACAATCCAGATTGAATTGGTTGTACAGAGATTCGACAACTCCCACCTAAGCCGAGCAAGTATACATCCGAGAAGGATGGAGATTCAATGAACCTTTGAGATGAAGATGAAGTCTACGATGAGGGAGTATACGAACAATGGGAGTTAATGGAGAACCAAAGGTCGCTTATGCTAGAGCTTTACCAACAAAGAAACGAAATAATAACTTCGTTGGAAGAGATACATAAGCGACAATTAGGGACTTCAGAGTTCTTAGACGAAACTCCTTATGATTTGTATGACTATACGTTAGAATAAAAAAGCTGTGAGTGAGAATTCTAAGCTAAATCAAAGAGAATTCAACAACAATTGGATAAATTAGAGAAAACCTTCCGGCAAAGAGCCCAAGCAAGTAATCTATTGGAAGAGGTCGTACATGATGTCTCCAATTCTGATTCGAAAGATCAAAGTATTACCGAAAACTATTTAGAAATAAATCTTGAAAGTCAACAAGAGTTTGGAATCGAAGATGGGAACAAATTGAACAATGCCAGGTAAGTTTCTAATCCAATTAACATAGATGTAGAAGTTGAGATAGAATTAATAACTAACTTTGAGCTACAATTGATTCTAAATGAAAGTGTAGACAAGCCGATAAACTTTTTAGCCATAACCAATGAGGTGCTAATCAAAGAAACCGATGAGTTCGTGTTGTTCTTGTTTGACTATGAAGGAAAAACTTGGGCAACCAAAGCTTCTTACGACATGGAGGGGAAGAAGCTCAGATCAATAATACCCTGAAAGATAATTTGGGGTTGGCTCAAATTCTACACCATGTGTATCAATGTGGATGTCGTGTTGGTCGAAGATAAGGCGATGTAAATAGAATCGATCAAGGATGTTGGTTTATATCTCTTAATGAAAAACAAACGTCGGATCAAAGCTTAGAGGACCAGCTAGAAGTTATTCTTTGGGGGCAACACGGATCGTCTCGACTTCAAAAAAGGACTTTGTTTTTAAATTTTGTTTGTTTTAATTTTTATTTTTCATTGTTTATTTTTATTCTATCGTATGTAGTTAATTATGTATGTTATTTTTTTTCATAGTAGTTGCGGTGTTCTTGAGGTGGATTAAGGCAATTAAGCGCAAACTGAGGAGTTTGACATGCTTCGAAAAGACAAAAATACAAGTTGGGAGATTTTCAAGTCGTGTCGCACCTTTCACCCCTTATGGTCTGACACAACATGACAAGCCAATAACGAGGGAAGCAACACCTCGTATTGTTGTGATAAAGGAGAACGTGTCGTTCTGATTAGCTCCCACGTCCCAATGATTACCATACGTATGTCACTATGAGCTGCAACACATCCAATGTGAAAAGGCTAAGTCATAATCCGAAGACATGACAAATTGAGATTCCAAGTCGCAACAGAAATAATCGAATTCATGGCACTACTGTAGGGTGTTGCAACATACCTTGACAAAATGACTTGAGGGAGCATAAAATTTATCGCAACATTGCAATGGGGAGGGGATTCCATTACGGTGATTCTTGCCATTCTCCATTCCCCAAAAAACTCAGAAACTACAATTTTGATTTATTTATTTATTTAAGTTTATAGTTTATTCGTAAGTATTTTTCATTCACTTAAAGCACACAAATCCCGAGAGTTCTAAGACAACAAGAATTTAACCTTTTCAAGGAAGTTTTCTTGTTCGCACTTTAATTCTTTTATACCGGGACAATGTTTGTTCTAAAGTGTGGCGAAAGTACATAAGATTGAATTTTTGCAGTTTATGTGTTTTATTTATTTTATTTAATTTATTGAAAAAATTATGTTGTTTTTGTTTTCTTTGTAGGAACACCATATTTTTTAAGGCAGTAGAATTTTGAGCTAAAATGGAGAGGAAGAGCCAGTCCCACCAATTACGTTGGACCTTTAAAGCTAATCGAGTTACCTCTTTATTTTATTTTTATTTCACCTTAGGGATAATGTGCTGAATAAAGTTTCGGGGTGACATAGGAAATCTTTAAATTTTTTGTATAATTTTTATTTTTTAATAGTTTTTAAAATTGTATTTTGTTTGTACTATGTGTGCTTGCGCTTGTAGAAATACAAGTACTTAGTTAGAAGCATATACCTGGATTGTTTGTAACACCCCTAACCCATATCCGTCACTGGATTAGAGTTACGGAGCATTACTGCACAATCGAAATATTTAACTTAAATTCATTTAATAACATAAACATATCATAAACCAATCATTCACATACATATCGTCCATTAATCGAGCTCTCAAGGCCCTAGAAATAACTTAGAAACAATTCGGGACTCAATTGAAAACATTTGGAAAGTCTAAAAAAATTTCACAAAAATTTGGAAACAAGGGTCACACGACTGTCTAACCAAGCCGTGTGAGGAACTAGGGACACATGACTTTGTCCCAACCCATGTAACTCTTTAAGTAGGGTCACATGGCCGTGCGTGTGCTAGGCCGTGTCACACGCCCGTGTGCCATGCTGTGTAACTCTTTGAGTTTCCCCACACTTCCGTGTAACAGACAGTGTGTTAGGTGGTGTAACTCACTGACTTGTGCCATTTGAAAACCCCAAATGAGACACGGCCATATCGCTAGACCGTATATCTCACACAGCTGAGTCACACGCCCGTGTCTCAGACTGTGTGAACCCGAAATATATCTAAAATAAAACCATTACAATACCATTTCATGCATATACTCTCAACCTATTTAAGATCACAATCAATGTACTTAAGCATCATTCAAATTTGCATCAAAATGTCATTTCAACAACCAAATTTAATTAACCAATGTTCCATTCAGAGACACCAGAATTATATCAAAATATCAACCTTCGAAACATATCAATCATGTTATCATGTTTTGGTACTTTGATGCCTTGATGACTTGAGTCATTGTGCTATTTCATGTTGCATGTTTGGAATGCCTTATATGGTATGTTTTGAGATAATTTGAATATGGTAAGATTATGGTATATTTTGAAAGGCATTGGCATTAGTAGTTCTTGAATGAAAAGTGGAATAATATGCATGTTTAGGTAAGTTGTGGATGAATACATTTGAGGTGCCTTGTATGGCATATTGGTTAATTGATTTTGAAATTTTGAATTGGTCATTTCATGTAGGTTTTGGTCATGTTTTGATGCCTTGATTATGTGTAGTAAAGGCTTTTAGGTATATGCTTGATTTGGTGATGGAAATGGCTTGTTTTTGGGCAATTTCATGTCCACGCAGCCTGAGACACGAGCATTGACTCAACCATCCTGTAGGTTCTATCGCATGCAAGTCAAGCTGCTACACGACCTAGCACACGGCCTGACACCCAGGCGTATGAGGCTATTTCGAGAGTTACACGACTTGACACACAAGAGTGTGACTTGGCCGTGTGACCCTACTAAGAGAGTTACACGGGTGAGGACATGAGCTGGGACATGACCATGTGTCTCTATTTCGAATGTTACACGGCCTGAGACACGGGCATGTGTCTTAGCCGTGTGACCCCTGCAGTAAAATTTTTCTAAATTTTTCTTTAACTTTCCATTTGTTTCCAATTTAGTCCCAAATTGTTTCTAATGTATTTCTAGGGCTTCGAGGGCTCGATTTAGGGGTAATATGTATGTAAATTAATGATTTATGTTATGTTTATGTATGTGAATTAATGATTTATGTTATATTTATATTAATGTATGAAATGTATGTTGTAATGTTCCGTATGTACAGTAATACTCTGTAACCCTAATCTGACAATGGATATGGGTTAGGGGTGTTACAAAGTCCAAGCGGTGATGACATGATTAAATCCACTAAATTTTGTGCTATTTGTTCATTTAGTCCTAATTAGTTTAGGGTTAAATTGAAATAAAGTTTATTTAATTGGAATTTAATAAAATTTAAGGACCAATTGTGTAATCGGACCCTCTTAAAAGGGCCTAATGACAGGAATGATGTGGATTTCTAGATTGTGGTAGGTTGCATTTAGATTCTTATTAATTAAAAATTAAAGCAAAAGGACTAAAACATAAAAACTATAAAAAGTCAATCACTATTAGTTTAAAAGGTTTAATAAGGGGGTTCTAAAGGGTAATTAGACCATAAAGGATTAGGATGCACGATTCTAGATGTTAAAAAGCATCATATTTAATTTATGTTTAAAGGGTAAATTGGTAATTAGGTTAATAAAAGGATTTTAAAATAAAACAAAGTATGAAAGAAAACAATTTCATCTTCTTTCTTTGTAATTCCAACCAAAAACCCTAGGAGAATAAAGGAGTCATTCGACCAAGCTTTGGTCCTTCAATAGGTGAGCGAAAGTTCGTACGTTTTTAGTAATTTTTATGTTTTTGAGCTCGTATTAGCTAAATGTAGCTAACTCGAGGACTAATTTGTAAAAATATCAAATGTTTTGGATGATGCCTTTGATAAATTTAATGTGTTCTTGAAGTTTTATGTTAGATTGTTAAGCTTGGTTGTTAAATAGGACTATTTTGTAAATTGTTATTTGGTAATTTTAATTTT
Source organism: Gossypium hirsutum (assembly GCF_007990345.1). NCBI lineage: Eukaryota > Viridiplantae > Streptophyta > Magnoliopsida > Malvales > Malvaceae > Gossypium > Gossypium hirsutum. The sequence continues at coordinate 49,961,395 of NC_053437.1, forward strand.
TAAAGACTAAAATGTGAAAATATTATAGGTACAGGGACTTGATGTAAAATAATAGAAAATATAGGTTGTAGTGAAGTGATATACTATTCGGTTGGGTTTAATTTTAGTTAAATTTGGTTAAATTGCAAGATTTGAGCTTAAGGACTAAATTGCATAAAAGTGAAATATTGGAGACAATTTTTTAAAAATGTCTAACGGGACTTAATTGCATAAAATGAGTTAATTTTACTATTGGAATTAGTTAATTGAATGAAAATTATTATTCTAGATCCAGAATGGGTTGAAAGTCGAGGCATAGAGAAGTTGCAGAATAGTCCCTGACCTTTGTCATCACTGCAATTTAGTCAGGTAAGTTCGTTCGTTTTAATTTTAATACAATTTAAGTGTATGTTATATGAATTTAATTGTAAGATGTTAAATAATATATTGATGCATGTAATTGAAAATGGAAATAATAAATTGATATGGTATCAATCACTAATTGAGATATTCAGAGTCGATGAATGTTTGGTTATTGACCTAATGCTTGCTTATGGAATATGAGATAGTGATATATTCACGTATTTTTTTGTGATAGAATTCTATGAACTGACGAACGTAGGATAGAGTATGATTGGCATGTCAATAGGTTATATTGCGTGTGGTATGGGGTTGAGTTGAGCAGTGGAGATGATTTTGTATATTCTCTGTTCACTGGATATGCCGGGTCCTGCATTTGTTGCGGACTTTCGTGATATATTACAGTGTTATTTGGTGTGCTGGATGGATTTGCTCATACGAGCATTTGGTGTGCTGGATGGGCTGGCTCATACAAGCATATAGTATGTTGGCTGGTTAACTGTGTACTCGTATCCACTTATCGTTCATCGGACTATGTTTATTGGTCTCTAAAATTTATTGAAATATGGAAATTGATTTATTCTATTGTATTGAGCATTACTCACCTGTTGTGAGCTGTGGTTGACAAGAATTCTAATAATAACCTTATGACAAGAACTTTGTTCTTAATCTTGCTGTTTGAATTGTTATATTTATATTTATCGTTTAACCAATGAACTTACTAAGCATTACATAAGCTTACTCGTGTCTTGTCATTTATCTTGTAGATTACATTTTGCGAAACTGGGAGATCAGATCAACTCAAAGAATCACACTATCCCTAGGAACACTTGGTAGAATTTGTAACAACTTGGCTTATATGGCTTGTAATAGGGGATATTGTTTGTGTTATTAATGTTTATGACAATGTATATGGTATTTGATATGGTAATGTTGTGGATTGATAATTTCCTTAAGGTATGCTTGCAAACTCTAGGTTAAGCATGAGTGTTTAAGTATGAATGGTAAAGGTCTTGTTTAAGTTCTAGTATGAGGTAATTGGGATAGATTAAATAGTGTATATGCTATGTCTTGTGAATGGTAGCTAGTGTAGTGAAAGTATAAATGTTTATGTTATGATTTTGTGTATGACATTTTTGCGTGTGAATGTGTAATGTGAATGTGCAAGTATACACGTCGAATCAAGTAATAAAGAGATGAGTGAGTATCATGTCCACAGGGATCAAAATTGATTCAAATAATTAGTTATGCTATTACTATGAAACTGACTAATTAAACTAAGCGAAAGGAACAGTTGAATAATTGATAAAGAAATGTAATGATGGATTAAGAAAATCAATTACGACTAAAAATATGCTATGACAATTAAAATGCTGTGACAATTCTCAAAGAGTAATTAGGAAAGAGTTTGTACTGTTGAATGAAAAAGGTTGGAATTACTTGGGTTCATTTCTATAACATAATAATGCCATGGCAAAATCTCGACCATTTTACTTCTCAGGGAATCACTACTGCAATTTGTTTCTTTTGAAAGACAGACTTTTAGATATCATTTTGAGTTTTTGTATGTCTACAAACTTAAGAATGATATCTAGATTTTTCTCCCTTTCCCTGTACAGATTGCAACTTCTATGTCTAGAGTGCTTCAACTATTCTTTTGGATACTTGCCTATATCAACTGATTATAATCCAATCTAATTATTCTTTTCAGAATTAAACCAGATCTAATGACATGCTACACAGTCATCTATGTCTGGAACTTGCATGCATGCATTAAAAATAATTACAAATCGAATGAAATAGTATTCAACTCAAAATCAAACCATGGGCATTAAAAGTTAATAAAAATTCAACTAGAATAATTCTATCCCAAAGAAAATTAATTCATGGGTTGAGCATTAGAATTCATAACAGAACCATTCATCGTCATTGTTTAAATTCATGAATCAAAAATTCAAACCAGAAAATAAAGGTAGAACTACAGGAAGCTTTCGCTACTTCAGCTTTCACTCTGATGATGATATTTGATGCAAAACTCAAGGTAGATTTCTCTATCCCTTCCTTGCGTTTGTAATTCTTCTACTCTATAAACTGCTACCCTTTTCACTTTTCCTTTAAGAATGCACAAGAATCTGATGTAGAGAGATAAAAATCGTTATTCTCTCTTTTTCTAATTAAGTTGTTCTACTTTTAGGAATCAGTTTTCAAACAACTATCCTAAGCTAAACATGCTTAATCAACTTTCACAAATTTCTAAATTAGTTAAAGAGTTATTATCCTCATCGAACATCACTGATAACAATATACTTATCATACTTTATCAGTTTTTTGGCATTTGTATGTAATGGCAAAATGAATGACAAAATGCATGAATATTAAAGCATCTATCTACAGTATACTATATGTACAACACAACACACCTTCAAACCTAAGGGATGCATAGTCCTCAATGCACGAATAATGAAATATGGAAAAATGAAAAAACAATAACTATCAACTATAAGAAGGCTATGACATTAAATATGAATGCATGAAACATATAGTATAAAATGAAAGAAAGAAATAAAAGCTTGATAGAATTACAGTTACTCTATTTGGGTTGGGTGGATTTCTTGGCAGCACATTTGTAGCACTGCTACCTTTCTATTTCACTAGCATAATCTTGGATGGATTTTCCAATGGTTTGCTTGTAGCGCTTTCGTTTGAGCTGGTTCATAGGCACCTCTTCTTCGTTGTCAGTGTTTGACTACATGAGATCATCAATCAGTTGATGAACTGCACATTCTTGTTTAGTCATATGTGTAGTAGTCGGCGTAGTGGTGGTGCCTGCAGGTGTAATAGTTTGAGTCACATCATTGTCTTCCTTCTCAGATTTAACATGAACAGATTCGATTTTTTCTATTTCTCCTTCTTGTTTGGTGGTCTCCTTTTCCGCAGTAGGTTCTTCACCATCGTCATCATCCTCCTCAGTGCCTTTACAGTAGGTTCTTCTGAAGAGATTTCTTCAGGGCCTTATCTCTTCATCGGATATACCCATAAAAGATAGCCATTTCCTCTTGAGTCTGGCCAAAATCATTGGCCAGCCTTTGTTGGTGTTTCTCCAGTATGCGGAATTGTTGTTGCAACATCTTAAGCGTGTTAATAACTTTCTGCTAAAAATTACTATGAGAAGTTGAGGGAGCAATAACAATAGGCAGAGGTGGTGATGATGTAGATGTGGAGCCTTAATGCCTTGGCATTTCTTCTCTAGAAAATCTTATGGTGAGTTGCTTTGTGATGGCTCCTTTTTTGGGGATGGTATCTTCATTCGTTTGAATAGGAACCTTCACTCACTGAAAAAGTACTGTAATGAAGGATGGAAATTTTAAAGCACTGGCATTCTTCTGAGACCATCGGTGAACTTCTCAAAAAATAATGCTTCCAACATTGATCTTTCTGCCTGTCATAATTGAGTACAACAATAACAGACGTTCTTTTGAAACAGTTAAGTAATGAGTAGAAAGGATGAGACGAGTTTTAAGGAAATAATACTAGACTCGAAAGTGAGGCTACAACAATACCCGATTAATGGTATAACAATCATTTCTAGAAACCATCCACTTTATCCCCTCAACACATAAATCTGTCAATACTTGTTGGAGGCCTTTAGTGGTCATAGGCTTGAAAATTGTGCGTGTTCATCTGGGCCATCAGATAACCCATGTTGTGCATTAATGGAGTCTTCATAAAACATTACCGATACACCACAAACATATATAAAGGTATTATCTGAAGAGTGAGATGAGCATAAAACTCTTTCATGACCTTGGTGAGAACATCATCAGGGTGGAGGCAGAAGATTTGCCATCCATGCTTTTCCACTTCAAAAGAGATAGCCTCAAAGTAACCCATAAATGGAGCATCTTGAAAATGGAACCCTTTTTTCGGAAAAAAAGGGTCACTTGGATATGTTCTAGGTATACTACTCTTCTGTGATTTTATTGAAACATGTTCATGGAGGTATAGGGGTGGAAAAGGATAGTGCTTGGTGAGCCATTGTATCGACAATAGTGAGTGGGAAAAAAAAGGTGAGACCTTTACATTTTGAATAGAGGAAAAATAGAGAAAGTTGAAGAAGATGAAATGAAAAGGAAGTTATCAAAGAAGTGAAATGATTGGGGTAAATGTGAGAGAAAATATAGTGATGACATGTTGGCTAAGATTTAACCTGAGAGTGTACCCTGTCACAGACAACAGAAAATTTAAATGGGGGTAGAAAAATAGCAAAATAATTAGGAAATTAAAATTAACTAATGTGATGAAGGGCTGATGCCTATAATCGTGGGCCATAGTGTGCTGGTAAAAAGAACAAGTAAATAAACTTATTGAAGAAACGAAACACATAATTTAAAGGCAATGAATAGAATAGAATAATAAAGAAATATTAAACAACTCGAAAATTGATGGAACTTTTATCACGAATTATAGGGGCTCCAAAGTAGTGCTTTAATCGTTGGTCATTGACTTTTAAATTGGAACCAGTCTTGTTGTCTTTAACATCTATAGCTCCATGAGGGTAAACATGTACCATCTTGAATGGACCAGGCCAACGAGATTTCAATTTGCCCAGAAATAATTTAAGTCTGGAATTGAATAATAGGACCTATTCTCCAAGTGCAAATTGCCGTGGAAAATTTTTGTTGTCATGCCATCGCTTAGTCTTTTCTTTGTACAACTTGTCATTCTCATAGGCTTGTGCTTGAAATTTTTTCGTGCTCAAAATTTTTCCATCTCATTCAACTCCAAAAGGCAGTGGGTACCAACAGCATGCCAATCCATATTCAATTTTTTAATTGCCTAATATCTTTTATGTTCAAGCTTAACGGGAAAATGGTAGGGTTTCCCATAAACAAACTTAAAGGGCAACATCCCCAACGGTGTCTTGAATGCAGTTCGATATACCCATAACGCTTTATCCAATCTAGATGACCAATCTTTTCAGTTAGGAATGACTACCTTCTCAAAAATTTGTTTAATCTCTCTACTAGAGACTTCCGCCTACGCATTTGTTTGGGGGTGTATGTCGTGTCAATTTTTATGTTTATCTCCATACCAGTTCAGAGCATTAACAACTAATTTGCAGTCAAAGTGTGAACCTTCATCACTAATTAGTGCATGAGGAATATCAAACCTGGTAAAAATATTTTTATGGAGAAATTTCAGTACCAATTTGACATCATTTATTGGTAAAACAACAACCTCAACCCACTTGGAGACATAATCAACATCTAAAAGTATGTATGCATTGCCCTAAGAAGGTGGGAATGGTCCAATAAAATCAATTCCCCAAACGTCAAATAGTTCCACTTCTAAAATAGTATGCAAGGACATCTCATATCTCATCGATAGATTTCCAGTTCGTTGATAGCGATCATAAGCTTGGCAAAATTCATGAGCATCTTTAAACATGGTTGGCCAATAAAAACTAGATTGATGAACTGTTGCCATAATTCTCATCCCCCAAAGTGCCCTCCGGATGGTACTAAATGACAATGAAATAAAATACTTTGAATCTTGTCATCTGGAAAACACCTCTAAATTATCTAGTCTGCATAATTTTTGAATAAAAACGACTGATCCCAGTAATAATGCTTGGCATCATGGAGAATTTTTTTTCGTTTTTGATTTGTGAGGTCAGGTGGCAACAGTCCACTAACCAAAAAAATTACAATGTCAGCATACCATGGTAATGCCATGACAACTAATACTTGTTCATTTGGAAAATTATTCTGAATGCGCTGAATATGACCGTCTTCATTTCCTGCTTCAAGTCGAGATAAGTGATCAACCACTTGATTTTTTGTGTCTTTCCTGTCTTTAATTTCCAGATCAAATTCCAGCAATAACAATATCCATTGAATCAATCTGGGCTTTGCATCTTTCTTTGTCACCAAGTATTTAATGGTAGAGTGATCCATATAAATCATCACTTTGATGCCTACTAAATAAGCCCTAAATTTGTCAAAGGCGAATACCACAACTAACAACTCCTTCTTAGTGGTAGTATAATTTAACTGTGAATCAGTCAAGGTCCGAATTTCATAGTAGATAACATGGAATACTTTGTTCTTTCTTTGCCCAAGCAGTGCCCCTACGACAAAATCACTGGCATCGCACATAAGTTCGAAAAGTAGATTCCAATCTAGTGCTATGACTATTGTTTCTATGACTGGCCCTTTTTTCAACTCCTCAAATGCTTGTAAGCACTGATCATCAAAATTAAAAGGTTTGTTGTGTTCTAACAGTTTACACAGGGGTTTTGATATTTTTGAGAAATCCTTAATTAATTTTTCTGTAGAAACCCGCATGGCCCAAGAAACTGTGAATACCTTTAATTGTGGAGGGTGATGGCAATTTCTCAATAACTTTGATTTTTCCTTTGTCGACGGCAATTCCTTGCTGTGAAATTTTATGTCCCAGAACGATGCCTTCATGAACCATTAGTGATTAGCACATAACTTAGTCAAATTCATTACACAACAAAGAGCTTCCATATACTTTCCATATAAACATTCATACTATTATGAACATACTAGAAATCTTTAATCACTATCATCTCATACCTTTTTCATGCTTTCATGACATTATAAATCGAAGTATATACCGATCCTTCCCTTTTGTATACCCATTGAACCACTAGAATAATATCGGATACTCGGGAATCTCGCATACTATGTGTTAACACATGGTCGAAACCACTACTATCTCATATCTCAAACAATTGCTCTCTCTCGAGCCATAAGTGGGTCTGCTCACACAAGTTGTCATTCAGGATGTAGCTACATGGTGTTGCTCACACAAGCTGTTAAGTAACTGCAACACAGGCCAAAAACTCAACCGCCGGTAGGACGTAAAAGACCAGCATCCGAAACACAGTAACCCCTAATGACATGTCATTTGTATCCTATATATTCCTAAAGTTCAAACGGGATTCGAAAGTCTCCGAAACTTCATTAGATATTTTCATAGAGTCGTAATACCATAATATAACATAAAAGTATTTAATTCTAACATAATTCAATGCTATTTAAATGTACGAACTTACATCAAACACGAACGAAGAAATACAACTGGTTAGTCCAACACTTTTTCCTTTTCCCCATCTAAATCCGTACGTTGGTTTTCTTGCTCTAAATAATCAAATTTAACTCACTTAAATTTCATTCTATTCAATTTAATCCAAAAATCATATTTTGGCAAAATTATGTTTTTGCCCTTAAAATTTTGAGTTTATTACAATTTAGTTCCTAACTCATAAAAATGGAAATTCATGCAATTTAGTACCAACCCATTATAGTCGAATATCACTTAGGCCCTTAGCAGGCCCTACATTTAATTTATTTTACAATTTCACCATGAATAATTTTCTATTTTTCAATTTAATCACTAATTTACAAATTCATCAAAATTTCCTTTACAAAAGTTGTTAAACTATCATCAAACATTCATTTTCATCCGTCAAGCATAAAAAACAACTAACATACATTCATGGTAAAACCATAGACTTTTAAAAATTTTGCAAATTAGTCCCTGAGCTAGCTAGATTAAGCTACAACGACTCCAAAAACATAGAAATCATTAAAAACGGGACCAAAAATCACTTACATACACAAGGATAAGCTTGTTGAATGCTCAAACCCTAGAAATGGTGTTGTTTTCCCCTTTGAAATTTGGCTAGGTTAAGAAGATGGACAAAAACCTTGATTTTGTTTTACTTATTTTAGTTTTATATTTACTAATTTACTTATATAACCTTTACTAATCACTTTAATGATGTCTATATTTGTCCATCACCTTTATTAATGGTCTAATTACCATTTAAAGCCACCCACATTCCAAATTCATAATAATTTGACACCTTTTACTTATAAACTCAAATTTTGCACCTTATGCAATTTAGTCCTTTTTATCAAATTAAGCATGCAAACGATAAAATTTCTTAATGACATTTTTATACGACAATACTAACATGCTGTAAACATTAAAATAATAATAAAATAAATATTTTGAGGCCAAATTTGTGGTCCCAAAACCATTGTTTCAATTTCATTGAAAGCGGGTTGTTACAATTTATGATTTTTAGTGCAGGATTGTCCACATAGTCTTGCACACAGTCTACAACACAACAGTGTGGGGTTATTTGAAATACCCAAATGGGCAAAAACACGAGCTGGGACACGGTGGTGTGTCCCATAGTTTGAATGTTACACAGTTGGATACACAACCATGTTTTGAGTCACACGACCTAGGCTTTGTTACACGGCCGTGTGAACCTATTCCCAAAATTTTCAAATTTTTTTTGAAATTTTCTGTTTTGTTTCATATTAGTCCTTGAATGTTTCCAAACTATTCTTATGGCCTCGTAGGCTCAATTTAAGGCTCGTAAATGTATTTATGTTATGAATAAAACTTGATATTAAATATTAATATTTAATTTTGAATAATTGTTTCTATATGTTGTGGAATGTTTCGATTTGTACTGTAATACTCTATAAACCTAATCCGGCGACGGAGATGGGTTAGGGGTGTTACAATAGTCATCCCTCCATAGTGAAGTTAGCAGTGCAACCTTTTTTCAAACTTATTCACACTATGGACCCGCAATCTAGGACAAAAAGAAAGTCCTATGTTGATTTCCTCGAATCTGGACATATTTGGAAGTTGGAATTTGTATATCCAATAGGTGTAAGATCTCCTCTGAAATATACAAACATATAATCCCCCATTCTTCGTAAATACTTGAGTATATGTTTAACTTCTTGCAATGTCTTAGTCCTAGATTTGCCTGATATCTACTTACAACCCCTACTGCAAAACAGATATCTAGGCATGAGCATAACATAGAATACATGAGACTTCCTATTGTCGAAGCATAAGGAGTCTTTCTAATGTTCTCTCTTTCTTCCATTGTTTTAGGATAGTTCTCTAAAGAGAGAAGAAATCCTGATGTAGAGGGTTAATTTCCCTTCTTCAAATCGGTCATTGCATAATGCTCCAATATCTTATTTATGTATGAAGCTTGAGACAGTTCTATCACCTGGTTCTTTTGATCCCTTAGGATTCGAATGCCTAGAACAAGATTAGCTTCTCCCAAGTCCTTCATGCTAAAATGTTAGGTTAACCATAGTTTAACCGATAACAATGTCCCTACATCATTCCCAATAAGTAGAATGTCATCATCATATAGAACAAGAAAGACCACCTTCCCATCCCCTAAACATTTGTAAACACAAGGTTCATCTACATTTTGATCATTTGATCAAATCTTTGATTCTATGAGAGGGATGCTTGATTTAGTCCATATATGGATCTAAGCAGTTTGCAAACTTTATGCTCATTCCTTTAGCTATATATCTGGTGGGTTGCATCATATAGATGCTTTCTTCAAGATAGTCGTTCAAAAATGTTGTCTTGGCATACATTTGCTAGATCTTGTAATCAAGTGTCGCCACAATAGGTAGCAATATGTGGGTTGACTTGAGCATGGCAATCGAAAATAAGGTTTTTTCATAATTGATACCTTGATTCTGAGTATAACCTTTTGCTACAAGTTTGGCCTTAAAAGTTTCCACTTTTCTATCAATATTTCTTTTCTTATTGTATATCCACTTACACCCTATGAGTTTTATCTCATTCGGTAAGTTTATAAGTCCCCACACTAATTTAGAATATATAGAATCTATCTCAGCTTTCATAGTCATTTCCCAAAGATTGGAATCAGCATAATGCATCGCGTCATCATACGTGAGTGAGTCATCATCTTCATATTTGGCAGACTCAATGTTAAAAACACTTTGCTAGATTGGAAAAACTCAGGCCTACAAGATACGCTCCCACTGTGACAAAGCACCCTATGCTGTTAATCATTTGTAGGTCTACTATTAGGAGTTGGTTTTGGAACCGTTTATGTAGGGTTTTGTATATTTCCTGATAATTCCTCGAGTACCTCATTACTCCAAGGTTTGAAGTCATTCATTTAACTTTCTTCAAGCAAAGTAGCATGAGTTGACACTATTATAGTTTGCTATTTCAGGTTATAAAAGAAACCACCTTTTGTTCCCTTTAGATATCCTAAAAACATGCACAATCCTATCTGTAAGTCCAACTTTCTTGCATCTTTATCCAATAAGTGGGTCAAACATCCCCAAATTCTTAAATGATTAAGATTCAGCTTCCTGCCATGCCACAATTCATATGGAGTTTGCGATGTTATCTTAGTTGGCACATCATTTAGAATATAGCAAGTCGATTGTACTGCATCCCCAAAAGGAGATTGATAGCTTTGAATAACTCAAGATCGAGTGTACCATGTCTAACAACGTTCGATTCCTTCTATCTGCCATGTCATTCTATTGTGGATTGCCCAGCGCAGTCAATTGTGATAGAATCACAATCTCTATGAGGTACCCTAATAACTCATCTGATAAATATTCCCCACCTCGATCAAACTGAAGTGTCTTTATGGGTAAACCTAGTTGTTTCTCTACTTCCGCACAAAATTCTTTGAATTTAACAAAGGTTTCACTATTTTGGTTAATAAGGTACACATACTCACATCTAGAATAATCATCAATAAAGGTCATGTAATATTCATAACCACTTTTTTCTCTAACGCTCATGATGCCACATACGTCATTGTGCACAAGTTCTAGTGGTTTTCCGACCCTCGTTCCTTTTGCATTAAAATATCGCTTAGTCATCTTACCTTCCAAGCAAGAATCACATTGTGGAACATCAACTTCTTTAAGTGAACTTAAGATGTTGTCTTTAAAAAGTCTAGTAATTCTTTCTCGGTTAATATGACCAAGTCTCAAATGCTAAAGGTACACCTCATTAAAGTGAGAAGTTTTAAATCTTTTATTCGATATTTTAGTCTCAAGCAGTGTGTACATCTTTGGTTTGATAAAATAGAGATTATTTGACATCCATCCATTATAGATAAGCTTCCGATTTCTAAATATTGTAATTCCATTATTAAAAGTCACGCTCAAGCTGTCTTTATACAAAATCACAACAGAAATTAAGTTTCTTTTGAAACTTGGTACATAGAAAGCATCTCTTAAAATAATCTTCCTAAAATTATTAAAATAAAGTTGTACATCTCCCACTGCTTCAACTACCACACTTGTCTCGTTCCCAGTTTGCAATGATAAGCTCTTATCTCTAAGATATTTCATCCTAGAACCCCTATAGAGAAACACAAACAGGATTAGTGGTGCCCGAATCAATGACAAGTGTTCTATCGAATCCTCCACTAAAGAAGCTTTTATCAAAAATAATTTCATACCTTTGCCTTCAATGGATAGGTATTCCTTCCACTCTCTACATTTTTTGTTGAAGTTCCCTTTCTTACTACAGGAGAAGCATTTAGGCATGGGTAAGTCTTTAGGTTTTCTGGTTCTCTTCCTTTCCACTTGAGGTGGCCTAGGGACCTTAGCCTTGCCTTTCTTAGCGTGCTCGAAACATACCTGGTTCGGCCACTCACACACTCAATAATTTGGCTATTAAGACAATCTAACCAACAAGCTAATTTATCATATATAGTATGATATTTAACATTTTCAAACAATTTTATGAGTTTAAGACCCACACTTTATTTTTCACTACCTCGCAGCACACTAGCGAATCTTTCAACTTTCATTAATAAATCCTTAATTAAACCTAAACCAAAATTCAATATAAATTCAATCAATTTAGCATTAAAACAGCCCTTAAACACTCACTTATGAGTTCAAACCAATCGTTTAAATTATAACTATTTTATGCATCCGAACTAGTTTGATTCCTTACACTGTATCGATGCAGAGTCCTTACATTGTATCGATGCAAATCGTACGTACAACCATTCTTCTCCTTTATGGATGATTAGGTTTTTAATTGACAAAATTAATCAAGAAATTGAAGAGAAAAGAGACCTTACCCAAGCTAGTCGAGAGAAACGACAATCGCACTTTCTTGGCAATGTTTGGGATCGATCTTGGAGTTCAAGATTTTATATTTGGGGATGATTTTAATGAGGAAAAATGAAAGCAATATGGTGGGTAATATGTTAGCAAATGTTGTGGCAAAAAGAAAAAAAGAAAGAGATAGTAAAACTAGGTGTAGGCGACGACAACAATGGAGGAAAGGAAAAAAAAATTAAAATCAAAGAGAAGAAAAGGAGGAGAGGAACGGCTAGGGAAATGAGGAGGATGATTAAAGGATGATTATTAGTGAAAAATTAATATTTATACCTAGGTTAACTAGGCTTGGATGGCCCACACATTAAAATAAGGGGTTTTTGTCAAAAAATTAAATTATTTGCATGAGAATGGAATTAGAGTTAAGACCTCATGGATAAATTCACTAATGTTTAACTATAATCCAATAACTCATTCTTGATATAATTTTGAAATATTTATTTAAAGAAAAAGACATGTCACAAACTAGGGTTTAAGGAAAAATTTGCAAAATAATAAAAATGGTGAGAGAGAAGGGATTTGAACTTGGGTTTTAAAGAACATTTCACTAACACTGAACCAACAAACCAATACCTTATTTATTTCCTAAAATGCATAGATAAATTTCAAAAATCTAGGCATAACCACTTTCTCTCGATTCACAAACCCGATTCTACTAACCCATGATTTTTGGGATGTTACAATTCTCCCTTCTTTAAAGAAATTTCGTCCTCAAAATTTTCTTATTCACAAATCTATTACCCCTTTTCCTTCAAGCCGGGCCACCAAGCTTTCGTGTGCAACTCTAATTCCAGCACAATTCCAGACAATACATCTCCTTACATTCCCAACATATATCTTGCAGATCTAATTACAGAAACGTTACTAACAAATTCCTTTACTCGAATTCCTTATTTTAACAAAAACTCTACTAGATTACGCTTACCACAATATCTATAATTTGAAACCTTAGCTGATCTAATAGTTTCTCCAATAATAACTTCTACAACCTTTCATTGAGGTCTGGCTCCTCTGGCCAACTTTAAAGGTCGCGAATTTGGACTAGTAGAAGCTGACTTTCTCTTTTTTTGAACTTTAATCTTTTCCCTTCTCTTACACACTAAGCATTTACTCTCTCTCTCCACATTAGTCCTTTTAACCATAATCTTGAAAACTTTTTCTAGGACTCCCAATATCGCTTGGGGCATTGCGTCATCCCCAACATCCTAGTTTTCACCTTCAGAAGTAGGTGCAATAACAATGCCATTCATCTCAATGTTAGGCACAATTCCTTGAGAAGCAAATGACTTAACCTACCAGCTCAACCCTGAGCGCCATGGTTCCTCATTATACGATTGTTCATTATGTATCTTATGGTCTTAAATTTGATCTACAATTTGAAAAAAAAAATCAATAGCTAACTTTAACCAATTTTCAATTTCCTATCTTACAATTTCAAATAAAAATTAAATACTAACTATTTTAGTTCTACGTCTACAGTAATACACCTCAAGTGTTTACCTATAACATAATCGTATCTTTTCTATGGCAACCGACATCGAAGTCTCGGACCTGATTTTCTTTGTAGAATATCATTTTCAAAACTTTTTATGGCTTGTTTTTCCCTAACTTCCCCTTTTTTCATGTTTGTATGCATGCCGACTTACTTAAGTAGATTTAAAAACTCAGTCCGATATTTTGAATTAAGGCTGTGATAACACTAAATGTAACCTCCAAAAGCCAGCCTAGACGTTATGGCTAGATTGAGAATGCTACATTAGCCACCGAAATGGCTACGCTAACTTATTTTTCTTTTTAAGACTTTAAATAAACTCATTTTAGAGAAAACCGTAGTTGTACTTTGAGTTAGCTTAAAAACATTAATTCATTAGGTTGTGTATGATTAGGATTCATTTTCTTGTTGATAGTGTTGTTTTAGAAAAACCATTTTCTTGTCGCTCTTCTTTAAAGAAAAACTTGAAGTTAAACTAATGCAGCGGAAAAACTATTTTTCAAGTCATTTTGGAAAATTAGTTGCCTTATCGATTTGTTTTACAAAAATAGTTCCTTTGCAATGTATTGGAAACTAAGGAGCAATATCAAATTTTACTTAAGCCCGATATTAGCCATTATCCGGTTATTATGCTTGAGTAATTCAAGTATGCAAAAATCCCCAAAAGAAAGGTTACCAAGCCACAAATAAGAAATAATTAAAAATTACAAGCCAAAACCAATAAAGACTAATTAATACTTATTTAAAAAATAATCCGAGATCTAAGGTGATTCTCTGAATCTCGAATTCGGTCCTAATTTTGAGGTTTACATGAAAATTTACACACTATTGGGGTTGAGCTTATGAAAACTCAGTGTGAGCTAAACAATTATTTAAATAGACATAAATATCAAATAGAGATAAACAGATTAGCTTTAGCAGAAGAAAACAAAACCATCAGAGGAATTTCATATCATTACATAGTCATTATCAAATTAATTTTAAACATTGTATGAGCATGGGACATCATTCATTTGAGAAACAATCGTTAATTTTGATACCATTCAATACAACACAATACAATATGTAGTATAAATCAATAACATTCAAATATGTCGTGAGCATGATGAAATGCAAAAAGGTTCCTACCCATACCATCCACTACACACCATGAGTTCCTTAGAACCCATCTGCCAAACTCCAAAACATTATGAGCATAGCTCCATATGGTAAAACCACCAAATAATCAATAAAGCAGAAAATCTACCGAATATCAAATAATGCGATACAATTGCCAATAACATATAATATGTGATAAAATCGACAATCCCCTCTGTACTCTAGGTGCAGTGCACTGACTATGAATAATGCGGACTTAATATGCCACTAGTACTCCACGAAACTCCTCCACCAACCACAAAATCCCAACCCAATGCATATGCAATATATCACACAATCTCATACATAATCATATCTCAATACATTTCACATTCATTTGACATGCTCATTATGTCCTCAATAATCACATATTTTCATTAAATGGAACAATGTTCCAATATTTCAAATTACCATTGTGTTGGTATCAATCAATATCGTTCAATTTCACTACTTTAAGGATTTTCATTGTGCATAAATAACACCCTTTTCAGTACACAATATAACAAATATCTCATGCATTTAAAATCATACATAAGGTTAATATCTCAACACATTATATAATTCAGTCAAACATTCTCATATCTCATAACTCAAATATACAATTACAAACTCAATCAAACATACATACTATCAAACTAGCAATTTTGCCAACATGTCAATCTTTTAAGGCTCGAAACATACCTGGTTAAGCCACTCACAAAATCAATAATTTGGCTATTAAGACAATCCAAACAGCAAGCTAATTTATCATATATAACATGATATTTAACATTTTCAAACAATTTTATGAGTTTAGGATCCACACCTTACTTTTCGCTTCCTCGCAGCACACTAGCGAATCTTTCAATTTTCCTTAATAATTCCTTAAACGAACCTAAACCAAAATTTAGTATAAATTAAATAAATTTAACATTAAACCATCCCCCAAGCATCCACTTATTATTTCAAACCAATCTCTGAAATTATAACTATTTTATGAATCCAAACTAGTTAGATTCATTACACTGTATCGATGCAAACCGTATGTACAATTGTTCTTCGCTTTTACGGATGATTTGGGGCATTTGGGTCAGCACCTAATTCAATAATATATTGGAAAATCAGTAGCTAATTAATTATTAAATTGCTTCATTTAATCAATTCATAACCTTTACCTAACAACTATGTCAAAATTAAAAAACTAGTTACCCTTAATTGCAGTTACGCTTCACGATTTGTGGGATCCAAATGGCCAATCGATCAAGAACATTTTTATATAATTGAAATGGGTTTAAAAGATTATTAGGAGGGTTCAAGAACTCAAATTAATGCTGGAAAAATATAGGCAAGAACCAAGAAACAAAACAACCCCTTACTTGCACATAAGCGCACGCACCACCACCCGCGGTGGCCAAAATTGTGGCTGAATTTTAAAATGGTTTGAGATCTCATTAAAATCTAAAAAAAATTACTTTGAAATCATTTAAAATCCCTCAAATTATATATCTGGAAATTTTGGTTTTTAATTGACAAAATTAATCAAGAAATTGAAGAGAAGGCCTTACCCAAGCTAGTCAAGAGAAACGACAATTGCACTTTCTTAGCAATGTTTGGGATCGATCTTGGAGTTAAAAATTTCAGATTTGGGGCTTATTTTAATGAGGAAAAATGAAAGCAATATGGTGGGTAATATTGGAAAAAATAAAAAAAAGAAAGAGATAGTAAAACTAGGTGTAGGCTACGACAACAATGGAGGAAAGGAAAAAAAATAAAATTCAAGAGAAGGAGAGGAGGAGAGGAACAACTAGGGCAACGAGAAGGATGATTAAAGGCTGATTATTAGTGAAAAATTAATATTTATAGCTAGGTTAACTAGGTTTGGATGGCCCATACATTAAAACAAGGGGTTTTTGTCAAAAAATTAAATTATTTGCATGGGAATGGAATTGAAGTTAGGACCTCAATGATAAATTCACAAATGTTTAACCATCAATCCAATAACTCAATTTTGATATAATTTTGAAATATTTATTTTTTTAAAAAATGTCACAAATTAGGGTTTAAGACAAAATTTTCAAAATAATAAAAATGGTAGAGAGAAGGGATTTGAACTTGGGTTTCAAGGAACATTTCACTAACACTTAACCAACAAACCAACACCTCATTTATTTCCTAAAATGCATAGATAAATTTCAAAAATTAAGGCATGTCCACTCTCTATCGATTCATAAACCTGATTCTACAAACCTGATTCACACCCTAGATGTTTTACCATACCTTGCAACATTGGAGTAACTTATTGGGGTAAGGCACTGTGCGACTTGGGTGTGGCCATTAACTTGATTCCCATGTCCATATTTAGAAAGTTTGAGATAGGTGAAGTTAGACCTACTACGGTCACACTTCAGTTAGTAGATCGATCTTTATTACATCCAAAAGAAAAAACTGAGGATGTATTGGTACATGTAGATAAATTTATTTTTCCTGTTGACTTTATTATTTTAGACTTTGAAGCAAAAAAAGAGGTGCCAATCATTCTAGAAAGGCCTTTCCTAGCAACTAGAAGGACCCTTATTGATATGCGAAAGGATGAGCTTACCATGCGTGTTCAGGACGATATTTAATGTTTTTAAATCTATACGATTTCCTGATGCAATTAATGAGTGTTCTACAATATCTGATTTAGAAGATTTAGCTGTAGAATGGGAACTCAACTCTGTTGAGTGCCCATTAGAGCAAGTTTTGATGTCAGACCCTCCAAGTGATGAAGAGGGGGAGGAATACTTACCTTTGCTAGAAGCTAACTAGAAGGGATTTAATCCGCAATCCCGTTTTGAATCTTTAGAATTAGAGAACAAAGACTATGTTCAATAAAAAACATCGATGAAGAGTCACCTAACTTGGAACTTAAGGTACTTCATTCATATTTAAAATATGTTTATTTAGGTGATGCCTCTAATTTTCCTGTGATTATTTCAGCTTAACTAACTAAATAATAGGAAGAGAAACTCATTCTAGTGCTGAAACAATTTAAAAAGGCTATCGGATGGACCATAGCTGATATTTGTGGTATTAGTCTATCCATGTGCATGCATAAAATCATCCTAGAAGATGGCCAGAAAGGGACGATTGATTGAAAACAGAAACTAAACCTTATTATGAAGGATGTGGTAAACAAAGAAATTATTAAGTGATTAGATACGAGTATAATTTACACCATCTCAGATAGTTCATGGGTAAGTCTGGTCTAGTGTGTGCTAAACAAAGGAGGCATTACGGTCGTAAGAATGAAAATAACGAGTTGATACTGACTAGAACGGTTACAGGATGAAAAATTTGCATAGATTATCAAAAATGAAATAAGGTGACTCGGAAAGATCACTTTCATTTACCATTCTTAGATCAGATGTTGGATAGACTTACGGGGCAAAACTAGTACTATTTTTTAGACGGGTACTTAGGGTACAATCAGATCACAGTAGCACTAGAGGATCAACATAAAACAATATTCACATGCCCGTACGGTACATTAGCATTTAGACTTATGCCATTTTTTTTATGTAATGCAGCTACTACATTTCAGAGATGTATGATGGCTACTTTTACTGACATGGTGGAAAAGTTTTTGGAAGTTTTTATGGACGATTTTTTAGTGTTTGAAGACACTGACAATGATTGCTTAGCCAATATAGCCAAGGTACTACGGCAGTGCAGAGAAACAAACCTTGTACTCAATTGGGAAATGTGTCATTTCATGGTATGAGAAGGTATTGTCTTGGGGCATTAAATAACAAAACAAGGGATCAAGGTAGAAAAAGCCAAGGTAGATGTTATTGAGAAACTCCCCCCTCCAACATCTGTAAAGGGTGTTAGGAGCTTTTTAAGACATGCCGGATTCTGTCCAAGATTCATCAAAGACTTCTCCAAAATTGCTAAACCTTTATGCAAATTATTAGAGTCATTCAACTTTGATGAAGAATGTTTGAGAGCTTTTAATGACTTGAAGAATCGGTTAGTTTTGATACCCATTAACGTCACACCAGATTGGGAATTGCCATTTGAATTAATATGTGACTCAAGTGACTTCGTGGTAGGAGCTGTAAGGAACAAAGCTTTCCATCCCATCTACTATACAAGTCGGACTCTGACAAGAGCACAACTAAATTATACGGTAATAGAGAAATAGTTACTTGCTATTGTATTTGCTTTTGAGAAGTTTCAATCTTATCTTGTAGGTACCAAAGTGACTGCCTATACAGATTATTCGGCAATTAAATATTTACTTGCCAAGAAAGATGCCAAGCCAAGGTTGATCTGATGGGTACTTCTACTTCAAGAGTTTGATCTAGAAATTAAAGATCAAAGAGATAGAAAACCAAGTAGTAGATCACTTATCCAGTTGGGATCTGCAAGAAGGAAATTATCCACTTACACCCATCTAGGAGACATTCTCGGATGAACACATATTTAAGGTAAATCACGTCCATAACACCCATTGGTTTGTTGATTTTGCTAACTATTTAGCTTGTGATTTGATGCCACTTGATAAGATGTATCAACAAAGGAAAAGTTTGTTCATAATGTGAAGTACTATTTCTGGGAAGAGCCATACCTATTCAAAAAGTGCACAGATCCATTGATCAAGAGATGCGTGGAAAAAAATGAGGTACATAAGATTTTATATCATTGCTACACAGCTTCAAGTGGGGGAGACTTCAGAGGATAATGTACTGTAGCTAAAGTATTACAAGTCAGATTCTTTTAGCCAACTTTATTCAAAGATGTGTATGCCTATGTAAAGAGTGGTGATCGATGCCAGAGGTTTGAAAACATCAACAACAGAAATGAGATGTCCCGAACAAACATCATTGAGGTAGAATTATTCGATGTTTGGGGTATTGACTTTCTTGGTCCTTTCCCTCCTACTTTTGGTCACAAGTATATATTTGTAGCGATAGACTATGTATCTAAGTGGGCTAAAGCCGAGGCATATCCAATGAACAATGCCAAGGTTGTAATGTAATTTTTGCAAAAACATATGTCCACAAGATTTGGAAATCCTAGGGCTATCATAAGTGATCAGGGGTCCCATTTTGTGAACAAGTGGTTAAAATGATTGCTCGATAGACATGGAGTGAAGCACAAGGTTTCCATGGCTTACCATCCGCGGATGAATGAGCAAGCTGAATTGGTGAACAAAGAAATAAAAGGTATACTCGAGAAGGTAGTTTGTCCATATCGACGAGATTGGTCCAAAAAACTTGATGATGCTTTATGGGCCTACAGGACAGCATACAAAACACCATTAGAGATGTATCTCTATCGGTTGGATTTTGGGAAAGCCTGTCATTTGCCCTTGGAGTTAGAACATAAAGCATACTGGGCTTTCCAACAGCTTAACTTGGATCTTAAGCTTGCTAAAGAGAAACGAATGCTTCAACTTAATGAGTTGGAAGAATTCCAAATGTTCTCATATGAAAATGTCAAATTATACAATGAGAGGTTGAAAAAATGGCATGACAAGCACATTCGAGTTTGACAATTTGAAGCAGGTTAGCAAGTTTTGTTGTTCAATTCCATATTAAGTTTCTTTCTAGTTAAGTTAAAATAACGTTGGTCTGGTCCTATCACTATTCATCAAGTTTTCCTATATGGGGTTATTGAACTGCACAGTAAGGGAGGTAATTTCAGAGTTAATGCTCAACGCTTGAAACATTATTCGGGGATAAAATTGAGCAGGATAAAACCTTATTCATTTTATTGGATACCTGTTTTTTTAATTTTCTTTAAAATAAATGACTTAGATTATATTTTCTAGATTAGTATGTTAGAATAAATTATGTCTAGGAGATTGGAACTTAAACGAGACTGCTTGTGACCTTTCCAATCTTTTCTCGAAATTGATTTTAACATAATCTTCCAAGAAAATATTTCCTAAGTGACAAAATAAGTTTTTAATTTTTTTGAATAAAAGGGTTGATTTTGATCCAAGTTTTAGTTTGCAGCTCATTTTCAAATTATCTTTAAGTCTGAGTACTTAATTGAATTATTTGTAATAATTGCCTAGCCTTTTTGTAAATATTGAAATTAGTTGTATTTTTCTATAAATATTTTAAAACAACTAAAATAAAGTTTTTTAATTATTATTTTTAATAAATAAGATGATAATAACTAATATATAATTATTTCATATAATATATATTAATTGTTATTGATCCTATATAGCATTCGAATTGCTTAGTATTTTATCACTATTTTATTTAAGATTTCTTTTTTTTAATAAATAAGATAATATCAAGTAAGATATTATATACTTTATATTATATTTTAATTTTTATTGTCTTTATATAAGATTAGGAGTTATAGTATTATTATTATTATTATTATTACGTATAGTTTGAGTTATACTCCTTCCTTCTGTCACTATAAATATCACCACCCTCCTCCCTTATTCAAATCACTTACCAAACCATCAACTCCACCTTCCCAAACACCTTCTCCACCGTCGGCCTTAGCACCTCCCATCCTCCAAACTCCCTAGTGTCGCAACCTTCATCTGCCATGACCACCAGCCGACCTACCAACCTTCATCTTCCAAACTCCCTAGCCGCGCGTGCACAACCAACCTTTCTACCTTGCTCCCTTGCGCACTAGCTCGTGCAACTCCAGCCTCCTCAGCGTGCGTGCTTAGCTCTTTATAGGTGCCATCCCTTGTGCACCCTACTGCTTACGCACCAGCCCTTCCACACTGTTGTTGTTCCCTCGACCTTGCACACTACTGCTTCTCGCTTTCTATCGCAAGCGCACCTAGCCCCTTGCACATCGTCACCTCCACAACCAACACCTAAGGTAGCATCTAACCTCCTTTCAACAAACCCTAGCCCGACGTCACCTTGCTTCCCATTCATATTATTTTCTTAAGTTCTTATTAATATTTTTACAAAGGTTGCAAGATATTTTTTCTTAAATTTTAATTTGATTTAATTATTTAACTTTTCAACTTTATGAATTGTTAATATTTTATTCTAATTACATTTTGGGAAAATATTATTTGTTTCCATCTTATGTGATGCTCAGGTTAAATCATGCCTCGTAAAAGAACTTATGGCTCTGTGTAAGTTGAAGAATCACAAAACAAATTCCACTGTGAAGAAACCAAAGCAGGTACAACAACATTTTCAAAAATCAACAAATGCTCCCAGAAAAAGGTTTTACATTGAAAGATATCAACAATACTAATTTCATGTCGAGCATTCAACAAGTTGCTGAAGCTTTAAATTGGGAAGTGTTTTGTGAGAAAAGACCAAATGCAGATGAAGAAGTAGTCTATGAGTTTTATGCAAATTTGACCTCAAGAAAATTAACAAAATTTTATGTCCGAGGAATCAAGGTACCAATAAACTCAAACACTATTAATCTAACACCCAAAACCCGGCCTAGACGTTATGTTCGAATCTGACGATGTCACAGGGTAGTGCTTTTTGAAAAATATGTTGTCGCTAAATTCCCTTTTCTACTTAACCATTTTTTTCATTACCTTATGTTAACTTCGAATCGTGTCGTTCGTTCCCAAAACATTATTCACTTACAAATCGTTATTCAATTTCAAAACATTTTTTATTGCGAAAGCTTTTAAATAGTTTGCGTATTCGTGGTATTTTTGATAAAACATTAATTTCATTTGAAAACTCGAGTTTTACCTAACACTAGTAGATTTAAATCATAAAACCTTATAAAAACCAAATTTAAACTAAATTTCGTAAAGGCTATAATTACAGCAAAATACTCCCAAATAAAAGTAAAATCATAAATAGGTAATAAACAATGTAAATGAAGTCGTGTGGCCACCAATGAGTCCTCCTCCACACTGATCCACCTATATCTAGGGATTACTTGTACAGATTAAACAGAAAGAGTGAGTTTACGTAAACTCAGTATGTAATCCCCATACAAATGAACAGACAGTAAATAGATAATCACAGTCTGGGCTTAAGCCCTTTTTAGTATTAGTATCAGTCCAGTTTGGGCCTTATCTCATCTCAGTACAAAAACAATCATGCAGTAGGGATTCAGCCCATCACAGTATCAGTAGTAGTAACAGATATGGAGTCACAAAAATCCTACCCATCCAACCTCTACACACCATCTCCGTCCAACCCTACACTCCATGTAGGGATATAGTCAACCCATCCATCCCTACATTTCCAGTAGTACCGAATACAACACTAGACAGTAGTTTGCAGCTGAGCAACCAATAAATTTGGCTTGAGGACTTTCAGTACACTTCCTTCGAACATTATAATCCCCCCACCCAATATAATAAAAATATACAGATATGACATGCTATAACATAATATCATGCATGTAAACAAGGCATACAGTATCAAATCAGTTGGACATCATCAGGCTTAATCATATCAGTCATATAGTCATTTCAGTCGATTAGGGGTCTAGGTAAACTTACCGACCCTACAATAGGTTCACAGTCAACTTGGGTGACACGTGCAACCTTATCAGTCAAACAGAGAAAATGGGCCTATAAGCCCATGATGTTCGCCCGTGTGGCCCACATGACCCAAATTGTCCTTGGTCTTGTGATCCATTTTAATGTAACCCGTGCTAGTTAATTATTCATATGTGTTTCAACTATTTACTTATATGATCCTTCAAAGCTATCTACTTGAGTCACTATTACTAAATTATTTTTATCTTAAGCTACAGAATTCCGAATTAAGATCCAAAAATTTTCCCTAAAACCAAACTCATATATCTTCTTACCATAAAATTTTCAGAATTATTGGTTTAGCCAATAAGTACAGTTTATTCTTTAAAATTTCCCTTATTCTATTGTCTAATAGTTTCAATCTTTCTACATTAAAAATTAATTATCTTCTCTTACAGAATTCGGATGATGTTCCTATTTTCTTCTCTTGAAAATAAACTCATTCAAGATTTTAAAAATATAAATTCTAACCCATAATTATTTTTATACAATTTTTAATAATTTTCCAAAGTCAGGACAGCAGATTCCGAAATCATTCTGACCCTGTCTCACTAAAATTCAAATATCTCATGATATGAAATTATTTTGCCTACTTCGTTTCTTCTATGAGAAACTAGACTCAAATATATTTAATCTCATACTTTTTTCATCCTTTAATTCGATTTCCACAATTTATGGTGATTTTTCAAACTTAGCCTACTGTTGCCATCCAAACAGCAGCCAATTTTGATTTTTCGCCGAATCCCTTATATTTGTGTTTTGGGTACACACCTGGTATCGTTCTCTGCAAATACACTTCTAAGCACTCCAAGACCTGAAAATCAATAATTAGAGCCTAATTTGGATCACTAACGAAAACTCACAACCAAAAATTGTCTACATCAAAATTGATAGCGAACCTAAACACTTACCGACAACGAACCGAAATTTTTAACGCTCAATTTGCTTGTGAAGCCGCAACTGATTTTTGATTTTTGCCTAAACCAAGAGAGCCAAAATAATCCTTTTTAGGAACTAGCTAAGAAACGATAAAATAGAGGCTGTCAGATACTTACAGAACTAGTGTATACAATTGCTGGCCGGAAAGTGGGCTAGTAGAAAAACCAAACAGAGAGGGTGGACTAGAGAGCAAAAATTTGGCAAAGCAAAGAAGAATAGGACGGTAGAAAAATTGGGGAAAAGAGGAGAATGTCAAAATTTGGGAAAAATAAAAACCAAATAGAAACTAAGATTATATCGATAGCTACCCTATATCCCTAAATTTTCTCCCACTAATCCTACTAACCTACAACCACTCCTGAATCCCAATTTCTCAAAATACTTGTCCATCACTGCACAAAAATAACGCCTACGCTCCAGCATGGATTCGAACTCAAGACCTCATGCAATCAAAAACTCCACTTAACCACTAGACCAGCAGGCCCATTCTGTTATTTGATTACCAACTATTAATACTTAAGCCATTTAGGCAAGGTTAAGGCTTTATTTATAAAAATTCTAAAATTTGCCCAATTCATGGCTTGAACTTTGAACCTCCCACACACACCCAGAGCACTTAACCATTGAAGCAGACAAGTACTTATGTCAGATGAGGATACTGCTGTCACATCGCATCCTCAAATTCCCATGTGGCCTCCTCAGAGCTATGATTACGCCAAAGAATCTTGACCAACGAGATGGATTTCCTTCTTAGAACCTTTACATCATGCTCCAAAATTTAAACTGGCTCCTCCACAAAGGTTAGATCTAGCCTAACCTCGATCTCCTTAACAGGAACAATATGCGTGGGATCAGAGCAGTAGTGCTTCAACATAGAGATGTAGAACATGTCATGAATCCAATCCAAATCTGGAGGTAACTCCAACTGGTAGGAAACCGGTCCCACACGTTTCAGTATGTGGTAAGGCCCAAGAAACCTAGGGCTCAACTTAACTTTACAACCAAACCTTAGTACCTTCTTCCATGGCGAGACCTTGAGAAAAATGAAATCCCCCACAGAATACTCAATCTCTCGACGCTTCATATCGGCGCCAGACTTCTGCCTATCAGATGCCGCTTTGAATAGGTCCCGAATCAGTCTAACTTTATCCTTAGTATCAGAAACTAGTTCAGGGCCCAGAACACGCCGCTCGCCCAACTCAGTCCAATATGAAAGAGTGCGACACCTACAAGCATATAAAACCTCGTAAGGTGCCATTTGGATGCTAGACTGATAGCTGTTGTTATAAGAAAACTCTACTAGCGGTAAATAATCCTGCCAACTACCTCAGAAATCAATCACACAACTTCTCAACATAATCCCCCAGTATTTGAATCACCCTCTCTGACTGACCGTTAGTCTGAGGATAGAACGCAGTACTAAAGTCCAATCTTGTTCCCAGAGCTTCATGTAGCTTCTTCTAGAATCAAGATATGAAGCGAGGATCCCTATCAGATATTATCGAAACCGGTACCCCATGCAGTCTTACTATCTCAGACACATATAGTTTAGCCAACTTCTGCAGAGAGTAGTCAGTACGAATCGGTATGAAGTGGGCAGACTTGGTCAATCGATCCACGATGACCCATACAGAATCCTTCTTAGTAGATGTGAGGGGTAACCCACTAACGAAGTCCATAGTCACTCTCTCCCACTTCCAAAGCAAAATCTTGACTGGCTACAACAAACCCGAAAGTAACTGATGCTCAGCCTTAACCTGATGGTATGCCAGACACATAGCCACAAATTCGGTAACCTCTCACTTAAGACCTGGCCACCAGTATAACTCACGAAGGTCGCGGTACATCTTATTTCCGCAAGGATGCATAGCATAAGGGCTACTATGTGTCTCTCGCAGTATAGACTGCCTCAATTCAGTATCTTTCGATACACAGATTCTCTCACGAAAACAGAGTACCCCTTCTCTATTCAGTCCAAAATCCTTGGTATTCCCACTCTCAACCTGTCGAAAATGAAGTCCCAACGACTCATAGTCTTTCTGCTTACCCTTAATCTACTCTATCCATGTCAGTTTAACCTGTAGTTCAGCCAACAGACTACCATTATCAAATAAACTAAGGCAAGCAAACATCGCCCTTAGGTCAGTCATAGCCCTATGGCTCAATGCGTCGGCCACCACATTGGCCTTACTAGGGTGGTATTCAATGGTACAGTTGTAGTCCTTCAGTAGCTCAATCCATCTACGTTGCCTAAGATTCAGCTCCTTCTGGGTGAGGAGGTACTTGAGGCTTTTGTGATTAGTGTAAATGATACACTTCTCACCATACAAGTAATGCATCCAGATTTTCAGTACGAACACTACTGCAGCCAACTCCAAGTCATGCGTTGGATAATTCACCTCATGAGTCATAAGCTGACGAGACGCGTACGCTACCACCTTACCCTCTTGTATCAACACACATCCTAAACTGACATGTGACCCGTCGCTATAAACAATAAACTCCATTCCAGACTCTAGCTGACTTAGAATAGGGGCATCAGTCAGTACAGTCTTAAGCTTCTCAAAGCTCTCTTGTTGTGCATTAGTCCAGTTCAACAACACACCCTTACGTAGCAGCTTAGTCAAGGGTGCTGCAATTAATGAAAAACCCTCTACAAATCATCGATACTATCCCACCAGTCCCAAAAAATTACGGATCTCAAACACATTCCTAGGTTGCTTTCACTCCAACACAGCCTTAATCTTTCGAGGATCAACTTGAATCCCCTCAGTCGAAACTACATGACCAAGAAATGTCTCCTTATGCAGCCATAACTCACACTTACTAAACTTAGCATAGAGCTATTTTTCCCTCACAGTCTGAAGAACGACTCAAAGGTGCTCATCATGCTTATCCTCAGTCCTCGAGTAAACTAGTATGTCGACAATGAATACCCCCACAAACCAATCCAGGTAAGGCTGGAACACTCGATTCATGAAATCTATAAAAGCTGCCGGTGCATTAGTCAGTCCGAATGGCATCACTAGGAAATTGTAGTGACCATAATGAGTCTTAAACATCGTCTTATGAACATCAACCTCCTTAACCCTTAATTGATGATATCCAGATTGAAGGTCAATCATAGAAAAAATTGAAGCTCCTCGGAACTGGTCAAATAGATCATCTATCCTTGGTAGGGGTACTTATTCTTAATGGTCAATTTATTAAGCTATCTGTAGTCGATGCACATACGCATGGATTCATCCTTTTTCTTTACAAACAAAACCGGTGCTCCCCACAAAGACACACTAGGGCAGATGAACCCATGATCTAAAAGCTTTTGAATCTGAGCCTTAAGCTCCAAAAGCTCCTCCGGTGCCATTCTATAGGGAGCGATGGACATAGGAATTGTACCAGGAAGAATCTCTATCCCAAACTCCACTTCACTATTCGGAGGTAAACCTGATAGCTCATCAGAAAGACATCCAGAACATCCTTTACCATTCTGATATCCTTAACTATAGACCGGAGTCATCCTGTAATCGACCCTTGGCCCCCAAATCCAGTATTGGGCCCAGTGACCCTCTCCAAAATCCTTATCATAGCTCGGGACAATACATCGTCCCCAGTCATACGATCTTGAGACCCAGTCTCAATAGTAGGTGACACTAGCATCTCACTCGTATCCAAATTTAGTAGATTGCTCGATCATGAGGACTCAGCTCGAGCCCCACTACACCTTTACTTTGGCCTCTAGTACCTCGTCCGCGAGTACCTCTGGTGCTCATCGTCTAATTGCATTTTATTGGTATTAACATTTTTATGCATCAGTTTACAATTCCAGTGTTTATTAACAGATATTTTACGAAAACAGTACCAAAAGTGAAAAGTTTGTTTCATCCATCGCAATGTCAATCAATGTCTATCACTTTTACTACAGTCTTAGTATACACAATTTTTAAGTGTTTTTAGTATAGTCTATCTATAGTAGTCTCAGTATATGCTACCTATAGCAGTTTCAGGATATACTATCAAAGACAGTTTCAGTTTCAGTTTAAACAATTCGCGGTTTTAGTATATACAACCACACTTTCAGTAAAAACATTTAGAAATCAGTTCTTAGAAATCACGTCTTAAAAAAACCCACATCCAAAGTCAAACCCTACTCTGATACCACTAAATGTAACACCTCAAATCCAGCCTAAACGTTATGGACGAATTTGACAATGTCACAGGGTAGTGCTTTTCGAAAAATATGTCGTCGCTAAATTCCCTTTTCTATTTAACCATTTTTTTATTACCTTATGCTAATTTCAAATCGTGTCGTTCATTTCCAAAACATTATTCATTTACAAATCGTTATTCAATTTTCAAACGATTTTATTACGGAAGCTTTTAAATAGTTTACGTATTCGTGGTATTTTTGATAAAACATTAATTTTATTTGAAAACCTGAGTTTTACCTAACACTAGCAGATTTAAATCATAAAACCGTATAAAAACCAAATTTAAACTAAAATCCATAAAGGCCAAAATTATAGCAAAATACTCTCAAATAAAAGTAAAATCATAAATAGGTAATAAACAATGTAAATGAAGTCGTGTGGCCACCAATGAGTCCTCTGCCGCACTGATCCACCTATATCTGGGGATTACCAATACAAATTAAACAGAAGGGGTGAGTTTACGTAAACTCAATGTGTAATCCCCATACAAATGAACAGACAGTAAATAGATAATCACAATCTGGGCTTAAGCCGTTTTTAGTATCAGTCTCAGTCCAGTTTCGGCCTTAGCCCATCTCAGTACAAAAACAGTCATGCAGTAGGGATTTAGCCCATCACAGTATTAGTAGCAGTAACAGATATGCAGTCACAAAAATCCTACCCATCCAGCCTCTACACACCATCTCCGTCCAACCCTACACTCCATGTGGGGATATAAGCAACCCACCCATCCCTACACTCCAAGTAGTACTGAATGCGGCACTAGACAGTAGTTTGCAGCTGAGCTGCTAGTAAATTTGGCTCGAGGCCTTTCAGTACACTTCCTCCGAACATTATTATCCCCTAATCCAATGTAATGCAATATACAAATATGACATGCTATAACATAATATCATGCATATAAATAGGGCATACAGTATCAAATCAGTTGGACATCATCAAGCTTAATCATATCAGTCATACAGTCATTTAAGTCAACTAGGGGTCTAGGATAACTTACCGACCCTACAGTAGGTTCACAGTTGACTTATAAGACCCGTGCAACCTTATCAGTCAAACAGTTAAAATGGACCTACAAGCCCATGATGTTCGCCCGTGTGGGCCCACACGTCTGTGTGGCCCACATGACCCAAATTGGCCTTGGCCTAGTGATCCATTTTAATTTCACCCATGCTAGTTAATTACTCATATGTGTTTCCACTATTTACTTATATGATCCTTCAAAGCTGTCTACTTGAGTCACTGTTACTAAATTATTTGTATCTTAAGCTACAGAATTCCAAATTAAAATCCGTAAATTTTCCCTAAAACCAGACTCGCCTATATTCTTACCATAAAATTTTTAGAATTATTGGTTTAGCCAATAAGTACAGTTTATTCTTTAAAATTTCCCCTATTCTGTTGTCTAATAGTTTTGACCTTTCTACACTAAAAATTAATTATCTTCTTGTAAAGCATTCGAATGATGTTCATTTTTGTTTTGCTTGAAAGTAGACTCATGAAAGATTTTAAAAATATAAATTCTAACCCATAATTATTTTTATACAATTTTTTATAATTTTCCAAATTTAGGATAGGGGATTCCAAAATCATTCTGACCCTATCTCACTAAAATTCAAATATCTCATAATATGAAATTCTTTAGCTTATTTCGTTTCCTCTATGAGAAACTAGACTCAAATATCTTTAATCCATATTTTTTCATCCTCTAATTCAATTCCACAATTTATGGTGATTTTTCAAACTTAGCCTACTGCTGCCGTCCAAACAGCAAGCAATTTCAGTTTTTCGCCGAATCCCTTATTTTTGTGTTTCGGGTGGACACCTGGTATCATTCGTTGCAAATATGCTCCCAAGCACTCCAAGACCAAAAACCTATACTTAGAGCCCAATCTAGATCACTAACAAAAACTGACAACTGAAAATCGTCTACATCAAAATTGATAGCGAACCTAAACACTTACCGGCAAAGAAACCGAAATTTTTAACGCTCAATTTGCTTATGAAGCCGCAACTGATTTCTGATTTTTGCCTAAACCAAGAGAGCCAAAACAATCCTTTTTAGGAACTAGCTAAGAAACAATAAAATAGAGGTTGTCAGATACTTACAGAACGAGTGTATACAATTGCTGGCCAAAAAGTGGGCTAGTAGAAAAATCAAACAGAGAGGGTAGACTAGGGAGCAAAAATTCGGCAAAGCAAAGAAGAATATGACGGCAAAAAAATTGGGGAAAAGAGGAGAATGCCGAAATTTGGGAAAAATAAAAACCAAATAGAAACTTAGATGATATCGATAGCTACCCTATATCCCTAAACTTTCTCCCACTAATCCTACTAACCTACAACCACTCCAGAATCCCACTCTGCCTAAATATTTGTCCATCACTGGGAAAAACTAACGCCTACGCTCTAGCATGGATTCGAACTCAAGACCTCATGCAATCAAACACTCCACTTAACCACTAGATCGGTAGACCCATTCCGATTATTTGATTACTAACTATTAAACTTAAGCCCTTTTAAGCTTGTTTAAGGCTTTATTTATAAAAATACTAAAATTTTCCCAAGTCATGGCTTGAACTTGGGACCTCCTACACACACCCAGAGCATTTAACCATTGAAGCAGACAAATACTTATGTAACATAAACACAAAAACAAGAATTAAAAATTTTGGGGCATTATAATTAATGAATTCTTTAATTTACCTGATTTTGAAGATGATGAATATTCTTCCTTAACGGAAAATATTGAGGTTAAAAGATTGAAAGAAATATCAAGGAACTTACAGTTATGGGTTTTAAATTGATTGTGTCAAAGCATGAGACTCACACTTGTCGCAGAGAATATTTGACACCATTAGCGAAGGTATGGTTTTATTTCACTCAGTTCAGCCTTATGCCTATTTCACATGGGATTACAATTTTAGTAGAACGGATGATCTTGCTAAACTCAAATATGAAAGCAAACACCATTGATGTGGAAAAATCATTCTGAGAGAAATTTGAAATTGTGCCGTTAGACGTTCTAGACCAGCATGCTTTCCCTTTACAATAGCAATTTTGTGCTTAAAAGCTAAAATTCTTACAAACGTAAAGAAGATAGGGTATAGCCAAGGCATAATCAAAGATTGGGATCTCTTTCGAGTAGCAGGAAATTATGTTCTGAAGCAACAAACTGAATCGAGCGAGGAACCCTTAGAAGAAGAAGATCCTACAAAGATAGAACCAATGCAACTAGCTGAAATCCCCGATGATGCGAGATCAACTGAACCAATAAATGAACCTGACATGGCTACCTCAACATTTAGAACTCATTCACCTCACCCAGATCTTCGTGATGAGCTATTAAAGTTGATGGACATGCTACAACCTATATAGTGACAGCAACAAGCTTACTGGAGATCCTCAAAAATATGAGACGACTCAATGAGAGGCGCTTTCACAAATATTTTTCATGAACCATTTGTTTTTGTGCTTGAATTTCCATACTTTATATTTGAACCATGGAATCCAATGTTGAGAAGGGAGCAAGGCAATTCAAGCAAAAACAAGGACAATGAATCAAAAGATGGGTCAAATTTTGAGGGGTTTGCAAATAAATAAAAATGGGGGAATCTTGTCTTTACTTTATTTTATTTTATTTCTTAGGATATTTTAAGTTCTTAAGCTTAGGTTCTTTTAAAATATTTGTATTTCTCGCATAAAAAAATAAGAGGAGGAAATCATCAATAAAATTGACCAAATTTGAAAAATAAGAAGTGTGGCAATAGTTATGTACATGTCTAGGATTGGATCTGCCTAGAAAAATCTTGGTATTTAAGTAGTCAAACTTGACTCACCTCCTTTTCCTAGGGTCCAACCTGGTGTACAGTATCTATTCACTTCTATTTTTTCGTTCTCTTTATTATTTTTAAAAATGGGGACATTGTTCATCTTAACTAGGGGACCAAAAATTGAAATTGTTTTTCTTTTTCAGAATACATTTCGTATAATTATGATTAAGTTATATTTTGTTCAAAATTTTGAATTTTTTTAATTAAGCTAAAACTTAGTATAAATAAAGTTCTATTATCTCAATACTTGTTATGCTAGCTCAACTATGACATAAATGCTACTCTTAATAGAGTTTGTAAATCGTACCATAAAATTTTTATTTCCTTAGGAGAGCTAGGCGTGCATGAAAGTTTAAGTCTCTAGAATTGACTTAGTAATTTCTTGAGGCAAAATCCTAGGAAGCATAAAACTTTAAAAATGATTTAGGCAAACTTTGTTTGGACCGTTTAAGCGTTTCAAGCCAACCTCAATTTATCCCTTGAAACCCAACTTTGAGACTATATGACCTGATTTTATTTGATCCTTTGCAATTATTTCCCATCCCTTCTCTCATAATTATCTCTAAATTGTCTCAAACACTAAACTTAGTTTATCCAGAAAATTCTCTAAAAATAAGTTTGGGGGAGTTGAGAAAAAGTATCAAATGCTCAAAATTACAGTACATACAGTAATGTGCTTGAAAAAGAGAGAGCATATGTACTAAAAAATAGATGTACAAAGAGCATGTGTACTCTAAAGCAAAATTAGTTGGTGAATTTGGAGGTATTTACTCTGAAGGTTTGATACAAGTTGAGTCTAGGGTTTTAGCTTAAAATTATCTATCTTTTACTTACTCCTAGCCAAGCCATGTTATAACCTATTTAAAAGACCTATTGATTCATATTTATGTGCTGACTACATTAGTGGAGAGAAATTGATAAGTTCAACATATGAATGCATAAATTAAACTTAGTGGTTGTGGCATGATAATGATTGAGAATAAGTTGAACAATATGTATACTTGAGTTTCATAATTTCAAATTCTTATTCTTGAGCATAATTACACAAAACTCATAATTGTGAGAGAAATGTTTTCTAAGGAAAATTTTCAAAGGTAATTTCAAGCAACTTCTTTTACAAGTTCTGCATTACTCTGCACAAGTAATAAATTAAGTTTGGGGGTGTGGAAACACAAAAATATATAGACTTTTTCAGCCCATTTTTAGCCCTAATTCATGCAATTTCTTAGTAATTTGCGTCAAAATTCTACTTTAATTATAAAATAATTAATTTTCACTCAGATTATTAACATATTGAATTTTAATTATTTTTATAATAAATTTTACACAAATTTAATTTATTTTCAATAGTTTTTCACAAATGGTGAAAATCGGCTCGACAGATACCTTAAGACGCTTGAATCGTTGGGGTAATTTTTGCATCAAGTGAAACAAAAGTATGGCTAAATAATTTTCCAGACATGAACGATCCAAAAATATGTATTTAATATATTTTATAATTAATTTTGGTCCAACATAAATTAGGTTAAAAATTAATTATAAACCTAAAGAAGAAAAGGGGCCCAAACTGTGTTAAGTAGAAGATTGATCCATGAAGGACTTCGCAGCCCAAACCGTCCATATAGCTGACCCAATCAGCATATTTAGCTGATTTTATTAATTTCAAAATAGCCCTTGAAGTTTCCCTTAATTCTGTTCAAACCCTTCTCGTTTTGTGCCTTCTATTTTTATCCCCAAGCTAAAAATAGCAAGTTTGAATCAATCAAACTTGCACCAAGCATGGCCGGCCAAGGGAGAAGGAGTGACTGATATTTCTTTGCTATTTTTAGCAACTATCTCCACCTATAAATACCCCTCTTCCTTCCCTCATTTCACATCCTGCACATCTCACACATTTCTTCACTTCACTCTCCTTTCTCTCTTCAATTTCCTTCTTGTTTTCCCATTTCCTTTGTCCACCTTCCTTGTTGATTTTCCCTCTTGAAAAAGAGCTTGCATTCCCCTTGGATCATCAGAATTTAAGTGTTCATGAAGGCCTTGGACTGACAGGACGAGCAAAGAAGAAGAGGAGGGCATTTGTTTGGCTTCGAAGAAACATCGGGATTTATTTCCTAGTTCCTTTCTCTTTATTTTTTCCTCGTTTATGTTGTGATCATGATTATTAATATTTTTTCTGTTATTATTCTTGATTTAATTAAAATGACTTAAAATTTAATTCATGTTAGATTGATTGCATTTTGTTCAATTAAATTATTAAAATCATGTTTGTGTTGTTATAGGCCTTAGTGAGTAGTTCAATTAAATAAAACCATGCTTATGTTATACTTGCATTATAATTTTAAGGTAACGAATAAATTAATTATTAATCGGATTGAAATTATAATTAATTGACACAATATTTAATTGGTGCATGTTTAATTTTCTAAGGTAGTTGAGGGTTAAATTAGCGACTATATTAAACAATACTTTAGCCTTGCATAACTTGTACAATTATTGTGATTAAATTGATTCAATATATGAATGTGTTTTTACCTTACTTAATCTTATACTTGTTTATGAAAAGTGATTAATTGACATAGGAATATGTTTGAGAGATTAATTGATTTAGTAAGTATGTGCATTAGTTAACAAAATATCAAGTTGCCATGAAAATATTCGTAACAACATGAACATGGGTTTTGTAATTCTAAGTTAAGGAGTGTAATTGATCTAACATATTTATGTCATATTGATTAAAACTCGTCCTTATTGAAATCGTGCATTGAAATTTTTTATTTTTTATTTTTAGTTTAATTTATTTAGTTAATTATTTAGTGTAATTGATCACATTTATTGCATGATAATACCAACCACATAGGCCGATCCAACTATCATGAGATCATAAAAAAAACTGTTTACTTTCAGGAAATCTCCTTAGTGAGATCCACATGACAACGTCTATATTAAGGCAGGTATGTTTCATGCCATCACAAGAGACCATTTATGGAGGTCGTAGGTCTTGTTTTGGGACCTTCTCCAACTCAATATTTTAAAAAGATGCAAGGTTTTTAATTTTTTGTTTCAATCATGAATGATCAATATATACATGACAAGTATATGTAGCATTCTTCCCTAATCTATATGGCATGCTTATCTCATATATACATAAACATATTTTCGTAAACATATAATATCATTATGCTTATCTCATGAATATAAAAGCATAAAATTTAAATGACTCTGGCTAGCCAAAGTTTCCATGATTCCATCCTAAAAGATAATAATAATTATAAAATTACAAAATTCACCCCAAAGCATACTTTGGGTTTTCAATTTTGCAACAACAGACTTCTGATGTGGTACTGGTTCACGTTTTTGTCATCACTGTCTTTTTGTCACTATTTTCGTGTCGTCGCCGCTATCGGCCTCTACCGACCACTGTCTGGTTGCCACCAAAATCACCAACTTGGCCACTTTCGGGAAAAATGGGTTATCGCCGGCCACCGTCGGACCACCAATAGCCTCTTATTGTTAGACTACTATCGGCCACCCTTACATTCAAGTTTGTGTTGTGTTTTTTCATTTCTCGGGTTTCATCGAAAAATAGTTTTACAAAAATTCCTATGTTTGTTTTCAGCTCACATATTTTATTCTAAAATAATAAAATCAAAATCCTACGTAGAGATGATAGCCCATGGTCTAAAATATACATGCACAAAAAACAAATTAAATTACAAATAAATTTCTAGGAATCATAACTTTGGCAAAGTTACTTTATCATCTATAACAATAAAATAATTATATACATTCACTCACATACATTCCCTTAAACATGTGAATAATTACAAGAATATCATCTCTTATACAATATTAATCAAACAAGATGGAGAGAGATTCAGTCTTAATTTAAACTATAAAGATAGAACAACCAAGCGCTCTGATACCAATTATTGGAAAAAATCCAATTTAAAAACAGTTTTATTGCACAATGAAAAATTAAATGTTGAAAATTCAATCTGGTTTATGATACTTATAGCAATAAACCTTAGACCAAAATTGTACATGTGTTTTCAAATAAACGGATCCTTAATTTTTTTGGCTTTCAACCAAATGATCTTCTCTTTTATTCTCGCACCACGAACAACTTCGAGTATGAGCTCAAACCAATTGAATCCAAACACAGAACTAGAAAAAGTTTTCTTTTCCTTTTGGGGTGAAAACGAAAATTTTCTCTTCTTTAATAGAAATTGTTAGAATTGTTATTTTGGATATATTTAATATTTGAGAATAAAATCTCTCTATTTTTCGGGAGAGTAACAATCTCTCAAAGTTGTGTAAATAGCTCAACCGATGTCATCTATATATAATGAGAGAAAGTAGAACCATTGTTGAATTGTAGAGGATTATTTCAAATAGAAAAACAATTTCCTAGTTCAACTAGGAGAGAGGGAAGGGCTAATAAGGTGTGTTTCCCCTCATATATATTATGATGAGGATTCAGGCCTCTCATTTTATTAGGCACAGTTATATATGTTTTCTTTTTAACCCAAAACTTTATAATTTAATCCAACCCAATACATATTTTTTTTATTTTCTAAAATAAACATTAACTTTCCAATTAAATAATTTAATCCAGTTAGAGTATGCCCAAAGACCAATCATGAGATAATTTTAATCGCATACTTGTTTTACCTTGTTTGTTAATATAAAGCATTATCATTGTTATTTTAGTTTCTTTTTTTGTGTGTAAAATAAACTAATTAATAATAAAGTCCTAAGAATAATATGATTATTCTTCAAAGGTCCTTAGTTAAGTATTATTGTGGGTTTGGACAATGATAATGCACTGAGACTAATGTGTAGTTGATTGATGACAAATTGTTGTCATTAACATAGGGATGTCAAAATCAATACTCGAGTATGTGTTAGAAAACAACATATTGGATTGACCCGCTATAAGTATGGTTCTTGGATTATTATGTAATAGTCACAACATTACTCATAGTGATAATTATGTATATGATCCTCGGACTTGAGATAATCATTTTCCTAACATAGTGAGCTGGATATTTTGACACAGTCATACGTTTACCATAATGGGTTATACTATAAAGACTAAGGTTGGGTATGTCGCAATTTATGTAGAGAGATATGGTTGATCAAGATAGGATTAGTCCCTCCTACATAATGGGAGCAATATCTTAGGCCTCTTGATGGAGTGAGACAAAAAAATGCATGGCCATGCTCGAATAAGTTGATATGAGATATTTCATTTATTTGTTTATAGTAGTCTACTCAGAATATCAAGAAATATGATACTGGACTATACAAGTGTGACTATTCCATGACTTGTGTGTAATCTAGATATTAAGGATAAAATGATGTAATATATGAAAAAGATTATCATAGAAAGGTTATGTTGAATCACGACTTCTTGTAACTTGGGTAGAAATGATGCATTGCTAGATACACTTATTTCTTGTACTATTAGAAACGTTCTAGTATTACTACTAACATTACAAGAATATATAAGGTCACACACTATAGTTGAAGCGAACAGAACCCAAATATATTTGGTATTATATTTAGCTGTCACATAAAATAAATTAATTTAATTTGATATTTAAATATTTAACACATTATATGTACAAACTTATTGTACACAAATAGAGATCATAGATAAAATTAATATATTAATTTGATTCATACAAAATATTAATTGTATATAGTTTACCAAAATTATTAATATAAACAGTTATAATAATTAATTTCGGTCAAAATATAAAAGACATGAAAATTGATATTCTTTAGGAAAGAATATAATTTCTTTTTTTAACGTTCCATTTGTTTCTCTAATAATAAAGGAATAATCCCATTTTATTTGTAATATGTGATATCAAAGAAAATAAAAGGAATAAAATCCCTTAGTGTGTTCGGGTTACTAAGAAAAAAAATCAAAAGGTCTAGCAGCCATTTTTTACTTTTTTTTCTCTTTGAAAAGTTCAAGAGAATTGTGTTGTTCATTTTTTTGACTAGGTGAATTACGTAGAGGTTGAAACATTATTGTTGCGCCTTGGGATCAACATCATTCAAATGAATCATATCAACAACATTGTTCGTCGCTCTTCCAGTTTCGAAAAGGTATATTTTCAACCTAATTCATCCCTCGTACATGGATCCATGGTTGATGATCGCTAGAATAATTTTTCCACTGCGCCACGGGGCGAACCGGCGGTCCAAAAAATTTTACGTAAAATTATGACGATTTTACCGTTGATAAAATTTTCAAAAAATATGTTTAATATTTCACAATTCAACTTGTTCACTATGACCAACTGATTTATTTTCATTTTCGGTATTTAAAATAGCTCAAAACATAAACTCGATCATTTTTAACTAATTCATTTTACATTTGCAAATGAATCATTTCTCTTTTCATTTCCATTTTGAGAAAATTACATTCATTTCGAAATGATTCCATTTCTCCATTTCGGAGAAAATCATAATCATTTCTGAATGTTTTCCATTTCTCTATTTCTATTCATTCTGTTCAATTTGATTCAAACGTGTAATTCATTTTTGGTTTCAACAAGCTAGCAGAGGGACCAATTAGACATATGTAATGTTAGATTGTCAATATTCCCCATGGCGCAACAAAAAAACTATTCCGGGGATCATCAACCATGGATCCATGAAAAAGGAACAAATCAGATTGAAACAATGATAGAAAATATACCTTTTTGAAACCGGAAAAGTGACAAACAACCTTGTTGATATGATTCGTTTGAAGGATGTCGATCCCAAGCCACAACAATAATGTCCCGGCCTCCTGAACTTTTCAGAAAGAATTTCCAAGAACGACTACTAGACCTTTTTGATTTTGTGTTTTGGTAACCCCTAGCACATCAGAGATTCATATTCCTTTTTTTTTTCCTTTGGTATCACATATCAAGAAAAAAGGGATTACTCCCTTATTTTTAGAGAAACAAATGGAAAGTTAGAATAAAAAAAATATACATTCTTTCCAAAGAATATCAATTTCCATGTCCTTTATATTTTGACCAAAATATTATAACTGTTTATATTAATAATTTCGATAAACTATATTTAATTAATATTTTGTATGAATCAAATTCATATATTAATTTTATCTATATATTAATTTTATCTATGTTCTCTATTTGTGTACAACAAGCTTGTGCAAATAATGTGTTCAATATTTAACTACCAATTTAAATTAATTCAATAATTAATTTAGTTCATGTGACACCTAAGTACAATACCAAATGTATTTGGATTCTGTTCGCTTCAACTATAGTGTGACCTTGTAGGTTCTTGTAATATTTGTAGTAATACTAGAATGTTGTTGATATTACAAGCAATGAGTGGCATCTAGCAATGCATCATTGCTACCCAAGTTACAAGAAGTTGTGATTCGACATAACCTTTCTGTGATAATCTTTTTCATGTATTATATAGTTTTATCCTTAATATCTAGATTGGACACAAGTCATGGAATAGTCACACTTATATAATCCAATACTGTATTTCTTAATATTCTGAGTAGACTACAATAAACAAATAAGTGTGATATCTCATATTAACTTATTCGAGCATGGTCATGCATTTCTAGTCTCACTCCATCAAGAGGTCTAATATATTGCTCCCATTATGTAGGATGGACAAATCCTATCTTGATCAATCATATCCCACTACATAGATTATGGCATACTCAACATTAGTCTTTATAGTATAACCTATTATGGTAGAAGTTTGACTATGTTCAAATATACAACTCACTATATTGGGACAATGATGATCTCAACTCTGAGGAGATATACATAGTTATCACTATCAGTAATGTTGTGACTATTACATAATAATCCAAGGACCATACTGATAGCGGGTCAGCCCAGTATGTTGTTCTCTAACACATACTTGTGTGTCGATTTTGACATTTATATGTCAGTGACAACACTTTGTCATCAATCAACTAATCGTTAGTCTCAGTGCATTATTACTGTCCAAGCCGACAATAATACTTGACTAAGGACCTTTTAAGAATAATCATATTATTCTCAAGACTTCATTATTAACCAATTTATTTATACACATAGAAAAAGAAACTGAAATAACAATGGCAATGCCTTATATTAACAAATAAGGTAAAACGAGTATGTGATTACAATCATCTCATGATTAGTCTTTGGGCATACTCTAACATGTAATTAGGGATTAAATTATTTATAACTAAGTTTCCGCTTTTCACCTACTATTTATAAACTCATTTAGTCATGAAATCATTTGTAACATCTCGATTTCGGGATTGATCGGAACAGTGGTTTCGAGACCACAAATCTGATGAGGAAAAAATTATTTTATTATATTTTTATGGTCTACAATTTCACGGAGTGATTTTTTGAAAATTTCGTTCAAAAATTTCAACGTTTGGGCACTCAATTTAGTCAAAAGGACTAAATTGTAAAAAGTGCAAAAGTCAAGTTCTACATGTTAGAGGTGTCCAATTTTTATGGCAATTAGACCATTGGCTAAATTGTGGACAAAAAATGGACATGAGATAAATGAAATAGAATATTTTTAAGTGAAGGGTATTTTAGTCATTTAGTAATTAAAAAGAATTAAAAAGGGGAAAAGATGGCAAAATATGTTCATCTTCTTCATTTGGAAAAATTTAGCAAGGGGGAAGCCATAGTTAGGGTTTTCAAGCTTCTAAGCTCCATAATAAGTGATCCCAAGCCTCGTTTTTAATGTTCTTTACGTTTTTAGAGTCCCGATAACTTGATTTAGCTCATTCTAGCAATAATTTAACCTAGGGTTCATATTTGGAAAAATACTCATAGGTGAAATGTGTTTATTTTGATGTTTTATGGTACAATATGAATCTTGGAATTATGTTAAACAACTTTTGCTAAGCGATTTTAAGTGAAAACAAGTAAAACGACATAATCGGTAAAAATACCTAATATTCATAAGTAAGTGTTAGAGTGGGAATTTGATGTTTCCATAGAAGGGAAAAATGTTCAGCATGTCATAAAACATAAGAGTAAGGGATGAATTTTAATTTCCGAGCTTTGGGATAAAAGTGTAAATATGCAAAAGTTTAGGGGCAAAATTGTAATTTTTCCAAAATTGAGTCAATGACTGTTTTAATGAATGTGAGTATTAAATAAGCTAGATTTTCTATTATAGATCAAGAAGAACGAAATTTGGAGTTAGACCAGGGAAAGAAAAGGTTGAGGACTAAAGTGCTAGATTTGATCATATTTTGTACCGAGGTAAGTTTATGGTAAATAAATGCAATATTTTGATATTTATTATTAATGCTGTTATTTTTCAGTAATAATGTATTTATTTCATGAAAATATTTAATGTTGACTCAAGTATGAGATGATAGAGAATCAGTGATAAAAGCCCCGTTGAAACATTGGGAATGTAATGGATACAAATGTCATGACATTAAAGGAATGAGGTCCCATGTAAGAACATGTCTGGGACATGGCGTTGGCACCGAGATGAGAGGTCCCCCGTAAGACCATGTCTGGGACATGGCATGGGCACCGATATGAGAACTCCCATGTAAGACCATATTTGGGATATGGCATTGGCAATACAAGAAACATCCCATGTAAGACTATGTCTAGGACATAGCTTTGGCATGTTATATTCAGAAAACAGACTCGAGTATCCTTTGTATTCCAAGTGATTCAACGGGCTAGCAAATAGACGATGTTACATGAAAGTTCAGGTAAAAGCCTAATAGACAAGTTCAGGTGAGTTAATAAGATTAAGAGTATCTCAGTTATTAATTGAGAAAAGAAATTTCAGTAAGGAAGGAGTAAGTTATAATCATGGGTTGTTTAAGCAAGTAAGTAAGTAAACAAGTAAGAGAGTAAGTAAAGAAGAAAGTAAAGATTTTAATGCTTAATGAAAATTTATGAATATAATTGTTTAAGATAAATGTTGTTATTTATTTATTTGTAAACTTACTAAGCTTTATGCTTGCTTTCTTTATTTTTCTTCTTTCTTTTATAGTATCGCTAAGT
This sequence comes from Gossypium hirsutum, assembly GCF_007990345.1. Taxonomy (NCBI): domain Eukaryota; kingdom Viridiplantae; phylum Streptophyta; class Magnoliopsida; order Malvales; family Malvaceae; genus Gossypium; species Gossypium hirsutum. Next base: position 50,003,867 of record NC_053437.1, read on the forward strand.
CAGTCCGGGGATCATAAGGATGTCGGAGTTAGTCTCACACTATCCATGGACATCTCAGTATTATGTAATTTCGAAACGTGTAAAGTTATGGCATGTGTAGGGACTTAGTCATTTTGAGTGTGTTCATATGATATGGCTAATGATTTTCTATTAAAATGGCTAATTAAGAACATGTTTGGTATTATGGATGTTTAAATGTGGGTTAATACAAAGAAATTATAAAAGAGTAAAACTTTGCAATAGTTTAGTTTTTGGACAACAGCAGTGATATGAATTTGAAAAATCACCAAAATTAGTATAAATTAAATTAGAGAATGAATCAGATATAGAATTAAATCTTATTGAGTATATTTTCATATGAAAGAAACAGTGTAGGCAAAGGAATTTTATATTATGAGATATTATAATTTTAGTGAGTCAGGGTCAGAATGGTTTCTAAAGTCCTATGTTCTGAATTTAGAATATCATTAAAAATTGTAAAAAAAATAATTAGGAGTTATAATTTATATTTCTTGATTCCTTAGTAAGTCTATTTTTAGTAGAAATAAGCAAAAGTACTATATGAATTCTGTATAATGAGATATTTAATTTTTAGTGACAAGAGGTCAGGACTGTCAAATAGTGAAATAGGGGAGACTTTAACTAATAAACTGTACTGATTGGCCAACCGAAAAATTCTAAAAATTTTACGGTAAGAAGGTATATGAGTCTAGATTTGGGGGGAAATTTACAGATCTAAATTTTGAGTTTCTTAACTCGAGTTATAATAATTTAGTGACTATTGCACAGGTAGATAGTTTTATTGTGAATAGTGAAATAAATTATTTTGATTTGTTTAAGTAATCGAAAAATTTTTAATATTCCCGGTTTGGACCCGAATCATTTTCATTGCATGTTTTAAGGTCTCGAGGATCCTTTTTAGGGACATATTGATTGAACGTGAGAGAATTAATTTTTAAAGTAATTTTTTATGCTCCAAATTAGTAAGTTAAGTCAGATAACGCTTCGTACTCGATTCCGAAAGCGGTCTCGGGTAAGGGATGTTACATCATTCCACTATAGTATCGTGACTGAGCTCTCCCTAATGACAAACCATTACAAAAGAAACTACTCAGTGCTCGTCCAATTACCTTGTCATAAATGTGTTACCCTCATAGGATATACTTGATCTCTTTGGGATAATATTCGTTCTTCCAATATGATCTTATTTTATCTTATGGTAACCATTACATCTTCCTTCATGAAAAATTAATTACTATCAAATAGTAATCAAGTCATTCATCACAAAGACGAATGACTTGCAGCCACGTTTACTTTTTATCAACCATGTAATTCCAATGAGAAGATATCATTTACCCACGTCTCGTGCTATGAATTCCACTATTGTCAATTATGCTACATGTTGCAGAATTCGTACACCCAATGCATCAGCTTTTGGTTCATTATCTATTTGAATTTAGGCTTTTAGTTACATCAAAGTGTATGAGTTATGCATATATAACCTGTCATCCACTCAGGATTTAGGTATGCCACATTATGAACGTCATAAGTGAATAAATCCATAAATGGATTTATGATCCATTCTTCTTGAGTCATGTCCGATGTACCATCAGTCCAATCGGTTACATCTATGTCTCTCTCTTCTAGAGTCATCTGTTTCGATGCCCAAGACAAAGCATCTCCCTAATTGGAATTAATAGACAAAATATTAGTCTTTCAATTGATTAGCTCATTTTCGATTGGACTAAGGATATGTTTAGGTTCATCTACTAATATAAGTTATCTTTTTGTATTATGATCCGATCATGTAATACTACTTAATATTAGTTTAACATTAGTCAACCAATGAGCAAAATTTGCTTCCATTTTGTTTTTTGTGCAAAAACCATATAAGGGCATTACAAAAAGTACTAATGTAATTCATGAATAATTTTATTAACCAATCTATTCGAAAAAATTACAATTGTACATTGATGAAAATACTACACTTAATGCACCAAATCCAACAATTCTGATATACAGCCAGTCCAATTAGTCACATCTATGTTTTTATCTTCTGAGAGTCATAGGCTTTGATACTGCACATCAGGTATCTTCCCATTTAGATTTGATAGATGAAATATTAGTTTTTCAATCGATTCACTCAATCTCGATTAGACTAAGGATACATTTAGATTATCTACAAATATAAGATATCTTGTTGCACTACGATCCAACCACGTAATGTCGCTTAATATTAGTTTAAACGTTAGATAATCAATGAGTCAATATTTGCTTTCATTTTTCTTTGTGTGCAAAAAACTGTTGAAGGCAATATACAAAAGATATTAATGATAATGGTAATTTTTATTAAACCAATTTGTTTGAAAAATTACAAGTACATGGACAAAATTAATGCACTAAGCACACTAGATCCTAACAAGTCTTACTAGGAAGAGATCATCCGATGAAGAAGTCCAACATGAGAGTCTACAAAAAGAGCCTAGTGAACATTCCAATGTACAAGTTGTCAAAGATTCTTAACCAGCAATCAAGGAAGTTATTGATACCAATCAACTCAATGAGCTCATCAAAGAAGTTATCAAAGATAAAAGATGAAAGTGTTGCTCTGCCTTCATATACATACTCAAGGTTGTACATTCATAAGATTAATCATCTGAAAATGCTTGAAAATTATCAACCACAAAAGTTCTAACAATTTGATGGTAAAGGAAATAAATGTCAACATGTCACTCACTTTATGGAAACCTGTAATAGCGCCAATACTAATGAAGATCTAATGATGAAGGAAATCATTCCATCATTGAAAGAAAAAGCATGGAATGGTTGATAGCTAGGAAGAACTTGAACGAAAATTTCTCACTCGATTCTATAGCACTTATCATATTGTCAAGATGATTGAGCTCACAAGCTCAAGAAATTAAAATGGCAAGCCAATCATCAATTATACCCACTACTAGAGGAATCAACATCTAAATTGCAAAGAGAAATTGTTAGAGTCCTCTACCATCGACATGTGCATACAAGGCATGAAGTGAGACTTGCATTGCATTCTCCAAGGCATCAAGCCAAAGTCCTTTGAAAAATTAGCTACTTAAGCCCATGGCATGGAGTTAAGTATGACAACTGCTACAAATCAAAAACCTTCTAATGAGAGCAAAATTTTAGTTGATAATAAAGATGCCGATCAATCTATGGCCATAAATGTGAAACCCATTTTTGCTTAAGTCAAAGTTACAATAAGAGTCACACTGAATTAAAGGTAAGAAAATAAGTATCCTTTCCTTGATGTTGATGTTCCAAACATGCTTGAAGAAATTTTAAAAGCTAAGTTGATTTAGTTTTCAACAATGAAGCGACCTGAAGAAGTTGATCTAGTAGATGATCCCAACAATTGCAAATATCATCGGTTGATTAGCCATCCTCTCAATAAGTGCTTTGTGTTTAAAGATAGAATCATGCAACTCAATAAAGAAAGGAAAATTGAGTTCGAAGAAAAAGTAGCATCATCAAATTTGACATTAGCCATTATGGTTTCTTAATCCAATATGATGGATAGAACCATAAAATTTGACTCCTTCAATCTTATTACATTAGCTTCAAGCAAAAGCAAGATAGTGGATTTCCAAAGGACTAAAAGTAATTGTCTGTTTCTAGGATGTTTGAATGCTCATAGTTGGACCCCAATCACATGACAAATAAGCTAATAAAAAGCAATGCTATGCAGGAGCTTAAACTGTCACATTGCTCCTAAGCACAAGCCTAAACAATTCATCCAAAATGTTGATGCTCCTAAGCACAAGCCTAAACAGTTCATCCAGAATGATGATGCTCTTAAACATGAGCTTAAATTGTTTAACCCTAACAATGATGCTCCTAAGCATGAGCTTAAGTAATAGACCAAATATATATTTATCTTGAACTACATCATGACTTGATCCTTCAAAAACCGACGGTACGTAGACAACTTGGTTTTATTGTCAAGATCAACCACCAGTAAAATAAAATTTCTTGAAGTCGAACTTCAAAGTGTAGAAGTTTTAAAAGAATTTCTCCATAGGCACCACATGTTCTCGCCATGTTGAGGCTACAAACTTCATAATGGTTCTTCATGGGGTATTACAAGTTTTATCTGTTGGGATTTTGTGCCCTTAATGTAGTTATTTCATCATTAATGCTTGTAATATTTTGGATATATTATTTAATAAAATTACATAATAAAATTATTATCTTTTGTATCTTTTCCTCAGGTTTTTGCACAAAAAACAAAATGAACAAAGCAAATATTGGCTCACTGATTACCTAAGGTTTAACTAATACTAAGTTGCATCATAGAGTCAGATTATTATATAAAGAGACAATTTATATTAGTGAATAATCAAAATGATACATAGTTTGAGGAATCAAAATTTAGCAATTGATTCAAGAGGTTATTATGTTGTCTCTTAAGTCCATTTGAGGAGATAACTTATCTTGAGTATTGAAGCGAATGACTCCTAGAAAAGTAGAGACATAGGAGTGATTATTTGGACTAACAATACATCAAACAGGACCCCAAGTTGAATTAACCCTAAACCCATTTATGGATAAATTCACTTGTGACATTCATAGTGTGGCTTATCTCAATCTTGAGTAAGTGACTGACTATGCATATGTGACTCGTATACTTTGATATATTGAAAGCTTGAAATTAGTCAATGTTAGAGCCTAAAGCTGGTATGTTAGGTATATGAATTATGTATAGCATAGCTTCATTTACAATAGTGGAATTCATAGCTCGATTAAAAAGTAAATGATATCCTCTCACTGACATTGCACGATTTATGAAAAAGGATCCTGATCACGGGTCATTTGTCTATTATTACTATCTTTTAGTAATAAACTTTTTCATCATAGAAAGATGCATGATGACCATGAGATAAAATAGGATCAAATTGAGTGAACAAATTTAACCCAAAGAGATTAATGATATCCTATGAAAGTAACACAATAAGAATAAAGTCATTGGATAAAGCATAACTATAAATTACTTTCATAATGATATATAATGAGGAGTTTAATCACGATACTTTTAGTAGATTTAATTTCATGATTAAATAATGTTTTAAGTGTTAAGGATATAAATATTAATTAATGTTAGTACTTTGATCATGATTTATAATTGTGATAGCAGTAGTGGAAGTTATGTTTTATCATATTTATTTTATTTTTGAAATACAATGTCATTGTTATTATATGTAGATGGATAATTGAGACCAACAATATAAATAATTTTTGTTATGAACAAAAAAGTACACTCTACCTTTTCTTTCAAAATAGATGGAGAAATCTACCACTTCGGAAGCTAGGAAGCCAACTTGGAGGTATAAGGCTTTTTTTTGTAAAAATACCCAAAAAAATGTTATTATTTATGAAAATGATTCATTTTGAAATTGATGTACGTAAATGATTCTTTTTGAATAGTAAATTTTGGTAATATTATTGGCATCACCACCTCCAATTTAAAAAAAAAATTTGGGTGTCGTCGTTGCCGTTGGCGTCACTAGACCGAAGTATAATTATATAAAATGTTCAAGGATCCGATGAAGCAATTACCCTTTTAGATTGGATGAACAAAGGGTGGCGCCATTCCTTGTGGTTGCACCAATTAAATACTTTAAATTTTTTGTCTATTTGCATATTAGGTCTGTCCCCTTTTGAAATTAAATTTAAATAGCCCTTAAAAATATAAAATAACAAAAATAAACTTTTTTCGATTTTTTTAAACAATAAACTTAAAAAATTATATAAAACCATTATTTAAATTACCCGAATATATCTCTCAAGAATTTTCCTCAAGTCAAAAATTCTTATTTAAAACTTGAGGAAATTTTTTAAGGAATATATTTGGGTAATTTAAATAATAATTATATATATTTATTTTATTTTATTTTTAAATAATAATTGAAAAGAGTTACTTTTTGTTATTTTTATATTTTTAAGGTCTATTTAAATTTAATTTCAAAAGAGGGCAGTCCTAACATGCAAATAAACTAAAAGTTTAAAAGTATTTAATTGGTGCTGTCAGGACGAATGACGACACCCCTTTTTTCATCCAATTTAAAAGGGGTAATTGCTTCATTAGGTCCTTAAACGTTTTATATAAGTATACTTCAATCTGATGCCGCCAATGGCAACGACTATACCCAAAATAATTATTTTTTTTAAAACTAGAGGTGGTGATGCCAATGACAATAACGTCACCGACATTTACTGTTCAAAATGGATCATTTACATACATAAATTTTAAAATAGGCCATTTTTATAAATAATTAAAAATTTTAAGGCATTTTTATAAAAAAGCCGAGGTATGACAGTTTTTCTATTGCTTAGATTCTTTTTGCTGTGTTATTGGGACTTTAAAAAACACTCAAAATAGTAGCTTTGTAGTTGCATTTTAAAAAGATCTATCAAAAAATCTTGATATTACATTGGACTAAAATACCAAAAAATGCCAGTTTTAAAAAAATAAATTACGAAAATAGAAAAAATTCAGGAAAACGCTTCTAGTTGGAAGCAGTTTTTGCTACATCAACACAAAAAGTGACTTTTTCTATTTTTTTATGCCACCTATCAATGTAAAAATAAAAATTACAAAATAGGCATTTATATAAACCCAAAGTCTTATTTTTCTAATTTTCTTAAGCAATGTGGGATATAAGATATGTGCATATATGGACTCATGAATAGGTCTGCAGTTTGTTCCTAGACAATGTGGGATTGCTTCCTTAAATTGTGATATATAGACAATGTGTATATATAAATAGACTCATGAATAGGTTTAATTATAAAAATTAAATTTAAGATAATTGTTCAATATAAACTGTGATTTTTTTTAAGACATATAGATTATGAAATCAAACAATTCTCAATCATGGTCCTTGCGGATCGAATCATCCATATAATATACAAAAAGAAACTCTAGATATTTGATATATTTCTCTTTGAATGAGATCTCAATTCTAACGATGGTTTCATTAGATATCTTACAACTAGAATCCCTCTTTTTTCCGATCCAGTTCCTCCACCACCGCGAACCCCGGTTAGATTCAGGTATGATACACTTTTTAGTTATTAGGATAACTCAAGTACTCTCTTTCGGATCCAGGAAACAACTCTCAGAGTTTTTTTTTCTTTTGAAAGATACAGGAGTGAAACAATCAACCTATTGATATTGAAAGACCTAAAATATTCTTCCAATGTATCATTTCTGGGTTCAATGAAATTCATAGGTATAGGAAGAAGCCCAATCACATAGAGATTTTTTCTTTCGACCATATTTCGATTGTTAAAATGATATATAAGGATCGCTACTACAAATAGTACTACACTCTTGATCGTGAAATATCGATTGCTTGTTGAACCCTGTGAATTGCGTGAAGTAGGATACTAATAATCAATATGTCTTAAAAAAGAATCACAATTTATATTGAACTATTATCTTAAATTTAATTTTTATAATTAAATCTATTCATGAGTCCATATATACACATATCTCATATCCCACATTACTTAATAAAATAAGGGAAATGAGACTTTGGGTCTATATAAATGCCTATTTTGTAAGTTTTATTTCCACATTAATAGGTGGCACCAAAAAAAAACTATAGGTGTTGCCACTTTTAGTGTTGATGTGGCAAAAAGCGCTTCCAACTGAAGTATTTTTCTGTCAATATCTGAAAACGCATCCAGCTGAAAGCGTTTTATTGGTGACACACAAAAAGCGCTTCCAACTAAAAGCATTTTTTTAGGTTTCCCCTAGCGTTTTACCAAAATCGGCCATTCCCATAAATTATCAAAAATTTGACCTATTTCTGTCCTTTTTAAAATATATTTATACATTTTCTAGAATTTTAATCATTACATTGACAAAAAAAGTTTTAAATTTACTTTAATTACTCGAATATAACACATTAATATATCATTTGGTTATTATTATTAATGTAATAAAATGAGCAAACAATTTAATTATTATATTGTATTATAATAGTTAGACAAAAAATAAAAAAAATTAACACAAATTTAAACTTAAAATTAGAAAGATAAGAAAAAACTCTTGTAAAAAATAAGATCTATTCAAAATAAGCAAATTTTTTTCTCTTTGTTAAAAATAAGTTATGAGAATAGCTAAATATTATCAATTGAATTAGTATATTGCTAACTCATATAATAAAGGGTAAACTACACTATTAGTCACTAAAGTATGGATAAGTTTTCGTTCTGGTCACTTAACTAAAAAAAGTTACAAATTGATTATTGAACTATTCGAATGCTTTCATTTAAGTCACTGAACTATTAAAAAGCTTTTATTTAAGTTACTAGGTTCTTAAGGTTTTTTTTTAAGTTCCACTAGTGAGCTCTAAGCAACAATTCGGCGATTAGTACGATGGATTGGTATCCATATATGAGTAGAAGAATGTATCTTAGATCCAAGTCGATCTGACGATCAATGTCAAAGATCAAAGAAAACAGTTGTTTAAATTTTGATTTCCCATATACGAGACGTCCAAAGTTGTTTCATGAAAATAATAATAATTGTAAAAGAGAAGGGAGAATAGAGGTTCTAGTTGTTGCAAGTAATGCAAACAGAGAAAGTCATATAGTATCGATTTTAACGGTTCAGTAACTTAAATGAAAACTTTCAAATAGTTCAGTGATCAAATTGTAATTATTTTTAGTTAAGTGACCAAAATGAGAACTTATTTATAATTTAGTGACTAATGATGTAATTTATCCTATACTAAAATATATATAAAAATAATACTCCAACCAAATATAGTATATTATCAATTCAAACTTAAATTCCAACTAGGCGATAATGAATCATGCAATGTTCAATTTCTTTTAACATCCAACTCAAGAAAACTTTCGACATAGTCAAACATTTGATATATTTACTATAAATAAACAAATAAATAAATAACAAAATTAGAATGTAAATTTAGTATATAATTTTACCTGAACTTAGCATCCTTTGGATGGCCAGTAGGCATCAGTGAGGTACGTTTGGACCCTTCTCCCAGTCAATTTCACAACAATTTAATAATTAGATAAACACCAGTGTGTTGAGTTTGAGCAGTTGGTGCTGAAACTTTCAACTAGAACTTTTTAAGTTCAATGAATAGACTGATAGCAAAATAAACAAACTTTACCTTACCTTTAAATATGTTCTTTCTTTCTTCAACTTTAGGAGGCGTTTGGTTCAGTGTATTACCTAATACAATACAGGCCGAATACGCGCGTATTACATGACGCCTCTAATCCGGCGTTTGGTTCGCTGTAATAGGTATTACGGGCGTAAACCAATCCCGACCTAATCCCCTTTTTCGCTGCTTTTGTAATCCCTTCCCAAATCCCTGTAATACCTATTACGTCCGCCTTCCGTCCCCTGCTCTCTGTTTTACCCTCCCTCCCTACCCGACCCTCTCCTATTCTGTCCTCAAAATTTCTCCTTCCATCTCCCACCGTTTTTGTTTATTATTCTGTCCTCATCGTTTCTTCAGTCTCTGTCTCCTCCCATTTCCTCCCAACCCTATCTGCAACTCTCTACTGCTCTTCAATATTTTCACAAAATTGGAAATACCTGATAGCTGAATCCATTGAAAAAAGAGTGAAGCGTTTTTCGGGTCATCACCTCTAATCCAAGATTGGGTGAGTTTTATTTCGGACCCAAATTAATCTGCCAATTCTTTGTTCGACAATCTTTTATAAAATTGTATTGCATTAGTATGAATCTTTACTCTTCAGTAGTTTCTGTTGAAATTGCTATTGGATTTTATTCATTGTTGCTTATTCACCTCTAATCCAAGATCGGGTGATTTTTATTTCGGACCCAAATAAATCTGGCAATTCTTTGTTCGACACTCTTTTATCAAATTGTTAAGATTTGTGCATTATTATGAATATTTTTTACTCTTCAGTAGTTTCTGTTGAAATTGTAAGATTATTGTGTATATGGATACACTGGTGTTAAAGCTGATTTCATTGGGGTATTTGATGGTGATTTCATATAAATTTGGTGCGGTGTAATTTATAAATCCTGATTTTTTTGCTGACCAACATCAAAACGTTTAAAGCATATACTTCTAAAAATCATATTTCCATTTTCGCATGACAAATTTTGCATTCATGAAGCTTCTTTCTCTTTTCTTTTGCAGCCAAAGATCGCACATTATTTCAATTTTTTTTGTTTTGTTAAAGTAACCAGTAATTCAGTAATTTCAGAGAGAGTAGATATCTTGTTCATAATTTGTCAAATTCACAAACACTCTGCAAGCAGATATGTGAAAACTGGTGAAGTCCATGAAAATCAAAGAGAAGCTTTTGTTGTATTTGTGAAAATTCTGTAGGAGTATTGCTTTGTTGTTTATTTGTTTATGATGCGTTGTTTTTTTTTAATTTCTTGTATATCAGTAGCCTCTTGCATGCTAACCTTGTAGTTAGATTGTTCATTTGGTTTAAAAAGAAACTATGATCTTGCTAGAGTGACCCTGAAAAGAAAGAGATTTTCACTTTCAAGTATGCATTCTAATTGCAGTTTCCGTCCATGTTTTATGAAGCTTTCTTTTACTTTTGCAATGATATGTTATTGTATTTATTCCATTGGTTGAACATATACTGCTTTTATAAATGAATAACTTTCATTCAAGATATCTTAACCAAAAAAATTGCCTAGATTGTATCTGATATTTTCTGTGATCTGTTTGCGTTGTCTTTGTCTGTATGTTGGAGGGGTTAGGCAGGTTTGGTTGGAAGAAGAGGAAATGAATACATCTGTTTTTAACAAATGAGTGCTTGTTTAATATTACTACTCTCTTTCCCCACACTTACGTACGGGTTACTCATATTTTATATTGTGAGGGGTTACATTTCTAAAATTATGGTATCTACTCTGATTTCATTAGTTAAGGTCGGAATGGATAGAATAAGTTACCTTGTTTTAATTCACTGATTTAGTATATGTTTTTTTTTGTCAAATATGATATATGTATGTGTCTATATGCCTGCCTGCCTTTTTTGGTCATGTTATTGCTGATGCTATGAACTAGAACTAGAAATTTTTGGTCATGTTTGATGATTGCATATCTAAAGCAAATTCAGTTTCTCCTACATTCTTTAGCCAAATCATTGGCTGAATTAGCTTATCAATTGTTGTTGTTTCTTTTTATTTTAGGTTTGATTGAGAAATTATGAGCATCAAATCACTTTTGAAGTATATTAGAATCTTTTTGCTCGGTTGATGATACATATGTCTGCATTGTGTTGTTTGGTAATGGGGATGAATGTGGGGGAATTAGAGGCCAGTGGTTTGTTATGTATTAACTGAGTGCAACTTAGTACATGTAGGATGTTAGGTACTGAATTTAGATAATATGGTTGGTTTTATGGTTGTGCCATGACTGCTTCCAGCGTTCTTGTAATTCATATAAGAAAAAGGGTTTAAGCTTCTCATACTGTAATGAAAAGAGGACACTGCTTCCAAAAGCTTGGCAATTGGGAACTATTTGTTGGGAACTATTTGTTGTTAATATTTTTAGTATATTTGATATACTATATTTAGCTATAGCATAATTTTTTTTTTTAAAAAGGTTGATCCGAGCACTTTTTGCATTACAGGTTCTTTGTTCCAACACTTCCACATCGCATTCGTCCCCCATTTGCTCATTACAGGTTAGTTTTCCATTGGTATTCATGGTTTTGTTTATATGTTTTCCCTGATTCCATGGCTGTATTGCTGTAGCAGCTTCTGGTGTTTCCCAAATGAATATGGTTATGGTTAATTTCTTTAGCAGCTTCTGTTGTTTGTATTTTTGTAATGCTCATTAAAGCTCGTTGAATTATGGTTATGGTTATTGCTGCATAATTATTGTTCTTTGTTGAATTTAAAATAGGTTATATGTTTTTACTAATAGGTAACATTTTTTTTAAAGAGCATTATGAAGCAAATCAGTAGGAGTATTGCCTCCGAGGTGGTAGTTCAGCAGCGGTCAGAAGAACATCAAAATATGGAAGAGAGAGCTTCAAACTTATATTCAGCCTTATGGTCAATTGAAGGTTTAACCGACGATCAGCGGTATGATGCATTGAGTAAAATTCCCGACCATCCAACTCAAATGACCGTTTTCTTTAGTTTACCTTCAGTTGCCCGATTGGAATGGGTTAGAAGATTTCTTTCTTACCATTAAATATCAATGTTCAAACTTTTTGATGTTGTAAAACTATATAACATATGGATTATAATGTACAATTTCATTTTCATCTAACATTTTCTTAATATAAGTTAATTATGTTCAAGTTATATATTGATTTTAGTAAATTCATATAAGAACATTTTATTATTAACAATTTCATGAAATTATATCACTATTAAATTATATTTAATATTAATTATTTTAAATTGTATAAATTCATATAAGAAAATTTATTATCAAGAATTTTATGAAATTTTATATTATTATTAAATTATATGTAATAATTATTATTTTAAATTATACAAATTCATAAAATATAATTTATTAGTTATAATTATTTTAAATTTTATTAAATCATATATTTAAATTAAAATATATTTAATATTAATTATTTAAAATTTTATTTTATAGTATCATATATTATGATTTGAGTAAATTCATATAAGAATATTAATTATTAAGAATTTTATTAAATTATATATTTTAATTATATTATATTTAATAATAATTATGTTATTTTATATTTTACAGTATCATATATTATGGTTTGAGTAAATTCATATAAGAATATTAATTATTAAGAATTTTATTAAATTATATATTTAATTAAAATATATTTAATAATAATTATGTTTAAATATGATGAAATTATTTATTATTGATATTAATAATCTTATTAAAATTTAAATAAAATAATTTACCAAAACAAATTTCTGCTAATTATTAAGAATTTTATTAAATTATATATTTTAATTAAAATATATTAAATAATAATTATGTTTAAATATGATTAAATTATTTATTTTTGATAATAAATAATCTTATTAAAATTTAAATAACAATAACAATAATCATTTACCAAAACAAATTTATGCTAAGGGTATTCTGGTCATTTTAGTTTTCTCCATTATGCTATTACACCTCTATTACATTCAACCAAACACAGTTTTAGTATTACGCCTCTATTCCATTACATTCAACCAAACAGTTGATTTGCTATTACACCTCTATTCCATTACACCTCTAATCCAATACACCTCTAATCCAATACAGCGAACCAAACGTGCTCTTAAAGTTAGAAATAATCTCCATCCAACTACGTACTTTAAAATTTGATTTAAATATGGTTTTTATTTATTTGTTCAAATAATACTTGACTAAGAACTTAATCGATTATTAAAAAAAATTAAAATTATTTATCATTTAATATAATAAATAATTTAAAATAATTATAAAACAATTTATAAAAATATTATGATACATAGTATTATTTTATAATTAAAATTAAAATTTCGAATATTTTTAATAATTTCATAAAAATAAAATAATTTAAAACTTTTATTGTATATTATTTTTAATCTAATACCTTAATAGTCATTTTCATTTCCTATCTTTTCACAACCACATTTGAACTCAAACATACATCTCACTGCTAATTTTAATTTCACCATTATAATATTTAATCTCACCTTTATAGTAACTAAAATCACCACTAATGCTATTTTTAACCTCATTGGAGGCAATCTCGTCAGCCATCCAAAGGAAGAAACCCTTATCAAGTGAATTTAAACACATCAAACAAATCGATCAAAAACAGATTGAAAACAAAAAACCTCAATTGAGCTTCAATTGGCAAAAAGAGGTTATTTTAGCTCATCTCTACCTAAACACAAGCATTTGGCAAAAAGGGCACTGATACTCGGAAGAATCCATAATTAAGCAATATTAAAATTAAGAAATTTCGAAATTGTAGAAAAATACAATATCCATGTCCAATTGAACTTAGCAGCTGCTTTTTATCTGATACTTTTAACCACTTTTTAATCCACATAACTATAATATATATTTTCTGGGATAACATCATTCAATCTGGATGAAAGTTAGCTATAAAGCAGTTCTGCACTCGGTCACCTATGTTAAATCTTTTCACTGTCCAACACACCAACTACACTTCACTTATTTCTCTCCTTTCTATTTTGATTCCCACGCTTCCCATCTCAAGTCTCGATCAATTTTCCAAGGCCCCCCTTGCCAGTGTTAGGCTCAGGCCTCAACAAAACGGTCATAACAGTCTATGATAAAGGATCAAAATCAGTCCCTATTCAAAACTATATAGCTTGCATTTGCACTCCAATTTCATCATAAATCTCACCTTTCAAATGGGTCTACCCTGTTCAAATTTGAAGTGGATAAACAGCTGCAGCTATTTTCTCCCTAAGATTGAATTTCTTTGCAATAGCTGGCCTCACATCTTCAACTCCGACCAAGCTCTCCAAAAAGGGAAGAAGTAGAAGCAGTTCTTGATCTGAACGGTCATCAAACCAGCTCTCAATTGGTATTCCATTGTCCACTTGGAATCCAAATGCCTAAGAGAAGCCAAAAAACACCTGAGTTAAATTTCAGAAACAATGTTTATCATGTCCTTATGCATGGCACAACTCCATAAGAAATTGGCATCACGATATTAGATTGAACCTAGGCATATCCAAAAGTATAAGATGCCGACCGATGGACAAGTATGAGAAGGATTAATGTATACTTGCTTCAAATTCTCCTCGAGGAAACTATTAACCAATTTCCAAAATACAAAAGATTCATAAAAAGATTGCAAGGATTTCCTCAAGTTTCATGCCAAAGTGTAGACCACACAAATATAATAACCAATAAGAATACATACTGATGCGTCTAAACCTAATTATTTATCTATCAGAACCATAAAAAAACTCAATTCCCTTAATGCTAATGCCATGGCATACATGCTGGGTGTACATTAGTGAATTTAAAAATAACTATTTTGGCCTTTTTTGGCTATTTCATTATTCTTCTTTTTAGTGCTCAGCAGAAGCACTGGACAACGTCCATGAAAGAGAGGAGCCCCAAAAGTACCTGTGGAGAGTTGTCAATAATGATTACACGTGCCAGATCACGGCCAAGGACTGACAAATCTTTAAGGTAATTGCCATCCACAAAAACACATGATTCTCGGAAAACACGATGACGAAATACTCTCCTCTTTGGATCGAGCACATTTAGAAGTTGCTCTGCATAAATACTTTGACTTGCTGTAAATATAACAATCTCAAAAAGACCAGAAACTCTTTCCATAAAATCTCTCAGGTGAGGACGACATCTAACATAAACTGTGTGTTCCTGGAGATTAAAATTCACAGGGAATGTGAAGTCTGCATCATCGCAAGGTTCCAATGAGGAATGAACCAAAGTTTCTGCCATGCAATACAATTGAGTCAATACCCCAAGGTAATCACAAACAATTATAAGCAGAAAATTCATTGCTAAATAAAAATGTTAAAAAGGTCTTAAATTTTTTAACTAATGATACTTAAAAAGGTCTTCAAATTTATTAAGTAAAAAGGCAGTTGTAAGTTCAGATATGCTTTAAATATTAAGGGAAAGAGCCAAGGTTTACAGAATTGGACCGGTAGTCAAACCAGTCAGACCACCAGTTCCCAGTCCGACTAATTCATCCGGTTTGATTAAATAAATTATTAAAAAATTCAGAAAAAGGAAAAAACAGGTTCAACCGCTTTTTAACCCAGTTCAACCGGTCCGTACAGTTTGCAGGTCAATAAGTCTAACCCTTCTAAACAGACCAGTACCCATCCAGTTCTTGGTCCAACTGACCAATCCAGTCCGGTTCAAACAACATTGGAAAAAACTTCTCTTTGGGCACATACTTTTCCCAAATATTCCAACCATAACAAATTGTGTCAGTACGCACTAAGCAAAGAAATATTCAGTTTACAGTCCAGATTTTGCGACTTATTAGTGCAGACAGATGCTGCCACAAAATTGACTGGAAGCAGAAAAACGATGAGGAGCATAAACAGCAGAAATTACTATAACATAATTAGCTAATTATCCAAGCAGAAATTAAGAGTCAGATTTTTCTGCTGTTATGTTTTAGAAATTACTATAACATAATTAGCTAAATCTTCTTTCAAGCTCTTAGACTAGACAAGTTTTAGCTTTATATTTAAATCAGAAATGACAGGACAACTTGTTTGAAGACTTAAGGGTCAGAATTCAGATTTTAAAAGTACTGAGAAAATTGCAACTGGAAGCATAAAAGTTCATCCAATTTAATTATCCAAAAGTATTCTCACCATCCAAGTCCAAGACAAGAGTGGTAGGAGGGCAACTTCTGGTCTGCTTGGGTAGCAGCACAGGCCGGAAAGCAGGAATAACAGATGACAGCTCCGGTAAGTTCTTCATAAACAAGTAAGGATCAAAGTCATCAAATTCCTCATAGTATTCATCCTCCACACAAACATCAGTTGACATAGAATCTTGACCATACTCATCAATACATTCCAATTTTGAGTTTTTCATAGCCAGGTATATGGCTGAAACTTCAGATGAAAGGACAGCTCCAGAATCTGCAGTACAAATCACAGGATCCGTGTCCACAACAAGCATCTCTGCTTCAGAAGTAGACTTAAGAGTTTCTCCAGTGATATTAGCACCCAGCAAATCAACCTGTGAATCCTCTATTCCCCGATCTTGATGGATTTTTGAGTCTTACCTCCAAAAGAATTTGACAAAGTCAAACTAAATAGGATAATTAATATATGCATTAAGATCACATAAAAGAAAGAGCGCATAATAGGTCTTACAATTCATATGCGTGCAAACACACACAAATAACCTACCTGCACCTGCAATCTCTGATCCGCAAATCTTAGATATGTGAAAGCCAGGGGAAAATATGGTACCTGACATATGGTGATCAGTGCCCTGCAACACAATTAAAGAAATAAGCAAAATCTCAACAGCATAGATGGTTTCCTTTTATTTTTCTTTAATTGCTTTCTCATAGGAACTTCACATCTTCCTAATTAACTGACACAGGCAAAAGTCATTTTGAGTAAAATTAAGATAAAGCGTCATAGTCAATCACTCCCATCCCTTTGCAACCACAAAGAGGCTAAATAATATAAAGAAAATAAGAAAAGAGTTAGACAAATTACCTTCTGATCTACATGAGCACCATTAACCACATCAAACCCCAGACAAGCATCAGAAGCATCATCATGCGACAACCCATATCTAGCATTTAAATTTGTAGCTCCATCAGGCACTTCATTTTTCTTTGGGAATGCTCTGGCTGAAATTTCATAAATTTTATTAACATAGCAAATTTGACAGTTAAATACAGACTTTGACTTGGAAACCACAAATTAAAACTATCAAAAGAATTTTAATTTTGCCAAAATCAAGAACATGTAAAGCATTATCACTGCAACATTTGCCTTCTAATTAAACGAATAATGAGGTAAAATTAGCAACATACCAGGTTTTTGCTTCCTAACAGAAGATGTAATTAGCTCTGTTACTTTCTTCTCTGGACCTTGTACCTTTTCAGATATCTTCTTCTCAGCTCTTGAAGCCTTGGGACTGGTATGATCTCGGGAAGCATTTCTTCCAGAAATTCTTTTCTTTGTTTGCATTGGACCAAGAGTTTCACCCCAATCTTCAGGATACTATCACTACCCAGCGTACTTGAAATAAATAATTTAAATGTCCAGCGTTATGATTCAGATTTCAAAGCATTTAGAATACACTAAAATTTTAGAAATAAACTTGAACTTCTGTCAATCTGTCATACTACGTTCTGGCTGTTTACTGTCGACTGAAACAATTAAAATAAAAGCCATGTAAAATCTTTAGTAACTTTTATTTAAAAATATTTTTTTTAAATAAAGCAAATTATCCTGAAAGACTCCTAGCATATGTAAGCAATCTCGTGAAAAAAAAAAAAAACAACTGAGCCTTTCCCATTTAAAATCGTTGACAATCAAAACCAGATCATACCAGAATTCTTCACCTAATTTTTGTGTACAAAATCCAGGCTCTGGTTCTGGAATATTAACTTACCACACTATAGTCCCTTAAGAATTCAAACTTCCCTACAACATTCAAGCCAACTTCAACATGATAAATACAAAGGACCCGAAAGAACAGCAAATTACTAGTGTGAAAACAATCCACATCTACATGAAAACCATAATAGGACATTATCCAGAATGAACATTGCAGATTTGGATGAAGAAAACTAGAGCAAACCATTCCACTTAAATCATCGAATGAGGACAAAAATTTAAAACCCTAACACACACCAGCTCCCCCAAATAGAACACTAAAGCTACAAATTTTTGCAAACAAAATCCAGAGATAGAGAAATGCATCAAATCAACTAAACCCTATTCATTCCAACAAGGATCGTCGAACCAGTACAAAAACGGAGCAATTAACTTAATGTAAAATAGTGTTTGCATGAACGAAAATTTAAACCCTAGAGAGAGAGAAAGGTCATGGAAACAAAGCAGTTAGCAACAACTAAACCAACGAACTTGAGCTATTTAGTAACTTAAGCTAAGAAAGAAAATTGCTTACCAGATAAGATAAAATAACAAAAATGGAGACAAAGAGAGGTGCAAAAATGAGTAAGTAGAACCCTAAATTTTGTTAGAATTAGAAGGAAGGAGCTTAGTTTTGGGTGTTTTGGTTTCTTTGGAAATTTGCTTTCCCTCCAAAGACGGGGAAAGAGAGGGAAAACGAAGAGGAGGATCGATTTTTTTTTTCTTTTTTGCCTGAATAATAGGTTAGATAGAAAAATAAAATAAAAATGGAATTTTAGTTTATTTTTCATTAAAATATTTTTCAAAATACATGTTCTTATCAGAAAATCACCTACTCGCGATTGATGTTGAAAGGAAGGTACGCGCTGCACAATACTTAATTGGATAACGTGGCCTTAAGACATGGCGAGTGATTATGATTGGGAGAGTAAGAATTGAGCTCTACCAAGCTTAAAACGACGCCGCTGAAGACGTTTCTAATTTAGAGTGGAGGGAGATATTTTAATTTGTTTTTCTTTCCCTTTTTAAATTTTATTTTACGTCCGCAGGCGCTTACAATTTTTATGTTGCTTCTTTAAGGATGCCTATACTTATTAAATTAATTTCGTGAGCCCAAATTTTTTCTCTAGTTCCGTAGTTCCTAATTAACCCCAACCCCACCCCCACCCCCACCCCCCACGCCTTTAATGTACACTTTTATTTGCTAAATTTAGCTTGTTAGATAATATAGTTTTATGAGAAACTTCATTTTGATAATGAAAATTAATATAAATACTAAAAATTCTATTATATAGAATATAGATTTGTGTTAAAAATAATATATAATAAATAATGAAATGTATAATTTAAAATTAATTAATAATAAATGAAATATGTACAATCTTAAAAATAAAATATCAAATTAAATTCTAAGTAAAATGAAACATAAACACATGAATACACCAAATTAAGAATACTAAATGAATGCAATTATTTATCACAGTGTGTTGTCATCAATCTTAAGTGGATGTCGAGTTAATTTGTGACATCATCTCAAACAACATTATTAATATATACAATTGATGGAGGTAATAAATTGTGCATATTAAAATAAAAATGTATGAATAACATTAGAATAAAGTTTTATTAATCTAATTAGTGTAGATTCAAATCAAACTATATGCATATTCTTATTAGTTTTTGATAAAATAAAATAAAAACTAAAGTTCTCTCAAATAATATAACTTATTTTAATTACGAAAGAATATTTCCGTAATTTTTCAAATCAAGTTGGTGCCCGATTGACTTGTGACATCAACTCAATCAAAGACTTCAATAGTAATATAGATGTTCATTTTTTACGATATATATTTTTAAAATTTTATTACTCAATGTAAAAATACTTTATTTTTTTATAATTTACAAATTACTCTAATATATATTTATCCACATTTATAGTATCTATCTATTCTATTGTAAAATCTTTTATTATAAGCCAATTGAGTTTTATCTCGATTGGCATCAGCATTGTTGTGAGTGAGTTCAAATATGTGAAAACACATTTATCCTCCTATTTAAGGGTTGAGGAGAGTTATGGTCTAATTTTTAGGCATTATATACACAAAAAAAACTCAATTAGAAAATTATTTAAAAATAACTTTGTAAATAAGTAATAAATATTGATATAAACTACATAATTATGACATTGTCTTTTTTTAATTAGTATAACAACACATTTAATTATCAATACTTACACATTCTATCAATTCGGTCCTATTATACCACTATCTGCGACAAGACATATGGCAAGCCTAGGAGACGTTTGAACAATAAGCTTACCTTCAGAGAGCCGGGAAGACACGTATAAACTCACCTTCTTGAAGGGACTATCCAGATAACGGATGGCTCAGTCTTCAATAGGAACATGAAATCGTTTGGTTACCAAACATCATGTGAGCTCAATTGTTTTATCCTATCAGAGTTAGAAGGGAAGACAAGATCTACCCTATCACAAGCATCCTCGTCCAATTAAAGATATCCCCCTACATGCTTAGTAGTGATGGCTAGATAGCAAGTCCAACACATTAATGCCATGTTGCAAAGGACACTTGCCTATAAATATCCCCAAGAACGATGAATAGAGGACTGACCCTTTAAGAATACTAAGCCTATACTCTCTCAATATTCTCCCAGCCCTCGGCCTTCAAACTATTTCCACCATCATTCTCTATAGCCTCCAGCTCTCCAACCTAATTGAGTGAACCGACCTTTTCAACAACCTTTCTTCTCTCATCTATATCATTTCCTTATTTAGTCCAATATCAAAAATTGGTGCGGTGAACATGAATGACAGGCCCTCTCAATCCCAGAGTAGTACCCCAACTAAGCAAACCAACCAAACCAACAACCTAACTAACCAAGTCAACTTTTCTGTTCCACTCAACACCCTCATACCACCTATCCCAAGTATTTATGCTAGCTTGAGCTCTACACAAACTCTTCCTTCTTCCTCTATTTCTACTAGAGTACAGTTGTAGTATGTAAGTGTCTTTCTCCCTACCTTGGAACAACTAGTAAAGGCTCTGAAAGATCCTTTAGCCTTCAGTTTTACCACTCTTGTCGCATCAACAGGAATTGCTCCTTTGACTGATTCAACTCTCCTAGCAGTTGCAACACCTCAGTCACAACCTAGTATGATCCCTCCTAGGCTTTTTGATCACATAGCCGCTATTTACAAGAAGTTGTAACCTATCTCATAGCCACACCTCCTCCACCAACAACGAACCCATTATGCTAGATTAATGTTCTCACTAGTAAACATCAGGCCTTCAGCCTCATGACTTGGAGACTCGAAAGAAACTGCGACATCTAGAAGAGCAATTCTCCCAACAAGAGCGGTACTTCAAAAAGTAATAAGAGCAACAGCATCCCTAATCAAAGGAACGCTTAAAATGAACAACTTATAACAGAACTAAAAGCAGCTCGGGAGATATAGAGACGAGAAAAATTGAAACATCGAAAGGAAGAGGCTCAATTGGCACTCCGAGGGGGTAATGATCGTGACAATCTAGAAAATCTTCACATGCAAAATACTGACCTCCTGAAAACATTATAACAATCCTAAGGTAACTATAACATCTTTGTGGAAGAGCAACTCAAGGTTGAATTGATGCAATAATTAAGAGAAAGATCAGATGAATCTGTCTAGAATTACTTTAATGAATCATTAGCATCTGAAGTTTTAGAAAACCATATCTCCAACTCCTTTATATTTCCAAAAATTTTATACAATAAACTTGAGGATCCAGAAGATCACATTGCTTGGTAAAACAACCATTTAAATATCCTAAGGGCTTCTAATAGAGTAAAATGCAAGGCCTTTTCTATGACCTTCTCACAAACAACCCAAAAATGGTACCTATCGTTACCCCGAAGGTCAATCCATTCCTTTGATCAGTTGGCTGAGTAATTTATGAGTTGTTTTTGGCCAACAAGACGCTTCAGCAATCTCTAGCATACTTGATGACTATTTGCCAATGGGTGAATGAATCTCTATGGGGCTACGTTAAAAGATTTAATGTTGCCACCATGGCCACAAAGGGAGTCACTGATGAGTGGGCAATCCAAGCTTTCATCATTAGGACCTCGCACTAGCATCTCAAATACTTCATCGTCAAGAACGCACCAACCAAGCTCTCCCATCTCTACAAAATGGTACATGGGTTTTTAGAAGGATATAAAGTAGGAAAGGTTCGTGTTGATTCTTCCACACCAATATCCCACCATACCAACCATTTGCGAAGATTGCCTCCCAAGAAATTTCAAGGCTACCAACAGCCAAAGGCCAATTCAGAGATAGGTGGACATGAAAATTATAATTAGTCAAACCAAAGAAGTAACTGTTAAGTGAAGAATGTCTATGCTACAAATTGTCGAGGACCTATTTTCAATTACAAGGGAGGCCAAAATTAGCGGCATAAAACCCTATAAAACCATTCTAGAACCCACCATAAACTTAATTGCTCCCCGACCCAAGTGTTTGACCAGGTAAAAAAATTAGGAAATCCTGGAAGTATCTTTGTACCTCTCGCCTAGTGAGCACTATAACAACTCTCATCACTATTGCAAGTACCACAATGCTTGAGGCCACCAAACCGAACAGTTTATGTATATGAAAAATGCTATTGAAACAGTAATTCAGAGTGGGCATATTAAATAATTCTTAACTTAAGAACCTCATCATTCAAATAGAGCCCAAGACAAAAAAAAGGTTATCTAGATAACAAGGCGGTGATAAGGGGAAGTAACCATTCAGAGCAATCGTCGATGTTCTAGTAAAGGAAAAACATGCAAAATAGGTCTAGTCGAGCTCAAAATGGAAGGCTCACATGGGAAGTGTTCTGTTGATCTTAGCCACAATAAAATAAACCTAAATCTTCTCCATGGAACTTTTAATTTTTAGAACTTTTAATTTTTAGAGTGAGATGAAAAGAATGTCTTAGATGTGAAGGATGAAGATCCTTTGGTCAGAAGGATCTTGATTGACACAAGCAGCTTTGTGGATATTTTGACAGCTAAGGCTTTTTATCAGATGAAGCGCAAGGATACACAACTTAAGCTCACAAGCCCAGTATAAACTTCATCAATCAACCCATTGCGGTGAAAGAATCCATTATTCTTCTGGCGATACTAGGAGATGGTGAGCACACCACTATAGAAATGGTGGATTTTCTAGTGGTTGACCACCCAAAGGCCCACAACACCATTTTTGGGAGGCCAATCATAAGAATGGCAAAGATGGTGGCGGCCACCTTCTACATGATGACAAATTTTCCTACTCCCAAAGGCGAAGGGTATATGAAAATCGACCAGAAGACATCCCAATAATGTCATATAGTCTCTTTGCAGCTCGTTGGGAAAGTTCAAAACCCTTTGCCTCCTCTTTCGGCTTGTTGTCCAAGGTAATGTAATCGAAAGGGTGAAGATCGATCTAGAAAGTCTTGAAACTAGACTGAAGGCCTAACTCCCCAAAGCACGACCAACAAAAACATTAAAGCCAGTCCAGTTGTACCAGAAGGAGCCTGAAAAGGTCACCCAAGTTGCTTTAGTCCTTCCCTTTGTTGAAAATGAAATTTTGAAGTCTCTGTTGGTAGAATGTAGGGACACTTTCGCTTGGACAATAGTGGATATACTTCTTCTGCACTATAGCGGGTGGGAACGGGCTTCATGTTCAGTAGTATTATTTGCCTAGACGCTTTCACCCTAATAATAGGATTAGAGTTGACCCAAAAGCTAAGCATCTGAAATTTTCAAGTCCACACAAATTCCCAGTTGGTTACGAAATAAGTCTAGGAAGAGTATGAGGTCAAAGAACCAACCATAGCCAAATACTATTCTTCGACTATGAATCTATTGAAGAAAGTCCCTAAAATCCAAGTGAATAAGATTTTCAGAGTAGAAAATGCTAGATTTGATGCCTTGCCCAAGCTAGCAACCATAATTAACATCATAGAAAGGGATAAATCTTATTAGAGCACAAGCACTATTCAAGTTATGAGGCAGTAGGGCAAATTCTTGCTATTGGAGTGGAAGACATTTGGATCACCCCTATCTAAAAATTCTTAGTGGGAGATAAAATACCTAAAGAACAGAAAGAATATGCGAAGATGTCACGAGTAGCCTCTTGATAAACTTTAATTGATGGGGTTATGTACAAAAAAAATTTCCTACAACCACTTCTCATATGTCTAAAACCTTCTGAAGCAGAGTATGTGTTAGTTGAGGCTCATGAGGGAATCTGTGGGCATCATTTAAGGGTAAGGGTTCTTGTCTAATGGGTCATGCGATATAGATACTACTGGCCTACAATGTAGAAAGATGCAATCGAATATGTTGCCAAGTGCGAACCCTACCAAAAATTTGCACCAATGCCTAACAACCAACAGAACCTCTTCATAGCATCACCAATCCTTGGCCTTTCAACACTTGGGGAATAGATATTGTTGGCCTGTTCCCACTTGTTATAGCATAGAAGAAGTATATCATAGTGGCTAATACTTTACCAAGTAGATGGAAGCAGAAGCCTTAACCACCATCACCGAAAACAAATGGAGAGAAAGCCATTCTCTGCTGATACGAGATCCCATAATGGGATCCTAAAATTTATAATTTCAAATAATGTGACCCAATTTTAGGGAAAATTCAAAAATTTTTATGGAAATCTCCACATATCATTAGCCCACAACTTAGTAGTAACACTACAGACAAATGGCTAATCTGAAGCCACCAATAATAAAGTTCTCCAAAGGTTAAAAAATAAAGTAAAGTGGCCAAAAATAGATGGTTAGAAGAGCTTCCTAGAATCTTATGGTCACTTTGTACAACATCACATTCTAGAACCGTAGAGACTCCCTTCAACCTGATGTTGGGGACTAAATTAGTGATACCTATTGAAATTGGCCTCAATACCCACTGTGTATTGAACTACACCTCCTAGGGTAGTTAAGTGATGCTTCATCAGAACTTGGATTTCTTAGAAGAAACCAGAAATCAAGTAGTCATAAGAATCTAAATTCTTCCGTAAGCTTCCCCTCATATGTGGAAGTGGCCCCTCATAAGCCTCTCCTATGTTTTAGAAGCAGAACTTTCTATAAGCCTTCCCCCATGTGTAAAAGCAGGCCCCTCGTAAGCCTTCCCCATGTGTTGGGAGCAGGTGAGCTTCCATAAGTTAATATAACAAATTAAGTTCTTTTCGATACTTAAGGAGTTTGTAATCAAACATTTTATTTCATTTTATTTGTTTTACAAATTATATGTTAGTTATCTATAATTGAATAAAATGAATCTTTTTATGATGTTTTGTGACCAATTAGGCCAATTTGAGCCTAATGAATTCTAATGAGTTGATGTAGTGTGCAATAAATTACTTGCACACTAATGAATAAAATGAGTCTATAATTGAATAAAATGAGTCTTTTTATGATGTTTCTTGACCAATTAGTCCAATTTGAGCCTAATGAATTCTAACAAGTTGTTGTAGTATGCAAGAAATTACTTGAACTAAATAAAGCCAATGAGTTAGTAAACTGAACTGAATGTCGCAACATTAAGATACTAAAGTCACGACATTGAAGCTGCTCCAACACTTAAAAATTTTTTTGACCAACATTGATAAGGGAAGTAAACTGTGGCTGAAGTTATGACATTAGACCTTAGAGTCATGACATTCAACATTGGAAGTCACAACATTTGTGACAGTAGCCAAAGATGGAAGTCGATCACAAAGCTACCACAAAGTCGTGATATTTGACCCTTCTCCAAGAACTCGAGAAATTTATCTCTAAAGTCACAACATTCGACTTAGAATGTCGCGACATTGATGCTCGACGGACTCAAAATCTACAAGGGTGTTTCTGTCCATACAATGAAAATTAACTTGTAATTAACGGCCGAGTCGACTCGATTAGGTCAAAGAATGTTATTACTATAAGTGTATCCTAAAAACATTAGAAGAAGGGACTTGATTACACTTTAGTTTAGTAGAGTAGATAGGTTTAAGGATTAAACATTGTTCTTTTTTAGTTTTCATTCGAAGTAAATTCAGTTCTTTTAATTTCGTTCTTCGATTTTGTTAATTACTTTTTACACTTGTGTTTACTACAGAATTTCCAATCATGAGTGTTCAAGGATCTCCATTGTTGCCCAAGTGATCTCAAGCATCAAATTCGCCAGATTTTTTAGCATATCTTAACCTTTGCTTTTCGTTTTTTTATTATTTTGATGTTTTACGAATTAATCTGGTTAAGTATGTTTAGTATAGGTAGTAACTAAATCCTTAGAGAGTTTGATTAATTGAAGTGGGCGTAGTTAATCTAAGTTAGGGTTTGAAATAGATTAATTGGATTAAATCGAATGTGCTTGAAACCCTAGAATTGATGAGTCTAGGTAGTAATTCAAGTAGAGGAGATCGGAAGGGTATTCTACTTAGAACCAATTTGATTTAGCCCAGTTTAGATCCATTGGGTCAAAAGATAACTGGACTAAGTTGATTAATTGATAGAATTATAGGTATACATGTATTAATTAGGTCAATTAATAATTAATCGACTAAATCCCTAATTTTAGGTTAATTACAACCATGAATATTAAGCAACCCCTTGTGTGACATTCTCAATAGTTAATCTATTAGTTTTTATCTTTATACAATTAGGTTCTTTAGTAGTGATTAATTTGTCACCCTTAATTAATATTTAGTCATACTATAGTTAGTAGATTAGTATCTACTTAGACTTAGTTTAGTGTGTTCGTTATTACTGTTTAGTTTAGTTTAGTTATAACTCCCTTAGACACAATCCTCGAAATACTTCCAGTATTTTATTGTAAATCAATCTATATTACCATTTGACCTCTTCGCTTGCATACATCGCACGTTATATCCATATTTAATTACATTATTTTTAGTATCGGTGCACATACACCTGGGCATGATCAAGTTGTTAGCACTGTTGTCGGGGTGATTTTGATGCTAATTTGAATAAATAGTAATATTTGCACGCTTAATAGGATAAACAACGAATTCAAACGTTATAGATACAACATTTTCATTATTTATTTGTGATTTGTTTTTAATTTTTGTTTATTAATTTAGTTATCTTGCTTTGCAATTTATGACTCGAAATTAGAATGACCCGATTGAGTTGGATCCTGAACCAAAGAGAACATTATGCAGAGTAATAAGAGCAGTAGTTCCAAGGGATGAACAACAAAGCATTGATCCACCTCGAGAAACCCATAGTTCGAGGATCAACAAGAGTAGGTTCAAGTTGTTGTTCTGTAAGTGCTCGTAACATGGTTTGTAAGAATGGCTGCAATTGCAAATATTTTTCAATGGGTTGGATGAGAACTTGAGGTCCAGTTTAGATAGAGCATCTGCAGAAGCATTCACATCCAAAACATATGACGGGGCTTGCCAATTGATAGAAGACATGTCCATGAACTCATATATGTGGCATGTAGATAGGTTCACATACAAATCTAGACCCCTAACGATGAATGCATTTAAAGAGGAGGATAAATATCAGTCGATTCTTGAGAAACTCAACCATCTCGAGATGAGTTTTAATAGACCTCTAACATTTGATCAACACCATTCGAAATGTAACCACATGGGTGGTTATGGTGAAAATTCAACATGAGGGAATTATTTTGACAACCAACACAAGAAGGTTAACTACTTGGGAAAGAGGGACAGAAACTGTAATACCCCGAAAATTACTACAGTAAGAAAGTAAGATAATATTCCTGATATAGTAAAATAAGGAAATAAAGTGATAAAAAGGGTAATTTTGAGTTATGTCAACATTAAGAAGTAAATTATGACATATTAATTCAAGAAAGGATTAAATCGCAAAAGTGAGAAAAGTTTTGTTGCCCAAGGGTAAATACTTAAAATTTGAGGGGTTAAAGTGCAAATAAGAAAAATTTGAAGGACCAATAGCGCAAATATTTTAAGGTTGGAATAATCTAGAAACAAAAGAAAATGGATGAATTAGGACCAAATTGAATAGGTGAAGAATTATGAGGGACTAAATCGTAATTTTTCCAAATTAAGTAATTACTCAAGGATGGAATTTTAAAAGATCATAAAGGGAAAAATAGTCATTTAGAAGAGAGAGAAATCTAGAAGATAATGATGATGTTGGAGATATTTTAGATTAATTAAATAAATATTAGTTTATTAATATTTTAATTTGATTTTAAATGATATTTTATTATTTTATTATTTAGTATATATAATTGGAAAGAAAGATGAAAAGGAACCAACCCACCATCTTTTCCATGCAATTCACGTTAGAAGAGAAAAGAAGAAAGAAAGTTTTGCTTTCTTTACAATTTGGTCCTTCCACCAAAAAAAATTCACCATTTTCACTTAGAAATCAAAAGAATTTCCATAGCCATCAAGAGAGAAAGATAACAAGGAGACTATGGGGAGCTAGAATATCAAGTTGGATTCAAGAAATTGAAGCTTGAGGAGAGAGAAAATCAAGTTAAAGGTTGAAATCAATAGGATAAGGTAAGAACATTGAAATTTCAATATATTTTTAAGTTTGATATTATTGAAATAGTATGGAAAAGATGTTATAGTAGAGTTTTCTTATATAAATTCTTATTTTATTGATATATTAGTGAAGAGAAATAGGTGAAAGTGATGGGAAATATTATAGAGAAAGGGAATAAGGAAGTTATAAACTTAGTAATTAACATTTTGCACTAAAACAGTTTTGCACGGCAGTAGTAGGTTAAATTTGAAAAATCACCATAAATTGTGGAAATGAAATTAGAGGATGAATAAAATATGAAATTAAAGCTTACTGAATCTAGTTTCTCATAGAAAAACGATGTAAGTAATGGAATTTTAAATCATGAGATATAATAGATTTTGTGAGACAAGGTCAGAATGATTTCGGGTTCCCTTATTCTGACTTTTGAAAATCATCAAAATATGGGTTATAATTTATATGTTTAAAATCTTTAAAGAGTCTATTTTCAATAGAAACAAACGGGGATATCATCCGAATTCTTTACAATGAGATAATTAAGTTTTAATGAAGAAGGGTCGGAACTGTTAGACAACAGAATAGAGGTGATTTAAAGAATAAACTATACCTATTGGCTAAACCAAAAATTCTAAAAATTTTATGGTAAGAATATATGTGAGTCTAGTTTCAGGGAAAATTAGCAGATCTTAATTTGGAGCTCTTTAGCTCAGGATAAAAATAATTTAGTGGCTATGACTCAAATGGACAATTTTGAATAAATTTACAAGTAAATAGTAAAATCATAGATAATGTTACTTATAAGCATATTATATAAATTAAGAATGTGGAATGGAGAGGAGGAGGAGGAAAAAGAAATATATGAATATTTAGCTAGCATGGATAATATGCACGTTTTAGGCTTAGGGACTAAATTGAATAAAAGTAAAACTTTAAGGGTAAGTTTGTAAAAATGTCAGAAAGTGACCAAATTGCATGAAATGAAATTTTTTATTATTTAAACTAGTAAATTTAATGAAATATTAATTTAGATCAAGATTGGGTGGAAATTTGAGAAAAATAAAAAATTTCTAAAATGCCCCTGAATTTTGGTATTTCTGCAATTTAGCTTGGTAAGTTCGTATGAACTATATTTTGTATAATTTTAACTGAAGTGAATGTTATTTGGTAATGAATATTATATATATGTGTGTGTGTTTTATTATTGGAATTGAATTATTATTGGTAATATGTATAATTATTTGATGCATTGAAATGATTATCGGAAGCTCGATTGAGTTGGAGGCTTGTTGGAGATATATCACATTATCCTTTAGTTCTATCGATAATTTTGGATGATTTGATTCTAGTTATAATGGCATGTACAAGTGAAATTGGTTAACGTTAGCTCATTAATGTTTTGATTTTGATTGGTTATAAATATGAATGCTTGATGAAAAGAAAAGTCTGAAAATTAATTAGTAAACTTTGGTAATGCTCTATAACCCTATTCTGGTGATAGATACGGGTTACGGGTGTTATAATTATTGGTATCAGAGCTACGATTTAGTTGATTCTCGAACCGAACGTAGCATATGTAAAGTTTGGAATATACATGTCATTATATAACCTGTGATAGTGTGATATCTCCCGACCTTGATGAGATTTGTTTTACTTATAGATAGAGATACTTTTCGACTTAGCTAATTTCGATAATATTGAAAGCATTATGCGAAACGTGTAAAAGTGATATGCATGTATTTTGATGTTTTATGAAAGAATATGAATGTTTGGAGTGTGATAAACGACTTGAACTAAGTGATTTTTGATAAAAACACGTAAAAGGACTAATTTGGAAAAGTTATAAAATATGTCAGAATTGTGTGAATAAGTAAAAATTGTGGATTGAAATTCTCATAAAATGGTTCGGGTAGTCCTAAAATGCAAGGAAATTGAAGAAAAATTATTTTACGAGCCTAGGGGCAAAATTGTAATTTTGTGAAACTTTAGGGGCAAAAATGTAATTTTTCCAAAGTATGATTTTTGGACTGCAATGAATAGTGTGAATGATATATAAGTTAAATGTATTGTTATAATTTAAGAAAGATGAGAAATTGAAATTGATCGATAAAAAGAGAAGTGAGAAAAAGAGGAAAATTCCCGAATGAACCTTCGGAATAAAAAGGGATACGAATGAAGTGATAGAAATGATCACATGTGTGGCACGGACTGTGTGTAGGCCACTATGTAAAATCGAAAGTGATTTTCATGTGTGTAGTACTATGTGCAAGCTACTACGTGTATCGGAATGATGGGTCGCATGTGTAGTACTATGTGCAGGCTACTATGTGTACCGGATAGCTTCGATCACGTGTGTAGTACTATGTGCAGGCTACTACGTGTATCGGATGGAAATGGTCACTTGTGTAGTACTGTGTGTAGGCTACTATGTGAATCGGGTACCATTGACTATAAAGGTGGTTGCTATGTGTTGATTCCACCGAGTATCATTGATTATAAGGTGGTTGCTATGTGCTGATTCCACTGTGTATCTGTTATTATTCCGAAGTGTTCATTAGGAAATTGACTAAGTAAAAATACATGAGATCATGTAATGACTAAGTGGAATATAATTTGAAAATGTGAATTGAATATGAAAATGTGAATAGAAAACATTAACTAAATATTTATAAGACAAATAATGGCTCAATGTGATAGTATATGATATTAACTAATGAAAGAATTATTATTAGAAATGTATTATTGAATTTAATACTCCGTTTGGATTGAACGCGGGATTGAGTATAATCGTTCAGTGGCAAATGATTAATTTACGGATAAGACCATAACTGGGTTATGGCACCTTAAACGTAATACCATGGTTGGATGATGGTAGTATAGATACATGTGTAAGACCATAGTTGGACTACCGCACAAAAAGAACAATGTACTCATATCCGTAAGCCATTCTTCGATTCAGTAAGAAATGGTAAGAGACTTATGTGATTGAAATGAAAGATTTCTAAATTAATATTGATATGGTATTTGACAAGGAAATTATGTATGTTGAGACAAGTAATAAACTCAAGTGTGACATATTGAGAAAATAAGTTTATCAAAGTTGAATTTATACGTAATATGTGCAAGTACGGTAAGCCAGTGGTGTTGGTTGATGCTTAGGCAAGTGCCAAGCTATTGGTTGAATGGTAATATGATTATTTATATAATGCATTGAATTGATAAGTATTTAAGTGAAAATATGCCAGCGCTCACTAAAAAGTGGTAAGGTTTAAAGTATGCAATTTCTTATAAAATGATTTATCATGTGATCAATTCAAAAAAAAAAAACTTTGGTTAAATGCATTAGCTTGTGACCATTGTTTAATGATATGTTTATGACTTGTGTGTCATGTATATGGAATAAGTGTGGAAAGTAAAGAAATGCAAATGAAAATAAAGAAATTTGGAAGAATATAAAGTTGTTTAAAATCCTATATCGCTAGGGATAAAACGAACAAGTAATGATGTGGATTTATTTACCTTGTGAGTTGATGAATATAGCCACATGAGCATTATGGTATCAATATTAAATTATTCTTGATATTTATAAATTTTATATTTGAAATGAATGGACATGATTAAAGTTTATACGAGCTTACTAAGCATTTATTGCTTACATACTTGTTAATAGAGGTAAACAAGTGAAATTACAAAACGAATGAAATTGATCAATTGATTTATTTAAGAAATGAGAAAGTTGAAATTGTGAATTAAATGGAGACTGAAAATAAAGGACATGAACCAAAGGTTCACAAGATGATTAAATTCAGTTTGAGGATATGCGATATTAATTTGATTAATTGTTATTGTTGAAAATTTGAAGATGAAGTATGAAGTAATATATATACCAATAAATCATTATATGTTTGATATTTAAAGAAAATTGAGAATGTATACATATTAATTATGAATTTCCTTATAAATTGAGCAAAAAGGAAACATAGGATTATATGAATAACTCCAAAAGTAATTTACTAAAGGTCTTCTATTCTTATGGAAAGGAAAATGAAGTTCATGATCAAAAGAAAACAAGGAAATTTCGAGGATGAAATTTATTTTAAGGGGGAGAGAAATGTAATACCCCGAAAATTACTACAGTAAAAAAGTAAGATAATATTCCTGATATAGTAAAATAAGGAAATAAAGTGATAAAAAGGGTAATTTTGAGTTATGTCAACATTAAGAAGTAAATTATGACATATTAATTCAAGAAAAGATTAAATCGCAAAAGTGAGAAAAGTTTTGTTATCCAAGGGTAAATACTCAAAATTTGAGGGGTTAAAGTGCAAATAAGAAAAAGTTAAATGACCAATAGTGCAAATATATAAGGTTGGAATAATCTAGAAACTAAGGAAAATGGATGAATTAGGACCAAATTGAATAGGTGAAGAATTATGAGGGACTAAATCGTAATTTTCCTAAATTAAGTAGTGACTCAAGGATGGAATTTTAAAAGATCATAAAGGGCAAAATGTTC
Source organism: Gossypium hirsutum (assembly GCF_007990345.1). Classification (NCBI taxonomy): domain Eukaryota; kingdom Viridiplantae; phylum Streptophyta; class Magnoliopsida; order Malvales; family Malvaceae; genus Gossypium; species Gossypium hirsutum. The sequence goes on from NC_053437.1 coordinate 50,037,027, forward strand.
ATTTAGAAGAGAGAGAAATCTAGAAGATAATTATGATGTTGGAGATATTTTAGATTAATTAAATAAATATTAGTTTATTAATATTTTAATTTGATTTTTAAATGATATTTGATTATTTTATTATTTAGTATATATAAGTGGAAAGAAAGATGAAAAGGAACCAACCCACCATCTTTTCCATGCAATTCACGTTAGAAGAGAAGAGAAGAAAGAAAGTTTTGCTTTCTTTACAATTTGGTCATTCCACCAAAAAAAAGTCACCATTTTCACTTAGAAATCAAAAGAATTTCCATAGCCATCAAGAGAGAAAGATAACAAGGAGACTATGGGGTGCTAGAATATCAAGTTGGATTCAAGAAATTGAAGCTGGAGGAGAGAGAAAATCAAGTTAAAGGTTGAAATCAATAGGATAAGGTAAGAACATTGAGATTTCAATATATTTTTAAGTTTGATATTATTGAAATAGTAGGGAAAAGATGTTATAGTAGAGTTTTCTTGTATAAATTCTTATGTTCTTGATATATTAGTGAAGATAAATAAGTGAAAGTGATGGGAAATATTATAGAGAAAAGGGAATAATGAAGTTCGTATGAACTATATTCTGTATAATTTTAATTGAAGTGAATGATATTTGGTAATGAATATTATATATATGTGTGTTAGGGGTGTTACAGAAACCCCTATTCCAATACATACAACCCTGGGTGGCGAGATCATCTGAATCTCAAATGGGGAGGCAATAAAGGAGAAAATTTTGGTCGAAGGGTAAATAACCCTAACCAAACCCGAAAGGTCCCTCTGTATCAACCAACCCATCTTTTTAAACCCCAAGAATATGAGAAGAAACATACCGCCAATGATAACATGTCATGTGAGCTTAGGTTTGGTAAAATAGAGGAAGAAATGAAGTCGATGCATGGTGAGATGTGATAGTTCTAGACTCAATAAAACTTGTAACGCCCCAAAATTTCTAATTTCATTATTGTGAAAATATGACACAAATATCTGTCAGCTTTAGTTGTTATGTGTTCTGAGAGTGTTTGGGAGGTCCCAAGTTCGAGCCTTCGCTTGGGAAAATTTTGGTATTTTGAAAGAATTAGGCCTTACTCTTGTTTAGTAGACTTTTATTTGATTGTTGGGTAAATTACATCAGAATAAGTCTGCTGGTCTGGTGGTTAAATGGTGTGTTATTATGGTGGAGGTCTTGTGTTTGAATCCATATGTAGGCAAGGGTATTAGTTTTTTTTGCTTAGATTTCGGGATAAAGTTGTGTAATAGGGGGATTTTGAGTAGTGGATGTGTAGTGGGAATTAGGGTAGAAGATTAAGGGATTTTGGGGGTTATCGGGATTTTTTTTCCCATAACCAAATTTTGACTCTTTTTTCTAAAAAAATTCTACCGTCTATTCTTCTCCCTTTTCTCTTGCCAAAATTCTCTGAGTTTTTCTTTCTCTTCTTTTTCTTCTTCATGATTTTTCCCTAATCCATTTATTTTCCTTCATTTTCGCACGTAGTTAGTGTTCGCTCAGTTTCAGTAAGCGTTTCTCTTTATTTCTGTTATGAATATCTTAACGACTAAAATGGTAATGTTTTTACTCTACGATTTGGGCGTAGGGGGAGGCTCGGACTGGTGAATTCAGTGTTCTCATCTTAAGAATAGTTAAACGGAGGGTTATCATTGGTGGTAAGTTGGGTTTCTGTTCGTTCTTGGTTGTCAATTCAGTTGTCAATCCATTAAATTGATGTTGAGTATCTTGATTATAGGATTTTGAGTGCTCAGGGACTATTTTAGCATAAAAAAGCAGGTGTGTACCCGAAACGCAATAAAAAAGGGATTCGGTGAAAAGCCGAAATTACTTGCTGTTTGGACAGCAGCAGTAGGCTAAATTTGAAAAATCCCCATAAATTGTGAAAATTGAATTCGAGGATGAAAAAAATATGAAATTAAAGCTTATTGAGCCTAGTTTCTTATAGAAGAAACGCTGTAAGTAATGGAATTGTAAATCGTGAGGTATAATGAACTTTGTGAGACAAGGTCAGAATGAATTTGGGTTCCCCTGTTCTGACTTTGGAAAATTATCAAAATTTGGAGAAAAATAATTATGGGTTAAAATTTACATGTTTAAATTATTAATGAGCCTATTTTCAATAAAAAACAAATGAAAACATCATCCAAATTTTGTACTAAGAGATAATTAATTTTTAGCAAAGAAGTCAGGCAGCAGAACAGGGGTAAGTTTGAAGATTTTATTGTACTTATTGGCTGAACCAAAAGTTCTGAAAATTTTATGGTAGAAAGGTATTTGAGTCTAGTTTCAAAAACATCAAGCGGATCTTAATTCGGAATTCTTAGCTCAAGATATAAATAATTTAGTAGCAGGGACTCAAGTAGACATGTTTGAAGGAACATATAAGTAAATAGTGAAAACATATATGAATAATTAAGTAGCACAGGTTACATTAAAAATGGACCACGTGGCCAAGGCCAATTTGGGCCGAGTAGGCCACATGGGTGTGTGAGCCCATTTTTCTAAAAAGTTCTGTAAGGTTGCACGGGTCGCCCAAGTCGGCTGTGGACCTACTGTAGGGTCGGTAAGCTTTACTTAAACCAGTATATGTCTGATCTGTCTGTCTCTATACCGAGCATGACTTATGATATCTAAATGTATGTATTATTAATTGCATAATGGCATGACATATTTTGCATGTTGCATTGCATTGGGGTGGGCTGGTGATATTTGGAGGAAGTGTTTGAAAGGCTATTAAGCCTATTATCTGACAGTTCAGTTGCCACCTTTTGATTATGTGCCACATTTTGGTACATTGTGGTGTATAGGGATGGATGAGTTGATTTAATCCCCACATGGTGTGTAGGGTTGGACGAAGATGGTGTGTAGAGGCTGCTGGGTAGGATTCTGATTTACTGTATCTGCATTCTGTATCTGATATGGGCCAACGCCCTAATGTATTTCTGAGACTGTATCTGAACAGGCTAAGGCCCAAACTGATTCTGTGATGGGCACAAGCCCCAGACTGTATCTAACTGAATTATGTTGATTATTTGTATGCATGTTTTTTTGTAGAGATTAGACACTGAGTTTGTGAAAACTCACCATTTCTCTGTTTAATCTGTATAGGTAATCCCCAGACCTGACGGGTCGGTGCAGCGGAGGAGTCGACGGTGGCCACATGTAAATTTTAGACTATTTTCCGTTAATGGCTAGAATTTATTACTTATTTGGGGTTTTTGATGTATCTTCTGGACTATGGATTGGTTGGCTTTAAATTTGGGACTTTGTACTTTTTTTATGGATTCTTTTAAAAACTACAACTCCACAAAAGACGATTTTTTTCTAAAAACTAAGATTTTTTGTAAATAGAAATGATTTTCCCTAAATTAATTGGTTACAAAAGCTTCCGCTAAGAGAAAAGTTTTAAAACAAATCAACTAGTTTCTTTCGAATTAAATAAAAGCTAACTTACTTTAACAGTTTTTAAACTCGACAATCTTGTCTTCAAATCCTTTTCTATGTGACATCGCCAGATTCAGCCTTAACGTCTAGGTTGGGTTTTGGGGTGTTACATTTAGTGGTATCAGAGCCAAGTTGCAAAACCCGGCTGTGGATTTGGATTTTAAAACTTAGTTTTAAAGAGATGATTTTGAAATGGTTTGAAATATTTTTGACTGATCTCCTGCGTCAATTTTGTAAGTGTTTTAAAAACTCTGATAAGTTTTTGAAAATATGAGTAGCATATTCTGAAACTACTATAGGTAGTACACTGTACTGACAACACTGTAGATAGTGTATACTGAAAACAGTAGTGAAATTGAAAACTGTAGTAAGACTGCGATTCGTGATAATAAACTCTAAATTTTTGATACTATTTTGCATAAAATATCTACTAATAGATATCAAAACTGTAACTGATTCATAAAATTGTTAACACAGATAAGTTACGAATTCTACAATGAGTGTACGAGGTATTCACGGATGGGGTAATAGAGGCCGAGGTAGAGGCCATAGAGGGGCTCAAGCTGAGTCATCGTCGTTAGGCAGCATGCCTAATTTGGATATGAGCGAGACGTCAGTTTCACCTACTACAGAGGCTGGGTCTCATGATCGCATGGCCAGGGGCGACGCCTTGTCCTAGGCTATGCTGAAGATATTAGAGAGGGTCGCTGGGCCCAACACTAAATTTGGGGGCCGAGGGTCGGTTTCGGAACGACTCTGGTCCAATAGGGCTGAGCTATTCAGAGGTGTCACTGGAGTCGTCCCTAGCGTGGCCAAGTACTGGATGGAGGCCACGGAAAGAATCATAGACGGTCTGGACTTTACCCCTGGACAAAAATTGAAAGGGGCTGTTTCCTTGCTTCGTAATGAAGCATGTAACACCCCGAACCCGAGACCGTCGCCGGAGTCGAACACGAGGTGTTAACAGACTTCAAACCACTTATTAAAATTTTTCCAGACAAGCTGTCAATCTGCGTACTAGTCGGTTTAAAAATCATATCTTGAGCTCTGGAACTCGAAATCCAGTTCCGTGAATTTTCCCTGAAACTAGACTCATATTCCCATCTACATATTTTTTCTAGAATTTTTGGTCTTGCCAATTAGTACAGTTTATTAGTCAAAGTCTCCCATGTTACTGGGGTCGACTACGCTGACCTTTGCGCATTACGACCTGGATATCTCCCTGTACAGAGCTTCAATACTGATGCCGTTTGTTTCTATAGAAACTAGACTCAGAGATGAATCTATACATATATGGCATGACTCCTAATTATCTCTGGTTAATTTATAATGAATTTCCAAAGTCGGAGCAGGGAATCCAGAAACCGTTCTGGCCCTGTCCCACGAGAACCTGATTATCTCTTAACATACTGTCCATATGATCTTTTCGTTACTTCTATATGAAATAGACTCATCGAACTTCGATTACATAATTTATTCATCAATTAATTCCACTCCTACTATTTTTAGTGATTTTTCAATCTCATGTCACTGCTGCTGCCAGCATCTGTTACGAAAGCAACATGCCCACTTCGTGTTTACTCCTTGATCTAACTAATAATTCATCATGCATATCACAAATTATGATCATGACTAACCATGCCAAAGGCTAATCATTGTCAAACTTCCCCCTACTACACTATTGCCATATCATGAATTTTAACACCAAAATAATCAACCATGACGTATGGCATAAAAAGGTCGAATTATCAAGATTTGCGACCTAACGTATGAATCCAAACCCAGCCGAACATTTATGCCATTTTCGCATGGCTAAAAGATTACATACCAAAGTTCAAACCCAACATAATAGCCTATACATGCTGAAATGTTCTCCTAAGCCAACTAAGAAGAAAGTACCAAAACTTGCTATCCGGTGTGATGACTTCGATGACGGCCCGACCACGCAAAAAGAGACGAGTCCAAGAAACCTAGTGTGGGTGACAAGGAAACACCGAGTGAGTTTATAACTCAGTAAGTCATAAGCAATACACTACCATCCATTAATAACATTACCACAAGAGGAAACAAAATGGAACGAGGCTAGTTACTCCATCCATACCGAACCATACCATAGTTCCTCCGACCTATCGGTTCAATCTCATACCAAATCATGCATTCACATTCCATATACTCATCAATAGGATATTCGAGGCATTTTCATAAATCATTTTATTTTCGTTACAATCATACAACTAAACGGCCTTTCACCCATTCCACGATAAATCTTATGTACGTGACTTCAAGTATATTTGTCACATAGGTTCAACTTACCAAGCTCAACTCCAAATATAAACATAGCACCTATTAGCCATGAACTCAAGATACTTACCCGATCCGCTATCCGTGATCGACTCAATAGTGTCGCACACTTAGTGTCCATAATGATTCAAGAATATTTATTAAGTCCGCACACTCAGTGCTATATAATCAACTCGCACACTTAGTGCTACATAATCATACTCGCACACTTAGTGCTACATAGTCAACTCGCACACTTAGTGCTACATAGTCAAACTCGCACACTTAGTGCTACATAGTCAAACTCGCACACTTAGTGCTACATAGTCAATTCGCACACTTAGTGCTGCACAATTTAAACCCGCACTCTTAGCGCCAATCTCATGGTCATACTTGTTTATACCCGCACATTTAGTGCCGAGATCAACAACTCAATACATCTCACCTCTTTTCTTTTCATTCAACACTTTCATCATCACATACGTACATGCATATATATATTTATTCATTCCATTCAGCATCATTACATAGACGTTATGACCATTTGAATTAATACCAACTATATGCTTAATGACTTACTTTATGTTGGGTAAAATAATTCCGAGTCGGCTACTCGATGACCTTCGATTTCCCCTTGTTGGACGCCTCTCCTTTAGGTTCTTGAGCTTAAATAATACAAATAAGAGTATTCAATATTTAACCCAATAACATGAATTTATTTATCACATTCGGCAATCACATATCAAATAACTCATTTCCTTACTCATGTGACCACGTATATTCGGTCATGCATACACACATAAAATCAATTTGGAGACTCTATCAATCCAACATACATTCGGCACCTTCATCCACCATTCTACCAAGCATGTAATATTCAAACACAACCAAACTCACATTCGGCCCTAGCTCATAACAAGGTAGCCGATTCTTTTTATAGTTCAAACACTCCTCTATCATCATTCACCTAACTTTAACATGAAACAACAAAACTCACCATTTCTCATCCAAATAACATGAACAACAACCATTTCTTGAACACTTTCTCATGACCGATTGCTCATGTTACCAACAAGATTCAAGATTTGAACATGGGCTATTTAGAACTCAAGTCAATTAGTAAAACATGCATGCATCTCAAGGACAACATCAAACATACCTTAGTCTAGCAAACCACCATAGCCGATTTTCTCAAGCTTTTCCCCTTCCTTTCTTTCCTCTATTCGGCCAAAGATGTTCAAGAATGAACACTTTTTTTTTTGTTTTCTTTCTTCAATTCACGGCAACAAGGGGATATGGATGAGACCATATTATTTTTTTTCATCACCCTTCCTTTCATTATTTAATCACCATGCTCATTATTTTATTTTTCTTAACATACATCACTAGCATAACATGTTGGAGACATGTTTCCACCCATAGCATGGCCGGCCACTATGCTTTAGTTTGGCTAATTTGACATGCAAGGACAACACTTTCCCACTTTAATACTATTTGGTCCTTACTTATTTACCTATCATAATTTTCCAAGTCTTTCAACTAGATCCTTTCAAGCAAAATTCACATTCCTAATATAAAATTAAAACATCAAATTTTTGTACAAGTACTATCACACATATAAGATATGCAAATAAAATTTTAACTAAATTTTATGACTCGGTTTTGTGGTCTCGAAACCACATTCCGACTAGGGTCGAATTAGGGATGTCACAACTCTCCCCCACTTAAGAAATTTTCGTCTCCGAAAATCTTACCGGTAAATAGGTTTGGGTATCGTTCTTTCATCGAGCTCTCAGTTTCCCAAGTAGCTTCCTCGATCCCGTGTTTGAGCCATAACACCTTCACTAACGGAACCCTTTTGTTTCGCAACTCCTTCACTTCACGAGCTAGGATACGCATCGGTTCTTCATCATAACTCATATCGGCTTGAATTTCAACCTCTGATGGGCTAATTATGTGCGATGGATCAGATCGATAGCGTCGAAGCATCGAAACATGAAAGACGTCGTGAATCTTTTCAAGCTCAGGGGGCAAAATTAATCGGTATGCAACTGGTCCAACTCGTTCGGATACTTTGTACAGGCCGATGAATCTCGGACTCAATTTGCCCTTACGACCAAATCTAAGCACCTTCTTCCAGGGTGAAACTTTGAGAAATACTTTATCTCCAACCTGATATTCAATGTCTTTTCTTTTCAAATCCGCATACGACTTTTGACGATCCGAAGCGGCTTTCAAACTTTCGCGAATTACTCGGACTTTCTGCTCGGCATCCTTAATCAAATCAACCCCAAAGATTTTACTTTCATTAAGTTCAGTCCAAAATAATGGGTACAGCACTTGCGACCGTATAAAGCCTCGTAAGGTGCCATCTTAATGCTTGATTGAAAGCTATTGTTATAAGCAAATTCAATCAAAGGCAAATATCTTTCCCATGAACCACAGAACTCTAAGACGCAACATCTCAACATATCCTCGAGTATCTGAATTGTTCGTTCAGATTGACCATCGGTTTGGGGGTGAAAAGCAGTGCTAAAATGCAGCTTGGTACCCAAAGCTTCTTGCAATTTCTTCCAAAATCGCGATGTAAATCTTGGGTCTCTGTCTGACACAATAGAAATAGGTACTCCATGTAATCTCACAATCTGAGAAACGTACAATTCAGCTAGTTTATCCAATGAAAAATCCGTACGCACGGGGATAAAGTGAGCCGACTTAGTCAGTCGATCGACAACAACCCAAATCGCATCCTTCTTACTTGCTGACAATGGCAGCCCGGACACAAAGTCCATTGTGACTCGATCCCATTTCCACTCGGGTATCATGATCGGCTGAAGTAATCCTGAAGGCACTTGATGTTCTGCTTTCACTTGTTGACATATTAAGCATCTCGAAACAAAGTCAGAGATGTCTCGTTTCATACCATGCCACCAAAACTGACGTTTCAGATCGTTGTACATTTTAGTACTACCCGGGTGGATAGACATTCGGCCACTATGAGCCTCATTCAAAATCATCGAAATAAGTTCCGAATTCCTTGGAACACACAAACGACTTCTAAACCTCAAACAATCATCATCATCCATTCGAAACTCTGATTCTTTGTTCAGAACACACTCAGCCCGTTTTGCAACCAATTCATCATTAACTTTCTGGGCTTCACGAATTTGATGAATCAACAATGGTTTGGCTTTTAATTCAGCTACTAACACATTGTCGGGTAGAACAGACAAGTGCACATTCATCGCTCGTAAAGCAAACAACGATTTTCGGCTTAAGGCGTCTGCAACCACATTAGCCTTTCCCGGGTGGTAATCAATGACAAGCTCGTAATCTTTCAACAATTCAAGCCAACGTCTTTGTCGCAGATTCAAGTCTCGCTGAGTCATCAAATATTTGAGACTTTTGTGATCCGAAAATACATGGCACTTCTCACCAAATAAATAATGTCGCCATATTTTTAAAGCAAATACGATGGCAGCTAGTTCGAGGTCGTGGGTCGGATAATTTCTCTCGTGTGGCTTCAATTGTCTCGACGCATAGGCCACAACTCGACCTTCTTGCATCAACACGCAACCCAACCCAAGTAGGGATGCGTCACTATAAATGACAAACTCTTTGCCTGATTCGGGTTGCACTAAAATTGGTGCTTCAGTCAAATGAGTTTTCAGTTGATCGAAACTTTTCTGACATTTCTCCGTCCATTCGAACTTAACATCCTTTTGAAGTAGCTTCGTCATTGGTGTGGCTATCATCGAGAAACCTTTGACAAATCGTCGGTAATAACCGGCGAGTCCCAAAAAGCTCCGAACCTCAGTAATATTTCTCGGAGGTTTCCAGTTAAGTATGGCTGAGATTTTGTTTGGGTCAACTCGAATACCCGATGCGGATACCACATGACCCAAGAAGCTAACCTCTCTTAACTAGAACTCACACTTACTGAACTTAGCATATAACTGCTTATCCCGCAAAATTTGCAACACTAATCTCAGGTGTTCAGCATGTTCAGTCTCATCTCTTGAATAGACCAAGATGTCATCAATGAACACAACTACGAACCGATCCAAATATGGTCTGAAGATCCGATTCATCAAATCCATAAATATCGCAGGGGCATTAGTGAGCCCAAACGGCATCACTAAGAACTCGTAGTGACCGTACCTCGTTCTGAAAGCAGTTTTGGGTACGTCCGAATCTCGAATCCGCAATTGATAATAACCCGATCTCAAATCTATCTTTGAAAACACTGATGCTCCCTTTAATTGATCAAACAAATCATCAATACGCGGTAACGGATACTTATTCTTTATCGTCACTTTATTCAGTTGACGATAGTCAATGCACAACCTCATGGTTCCGTCCTTCTTTTTCACAAACAATACTGGTGCACCCCAAGGTGAGAAACTTGGTCGAGCGAAACCTCTATCCGTCAATTCTTGCAACTGAGCTTTCAACTCCTTTAACTCGGTTAGTGCCATACGATACGGAGCTATCGAAATTGGCGTAGTTCCAGGTACAAGCTCAATACCAAATTCTATCTCCCGAACAGGTGGCAAACCCGGTAACTCTTCAGGAAAAACATCCGGGTATTCACAAACCACCGGCATAGATTCGGGTTTCTTTTCTAACTCTTTGTCATCAAGTACATACGCAAGGTATGCTTCGCACCCTTTTCTCACATATTTCTGGGCCAACATTGCTGATATTACAGCTGGCAACCCCTTCAAATCCATAGACTCAACTCGGATTACCTCGTTATTTGCGCACCTCAAATCAATAGTCTTGCTTTTGCAATTTACAACCGCATCATGCGCGGTCAGCCAATCCAAACCAAGAATAACATCAAATTCATCAAACGGCAAAAGCATCAAGTCCGCCGGAAAACAAGAACCTCGAATTACTAGGGGACATCTCTTACACACTTTGTCGACAAGCACGTAACGACCCAAGGGATTTGACACCCGAATTACGAACTCAGTAGACTCAACAGGTAGAGTCTTACTGGATGCTAAGGTTTCACATACATATGAATGAGTAGAGCCAGGGTCAATCAATGCAATCACATTAGTATCAAAGAGAGTGAAGGTACCAGTGATGACGTCAGGGGAGGATGCCTCCTCTCGTGCGCGGATGGCATATGCTCTAGCAGGAGTGCGGTTCTCGGCTCGAACAGCCGTATCAGAGGCCCCTCTCTGACTACCACCCCTACCTCCTAAAATTCTCGGTGGTCTACCTCTAGTTGTCACTCCACTAGGTCTTGCACCTTAAATCTTGTTCTTCTCATCAAGCTCCGTGCAATCTCTAATGAAGTGGTCCTTCGAACCGCATCCGTAACAGGCCCTGTTAATAGACTTACCCCAACATTCACCTATGTGTCGTCTTCTACATTGGGGACATTCAGGTTTCTCTAGACGATTATTGCCCACACTAGCTACCGAAGTAGCTCGGGAGTCCGTCGATGGTCTTACTCTGATGGAAATTCCCGCAGTCGTCCTTGACTTATTAGTGTCCTCCCTGAACTTCTTTACGGCTGAGAACGGAGCTTTACCCGTCGATCTTTTATGGTAGTCTCTAGCTTCAAATTCAGCTTTCTTCTTCTCCTTTCCAAGTTCTTCCGCCTTGCAGGCTCGTTCGACTAGTGTTACGAATTATTTTATTTCCAAAATACCCATTAGTAGCTTTAAATCTTCATTCAATCCTTCTTCGAATCTTTTGCACATAGCAACCTCATCAGCTACACACTCCCGGGCATACCTACTGAGTCTCACGAATTCATGTTCGTATTCAGATACGGTCAAACGGCCTTGCTTGAGTTCCAAGAATTCCTTACGCTTTTGATCAATGAACCGTTGACTAATATATTTCTTTCGAAATTCCGTCTGAAAGAAGTCCCAAGTTACTCGTTCGTTCGGGACTATGGAAATCAAGGTCCTCCACCAATAGTAGGCTGAGTCCCGCAACAAGGATATAGCACACTTTAGACAATCATCGGGTGTGCATGACAGTTCATCAAACACCCGAATGGTGTTATCAAGCCAGAACTCGGCCCTTTCAGCATCATCAGTAACTATGGCCCTGAACTCCTCAGCCCCGCGCTTCCTAATCAAGTCTACAGGTGGCTTACTCAGCCTCACAGGATCAGTAACTGATGGCATTACTGGCTCCGGGGGTGGATTATTCAAATTCGGGAATTGTTGGACAGCCGGATTGGTTCGGGCATATTGCGCGACCCACTCATTCATCATGGTAAAGAAGGCTTGTTTAGCCCCCTCACCTTGATTATTCGCAGATGACTGAGGTTCAACAGGCGGCGTCCCTTGTGCAGGAGCAGCCGCTACGCTCTCAACGTCATCCGCTAAGGTTCCTTCTACACCGGGGTCCATTTACTAATCAAAACATAAATTTTAACCGTCAGAAGTCATCACACAGTTAAACATTAACATTCGGCATGTATAGCTAGACTCATACGTGCTATGGTAGTCCTAGAACCGACTAAACCATAGCTCTGATACCAATCAAGTGTAACACCCCGAACCCGAGACCGTCGCCGGAGTCGAACACGAGGTGTTAATAGACTTCAAACCACTTATTAAATTTTTTCTAGACAAGCTGTCAATCTGCGTACTAGTCGCTTTAAAAATCATATCTTGAGCTATGGAACTCGAAATCCAGTTCCGTGAATTTTCCCTGAAACTAGACTCATATTCCCATCTACATATTTTTTTCTAGAATTTTTGGTCGGGCCAATTAGTACAGTTTATTAGTCAAAGTCTCCCATGTTACTGGGGTCGACTACGCTGACCTTTGCGCATTACGACCTGGATATCTCCCTGTACAGAGCTTCAATACTGATGCCGTTTGTTTCTATAGAAACTAGACTCAGAGAGGAATCTATACATATATGGTATGACTCCTAATTATCTCTGGTTAATTTATAATGAATTTCCAAAGTCGGAGCAGGGAATCCAGAAACCGTTCTGGCCCTGTCCCACGAGAACCTGATTATCTCTTAACATACTGTCCATATGATCTTTTCGTTACTTCTATATGAAAATAGACTCATCGAACTTAGATTACATAATTTATTCATCAATTAATTCCACTCCTATTATTTTTAGTGATTTTTCAATCTCATGTCACTGCTGCTGCCAGCATCTGTTACGAAAGCAACTATGCCCACTTCGTGTTTACTCCTTGATCTAACTAATAATTCATCATGCATATCACAAATTATGATCATGACTAACCATGCCAAAGGCTAATCATTGTCAAACTTCCCCCTACTACACTATTGCCATATCATGAATTTTAACACCAAAATAATCAACCATGACGTATGGCATAAAAAGGTCGAATTATCAAGATTTGCGACCTAACGTATGAATCCAAACCCAACCGAACATTTATGCCATTTTCGCATGGCTAAAAGATTACATACCAAAGTTCAAACCCAACATAATAGCCTATACATGCCGAAATGTTCTCCTAAGCCAACTAAGAAGAAAGTACCAAAACTTGCTATCCGGTGTGATGACTTCGATGACGGCCCGACCACGCAAAAAGAGACGAGTCCAAGAAACCTAGTATGGGTTACAAGGAAACACCGAGTGAGTTTATAACTCAGTAAGTCATAAGCAATACACTACCATCCATTAATAACATTACCACAAGAGGAAACAAAATGGAACGAGGCTAGTTACTCCATCCATACCGAACCATACCATAGTTCCTCCGACCTATCGGTTCAATCTCATACCAAATCATGCATTCACATTCCATATACTCATCAATAGGATATTCGAGGCATTTTCATAAATCATTTTATTTTCGTTACAATCATACAACTAAACGGCCTTTCACCCATTCCACGATAAATCTTATGTACGTTACTTCAAGTATATTTGTCACATAGGTTCAACTTACCAAGCTCAACTCCAAATATAAACATAGCACCTATTAGCCATGAACTCAAGATACTTACCCGATCCGCTATCCGTGATCGACTCAATAGTGTCGCACACTTAGTGTCCATAATGATTCAAGAATATTTATTAAGTCCGCACACTCAGTGCTATATAATCAACTCGCACACTTAGTGCTACATAATCATACTCGCACACTTAGTGCTACATAGTCAACTCGCACACTTAGTGCTACATAGTCAAACTCGCACACTTAGTGCTACATAGTCAAACTCGCACACTTAGTGCTACATAGTCAATTCGCACACTTAGTGCTGCACAATTTAAACCCGCACTCTTAGCGCCAATCTCATGGTCATACTTGTTTATACCCGCACATTTAGTGCCGAGATCAACAACTCAATACATCTCACCTCTTTTCTTTTCATTCAACACTTTCATCATCACATACGTACATGCATATATATATTTATTCATTCCATTCAGCATCATTACATAGACGTTATGACCATTTGAATTAATACCAACTATATGCTTAATGACTTACTTTATGTTGGGTAAAATAATTCCGAGTCGGCTACTCGATGACCTTCGATTTCCCCTTGTTGGACGCCTCTCCTTTAGGTTCTTGAGCTTAAATAATACAAATAAGAGTATTCAATATTTAACCCAATAACATGAATTTATTTATCACATTCGGCAATCACATATCAAATAACTCATTTCCTTACTCATGTGACCACGTATATTCGGTCATGCATACACACATAAAATCAATTTGGAGACTCTATCAATCCAACATACATTCGGCACCTTCATCCACCATTCTACCAAGCATGTAATATTCAAACACAACCAAACTCACATTCGGCCCTAGCTCATAACAAGGTAGCCGATTCTTTTTATAGTTCAAACACTCCTCTATCATCATTCACCTAACTTTAACATGAAACAACAAAACTCACCATTTCTCATCCAAATAACATGAACAACAACCATTTCTTGAACACTTTCTCATGACCGATTGCTCATGTTACCAACAAGATTCAAGATTTGAACATGGGCTATTTAGAACTCAAGTCAATTACTAAAACATGCATGCATCTCAAGGACAACATCAAACATACCTTAGTCTAGCAAACCACCGTAGCCGATTTTCTCAAGCTTTTCCCCTTCCTTTCTTTCCTCTATTCGGCCAAAGATGTTCAAGAATGAACACTTTTTTTTTGTTTTCTTTCTTCAATTCACGGCAACAAGGGGATATGGATGAGACCATATTATTTTTTTTCATCACCCTTCCTTTCATTATTTAATCACCATGCTCATTATTTTATTTTTCTTAACATACATCACTAGCATAACATGTTGGAGACATGTTTCCACCCATAGCATGGCCGGCCACTATGCTTTAGTTTGGCTAATTTGACATGCAAGGACAACACTTTCCCACTTTAATACTATTTGGTCCTTACTTATTTACCTATCATAATTTTCCAAGTCTTTCAACTAGATCCTTTCAAGCAAAATTCACATTCCTAATATAAAATTAAAACATCAAATTTTTGTACAAGTACTATCACACATATAAGATATGCAAATAAAATTTTAACTAAATTTTATGACTCGGTTTTGTGGTCCCGAAACCACATTCCGACTAGGGTCGAATTAGGGCTGTCACAAAGCATACCGATGGTGGCTGACCGTTAAGGAGGGCACTCAGCCCGAACGACTAACTTGGGATTTCTATAAGTCTGCTTTTCAAGGTAAATATGTGGGGGCAAGCTATATTGACGCTAAAAGATGTGAGTTTCTGAATCTCACGTAAGGGGATCGTTTAGTGGCTGTGTGTGAGGTTGAGTTTCTGAGATTAAGCCGCTATGCGTGAGGCATGGTGGTGACTGAATATAAGTGTTGTGTACGCTTCAAGGATAAACTCAGGGACAGTTTGAGAGTTCTGATAGCTCCGCAGAGTGAGCGTGACTTTTCATCACTTGTAGAGAAGACGAAGATCACTGAGGAGGTGAAGCGCGCTGAGCACCAAAACCGAGATAAAAAGAGAGGAAAGAATAAGAGGCCTAAGAAAAGGTCAGATTTAGTGGGCCAGTTAGAGTTGGGGCATATGTTGCACCTACTGGGATCACGCTTTGTGTTCATTATGGAAGACGCCATCCAGGTGAATGTTGGAGGATGGCTGGGGCTTGTTTAAGATATGGGTCTACTGAGCACCGTGTTCGAGAGTGTCCGTTGAGGGTCGATCAGGTGCAAGCTATAGGTTCTGGGATTGCACAGCCACCGAGGGTAGTTCAGCAGTCGTCTAGGGGTCGTGGTCAGGCTAGAGGTGGTAATGGTATGAGTCGTGGGTTGAGAGCACCGAGCAGAGGTGCTGGATAGGCTAAAGTGAGATAGCTGGCCCTAGTTTATGCTATTCGTCGCTGAGAGGATAGAGATGCTCCGGATGTCATCACAGGTACGTTTCTTATTTTTGATGTGCCTTACACTGCATTGATAGATATAGGATCTACGCATTCTTATGTTGCCTATTTTGTTTCCAAAAACCTAGGGATTCCGGTTGAGAGTACTTCTAGTGAGGTGACTGTGCTGGGTCGTTGAGGCAATCTGTTAGAGTTAGGAAACTGTACATGGATGTTCCTTTAGAGGTTCAAGGGACGGTATTTCTGGCTAATTTGATGGAGCTTCCATTTGGGGAGTTCGAGATGATATTGGGGATGGAGTAGTTGGTCAAGCATCGTATCAGTTTAGACTGTGTGACTAAGAGGGTCGTATTAAGAATTGAAGAGGGTAATGAAGTAGTTATGATTGGGGAACGTCGAAATTACTTGGCTAATGTGATCTCTACACTGGTAGCTGAGAAACTGGTTTACAAGGGATGTGAGGCGTATTTGGCTTACGTAAGTGTTTCCACTTCTGGGGACTCTACTTTTAAGGTCATCAGAACTGTGACTGATTTTTTAGACGTCTTCCCTAAGGATCTACCAGGTTTACCTCTGAATCGGGAACTGGAGTTTGGGATTGAGCTTGTCCCTGGTACAGCTCTGGTGTTTATCAGTCCCTATCGAATGGCACCGAAGGAGCTTACAGAGCTCAAGGCTCAAATTTAGGAGTTATTGGATCGTGGGTTCATCCGCCCTAGTGTGTCCCCGTGGGGAGCATCAGTGCTATTTGTTAAGAAAAAAGATGGATCCATAAGGATGTGTATCAACTACCGACAACTAAATAAGTTGACAATTAAGAACAAGTATCTACTTCTGAAGATTGATGATTTGTTTGACCAATTTCGAGGGGCGTCTGTGTTCTCCAAAATTGAATTGTATTCTGGGTATCATCAGTGGAGGGTTAAGGAGGCTGATGTGCATAAGACGACATTTAAGACTTGTTATGGTCACTACGAGTTCTTAGTGATGCCATTTGGACTTACTAATGCACCGACAGCTTTTATAGATCTGATGAACCAAGTGTTTCAGCTTACCTGGATCGGTTTGTAGTGGTGTTCATTGATGACATATTGGTTTATTCGAGGACTGAGGATGAGCATGACTAGCACCTTAGGATTGTTCTTCAGTTTTTGAGGGAGAAGCAGCTCTATGCTAAGTTCAACAAGTATGAGTTATGGTTACGTGAAGTAACATTTCTGGGTCATGTGGTGTCTGTTGAGGGGATTCGAGTCGATCCTTGAAAAATTGAGGCTGTGTTGGACTAGAAGCAGCCTAAGAATATGTCTAAGATCGGTAGCTTTTTGGGGCTGGCAGGTTATTACTAACGGTTTGTGGAAGGATTTTCACTGATCGTAGCACCCTTGACTAAGCTGTTAAGTAAATGTGTACCATTTGACTTGACTAATGCGCAGCCAGAGAGCTTTGAGAAGCTTAAGACTGTACTGACTGAGGCTCCTATTTTGGTACAACTTGAACCTAGAAAGGAGTTCACGGTTTATAGTGATGCATCACATGTCGGTTTGGGATGTATGTTGGTACAGGATGGTAAGGTGGTTGTATATGTGTCTCGTTAGCTTAAGACACACGAGGCCAATTATCCGACGCACGATTTGGAGTTGGCTGCCATAGTCTTTTCATTGAAAATCTGGAGGCATTATCTGTACGGTGAGAAGTGTATTATCTACACTGATCATAAGAGCCTCAAGTATCTCCTCACTCAGAAGGAGTTAAATCTTAGGCAGTGTAGATGGGTTGAGCTGCTTAAGGATTATGATTGTACCATTGAGTACCATTCCGGTAAGGCTAATGTGGTGGCTAACGTGTTGAGCCGTAGGGCTATGACCGATCTAAGAGCGATGTTCGCTCAACTTAGCCTATTCAACGATGGAAGTCTGTTGGCAGAACTTTAGGTCAAACCGACATGGATTGAACAGATTCGAGGTAAATAGTTGGGGGATAAGTCTCTCAGGTTACATTTTCATCAGGTTGAGAATGGTGGCACTACTAATTTTGGGATAAACAGTGATGGGGTACTTTGATTCCACAGTCAGATTTGTGTACTGAATGATGAGGATTTAAGGCAGTCGATTCTAAGAAACGTGCATAGTAGTCCCTATACTATGCATCCCGGCGGGAACAAGATGTACCGAGATCTTCAGAAATTGTACTGGTGGCCAGGGTTGAAGCGTGAGGTTATCGACTTCGTTGCTCACTGTTTGACTTGTTAATAGGTTTAAGGCTGAGCATCAGTAACCTTTGGGTTTGCTGCAGTCGGTTAAGATGCCGTTATGTAATTGGGAGCGAGTAACGATGGACTTCGTTAGTGGGTTGCCTCTAACACTCACTAAGAAGGATTCTGTCTAGGTCATCGTGAATCAATTGACCAAGTCTGCTCACTTTATCTCGATAAGGACAAACTTTTCTATTAAGAAATTAGCTAAGCTCTACATATTGGAAATAATAAGACTACATGGGGTACCTATCTCGATCATTTCTGGTTGGGATCCTCGTTTCACGTTTCAGTTCTGTAAGAAGCTTCATGAGGTATTAAGTTCAGGATTCGATTTCAGTACTGCTTTCCATCCTCAGACAGATGGTCAGTCGGAGAGGGTGATTCAGATACTGGAGGACATGTTGAGGAGCTGTGTTATTGATTTCTGAGGCAGTTGGGAGGAGTACTTGTCGTTAGCGGAGTTTGCCTACAATAATAGCTTCAAGTCTAGCATCCAGATTGCACCTTACAAGGCACTGTATGGTCGTAAGTGTTGCACTCCTTTATGTTGGACTGAGTTGGGCGAGCGACGTGTTCTAGGTCCTGATTTGGTCTCTGAGACAGAGGATAAGGTTAGATTGATTTAGGATCGTTTGAAAGTGGCTTTTGATAGGCAGAAATCGTATGCAGATTTGAGGAGGCGTGCGATCGAGTATTCTGTGAGGGACTTAGTTTTTCTCAGGGTCTCGCCATGGAAAAAGGTTCTGAGGTTTGGTCGTAAGGGCAAGTTTAGCCCTCGTTTTATTGAACCTTACCACATTTTGAAATGTGTGAGACCTGTTGCTTATTAGTTGGAGTTACCTCTGGAGTTGGACCACATTCATGATGCTTTTCACGTGTCGATGTTGAGGCACTACCGCTCTGATCCCACGCATGTTGTTTCTATTGAAGAGATTGATGTTAGGCCAGACTTGACCTTCGAGGAGGAGCCAGTTTAGATTCTGGAGCGTGATGTAAAGGTCCTTCGAAAGAAGTCTATTCCCTTAGTGAAGGTTCTGTGGCGTAATCATAACATTAAGGAGGCCACGTGGGAGCCTGAGGATGCAATGCGTCAGCAATATCCTCATCTATTCTAATCAGGCAAAATTTCGAGGACGAAATTTTCTTTTAGGGGGTAAAGTTGTAACACCCTAAATTTTTTAATTTTGTTATTGTGAAAATATGATATAAATATTTGTCAGCTTTAGTGGTTATGTGTTCTAGGAGTGTTTGGGAGGTCCCAAGTTCGAGCCTTCGCTTGGGCAACTTTTGATATTTTGAATGAATTAGACTTTACTCTTGTTTAGTAGGCTTTTATTTGATTGTTGGGTAAATTACATCAGAATGGGCTTGCAGGTTTGGTAGTTAAATGGTGTGTTATTATGGTGGAGGTCTTGTGTTCAAATCCCTATACAGGCAAGGGTATTAGTCTTTTTGCTCAGATTTCAGGATAGAGTTGTGTAATAGGGGGATTCTAAGTAGTGGATGTGTAGTGGGAGTTAGGGGAGATGATTAAGGGATTTTGGGGGTTATCGAGATTTTTTCCCATAACCGAATTTTGACTCTCTTTTCCAAAAAAGTCTGCCATCTATTCTTCTCCCTCTCCTCTAGCCGAAATTCTCTATGTTTTTCCATCTTTCTCTTCTTTTTTCTTCTTCTTGATTTTCCCTAATCCATTTATTTTCCTTCGTTTTCGCACGCAGTTAGTGCTCGCTTAGTTTCGGTAAGTGTTTCTCTTCGTTTCTATCATGAATCTCTTAGCGACTGAAGTGGTAATGTTTTTACTCTACGATTTGGGCATAGGGGGAGGCCTGGACTGGTGAATTCGGTGTTCTCGTATTAACATTAGTTAAGCGGAGGCTTATCGTTGGTGGTAAGTTTGGTTTCTATTCATTCATGGTTGTCAATTCGGTTGTAAATCCATTAAATTGATGTTGAGCATCTTGATTATAGGCTTTGGAGTGCTCGGGGACTGTTTTAGCATCAAACAAAACCAGGTGTATACCCGAAACGGAATAAAAAAAAGGGATTCGGTGAAAAGCTGAAATTGCTTGCTGTTTGGATAGCAGCAGTAGGCTAAATTTGAAAAATCGCCATAAATTGTGAAAATTAAATTCGAGGATGAACAAAATATGAAATTAAAGCTTATTGAGTCTAGTTTCTCAAAGAAGAAACGCTGTAAGTAATGGAATTGTAAATCGTGAGGTATACTAAACTTTGTGAGACAAGGTCAGAATGAATTCGGGCTCCTCTGTTCTGACTTTGTAAAATCATCAAAAATTGTAGAAAAAAAATTAGGGATTAAAATTTACATGTTTAAATTATTAATGAGTCTAATTTCAATAGAAACAAATGGAAACATCATCCAAATTTTTTACTAAGAGATAATTAAGTTTTAGCAAAGAAGGAACGAAATTATCAGACAGCAGAACAGGGGTAAGTTTGAAGATTTTACTGTACTTATTGGCTGAACCAAAAATTCTAAAAATTTTATGGTAGAAAGGTATTTGAATCTTGTTTCAAAAAAATCAAGCGGATCTTAATTCGAAATTCTATAGCTCAGCATATAAATAATTTAGTAACAGTGACTCAAGTAGAGAGCTTTGAAGAAACATATAAGTAAATAGTGAAAACATATATGAATAATTAACTAGCACGGGTTACATTAAAAATGGACCACGTGGCCAAGGCCAGTTTGGGCCGAGTGGGCCACATGGGCGTATGAGCCCATTTTTTTTGAAAATTTTTGTAAGGTTGCACAGGTCGCCCAAGTTGACTGTGGACCTACTGTGGGGTCGGTAAGCTTTACTATGACCCGTATATGTGTGATCTATCTGTCTGATTTCTATACCAAACATGGCTTATGATATCTGAATGTATGTACTATTAATTGCATAATGGCATGACATATTTTGTATGTTGCATTGCATTAGGGTAGGTTGGTGATATTTGAATGAAGTGTCTGAAAGGCTATTAAGCCTGTTATCTGACAGTTCAGTTGCAACCTTCTGATTATGTGCCGCATTTTGGTACATTATGGTGTGTAGGATGGATGGGTTGATTTAATCCCCACATGGTGTGCAGGGTTGGACGGAGATGGTGTGTAGAAGTTGGTGGGTAGGATTCTGATTTACTGTATCTGCATTCTGTATCTAATATGGGCTAGGGCCCTAATGTATACTTTAGACTGTATTTGAACGGGCTAAGGCCCAAACTGATTTTGTGATGGGCACAAGCCCCAGACTGTATCTAACTGAATTCTGTTGATTATCTGTATGCATGTTTTTTGTGGGGATTACACACTAAGTTTGCGAAAACTCACCCTTTCTCTATTTAATCTTTATAGATAATCCCCAGACTTGGCTAGTCGGTGCAGCGGGGGAGTCAACGGTGGCCACACGTAAATTGTAGACTGTTTTCCATTAATGCCTAGAATTTATTACTTATTTGGGGGTTTTTGATGTATCTTCCGAACTATGGACTGGTTGGCTTTAAATTTGGGACTTTATACTATTTTTTATGCATTTTTTTAAAAACTGCAACTTCACAAAACACGATTTTTTTTCTAAAAATTAAGGTTTTTCGTAAATAGAAACGATTTTCCCTAAATTAATTGGTTACGAAAGCTTCCGCTAAGAGAGAAGTTTTAAAGCAAATCAGCTAGTTTTTTGGAATTAAATAAAAGCTAACTTACTGTAACAGTTTTTAAACTCGACAATCTTGTCTTCAAATCCCTTTCCATGTGACATTGCCAGATTCGACCATAACGTATAGGTTGAGTTTGGGGTGTTACAAAACCAAAAAAAAATCAACTGACGAATATGCAGACCCAATTAAATTAGATGATGAAACTTCTGCAAAGACAAGTAAATACTGGTACCTTTAGCAACTTTGAGGTTAATCTTAGAAGGGATTGAAAGGAGCATGCAAAAGCCATTACTCTTAGCTCAGGCACAGTGTTGGAAAATCCAAGTGTTCCATTTTCTATAGTGGTTGAAGATTAGAAGGATGATGAACTACCATTATTCATTATGGAAAAATAGGCTCTTTTCACTACTTGAGAAGCTTGTATTCAAATACTTTTGTGTTATTTTCGTTAATTTTAAGAAGTACTTAGTTTCTAGTTGCAATTGAATAAAATGAGCTTCATGTGATGTTCTATGACCTATTAGTACAATTTGGGCCTAAGGTAGACTTAACAAGTTAACCGCGTATGCAAGAAACAACCAAAGTTGAGAAGTTAGTGGCCTGGAAGGAATATCGCAACATTCAATATGGAAGTCGCAACACTGGATGTTGCTTCCACACTTAGCCGAATTTTCAACCAAAATCCACAAGGCAAGCTCACTAGCCTCAAAGTCGCGACACTGGGATAGTTAAAGTCACAACAATTCAACCCAGTCCTAGAGATCGAGTTCTGTCTACAAAGTCGCGATAGTGGTCAGTGAATGTCGCGACATTGAACTCAACCAGCCAAAAATCCGACAAAGGTGTTTTCATATGTATAGTCTCGTTTAACTTGTAATTCAAATTGTAATTGACCTAATTAGGTCAAAATACACCTAGACTATAAACATTACATTAAAATGTTAGTTTAGGGGGCTTGGTTAGGGTTTTAAATTCATAGTTTAGTTAGTTTTTAGATTTTTTTCTAAGATTTCTTCATTATTTTCTAGTTTTCAATTTACTTTAGTTTCAGTTTTCGCTTGCTAATCTCTTTTATTTTATTTTCATTTGTGTTATTTTTCAAAGCAATAATCGATATCTTTCGTGGATCATGATGGCCATTCAATCAATTACAAGTCTTGGATTCACTAAAATTTTTGAGAATTTCTTACCCTCTATTTATTATTTTACATTATTTTTAATGTTTAATAATTGGGTAGGATTAATGGCATTTAGAATGGCCCATAACTAAATCCTTGGGAAGGTTGGTTGATCGAAGTGTGTGTAATTAGCTTAAGGCTAGGGCTTAAAAACTTATTAATTGGATTATGTTGAATGCACTTAAACCTTAAAATTGATGACTCTTTGAAGTCATTTAGTTAGATGAGATTGAAAGGGTATTCTACTTGGAACCAACTCAACTTAGCCCGATTTAGTTCCACCAGGTCAAAATATAAGTGGACTAAGTCTTTTAATCAATTTAGTTATAGGCTGAAAGGTATTAACTAGGTTTGTAACAACCATATTGTCAATGGTACCGAAAATGGCGGTTTCGAAATCCCATTTTCATAAACTGAGCTCATAAATATTAATATTAATATTTACAAGACTGTTATAGAAATATATTAAAGTTTGGTCCAGTAATTTTGTTGAATTGATAGTTAATTAAGGTACAGGGACTAAATTGTAAAAAATTTATCACTATAGATTTTTAAATAACTAAGGGATCAAAATGTAAATTAGACCATTTTGATTCTTCCAAACGGTGGGGATGGGATTAAAATCCACTAAAATTTTTAATTATAATTAACTTTGAATTAAGTATTAATTAAATAAATTATGATTAATTAAGTTTAAGTTTAATTATATAAGTTAAATTAAAAGAAAAAAGATAAAGCCATTTTCTCTTCTTCTCCTTCTCCACCAATTGCAAAAGGAAAGAATATGGTTTGAGCTTCAAAAACTTTCGGCCTTCAATTTGTAAGTTCAGTTAAGTCTTTTTCGTGTAATTTTTATGTTTTTGAGGTCATGGAAGCTTGATTTAGCTGCCCATGTGCCAATTTCTAAAACTTTTAAATTTCTTGAAAGTTTCCCTTATTGGATCCTTGAAAAATTTGGTGTTAAATTGATAGATTTTATATTTAGATATGAAAAGGACTAGATTGTAAATTTTAATTTTTAGTTTTGTTTAGAAGGAAGAAAGCAAATAAATTGAATATTTGATGCAAATTTTCTGTAATTATAGTTAGTAGAGGGTCCTACAAGGATGTGATTAAGATCGGTTTTGAAAGCGAAGCTCAAAATTGAAAGTTATGACTATTTCAGTTTTAATGACTAAATTGAAAAAAATGCAAAAATTTAAGTGCATTTGAAAAATGAAATTAAATAGGTACATGCATATCATGGAATGATTTAAAATGTTTGGTATTGATAAATTGATTTGAATAAATGTATAAATTAGGAATTGAATCAAACAAAGATAATTAGGGAAAAGCTAAAATTATCGAATAGCCCTTGAAGTTCCAACTTAATTACTGATTTTTTCAGGTAAGTTCATATGGTATGAGTGTGTTTAAATTTTTAGGTTAAACACTTTTAGGTATTTGAATTATAAATATGTGTATATTTGGTTGTAATTTGAATTGTTTGCGAATGGGTACAAAAAGTGAGATATGAACTAAATTGTAAA
The DNA here is from genome assembly GCF_007990345.1 of Gossypium hirsutum. Taxonomy (NCBI): domain Eukaryota; kingdom Viridiplantae; phylum Streptophyta; class Magnoliopsida; order Malvales; family Malvaceae; genus Gossypium; species Gossypium hirsutum. The sequence continues at coordinate 50,061,760 of NC_053437.1, forward strand.
GAAATAGTTATATGTGTTAAAGATGCCCGAGTGAGCTTAGTAAAGATTAGGATAAAATTGACATGTCAATAGGGTTATATGCATGCTTGTATGGGATATGTGATTGTACAGAGGTTATTACAGATTATATTGGGATCTAGCATTTGTTGTGGATCATGGAGTATTGTATGTCTCCATGGAGACCTTGGTGTGGTGGAGGGACACATTATTATATGATTATATGTATGATTGCCTACGGGATTTGCACTTCAGTACCCTGGTGTGGTGTAGTTATTGCTCGGATGAGCAATCTGGTGTGGTGTAGTTACTCGTGTATCTGAATTTGTTTACTAGAGTTCATCGGGCTAAGTGGTTAATGAAAAGTGAAAAATTACAATAGAATGGCATGAGCTTGGTATTCAAATGGCTAGATGTTGAAATGATTATGAGAATTACATTGAAATGTTGATTTAAGTGAATTGAAATGTTATATGTTTGAATTACTATATGATATAGTTATATGTTAAAACTCACCTTTTGTTATGTGATTTGCCATGTTTAGGTAAACTTTGCCAAGCTAAGTAGCTTGTTGTGTTTAGTTGTAAGCTAAGGTAAGCTTTTGTTTAATGCCTATGAACTTACTAAGCATCATATTTGCTTACACTATTTGTTTTCCCTTTTCCTTATAGATCATTATCTTGTGGAACGTGTCAAGCCGGATCAACGTAGAAGCTCACACTATCCATATTTTGGTAGCTTTTTAACCATTTTGAATCAAGTATTTGTTGGATCTGGTGCCCTAAGTGTAGTATTTTCGTCAATATACACTTGTAATTTTTCGAATAGATTGGTTAATGAAACAAATTCATTGATTATGATTAATATAATTTGTATTGTTGTCCTTACTTGGCTTTTGCACGCAAATTAAAATGGAAGCAAATGTTGCTTCTTGATTGTCTAATGTTTAATTAATACTAAGTGGTATTACGTGGTCGGATCATAATATAGAAAGGCAACTTGCATTAGTAGATGAACCTAAAACATGTCCTTAATCTAATTCAAAATGAGCAAACTGATTGAAAGACTAATATGTCGTCTATCAAGTCCAATTGGTGAGATGCCTCGTCTTGGGCATCAGAGTAAATGACTCCTAGAAGATAGAGACATAGATGTGGCTGACTAGACTGACAATACATCGCATAGGACCCAAGCAGAATAGATACTGAATCTGTTTATGGATTTATTCGTTTGTGATGTTCATAGTTTGACATACCTAAATCTTGAGTGGATGTCAGAATATGTATGTGTGACTTGTACACTTTGATGTAAATAAAAGCCTAAGTTCAAATAGATAATGAATCGAAAGCTGGTGCATTTGGTGTATGACTTCTGTAGTATATAGTGCCATTCACAATAGTAGAATTCGAGGCCCAAAACATGGGTAAATGATATACTCTCATTGGCATTACATGGTTGATGAAAAGTAAACATGGCCACGGGTCGTTCGTTTTTGTGATGGATGAATTGATCACTATTTTATAGTGATTGACTTTTCATGAAAGAAGTTGTAATGGTTACCATGAAATACAATAGGATCATATTGGGAGAAAATATATTATCCCAAAGAGATAAAAAATATCATATGAGGGTATCGCACTTATGAAAAGGTTATTGGACAATCATTGAGTAGTTGCTTTCGTAATGGTATGTCGTTGAGGAGAGCTCAGTCACAGTATTGTAGTGGAATGACTTTGTGAGTAAATGAGTTTATAATTAATAGGTGAAAAGCCAGAATTTAATTATAAATCATTTTAGCTTCAACTACAAATGTCCAATCGGTCCCTCCACTAGATCGTTGAAACCAGAAATGAATTGTGTGTTTGAATAAAAATGAACGGAATGAATAGAAAAAGAGAAATGAGAAACATTCAGGAATGATTATGGATTTCCCAAAAGGGAGAAATTGAATCATTTGGAAATTAATGTAGGTTTCCAAAAATAGAAATGAAAATGGAAATGGAAACTTGCAATCCTATATAGGATTACTTAAAAAATTATGGAAGAAAGACTTTATGTTTTTGGACTATTTTGAAGCCCGAAAATGAAAATAAATCATTCGGTCATAGTGAACATGTTGAATTGTGACATACTGAACGTATTTTCTTGAAATTTTACAAGGGGTAAAATCATCAAAATTTTATTAAGGGTAAAATTGTCAAAATTTTACTAGGGTAAAATTTGGGTGAGAAAATTATTTAATATGTAGATATCAATATTTATTTTAGGAAATAGAAAAACTATATCAGGTTGGATCATATTACAAAGTATTGGATCATATTACAAGTGAGAGGGGCCCAAAACCCCTCATATAACGTGAATGGGGCGGCAAACCTAGTAAAAATACATGGGTGAGTTGTTTACCCCTCTCTTACTCTAAGTAGGATGTTGTTTTCCTATTTAAAATAAACGTCTACAACTCTACAGGGGTTCTACCTTTTCTTCTTATAAATAGATGGCATCGGTAGAGCTATTGACACAACTTCTGAGAGACAGCTATTCTGCCGAAAAATGAAGAGAATTTATTCTCAACTTATAAACATAATTTTTTAGAATAAAAATTTTACCAGTTTTTATTAAAGAAGAGAGAATTTCCAATTTCACCCTAGAAAGAAAACTTTTTCTAGTTCTGTGTTTTAGTTCAATTGGTTCGACTCACACTTGAAGCAATTCATGGTACGAGAATAGTGGAGAAGATTGTTTGGTTGAAAGGTGGAAAACATCAATGATCCGCTTATCATAAAACACAAGTGTGAATTTAGTTAAGGTTTATTGCTATAAATATCACATTCCTAAGCTAAGTTAATTAGCTGAACACATATCATAAATTTAAATTCAGATAGCGCAAATTGAAATAACTATGCCTTCGAAACCTGCTCCTTCCCCTTGGTCTTAGGTGTCTCAACCACTTCCTTAGTTTATTAAAATTCAAAGAATTGATCAATAATACTTAAAGAATTCAACTCCTCTGCTTCTTTCCAAATCTATACCACAATGAAGAAGGAAAGAAATGTTGAAAAATTATTCTCAAATATTGTTTTCTGAAAGAGTTTTAATGAAAATATATCTTACCAATATAAATTTGTTGAGGGAAAAATCAAATTTTTAAGGAAAAGATAAGAGAAAAAGATTGAGAGAAATTAGTAGAAAATTTTCAATTTGCAAATGACTTGGAGAGAAACAATTCCCTGCAACTAAATTCTCAAATGGAAAATTTGCTTAGATGAACTTAGGATAATTACCACCTAAGAACCTTTGTTCTATAAAAGTCTATTTTCCAACCTTAAGAATTGACTCGTTTAATTTTTCCACTCTTATAGTCTAGTCCATATTGTTTAATTCCAATTTCTAATTACCACCTAACTAAAGCAATTAAGCATTATGAATTAACTAGTCAATAAACCACAAATTTGGCACCATGCCCAATCTTAAAAACCTATCGCTTTAACTTCCTAAAATGTCTTGGTTTGAGAATTCCTAAAAAATTTTAATTATTGACTTCCAAGGTATCATCCAAGCTTTTATTCCTATAATAGAAGAAGTTTCTGCATGTCTATAGTTCTACCAAACGAGTAGTCAATCATGAGTGCTAACATTCCTGAAAAGGTAAAAGCTTTACAATCAACCAATCAAAAGCAAACAAATTAATATTTAACCAATCACCAATCACCAATCACCGTTGGATCAACACTTTTACTTGCACACAAAATCAAACAAATCCGCATGCTGAGCATTGAAAAGCTCAGTGGTGCTAACATGATTTGATTATAATACATATTAATATTTAACATAAAAGCACACTAATGTAACATTATAACACATCAACAGATCAAATCATTTACAAATAGAAACATCAACTTTACCTTGGATCAATTGTATTTAAAATTCATTTTCAAGTTACGAAAATCAATAATATTACCCGAATCATATTTCAATTCTATGGATACAATTGAACTCTTCCTAGGATAACCTTAAACTAATTTACCTTTAAGGTATTCAATTAGGTCAACCAACCTTCACATATATATATATTTATATATCGCATTCTAATGTCGTTAAATAGTTCGTATCACAAGTTATAATATCAATAAATCATCTGATTATGTCATGTCATGGTCTAGTCCATACCATATAATTCGCCTTCAAGGTATTTTAACTAGAATCATCTATCATTTCCCCATATTTATCATAACTCATTTTTTTCATATATCAAAGTATTGATGCACTCTCAAAGTATTTGCACCTCGCTTTTATAAATATATCGAATAATTTTGTTTTATTATCTTTATTTTTTTAAAAAAATAATAGAATGTTGGTAATGACAATATATCACAAAGAAAAGAGAAATAAAAATAAAGAACACATAGATTTTTACGTGGAAACCCTTTTGAGAAAAAACCATGGGTAGAGGAGAAGAAAATTCACTATGTCAAATTCGAATTGGTTATAAGAGAAGTAGACTATGTCTATTTATAGGCTTGTAAAACCATATTCTAATAGGAGTGTAGTAAGATTAAAACACCTTATTCTAATCAATATCAAATAGATGGAGTTTAATAAGGTTTAAAAAACCTTATTCTAAAATAAAATAAAAGAAGTATAATTTTATAGGGATTTTACTTTTATTTTATTTTACCACAACATTTTATTTAAATAAGGATTCAGGTCACTTAATTCTAACAATCTCCACCTTGAAACGAATTCTTAATGAACAAGTTCTTCATTGCGAACTCGCAACGAACAAGTTCTCCACCTCTTCCATAAAACCCCTTAAGGGTTTAACTTCAACAATGAACACCAACCAAGTCTAAGCAATGTTCAAACTTGGTTATAGGAAGTGACTTAGTCATCATATCTGCAGGATTTTCATGAGTACTAATTTTTCTCACAACAATATCACCACGAGCAATAATATCACGAACAAAATGATACCAAACATCAATTTGTTTTGTTCTCTTATGAAGCATTTGATTTTTTTATAAAGAAGATGGCTCTCTGATTGTCACAAAATACTGTATTGATTTGAAGGTCTTTATTGAGTTTACTAAAGAGTCCCTTCAACCAAATAGCTTATTTACAAGCCTCAGTAATTGCCATGTTCTCAGCTTCAGTGGTAGACAAAGCAACTGTGATTTGCAAAGTGGCTTTCCAACTGATTCCACAACCTCCGATTGTAAAGACATAACCTGTGAGAGATCTTCTTCTATTAAGGCTTCCAGCAAAATCAGCATCAACTTACCCAATGACTCCATCTTTGGTTCTTCCAAACTGTAAGCAAACATCAGTAGAACCTCGTAAGTATCTTAAAATCCACTGATCTTCTTTCCAATGTTCTTTACCAGGATTCGCCATGTATCTGCTAACTGCACTGATTAAATATGATAAATCTCGACGTGAACAAACCATAGCATACATGAGAGATCCCACTGCACTAGAGTATGGAACATGTGACATGTACTTAATCTCATCATCTAATTGTGGAGACAAAGCTGATGAAAGTCTGAAATGGGCTGCTAAAGGAGTACTAACAGGCTTAGCATTCTGCATATTGAATCTGTAAAGAACTTTCTTAATGTACCCCTTTTGACTTAGGTACAATTTACTTACTTTTCTATCTCTGAGAATCTCCATACCAAGTATCTTCTTTGCTGGTCCCAAATCTTTCATCTCAAATTCTTCACTTAGTTGGGCTTTGACCTTTCTTATCTCTCCTTTATCTTTTTCTGCTATTAACATGTCATCAACATAAAGGAGTAGATACACAAAAAAACCATCATTGTTTTTCTTAAAGTAAACACAACTGTCAAAGCTACTTCTTTTGAAATCATAAGAAGTCATAAAGTAATCAAACCTATTGTACCACTATCTTGGTGACAGTTTCAAACTGTAAAGAGCCTTTTTCAGTAAGCAAACATAGTCCTTTTTTTTTCTGAGACTGTCAAACCCTCTGGTTGTTGCATGTAAATATCCTTCTCAAGTTCTCCATGCAAAATTGTAGTTTTTACATCTAACTACTCAAGCTCCAAATCATGCATGACTACAATACCAAGCAAAGCTCCAATCAAACTATGCTTCACAACTAGGGAGAACACATCTGTGAAGTCCACTCCTGGAATTTGGTATAACCCTAGAGTCCCTTCTTTCTTTTTAAACACCTATTTACAACGAGCAACTTTTTTACCTTTAGGAAGTTTCACAAGATCGCATGTTTTGTTTTTGTGGAGTGCTTCCATCTCTTCTTGCATAGAAAACATCCACTTTTCTAAGTCTTTACAGCTAACCACTTCAGAATAATTAGATGGCTTTTGGTTTGCATCTATATCTTCAGCCACATTTAAAGTATAAGCAACTAGATCAGCCTCGGCATACTTCTTTGGAGGTTTAATTTCTCTTCTAGTTCTATTGTTGGCGATAGAGTATTGTGGTGAAGAAACAACTCTATTCTAAATTTTTGTACTGGCTTGAGGAGTCGACTCTGTTGTAGATTCTGGATTAATCTGATGCTCCACCTACTTTTGAGTTTCTTTATTGGAAGAGTCTTTAAGAGAAAAGTTAGGTAGCATAGCAGTTTCAGCAAAAACAACATCTCTGCTAATCACAACTTTTCTATTTTCAAGATACCATAACTTATACCCTTTTACACCAACTTTATAACCAAGAAAAACACATTTAATGGATCTCGGTTCCAATTTTCCATTAGCAACATGGGCATACGTAGGACACCCAAAGATCTTTAAATCAGAATAGCCAGCAGGATTACCAGACCATACCTCTTGTGGAGTATTTTTCTCAATGGCAACGGATGGAGATCGGTTGATAAAAAAACATGCAGTAGAGGCTGCTTCGGCCCAAAATGACTTTGGTAAGTTGGTATTTGACAACATACATCAAACCTTCCCCATAATCATTCTATTCATTCGTTCTGCAATGCCATTTTGCTGTAGAGTATGACGAACTGTCAAGTGTCTCACTATCCCTTCTGACTTGCACAGTTTATTAAACTCATCAGAACAGAACTCTAAGCCATTTTCTGTGCGGAGGTATTTTATTTGTTTTCTCGTCTATTTTTCAATCATAGTTTTCCAAGACTTAAATGTGGAAAACACATCACTTTTTTGCTTCAGGAAGAACACCCACACTTTTCTGAAAAAATCATCAATAAAAGTTAGCATATAATTAGCTCCACCTCTCGAAGGTACTCTGGATGGCCCCCACAGGTTAGAATGTATATACTCCAACGTTCCCTTCGTGTTATGGATTCCTCTAGTGAATTAACTCTCTTTTGCTTTCCAAAAACACAATGTTCACAGAACTTCAGTTTGCAAATTCCTTGCCCATCAAGAAGTCCTCTTTTGCTCAATTCTGCCATGCCATTCTCACTCATATGCCCTAGGTGCATATGCCAAAGTTTAGTAATATCATCATCTAGTAAGGAAGAGGATGAGACAGTTGCATCACCAGTAACAGTAGAACTCTGCAAAACATATGACTTGACAATCTTTCTCTGCCCTTTCATTACAACGAGGGAACCTTTGGAAATCTTCAAAACCCCACTTTCAATTGTGTATTTGTACCCTTTTGAATCAAGAGTACTCAATGAACTTAAATTTCTTTTCAATTCTGGAACATGTCGTACGTAACTAAGTGTTCTGACAATTCCATCAAACATCTTAACTTTAATTGTTCCAACACCTGTAATTCTACATGAAGCATTATTTCCCATCAAAACAACACCTTCAGACACTATTTCGTAAGTTGTAAACCAATCCTGATTGGGACTCATGTGAAACGTGCAACCCAAATCAATGATCCACTCCTCGCTCACTTTAGAATTGTTGACAGAAGCGACTAGAAGTTCACCATTGCTGTAGTATTCTACAACATCAACTTTACTAGAATTTTCTGGTTGTTTTCCATTTTGATTCGCAGCCTCCTTTTTGATCTTATTCTGTAGCTTATAGAACTAAGATTTAATGTGCCCTTTCCTTTTGCAGAAGTTACAAGTTTTACCTCTGTTTGAAGACTTCGATCTACCCTTAGATTTACTGCGAGGATTCCGTTCCTGTGTCCTTCACGATCATCATCAGCATTCTGATCTTGTCTCTCACGAACAATGAGACCCTCTCCTTGAGAGTCGGTTTTAACCATAAGATGCTTCATCTTATCATACGAGGTTAAAGAATCATAAACCTCATCAACTGTGAAAGACTCGCGACTATATAAAATCATATCTCTAAAGATTGAATAAGACGGGGGCAACGAACAAAGTAGAATCAACCCTAGATCTTCCTTATCAAACTGAACCTCCATGGCCTCCAAGTTTGAGAGACTTTCTTTAAACACTGTTAAGTGTTCGTGCACAGATGCACCTTCCTCCAAACGATGAGCATAAAGACGCTGCTTCATATGCAGCTTGCTAGTTAGATTTTTTGACATACATATTTGTTCCAACCACTTCTATAATCCAGCGGCGGTCTTCTCTTTCATCACATCCTGCAAAATTTCATTAGACAAATACAGATGTAACTGTGTTAACTCTTTTTTATCCTTGCGCTTCTTCTCTTCCTCTGTCAATGTTGAAGGCATCTTATCTACCCCTAGCAGGGCTTTCTCTAAGTCCATCTGTGCAAGAACTGCCTGCATCTTTATCTGCGACAACGCAAATCTGGTGTTGCGATCCAACAGTGAAATTTCATACTTCAAAGACGCCATTACCGTTATTGAGATGAATAACCTGGAAGCTTGGATACTAGTTTGTAAAAAATAATAGAATGTTGGTAATGACAATATATCACAAAGAAAAGAGAAATAAAAATAAAGAACACATAGATTTTTACATGGAAACCCTTTTGGGAAAACACCACGGGCAGAGGAGAAGAAAATTTTCTATGTCGAATTTGAATTGATTACAGAGAAGTAGACTATGTCTATTTATAGGCTTGTAAAACCATATTCTAATAGGAGTGTAGTAAGATTGAAACATCTTATTCTAATAAATATCAAATAGATGGAGTTTAATAAGGTTTAAAAAACCTTATTCTAAAATAAAATAAAAGAAGTATAATTCTATAGGGATTTTACTTTTATTTTTTTACCACTGCATTTTATTTAAATAAGGATTCGGGTCACTTAATTCTAACAATTTTAGTTGCATAGTTTTAAGTTTTAGCCCCTATTACTTGTCTCGGATTTGAGGGTAGATACATGGATCAATCCTCCAACACATCAATATATGCACTGAAGTGTTAATCGGGCATAAGTGCACAAATTCAACCATCCACACCAAAATACGCTCGTATCTCTAAAGTATTTATAACACCCCATACCCGGCCTGATCGTCGGTCTTGAGTAATAGGAAGCTACACCAAACATCAAAGCTTCACACATATTCCAAGACTGTCCTTGATGTCGCGACACAGACATTAGATGTTGCAACACACCTTTGGAGCTAGACTAGGAATTGAGCATACTGCCTTCGGTGTTGCAACACCGTGTAAATCACGCAGGCATTAATACATATTCATTGGTTATCGATAATTCAACAAAAAAAGCAAAACAGGGCGTTTATCACATTCAAAATTTTTTCACTTCAACATGCATCCACAACTTCAATACTTAGCACCAAAATAACTATACTAAAGCAAAACCAAATAAACAATGTTTAACGTCCATAAAGTTCTAAGTATCTGAAATCAACAACCATTTAAAACATAATAATGACAAACAACCAATAATTCTACCACATTACCTTATTCTCACTATTCAAAGAATAATAATAATATCACCTACACAAAAGGTAAAGCCTAACTTAGATCACTTCCTTAGAATACCACACCGCTCACACTGCAACGCTAAATATCTCCAATGTTTAAAAATAGTGTGTAAGTTGAAACAAGCTCAGTGAATGATTAGAAATAACTACCACGCAAACAAGCTATTGTGCGTTAACGAAGCAACTATATAGCATAATTACAACTTTTCCAAATTTAGTATCATATTATACCTATTCATGCATTATTCATTGGTTCATTTACGTAGTAATCACATAGTCATTTAGGCATATATCACATTACACATAATCACATTTAATGATAATTTGGCACTTGAGCTATGAAACATAAAAATGGGCTTTATCACCACACATCGGATACACGGATATCCAACACACCAAATGAATCGTAGAGTCGAACATATCCCAAAAGTGTAGCTTATAGCTAACACTCTCTAACACACCAACATATCCCGGTGAATGGAGCTTAGCCCATATTCCCTAATCCCTCCAAATCTGTCACGGGCCTTAACTCCCTAAAACACAACACATATAGGTGAGTACTCACAATCCTATGACATGCCAACTATATCTAATGGTCTCAAAGATCATAAGGCCAAAATATCCATTACTAAAACACACATATTACTTATCATTTTCTGCACTTTTTCACTGCATATTCACATTATAGCGCAACATATTCACTGTCATTTGGCACGTATAACATGCCCATAGACACCTCTTTCACACTAGCCATCAGAAGATTATTTCACATGTTACAGTATCACATCTTAATCCACAATTTCACAATACACAATCACATATTAAATCAAGAGTTTGAGAAAGCTTACACTCAGAATTAAGAGTAGGGTTTGAGTTACTTCTAAATTCCCAATTAATGTAATGGTCGCGTCTACAAGCAGTGATTCCAAACACCCACCAATTATGCTTTCACCGAGACTCCAAAAGCTCAAACTAGCATTTCCTTAACTTGTAGAAGGTCTTAACGGTTCCGAAGCTTCAACCAAATAATTCACATAACAAAACAATCAACATTCAACCAAAGACTCTCCTAAATAAATAAAAAACACGAGCCCAAATGAAATTATCTTGAAACTGAAACCTTCGACATAGCAAACTTGAATTTCAATTATCTCGGTCTACACTTAACCTTTTCACCTAAAACTAGTTCCATTTATCTAACTATACATCTAAGAACAATTCCCAACCTTCAAACTACTCAAAACCATATAAACTCATGATCTGAAATTTCGACATACAATGGCAATTTTCACGAAAATTCATTAAAATGTTGGAATTCCTTAAAAAAACTTTGAAGAATATTTAGAAACCTTCTAATCAAATCAAAAGTAATGGAAAAACAATTTAAAACCTTGTTTCAAAATCCCGAAATCCACCATTAACGACCTAACTTTCGGCTTTTATTTAAAACATATGATTTAATGGCTAAAAAATCAGTTTAAAAGACCAGATAACATTTAAAACTAATCGAAAGATGGATTGTTACCTTTGATGGAAAAAAACGAGTGTTTGGTTGAAAATCTGGAAAACCCACAAATTTGATAGATGATAAAATTAATGGTGTTTTTGGTGTTTTTCTTGAAATTCTATGGAGATTTATGGGTTGGGTAATGATAGAAATCAAAAGAATAAAGATTGTAAAATAAAATTGAGTGATTGGGGTTTGGGAGAGCAAGGGACAAAAACAACAAAAAACATGGAGAAGAAGTATCCTGACTTTCTAATATAAATGGAGGGGAAAATAGGGTGTTTTTAAAACTTTGGGATATTTACCTTAATGGTACTCCAAATTCAAAAATTTTTACAAAACAGTCTTTATTTTAAAAAAACTAAAGATTTCCAACCTTATTTTCAAAAAATTATTTAACTTTCAAAACCTATGATCGAAAATAATTTCGGGTTATTATAATTCAGAATTTTTCGAACCTACTCCGAGCCAAAAATCCTAATTTACCCTCAAAACTTTTGGGCCCAATTTTGGGGTGTGACAGTATTTGGGTTAGTGATACGTTCTTGACGTTGAGGGTATTAGAGAACTATCATAATATAATATGCACAAAGTGCTGAATCTCTCACCTATCAAAACAGACTTTATGGCATGCCAATTATATTCATAACTCTATTTGACACTGATAATAGGGCATTATCATTTTTCATTTATAATTAAACCACATTCACAATGAAATTAACATCACAATATCACATTTCAATCATATTTATATTTTGAATATATTCTAGTCATATAATTTTCGTCATAGTATCAAAATCAAGATTCAATGTTTTTATTTAACATTTTACTAATCAATATCATAATCATCAAGCAAAACTAACATTTTTGTAGCTTAATTACTTAATAAATTCAACAATTTAGCTTGGATATTTCATAATCAAAACCCCAGAAACATACACATTGTAACACCCCATACCCAACCCAATCGTCAGATCCGAGCTACGAGATGCCACATCCGTTGCTGGAGCAACTACGATGCAATTTACACTTTTATATATGGTATTATCAATATTATTAAATATCAATATGATTTCTATGATTTTCGGATCTGATATGAGCTTATGAAAGCTCTTTTGTTAACCCGAAGTCGAATTAGGATAAAATTGTAAAGTTTACAAAATACTGGGTTGATGTCGCGACTTCGGGGGTTCCTTGTCACGATGTAACTCACTGGCTTGGTCTTGTCGCGACGACAAGAGCTCGACGTCGCGACATTACTGTCTGTTTGTGAATTGTCCAAAATGGTGCCAATTTGCACTTTCCTAAATAAACCAAAACACATTTCCATTCACTTTTCCAGCCAAAAACACATCTCCACTAGGTTCAGTTCTAAACATTAATACCTTATCTATATATTTAAACTTGCAATACAACCATTTAAAAATATTTGAATATACTTACTCAAATAGTCATAAACGTAGTAACATCATGTCTTTTTAACCTTTTGACAAACTCAATTACATAATCTATGTTGGAAAATCAAGTTTGGAAAACGTAGTGAAAAATAGGTGTAAGGAAAAATCCGAGTTTAAATTTTTTTCCAAAAGAAGAACTTGGTTGTTATATCTAAATTAATAAACACTAAATCAAAATCATACCTTTATGATTCGTCTAGGATGAATGCTTCGACTAAGTAGTCTTCTTCACTATCTTCAAGGCCATGTCTGTTGACTGTTAGCTCGCTTCGAATAAAAAAATTTCACAAAAATTACCAGTTGGAAAATTTTGTAATTTTTTAAAGTTTTGGGGTCAAGTTGTAAATAAAAAGAATATCTCTAGAAATTTTCTGAAATAATTTCTTCAGGAAATTTTCTTTTACAAATTTTTTTGAATTCAAGTGTATGAGAATAATGACTCATGCTCTCTTTATATAGGGAGAGTTTAGAAAGAGTTCAACTAGGATTTAATTACATTAATATTAAATTAGTAAAATACTATCTAGATAAATATTAAATTAAATTCAATATCTCATATTAATATCTAGATAAATATTAAATTTCATTTAATATTAAATTTACTAAAAAATATTATTTGTGGAAAAGTTAATTTGAAATTAAGTTATCTGGTAGAGTCCCGCTAAGAGTCTAATTTTTCCACTGCCGCAGACCATCCACTGACCGTCAGATTACTGTCGCCGCAGCCGTCGTGCCTAGCGGTGCCATTGCGGATACCACTTCTCCTCGGCACCTCGAACCTTCATCGTTTTTCTTGGTTTGATTGCTATCGGTTCGGTCCAGGCCAATGACAACCCGACCGATCCGGTCTAACCACCTATTCGATCGTCAGCCTATTTTCATACACAGGGTCCAGTTCAACCATATTTTGGGTTTCAGTCTCGGGTTTTGGTTTTTGGGTTCAATTTTCGATCTTCAGTCTAATTTTTAAGTTCAATTACCCATTGGGCCAATTGTCTAACTTGAAAATTAATTTATAAAAATATCATATTTATTTCAATTAATTTGATTAATTCAATTTTACTTGATCAAAAATAATTTTCTCAAAAATCACTAAGAATTTTCAAATTAAATTTTCAAAAAAATTATTTAATCAAATTCTCTAGTTGAACAATTCTCACGACCGCCTAATTTAATTTCACATCAAATAAACTGAATTAGTTAAATTATTTCCAAAGTCGTGGAATTTTCTTTTGATTCAAATTCAGTCCGATTTAACTTTTGTTGAGCTAGTAGAGGGACCAATCAGACATATATAATTAGGCTCGAGTAATTGTAGTTATGTCCAGAAGCATCGTTCCGATAATTTGCAATTTACTTAATCATTGAGTTAGTTCACAAAAGTACCATGAATGAGAATTTCTTATTGTATACTCTTTACGAAAGTAATTCATCCAATTGTTTTGTCCAATGACCTCGCCATGTGTGTGTTACTCTCATATGATATCCTTGATTCCTTTGAGTTAAATTCGTTCACTCAATACAATCCTATTTTATCTCATTGTCACCATTGTATCTTCTTAATGATTAATATGATCATTTTCAACAAATGACTGTGATAAATTGCTCGTTTGAGAAAAAGGAACTCGTGGCCACGTTTCATATTTATCAATCCACACAATGTCAATGAGAGGATATTGTTAACTCTTTAATCGAGTTATGAATTCCATTATTGCTAGTAAAGTCATGCCGTACACAAGTCATGTACCCAACATACTAGCTATCAGCTCGATCAGCTTTAGAACATAAGGCTCCACTTATATCAAATCACATGAGTTACATACACATGATCAGTGACTAACTCAAGATTTAGGTAAGTCACACCATGAACGTCACAAGTGAATTAATTCACAAACAGATTCAAAGTTAATTCAACTTGGTTCTAGTTCAATGTATCATTCTTCCAATGAGTACATTTATGTCTCTACCGTGGAGTCAACTACTCTGGTAGTCAAGACTAGCCATCTCCCTAAATGGAATTGTAGACGACATAATAATCCTTTTGATTGTTTGAATCAAATGCTCACTTTGATTTTTTTACGGGATTACAGACTTGTTTAGATTATCTATTGAAGTAAGTTTTATTTCTCGCTGTCACATCCCAAAATTCTAATATTTGTTGTTAATGTATGAATAGGCTTGTGAAGTAGTTTAGTGGCTAAGCACCTTGTGTAAATCCTAAATGACCCAAGTTCAAGTCTTCATAACATTAACTATTTTTTTAATTTCATGAAAAAGTTAGTCATCTTTTCCCATGCAAAACTGTCCAACCTTTATGCATGTAACTCATATTTTTAATTTTCTTAGTAACTCTATGTTTTAAAATTTAAAAGGGGTAACTCCCAAAGTAATCGTGGTTAACTCTCCTTAACATCTTTGTCCCCTCTTGAATGCTTTGTTGATGGGTTTGACCTTGTGACCGTCCACTCCTCCCTCTTCCTTCCTCTCATTTTCTCATTTGTTTATTTTTGATACAATTTTTCTCTCTTTGCTCCTCCCTTTTCACCGCCTTATGCCGCCCAAAAATGACGCTCCTCCTTGATTTTTATTTTAATTTTACTCCTATTACTACTACAAGCCGAAACACCACCATACAACCACCATATCACCACCATACGACCAGTATAACACCACCACAACACCACCGTACCACCATCCTTGTACCACCACCAAAACTGATTTCTTTGTCAGTTCTTATTCTCTTTTATTCCTTCTTCTTTTGATAATCACTTAAACACTCTATTTTTCTCTATTTCCAAATTCTAAATTCATTTTGGGGTGTTCTTCAACTTTTGTCATCTTTGAAAATATTTGGGTAAGTAAAGTATCTTTTATTCTTCCCATATTTTTATTCTTAATTCCATCTATCTTATTTTTTTCATGAATATTTTATTCAATTTATTCATTATTTTTCTCCAATCTAGATCCTCACACCAACTTTGATCATCAACGTTAGAAACGTTCCTCTTTGATCATCTTGGAATTAATGAGTGAGTATTACAAGTTGAGGAGTAAAAGGATGTTTTTCTTTTGGAAAAATTATTTTATTGGAGATAAGATAATTCTAACCACATATATGATTTCGTTAGGTGCAAATCAAGTCCCTATTCTTTTGGATCAGAAGTGAACAAGCTCTAATAGGATTTATTAGTTTAATACGTGAAGATTTGGTTATGATTTACCGAGTTTCTTTACAAATAAAAACATATTTTTTTGTTATAACATGTGAGAGACTATATGGATATAAGGTAAGTCATTTTTACTTGAGTCTTACTGTTCTGATGTAATATGTATTGTTATCAATTGATATTTTTTCTTTCTAATCTCATGTTGTGAAATATCATGGCTATATGTTCATTTTGAAATCATGGATTACCATGATTATTGAAATTTATATGTAGACGAAAGAATGATTATCATGCCTATTGATTTGCAATGAGATTTGTATGCCATGATGTGTTACATGGGATTGGGACATTTGTAAACAAAAAGATGTGGCAGTTTAATAATATGCAAATGTGGTGGTTTTGTCCACACATATGTTGGTGTGTTTTGGATGGATGAGTTCTGGGGAACTCCTTTTGGTGTGTACCGATGATGGGTAGAATATTTTAAAAGAAATTGCATAATTGTTTTACCGAAATTGCATTGTCATTATCACGTGCACAAAATTTTGCAAATTTTTATATTATGTATGTGATTATTGATATTTAGCTTGTTATAAAATTCACACTGAACTTATTAATTCACCCCTTTAGTTTTCAAAAACTTTTCAGATAATACACAAGTGTAGGACTTGGATTCAGCATATGGAGGAGTCTTTCAGATGAAATTTTTAATAAAGAACATTATAAAGTGTTTGGGTTTGTTTGTTTTGAACATTGAACTTTGGACTGTTTATGGGTTATTATTACTTTTGATTTATAAAATGATATGCATGCATAATAGATGAATTTATAAATGTTTTAATTAGAAATTTTTATGATTTCATCTAATTTAAAATAAATTTATAATTTAAATTATTTCTAAGTATTTTCAAAGTGCGCTACAAAATATTTTATTAAAATCATTTTTAAGTAATAATCAAAATTGATGTTGCAAAATTCTTTAATTTAATGTTCAAGATAATAGCTTGATTTAATTAATGAATTTTTCAAATAAACATGTTTTATTAAATATTTTTCAATAATACTAAATAATTTAGAAGTAAGTTTTAAGTTTTTTATAAAAATTATTTAAACATAGTTGTTTTTAACAAGAAAAAGTTTTTAACATAATTAATGTGCATTTCCAAATTTGGCCATAACGTCTAGGCCAAGTTTGCGTGTAACAGTTTGTTTTCAGTGGTGACGGAAACATTGATTTTGGGACCACAATTCTAATGGGTGAGTAAAAAATTTAATGTTTATTTATTGTTTATAGGGTTAAACTAGAGTCGTATTAAATTTTCGTTAAGAAATTTTAAAGTTTAACTAGTTAATTAGGTAAGAAGGACTAAATTGAAAAAGGTGAAAAAATTTAATTCTTCTAATTAAATGGATTGAATGACCTTGGAAATGTAATTTGGTAGATCTATGAGGTAATTAAGCGATTTATATTGGCGGTGGACAATGATGGACATGGGTTGGTTATTTTATAAGTGTTAATTAAAGGGTAAAATAGTAAAACAATAAATAAAAGCATGTACAAGTAAAATAGTGCTATCATCTTTTTCCATTTTCTTGTGTTTGCTGAAAATCACGATTTTTGAGCTTGAGAAAACTCAGCCAATTTTCCTTTCGTGCATGGTGAGGTTTTTGAACCTCGTTTTTAATGATTTTTATGTTTTTGAACTCGTTTTAGCTTAATCTACTTAGCTCGGGGGTTGAATTGTAAAGTTATAAAAATTTTAGGGTTTTTTCATGAATGATTTAATAAATTTTTTCAATTTTTTGATAGATTATTAAGTTCAACTGTTAGATAAACATGTTTTGTTTAGTAATTTTTGATGAATTTTAAAGTTTAAGGAATTAATGGTGAAAATAGTAAAATTCAAGGTTAATGTTGTGAATTAGAGACAGTTAGGGGCTGTTTGGAACCTTAGGAATATTTGGGTATTATGATATTTTATATTATTGGTTAAATTATAAGATTTAGATTTAGGGGGCTAAATGATAAATGGTTAAAATATTAGGGGTAATTTTGTAATTTCACATTAATATGGATTATGAGTTTGAATTGGATAATTGTAGTCAATTGAAATATTTAATTGAGTTAAATTGTTATTTAGATTAAGAAAACAATTAATCGGACTTGAATCGAGGAAAAGTGAAAGTCTCGGATTAATTATCGACTTTTGTTGATACAACCGTTGTGGTTGAGATAAGTTTGTATGAATTTTATATTTATTAAATGTTATTTTGGTTGATTATTTGTTAATATTATATTATTTACAATTGATTTGATAATAATTCGAGAATTGAATACTTGACGACAAAAGTTCTGTTCGAACCTAGAGAATGCTTAGGATACAAATGACATGTCATTGGAGATTATATGTTTTGGTGCTGGTCATGGATGTCCTATTGATGGCTGAGGTCTTGCATTTGTTGTGGATTCTCCACAGATCGTGTGAGCAACATTGTATAGCTAACATCGTGACCCATAGCTCATGTGAGTAGGCCTATTGAAAAGGTTATGGTTATATGGGAAGGTGGTCCCGAGTATCCAATGTTATTCTATACGATTCAATGGGTAAGTAAAGTAATGGAAAGGTTTAGATATGTACTTATAGATATTGATGATTTTATGAAATGGTAAGATGAGCTATGAAAACGAATGAATAAGGGCATTAATCACATATGTGAAGTAATGTGAGTAAATGTAACTCATTTCATGTTGTATCCTATGTTTCATAGATGATGAATTGTTAAGTTATTTACTAATGATGTGAATTGTGACGTTTAGGAAAGTCAAGTACTATATGATTTAATGAGCATGATTGAATGATTAAATATTAAGGAATAGTAAGTTTAAGTTTCTCTTACACGAACTTACTAAGCATTAAGTGCTTACATAGTTGCTTTCCTCTGTTTTATAGATCATCGAAAAGCTCAATTGGTTGGAATATTGTCGGAGCCTATCACACTATCTGCCGATCATTTTGGTAGTTTTTGAAAGTTTTGGTTACGATTAAAAATGGTATGTATAAGGTTCATATGTAATAGGTGTATTTGTATATGCTTGGATACTTATTACAAATGTTATGTATTAAGCTTGGTACAAGCTTACTTGTGTATGTGTCTTTAATCTTGGAGTGAATATGTTTATATAAAGTTGTTTTGGTCTTTTGATATAAACCTTATTTAAGTGTTTGAATCATGGTAGGAATGAATTTGAATGAATAAGAAGAAATGATAAGTTTGGTATGAGTTTTATATATGAACTATAACACCCCCAACTCGTTTCCATCGCCGGATTAGAGTTATAAAGCATTATCGATCAATCGAAAAACATTTATTGTTATAACATGTATTAATTTAATCTCATTCAAAATATATCAAACATAAGCGTTTGGTCCCTAAATTGAACCTTTGAGGAAAAAATAGCTTATAAGCAATTCGGGACTAATTTGTAACAAATAAAAAAATTAGGAAAATGTGAAAAATTCCAAAAATAGGGGACACACAACCGTGTAGAATGTCGCAAGCCATGTAAGTTTTGAAATAAGGACACACGATCCTGCCCCTGGCGGGGTAACTCACTGAGTTGGGCCACACGACCAGGTGGCACGGACGTGTCCCAGGTCGTATGCACCTAAATGAACCTTAAACATCAAGTTTACCCTATTTACTAGCCATTAAACCTATTCAAAATGACATTAATCAAGCTCAAATCATGTTATTTCAATCATCTTAAGTGCCTAACCAATGTACCTAATTGGTCCCACAAGTATACAGATTTATTCAACAATATAAATCATCAACCAAAACTTACCAATTCACACTACTTAACTTCTAACCAATGTGCCTATCATAAGCACCTCAAATCACAAAAATTCAAATAGACCTTTTAGTCATAAAAATACTACAAGTTTATAACCAAAAACATCTTCCAACATTCATAATCCATAATAAGGTATTATCTAAACATTTTCCAAGTAAACATCAAGGTCATGTAGTGATGCTCAAGTTAACAACTTGCACTTAAGCTCACTCTTTACATATATTCATACCAAAACAAAAAAAATGACAATACAAACATATTACATGTCATATAATCCAAAAAAAATGTTCAAAAGCTACCAACATCAGGTGGATAGTGTGACTTGAGTGTTGATCCAATCATCCAACTTTCAAGAGTATTTATAAGAAACAAAAATTTACACGAGTAAGCTTATTAAAGCTTAGTAAGTTTGATGAAAAAAATAAGTCTTACTGAATAAACTTAAGAATTCAATCAAATATAATTTAACAACAAGTGTTTCCTGCCATCCACAATGTCAAACCGGTGAATTGTATAATTCAATTCAAAGCTCAAATGGTAGTCAATTCAAGATGTCAAATACAAGCCATGGCATTCAAAATCTGTAAATAAGTTATGATACAACGATTTATGACTTGATGAATGACTTACAAATACAAGTACACAAGTAATCCAACCGAAACACGCCAGTCGCTCATAAGAGCTAATCCACCCGGTAACACGCCAAATGCTCATAAGAGCTAATCCACCCGATAACACGCCAAATGCTTATAAGAGCTAATCCACCCGATAGCACACCAAATTAGGATAGTATAACACGATGATTCACAGCAAATGCTGAACCTTGGTATACTTGGGAATATATATATCACACCACATCAATCTCCACTCCAACCCCCTCTATAACACGCTGTTATCAGTCGTACTCTATCTCGCGTTCATCCAACCCAAGTACCGAAATTCAACAACATTTTTCCAACAAATTTATCTCATCAATTAAAAAATTAATATAAACTATTTCATATCATATCATCATAAAATTCATATAAATATTTAATTATAAACTGAACGAACTTACAAGACTGATTTGCAATAATGGTCCAGAATGCCCAATCAATAATCGACGTTGTGTCAATTCTTTATTTTCTTTTTCAATTACACACATCAATATAATTCAAACATGATACAATAAAGACATATAATACTTTTAAAAATTTACTAAATTAAAATCATACGAACTTACTAGACTAAATTGTAGCAACGACAAAGTATATGAGCTATTTGATAATTTTCTCTTTTCCTCGGTTTTCCACTCGTTTAGGATCTAAAATAATAATTCCATTAAATTCAATAATTTTAGCAAACATATTAATTCATTTTATGCAATTAACTCTTTTTTGAAATTTTTACAAAATTGCCCCTAACATTTTACTTTTATACAATATAGTCCCTAAGCCCAAAACATGCAATTTAATCATTTTTCTTAAATTTTAAGTTTAGCCAAATTGTTTGAAACTGTATTACAACCCATATTTGTTGTTATTTCACATTATGTCCTTGTACTTTTACTAATTTCACATTTTAGTCTTTAAACATTAAAATTACCAAAAAAATACTTTACAAAATAGTCCTATTTAGCAACCAAGCTTAATATTCTACCATAAAATTTCAAGAACATCCAAAATTCATCAATGGCACAATCCATAACATTTGATAGTTTTACAAATTTATCCCCAAGTTAGCTAGATTAAGCTAATACGAGCTTAAAAACATAAAAATTACTAAAAACAGGTGAGGTTTACCTCCTAAATCGAAGAACCATGGTTGGCCGAAAGCTTGCTCCTCCATGGCTATGGAGTTTCGATTTCAAGAAAGAAAATGAAGAAGATAACTTTTTTGTTCTCATTGTTTCATTATAATTTTTACTTATTTACTTATTTACATTTTTAACCTTTTCTATATAACTTATAAAAATAATTAAAACATGTTCATATTTGTCCATAATATATAAATATGGTATAATTATCATCCAAGGAAGGTTTAATTACACAATTGGTCCTTCAATTATATTAAGTTCCAACTAAACAAACTTGACTTTCAATTTAGCCCTAAACTAATTAGGACTAAATGAGCAAATAGCCCAAAGTGGATTCAATCATGACACCACTGCTTGGACTTTTTGACCATGGTTTAATTACCATTTTATTCCTTTTATGATTTTAAATCTATAGTGATTAACTTTTACCTCTTTTACAATATAATCCTTTTACCTTAATTAAGTAATCAATCATCAAAATTACAGGACCAAAATTCAATTCACCTATAATACAACTTTGTAAATATTTAATAAAAATATTTATGAGCCTAAATTACGGAAACGAGGTCCTAATACCTCATTTTCAATAACCACTTGACTTTTGAACCGAAACACTTATACTAACTTTTAATTCAATTAGTTCAATTCATCAAATCAAAATTCAATATAAAATTATTATTGACTCGTATAATTAAATATTAATTTTACGAACTAACTTGTCAGATTTGTGGTCCCAAAACCACTATTTCTGACACAACTGAAAAATGGGCTATTACATGAACTTATAAATTTGAATGCAAATTAGTTGATGTGTCATGTGAATTGAGGTTGATATTGAATTGTGTTGTCAATGAGGACACATTGAGTAGGCACTTAGTTTGATTATTTTGGCATATTTTAGGCTTGTTTAAATGTGCTTTTAAAGTGTGAAAATAGTTGATTTTGATTTGGCTTATTACCAATGTTTTGGATGAAAGTATGCCTTGTTTTTGAAGCTTTTTAAGGTGCAGACGACTTGGGCTTATCCATACGGCCATGTGCCTTATTAATTTTAAGTGTAAGATTTTTCACACGGTTACAGTGAGTTACACGGTCTGAGCATACGGGCGTGCAGGTTAGCCACACGGGGGTGTAGGATATCCACATAGGTGTGTTTGAAGCTACATGAGTTGGCTTCTTTCACATGGCCTAGCCACACAACCATGTGACCTCATTTTCTAAAATTTTCAAATTTTTGTAAATTTTTATATTTTTATTCAAATTTGTCCCTGATTGTTCCTAAATTATTTTTAGGGTCCCGTAAGCTCATTTTAAGGTCTGTAAATATTATTTCGCTATGAATGAAATGCATATTTGAATGTTGTTATTTAAATTAAGAAATGAATAGATTAATGATGTAAATTGTTTTGATATGTGCTGTAATACTTTGTAACCCTAATCTGACGATGGAGACAGGTTAGGGGTGTTACATTTAGTGGTATGAGAGCTACAGCTTAGGCGATTCTCAAGTTGAATGTAGCATGTATAGAGTATAGAATATATACCATTTTATAACCTAGGATAGTGTGATATCTCATAACTCAAATTGAATTATGTTTTTATATAGATAAAATATGTCACCCAACCAAGCTATTTCTGATGAAGCAAAGAGTAATGGTCAAGCCTCTGCTCAAAGGGCAGGTAGAAATGAGCCCGTTCCAAAGGGCCGAGGAAGTGAGGCACGAGAAGCCTTCTTCCATATGATGTCAGAATGGTTTACAGATTTAAACAAATTTTTGTGGCTCAATAACCTTCACCCATCCTATACCCTAACCAGCTCCCCCTATTTCTTAAGGTTTGGATCAAGTATGTGTAAGTAAGCCTCTGGTCAATAAAATTTGTAAGTATGAAGTCGAAAAATTTCATGGTATAGTGGAAGATGACCTGAAAAAATTTAAGTTTTGGTTAGAAAATACCATGCGGGTTTTTGACGAATTGACTTACTCTCCAGCAAGTAGTTTAAAATGTGCGATATCCCTGTTAAAGGACTCAATGTGTTAGTGGTGGATTTCTTTAATTGTTGTCATGCCAAAAGAACATGTTAATTAGGATTTCTTCCAAACAGAATTCAGAAAGAAGTATGTAAGCCAGCGATATCTCGATAAAAAGTAAAAAAAGTTTTTGAGTTGAAATAAAGACGTAAAATTGTAGTTGAATATGAAAGAGAATTTGTACAACTCAGTAAATATGCTCGGGAATGTATTCCGACTGAAGATGTTATGTGTACTCAGTTTGCAGATGGTTTGAATGAAGATATTAGATTACTTGTTAGGATTCTTGAGTTAAAATAATTTACAGTTTTGGTAGATCGAGCGAACAAGGCTGAAGAACTCAGAAAAGCAAAAAGAAAAGCAGAATCTGGAAAATGGGACGAGTAAATGACAAATGGGAAAATCATTTTCTTCACCATCAAAGAAATCTAAAGAACATAATAGTCGTATGTCAACTCTATCTGGATTTTCGGGAAGAGATAGAGGGAAGCAACAAGCTAGTTCGAAACTCCAGACTACTTTTCTAGCGAGTGTAGGAAGTGCTCATAATAATAAGCCTAAGTGTCAACAATGCAACAGAATACCTTTTGAAGAGTGTTGATTGATGGATAGATCATGTTTTAAATGCGGTTCATATGATCATTTTCTTCATGATTGCCCTGAACGGTCTGATAAAGATATAACTTAGAATGTATGATCAGGTAACTCGTCTTCGAGAGGGAGGCCATCCAGAAAAAGTGGTAATGTAGGGAATAACAGAAGTGGAATGAAAGATTCTACAGTTAGATTTGAGGCTCGGGCACTAGCTATGGCTTATACAATTCGAGCTCGTGAGAAAGCTTCAGCTCCTAATGTGATTACCGGTACATTTTCTATGTTTTATGTTAATGTTTACGCTTTGATTGACCCGGGGTCAACGCACTCATCCATATGCACAACATTAGTGCTAGATAAGAAAATAACTATTAATTCAACTGAATTTGTGATAAAAGTAACTAATCCATTAGGCCAGTATATGTTAGTTGATAAAGTTTGTAGAAACTGTCTCTTGAAAATTCAAGATTGTAACTTTTTGGCTAATTTGATGTTACTACCATTCAATGAATTTGATGTGATTCTCAGCATGGATTAGTTGACTTTACATGATGCAATTGTGAATTGCATACGAAAATAGATTATTTTAAAATGTCAAAGTGGTGAAATGATCAGGGTTGAATAAGACAGAAATGATAGTACAACTAATATTATTTCAGCATTGTCAGCTCAGAAATGTGTCTGAAAGGGTTATGAGACATATTTGGCTTACATCTTAGATACTAGAGTTTCAGAATCAAAGTTGGAACCAATTTCGACTGTTTGTGAGTTTGCGAATGTGTTTTCAGAGGAATTGTTCGAGTTACCTCCAGTTAGAGAGGTTGAGTTTGCTATTGCTGAGAACTTCTGCAATATTGATTGTTCCATATAGAATGGCATCGGTTGAATTAAGAGAGTTGAAAGCACAGTTACAGGAGTTGATAGATAAGGTATTTGTTCGGCCTAGTTTTTCTCTTTGGGGTGCACCTGTACTGTCTGTTAAGAAAAAGATGGATCGTTGCAATTGTGTATTGATTATCGACAGCTTAACAAATTCATGATAGAAAAAAATCCCTGGTACCACGTATAAATGATTTGTTTGATCAGTTAAAATGTGCAACAATGTTTTCAAAGATTGATCTCCACTCTGGATTTTATCAACTTCGAGTTAAAGATTTGGATGTGCTGAAAACTGCTTTCAGGACCAGGTATGTACATTATGAATTCTTAGTTTTGCCTTTTGAATTAATGAATGCACCTGCTAAGTTTATTGATTTGATGAACAAAATATTTCAGCCGTATTTAGACAAATTTATGGTTGTTTTCATCGATGATATTTTAATTTATTCTCGTGATGAAACGAACATGCTTAGCAATTGAGAATAATATATAAACTTTGCGCGAAAACAATTATTTGAAAAATTTAGTGAATGTGAGTTTTAGCTTCGAGAAGTCTTATTTTTGGGTCATGTGGTATTGGCTGAGGGCATCAGAGTTGATCCGAGCAAAATATTTGCTATTTTAGACTAGAAACCACCAAAAAATATTACTGAAATCAGAATTTTTGGGGTTTTTTCGGGTATTATCAGAGATTTGTTAAAAGGTTTTCTATGATTGCTATACCATTGACGAAGCTACTCTAAAAAGATGTAAAGTTTGATTAGTCCAAAAAATGTCAGCAGAGTTTTGATCAATTGAGAACGATGTTAATTGAAGCTCCTGTGTTGATTCAACTAGAGTCCAGCAAAGAGTTTGTGATTTACAGTGATGCTTCGAGTAATGGTTTGGGTTGCGTTTTAATTTAGGAAGGCAAGGTTGTAGCTTATGCTTCTCGGCAATTGAAACCATATGAGAGGAATTATCTGACCCATGATCTAGAATTGGCAGCTATTGTGTTTGCTTTAAAAATTTGGCGACACTATTTCTATTGAGAAAAATGTCATATCTTCACTGATCATAAAAGTTTGATATATTTGATGTCACAGAAAGAATTGAATTTGCAACAACATAGATGGTTAGAGTTGTTGAAAGATTATGATATAATAATTGACGACCACCCGGGAAAGGCTAATATTGTTGCAGATGCTTTGAGTCGAAAGTCATTATTTGCATTAAGAGCTTTGAACACGCAGTTGACAATTGTTAAGGATGGTTCAATTTTAGCTGAATTAAAAGTTAAACAAACATTTCTGCAACAAATTAATGAAGCTCAGAAAACTGATTCAGAGTTGATAGCCAAGAAAGAATAGACTGAAAACACAACATATTTAGATTTTTGCATTGGTTTAGATGACAATATATACTTTCGAAACATTGTTTGTTCTAAAAATATTGAAATTAAACAAAAGATTTTCAGGAAGCTCATAGCAGTAGATGCTCAATTCATCCTGGTAGCAATAAAATGTACGGTGATTTGAAACAAATGTATCGGTGGCCAAGTATGAAGTATTAAATTTCAAAATTTGTGTTGAAATGTTTGATTTGCCAACAGGTTAAAGCCGAACATCGAGTACCTTCTGGGTTGTTACAGCCTGTTATGATTTTAGAATGGAAGTGGGAGCAAGTTACTATGGACTTTGTGTCAGGATTACTGTTTATCCTCGAAAGAAAGATGCTATCTGGGTAATTGTTGATCGCTTGACTAAATCCGCTAATTTCATTCCTGTACGTACTGATTATTCACTCTAGAGGTTGGCAAAATTATATGTTTTTGAGATTGTCAAATTACATGGTGTACCGTTGTCTATTATCTCTGATCAGGATCCCTGATTTACTTCTAGATTTTGGAGTAAGTTACATAAAGCTTTGGGCACTAGATTGGATTTTAGTACCTCATTTCTTCCAAAAACTAACGATCAAACTAAACAAGTGATTCAGATACTCGAGGATATGATTCGTTGTTGTATTTTAGAATTCGAAGGTAGTTGGGAAAAATTTCTTCTATTAGTTGAATTTGTGTATAATAATAGTTATTGGTCGAGCGTTAAAATGGTTCTGTATGAAGCTATTTATGGACGAAAATGTAGAAATCCATTGTATTGGACTGAATTAAGTGAGAAAAAGCTTTTTGGTATTGATTTAATCTAGGAAACTGAAGAAAAGGTTAAGGTGATACGAGATAGTTTGAAAATTGCTTCTGATCGTTAGTAATCATATACTGATTTGAAAATAAAAGACATAGAATTTCAAGTTGGCGACAGAGTGTTCTTGAAAGTATCGCTTTGGAGGAAAGATCTCTGTTTTGGCCAAAAAGGAAAGCTTAGTCCGTGTCTTATTAGATCGTATATGATCATTGAGAGAATTGGACCGATAACTTATTGCTTGGCTTTACTGTCTAAATTAGAGAAAATTTACAATGTGTATCATGTATATATGTTGTGGTGGTACCAATCTGACCCTTCACATGTGATTTCACCTGTCGACATAGAAATTCAACCTGATATGTCGTATAGGGGTGAGCAAAATTCGATTCGACTCGAAAAAATCGAAAAAAAATTCAAATTTCGAGTTAAACGAATCGAGTTATTTGAGTTAATCGAGTTATTCGAATCAACTCGAATTTTTTTTTCGAATTTCGAGTTCGAATCGAGTTGAGTTTTCTAATTCGAATAACTCGAATAATTCGAATAATCCGAATATCAAACTATAATATTTTACAATTTTACCCTAAACCCCCAAACTTTTTTACTTTTCGCTCAAAACTTTTACTCCTTCCCACTTTCTCCCCAAAACTTTTACTCCCATCCCCTCCCAACCCCCCAATCTACCCAAAATCCATTTCCCACCAAAATTTTACTCTTCCATTCATTTTTTTAAAAATTTTACTCCCAAAAACCCTCAAAACCTTTTATTTTCCCCCAAAATTTTTACTCCCTTCCACTTTTCCCCTAAAACTTTTATTATCTTCCCATCCCACCTCCCATCTACCCCAAACCCTGCCCCTCCAATTTTTTTTAATATTTTCCCTCCAAAATTTTACTCCCCCTATTTACTTTCCTTCAAACTTTTATTCCCCAAAACTTTTTATTTTCCCTCTAAACTTTTACTTCTCACCCTTTACTCTCAAATAAAAAATCAAAATTATCCAAAAAAAATCACTAAACATAAATAGTAATAATTTTATTTAAATAAACTATTTATATTATTAAATTAAATTTCACATTTTATATTATTTATATTATTGAATTGTTTAGTCATATTGAATATTTATATTAAAATTGAATTCTTAACTATGCCATAAAATATTCGTGTTAAAATTTTATATTGGTATCAATTTCAAATTTTATTTTTAAAATAAATTTTATTAAAAAATCATATTTTTATATTTAATATATTTTTTAATTCCAAAATACATAGTGACAAGAATCCGAAGATAATTGAAACAACTAAGCAAACAAATAAGCTAACCAGTATATAAAAAATTAATAAATAAATTATGAGGTGATGAAAGTTAATAACAAAATTTGATTAAGGTGGACAAATTTTATTACGATGGGTGACAATGGTTACAATGACCCAAAATTATTTTTTAAAATTTAACTCGAACAAATATATTCGATTCGAATTCCATCTCACTCGACTCGATTCGAGAAAACTTCAAATAAAGTTAAGATAATAAAATGATATTCGAAAACTCGATTAACTCGAAAATTTTCGATTCGATCGAATGCTCACCCCTAATGTCGTATAGTGAGGAACCGATCAGAATTTTGGCTCGGGAAACCAAAGAATTGAGAAATAAATGAATAGCTTTGTTAAAGTTCTTTGAAATCGTCATGGGGTTGAAGAAGGTATTTGGGAACCGAAGGAGTTTATGAAAGTGCAATATAGGAACCTATTTTCTAGTAAGATTTTCAGGGACGAAAATCCCTTTAGGGGGAGAGTTGTAACAACCCATTTTCAATTGTGTCAGAAACAGTGGTTTTGGGACCACAATTCTAATGAGTGAGTAAACATTTTAATGTTATTATTGTTTATTGGGTTAAATTAGAGTCGTATTAAATTTTCGTTAAGAAATTTTAAAGTTTAAATTGTTAATTAGGTAAAAAGGACTAATTTAAAAAAGATGCAAAAGTTAAATTCTACTAATTAAATGGATTGAATGGCCTTAGAAATGAAAGTTGGTAGATCTATAAGGTAATTATGCGATTTATATTGGCGGTGGACAATGATGGACATGGGTTGGTTATTTTAGAAGTGTTAATTAAAGGGTAAAGTAGTAAAACAATAAATAAAAGCATGTACAAGTAAAATAGTGCTATCATATTTTTCCATTTTCTTGTGTTTACTGAAAATCACCCCTTTTGAGCTTGAGAAAGTTCAGCCAAGTTTCTTTTGGTGCATGGTGAGGTTTTTGAACCCCGTTTTTAATGATTTTTATGTTTTTGAACTCGTTTTAGCTTAATCTGCTTAGCTCGGGGGTTGAATTGTATAGTTATAAAAATTTTAGGGTTTTTTCATGAATGATTTAATAATATTTTTGAATTTTTTGATAGATTATTAAGTTTAACTGTTAGATAAACATGTTTTGTTAAGTAATTTGTGATGAATTTAAAGTTTAAGGACTTAATGGTGAAAATAGTAAAATTCATGGTTAATGTTGTGAATTAGAGACAATTAGGGGCTGTTTGGAACCTTAAGAATATTTGGGTATTATGATATTTTATATTATTGGTTAAATTATAAGATTTAGATTTAGGGGCTAAACGATAAAAAGTTAAAATATTAGGGGTAGTTTTGTAATTTCACGTTAATATGGTTTATAGGTTTGAATTGGATAATTATAGTCAATTGAAATATTTAATTGAGTTAAATTATTATTTAGATTAAGAAAAGAATCAATCGGACTTGAATCGAGGAAAAGTGAAAGTCTCGGATTAATTATCGACTTTTGTTGATACAACCGTTGTGGTTGAGATAAGTTTGTATGAATTTTATATTTATTAAATGTTATTTTGGTTGATTATTTGTTAATATTATATTATTTACAATTGATTTGATAATAATTCGAGAATTGAATACTTGACGACGAAAATTCTGTTCGAACCTAGAGAATGCTTAGGATACAAATGACATGTCATTGGAGATTATATGTTCGAGTGCTGGTCTTGGATGTCCTACCGATGGTTGAGGTCCTACATTTGTTGTAAATTCTCTATAGCTCGTGTGAACAGCATCGTGTAGCTAATAGCCCAACCCACAGCTCGTGTGAGTAGGCCTATTTCAGAGCTCATTTGAGCATTATTGAAAGGGTTATGGTTATATGATATGGTGTTCTCGAGTATCTGATATTATTCTATACAGTTCAATGGGTAAGTAAAGGAATGGATAGGTTTAGATATGAAATTACGGATATCGATGATTTTATGAAATGGTAAGATAGGCTATGAAAACGAATGAATAAGGGCATTAATCACTTATGTAAAGTAATGTGAGTAAATGTAACTGATTTCATGTTGTATCCTATGTTTCATAAATGATGAATTGTTGAGGTATTTACTAATGATGTGAATTGTGGTGTTTAGGAAAGTTAAGTACTATGTGGTTTAATGAGCATGATTGAATGATTAAATATTGAGGAACGGTAAGTTTAAGTTTCGCTTATACGAACTTACTAAGCATTACATGCTTACGAAGTTATTTTCCTCTGTTTTATAGATCATCGAAAAGCTCAATTGGTTGGAATCTTGTCGGAGCCTATCACACTATTCACCAATCATTTTGGTAGTTTTTGAACGTATGGTTACGGTTATAAATGGCATCTATACGGCTCATTTGTAATAGGTGATTTGTATATGCTTGGATACTTATTACAAATTTTATGTATTAAGCTTGGTATAAGCTTACTTGTTAATATGCCTTTAATCTTGATGTGAATATGTTTATATAAAGTTGTTTTGGTCTTTTGATATAAATCTTATTTAAGTGTTTGAATCATGGTAGGAATGAATGTGAATGACTAAGAAGAAATGATAAGTTTAGTATGAGTTTTATATATGAACTTATAAATTTGAATGCAAATTAGTTGATGTGTCATGTGAATTGAGGTTGATAATTGAATTGTGGTGTCAATGAGGACACATTGATTAGGCATTTAGGTTGATTATTTTGGCATGTTTTAGGTTTGTTTAAATGTGTTTTTAAAGTGTGATAATGGTTGATTTTGATTTGGCTTGGTACCTAAGTTTTGGATGAAAGTATGCCTTGTTTTCGAAGCTTTTTATGGTGCACACGACCTAGGCTTATACACACGGCTTGGCCACATGACTGTGTGCCTTATTAATTTTAAGTGCAAGATTTTTCACATAGTCACAGCGAGTTACACAGTCTGAGCACACGGGTGTGTGGGTGGCCACACGCCATTTTTCCAAAATTTTCAAATTTTTGCATATTTTTCTGTTTTATTCCAATTTGTCCCTGATTGTTTCCAAACTATTTTTAGGGCCTCGTAAGCTCATTTTAAGGCCCGTAAATGTTATTTTTCAATGAATGAAATGCATATTCTAATATTGTCATTTAAACTAATAAATTAATAAATTAATGATGTAAATTGTTTGATATGCGTCGTAATACTCTGTAACCCTAATCTGATGATGGAGATGAGTTAGGGGTGTTACATTGGGGGTTTACACTCGCAATGTAAACTTTTTTATAGTACCACTTATCATCAGTTTGAACTTAGAAAATCAATAAGATAACATTTTTTGTCACAATTTCGCTATGTATGCAAAATATGAAAGACAAAAACACAAAAGATATAATAGTGAAATGTAAAATTAACTTTATTTATTTATTCATCGTTCGAATACATAGAAAACATTGACATGTTTACTACAATATGAGCACATTTCCCATCAATCTAAACATTTGATTATTTCCAAATTACCAATTCTAGCTTCAAATAAAGACATGATCACATATAGTGCCAAAAATCGATTCAACCTAGGTACATGCCATATATTTAACAAACCAGGATTATACAAACACTTTTTAGTTGAGGATCATGGATTGGACGTTAAAATCATCTCCTAGAACTTCGAGCTCCACCTATACCTGCGCATGGAATAAACAAACCGTACGTTGAGCGAAAACGCTTAATGGCACTTTCATGATTCAAGATAACACGATGTAATATAACATTTGCAAATGACCACATTTAGTACAATCACATAACTTATCAAGTTATATCCTATCAAACCAACACATTCCATATCATTTATATAAGTGAGCACATATATGACAATTAACAATTTCATTATTTCAATAATTACAAAAATTACAAGAGATGTAACCTATCCATACTAGTTGCCAAATCTCATTACTTATGTATTTATAACATCCAATACCAAGTTGAGAATCAAATATACAATATACAAGCTTTTATCATCATACCAACTAATACCGTTATCATATACACTTATGAACATGCATGTAGTAATACTAAACCAATCTATTCAATATTGTAACATATGTAACCAATTCAACTTACTTTTCAATTACCTATCATTAAGCCATTTAGTATTCATTTTTAATCATGGATTCAACATCTATGTCTTATCATTATGTCGCCCATTTCCATGATCATTCAACATCAATTAATCATCTAACATATCATTCAATTTTTTTCATACTCATTTTTCATTTCTATTTATTTCATACAAACATCCATTCACTTTTACATATGTAAAGATACTTACCAAATCATACTAATTTTATCTCTCCTCCCACTAACCAATGTATATATATACTAATTAAGGTTTAATTAATCAAATTTTATTAATTAAGCTAAGCTTAATTATGTAAATTGCATTATTAATTAACATAAGTGGCCAACATCATCAATGTCAACTATGAAAATGGTTTAATTAACATTTTGAGCATTTAGGTAATTGTCATTTAAGTCCTTAAGTCTTTTTTTCGATTAAAAATCTATAACGATTGGACTTTTACAATTTAGTCTCTAAGTCTTAATTAGCCACTTTCAGCTAAATTACTTAACTGAATTTTAATATATTTTTATAATAACTCCCTAAATATATTTATTTAATATTGACAGACTCAGTTTACGAAAATGAAATTCTGAAATCACATTTTTCGGCACCACTAAAAATCGGGTCATTACACATGTATATATATTTAACGTTATATCCAACCGTTCCTAGAATCATAAAAAAAAAAAAAACAAATCAATATGGTTTATATCACAGTATCACGAACACGAACACATGTACTTATATATAAATAACATAATGTCAACCAATTCCTAACTATTAAAACATAATTTTCAATTTCTTAAGCTTAGCTACTTCATAAGTTATGCAAAGAAAACAAATTATTTTAGCACAAACTGAGTTCGTAGCCTATCGCCTATTTTCACCTTGCACCATGATGTTTCGATCTTATTGTTAGCTTCATGTGACAGATTTGATTACGAAAATAATATTAGTTTCTCATTTAATAAAGACATACCAACAACCAAGCATATTTGTATCTCTTTACATTTAGGCCTCTTTTTAAATTTAATAGCCAAAATGCTCATATATCACAATCTACCTGATTAAGTCTAAATTTAACTTCACATTTTTCGACCTCAAGTTAATAATTTTTGACATTTATTCCTTACAATTTTCATTCTTTACGATCCTTTATAATTTGGTCCAACTTATCATGTACCTTTAGTTCAATTCAAGCTCAAATTAACTTTTCCTTAAATTCTCCGCATGATTTCATCTCAATCCAAGCTTGGTTTTGTCATTCCACTCTTTCTAAACTTCACTTTTCTCATGAATATATTAATGGAGATTTGAATTAGTTATAACAATAATTAAATTAAGGCGTGGGTTGAATTCACCAAGCTGCCAATACTAAATATATATATATATAAAGGGCATTCTTACCTTGAATAATTTGAACCGAAAATAGGAAAGCTATCTCCTTCTCTCTCTTTTTTCTTCAATATTTCGCCATGGAGGGGAAGAATGAGAATGGAACTCATATTCTCTCTCCCACCGCTTGTCATATATACATACATCATATAATTAATATAGTTTAAACTAAGAAATTCCAAATCCTAAGGCCATCGTTTTATCAACCGTAATTAATGGTTATGACCGGCTATGATTCACCAAAGCCACTAGTCACATTAATTTAATGGTTAAATTTCACCTTAATCCTTGGAGAATTTATTACATAAGGCCCTTTCTAATTTCTTAATCCATTCTCATGACATAGCTCACTATTTAATTTGGTCCTTGTACAGTACTTGATGGTATATCCAATTTAATGACTTAGCATTGGATTTTCGAACATACCACAAGAGATCCTCGATTAAAATTTTCGGTTTGGCTTGGCTTAATAAATTTAATCTCAAAATTAAATTTGTTTACATAAATGAATATCAAATTATTATACAAATCAAAATCGATTTATCATTATCTTCGTTGACGTAATAATAAATAAATAATCATATTTATTATTCAAATTTTATTTTTTATCACTCATACTATATGAATTTCGATATAAAAAAATTTGAGTTGTTACACAATAAATATCAACGCACCAACATTTTTCAGGTAAGGCCATTTTCCTTGCACTATTTCACATTTCTTTACAACATTTACTGACTTTAGTATCAGAGTGTGTCGCAAAATATTTACTCCGGTGTTCCTTTAGTCAATTTTTTGTCTTGCAGCATCGCCTAACCATTGATCTAGTTTAGCCCAAACATTCCAGCACACAAAGACATCAACAAAATTCATATGAAATCTCTCTGAGTATTAAAATATTTGACTTTGATTAAACTCGTTATTTGTATGGTTGAAACTTAACCTAATAATAAATGAAACAAACTTAGATATTCATATGAAATCTTGCTGGGTCTTAAAATATTTCAAGTATTGTTTTGCACGGATATAGCCATCGTATTCTTTTGCTTCATTTTTTGTTGTTTTCATGTTTACTTTTGGGTTGTTATTCCTCATTTCTGGTTACATTTATGGTTATTCCTAGGGTGATGCTTTATTTCGATTGAGGTGTTTACTCTATGTTTTGTTTGCTAGCTATCTGTACAAGATGCTTGGCTTTTTTAGTAATAAAGCTTATTTGGTTATACAAAAAAAGAAGAAGAAAAAGACAAATTCTAACCATAACATGTCAATCCAACCACACTATATCAAATGTTATATATAGATATTGGAATTCGTAGTCTTACACAATAATTATAGATGCACACATATATATTCAAGACCTTCAGTAACTCAAAAAGGCAACAAAAACACTTTTTTGACAAATTCTAGCGGTCCTCGTGTTCAACTTGTGGAGATGTATTCTTTTTAAGCTAGCTAAGCTCGAGGGTTTCATTGTTCCTAGTTATTTTCTTGCTAATTTTATTACTTATAGTGTCCACTTAGGACATTCCATGAATCACTCCCGTTCTTACCTTGGTTTAATTAACATTTCACAATTCATATACTTATTTTTGAACTTAATCGAATTGATCTTTCTTGAATCATGAAATTATATGTTGTGTAGTTCGGGGAACCACTCGACATGTTAACGGTTTTTCCATTTCAAGAGAAAGCTTTAGAGTCTCTGAAAGGTCAACATTTTGCGCCGTTGGAAGCCACCTAAAATACTGGAGAAACCGTGCAAGCCAGAGTTGTACGATGGCTAACCCTAGTGCCTTCCCAGGGCATACTCTTCGACCTGACCCGAACGGTGCTAGCCTTAGATCAGAGCTCATGATGGGAACATCTTCTTCAATAAACCTTTCAGGCCTAAAGGTCCCTAGATCTTTCCAAATAGACGGGTCATGGGTTATGGCCCACATGTTTACCATTGCAGTGGTGCCTGCTGGGACGAAAGACTTCCCTACGTGAACATCGTGGGTGGCTAGGCGAGCCCATGATAGAAGTGGTCCTGGTGGATGCATCCTTAGAACCTCTTTCACAACCACTTGGAGGTAGGGGAAATTTGGGAGATCGGAATCTTGAACTTGGTTGTGACAAATGCCAGTGTCGATCTCTTTCTGTACTTTAGCTTGAATGTCTTGGTGCAAAACCATCCTCGCCATTATCCATTCCAAGAGTATAGCAACAGTGTCAGTACCTCGAAATGTCATTTCCTAGAAAAAAATACAACATATGACTTAATACATTTTATAATTATGTAACAGTACTTGTTAAAAGTTTAACTATTCATATTTATTTTTAAGATTTTTTAAAAGGAGTTTACAAGTACAAATATAAGTATTATGAATCACAAATATTATATGTTTAAGTAATTAAAATTAGAATGAACTCTTTACAAAGTATAATTATATTAAAAACAAAAATAAATCCAGATAGATTCACATAAAGTGAGACTTAAACTCATAATGAATCTAGAGAAAAAACCCCTCTTGTTAAAAATTTAATTATTTGTATTTATTTTTAAGAAATTTTTTAAAGAGGTAATAAAGACTTTTATTAAATGATACTTGTGCGGTTAAATGTCACTATGTATATTTAAACAACAATATATTAAATGCAAAGATTTATATTTAATACACTTGCTGTGATTAATTTTATTTATGGTTAGTGAACTAAATTTTGACACGTTATTATAAATGAAATCACTTGAATCCATTTTAAGAAATATTAATATAATAATTATTTGTTACATAGGCTATCATAATTTTTAACTTTACAAATATAGTTGAGATTTTATGACATGGTTTATATTCATTTATTTATTTAAATATAACTTAAAGATATATAGATAACAAAATTTTAACTCGTTAGTGACATTAAAAATTTGTATAACTTATTTACCAAATAATTACGCTTATTAATAATATATTATTATTTATTTTAATGTATGAACCATAAATCCAGTGTAATTTTAGTAGCATTATCAACTAAAGACTGCTTATATCTATTTTTACCTATGAATACAGCAACAAAACCCAAAGTCCAAATATTACCTATAAAAGAAATATCCCCACTAATGGTTAAAGGCGTCAAGAAACAAGGAGAACCAAGAACGTGGAAAGCACAAGCCAATTAATTATGTTTGAGAATTGGCTAGAATATGTAGGTGGGGTAAAGTTTGCCTTTTATTCTTGGCTAAACTTACTAAATCATCTAGGGTTTTGATTTTTATTAAAAAAAAAAACTAAACTAATAGCTGGAATGATCATTTAAAAAGAATGTGAAGGTGATATATAGACTTATATAATGTTAATGTTTTAAACATTAGAGATATATATCATATGTACGAAACCTAACCCTTTCGACCAAAAAGATGAAATGAGGCCTATAAAATGAAGCTGTCTCCATTGTCATCAACCAAAATGGAAAGCAATGCCAGACAACGGGAAAGCAGAGGCAACAAAACAAGATTCCAATAATTGCTTATTTATTTATTTATTTTTATTTAGACGGTAACATAAATTAAGTATATATGATCTAAGATACTCTCAGCAAATTAGATATAATATATGCTTCTGATGATAGGTTTTAATTTGTTTGTTGGACTGGGAGTACTAGAATTATATGCATATCTCAAAGAAGAGAAAGAGATTCTCTTACCCACAAAACAGCAGCCATGTCTGAATCACTTAACTGGTCTTCTTTGGGCAAAGCTAACAAAGCTCTAAGAAAGTCATTCCCACCATTATTGATCTTATCTCCACACTTTTTTCTTTCTTTCACAAATTGACCCACAATATTTCTTACTTTGGTTGACAACTTATGACACCTTCTTTTCACCCCAAGAAAGTCCAAAAACCTTAGAGGGAAATAGTCTTCCCAGTTAAACATAGTAATCAATTCATACCCTTCTTTCACCATTAACCCTAGCTCTCCCTTCTCTACTATAGAACTCCCAAGCACGCTCTCTAGTATATTACTCAATGAACCTTTCTGTAATATCCCCCTCAATTCTACAAATCCTTTCTCTTCCATTCCCTTGTTTATTTCCACCAACATTTCATCAACCACTAGTTGGCGCAGTGGCTCCAGGCAAGAGATTCTCCTAGGGGAGAACATATGGTTGGCAGCAAGCCTTCGAAGATGACTCCAGTATTTACCGGAGGGTGCGAAACCAATGGCGCGTTCAAACATCAGCAAACGAGCTGACTCCTTGATTGGGCGGTCTGAAAATGAAGACCCAGATAGGATTTCCCTGGCGGTGTCGGGATGACTGCTGATGATCACACGCGTTGTTCCCAGGCTAAATGCCATAACTCTCGTTGCACCTAGTGAAGAAGCCGTGTTTGCTAACTTGCGATGAGCAAGTGAACCCATTAGCGGCAAGGTTCCAAGCAAAGGCCAACCGACTGGACCACGAAGTTGTGGAGAGTAAACATGGTGCTTTCTCCATGCAAATCCTCCAGGGACTAGCCAGTAGTTCATAAAGAAAGGTAAAGAAGATAAGAACGAGAATAAAACTAGAGCGAAAGGCCATGGTGTTTGGTCAAGGTGTACAGTGACAGCATGTAGAGAGAGCAACAGTGAGAGGTTGATCATTGCAAGCATCAAAAGCTTCATTGTTGCAGAAATTAATAGAAATATGGATAAAAGATCTGAAAGAAAAGGCGTTAACGGAATGGTCTAGAGATTGTGAACTTTTTTAATGATGAGAATTGTGTTTCGGATGGATTGCATATATAGCGCATGGGAAGATAATTATGGTTGAATACGCTAAGATGATGTTTAGTTAAGTTTGCTAACCCTGATTAAATGAAAACAGCACTTAATCATCAAGAGTTAAGTAAAAAGGGCTTAATTTGTTGGCT
Organism: Gossypium hirsutum; assembly: GCF_007990345.1. Lineage (NCBI taxonomy): Eukaryota > Viridiplantae > Streptophyta > Magnoliopsida > Malvales > Malvaceae > Gossypium > Gossypium hirsutum. The sequence continues at coordinate 50,100,729 of NC_053437.1, forward strand.
TAATTCCTTTGTTTTTTTTAATTGGCTTAGTTTTTCTTTATTATCAAAATCTGTTTCATGATAAAGTCCTCCCAGTATAGGCGTTTAGATTTCACTTGAAAATAAAGCAGAAATTTTAAATGATTCACCTGTACTTATATACATCACTTTATAGTAATAGCCTAATCCTTTATAGCTGTATACTGTAATTTGCAGCCAAGTTTCGAGTCCAACCACAAAAGCATTGTATTTGAATTTTCACTTAGAAAATATCATAACCCCGTCTATTTTAAATTTTGTAGGGTTATTTCACGAAAATCCTCAAACTCGGTTCTTAATCTTCAAAATGTTTGTAGTTAAATTATAAAAGTATTAGTATCATATCAACTCAATCCTTTTATCATATTAGCCATTAGTTTGGTCTTAAATGTCAACTTGAATATGACGTGAGCATGTTTAAAACACGCATATCAAATTGCAAATATGTGTACTCTTATTGCATGGATAACTTGGATCTGGCATGTTAAAAAATAACTCTATTAAATTTTATTGGTGCTATTCGTTTTATTTTAACACATTAGATCCAAACTATCTATGTAGTAGATGCACATGTGATTAAAATTTGATTCATGTAATTTAAAAATGCTCCACATTAGGTCCAAATAGAGGGTATAGGAATGCGAAACATGACTCACCTACTTTATTAAGGAAAGTGGAAGACTGTTGAATCTAGTGTCCCAAGTGTAGTGTTTTCGTCTATGTACACTTGTATTTTTTGAACACATTGGTTTAATAAAATATCTATTGATCACATTAACATTCTTTGCATATTGTATTTATCGGTGTTTGCATGCAAAGCAAAATGACAACAAATATTGATTCACTGGTTATCTAACGTTAAACTAATACTAAACGGTATTACGTGATCGGATCGTAATATGAAAAGATAACTTGTATTAATATATGAACCTAAACATGTTCTTAGACTAATAACAAATAAGCAAACTAATTAAATACTAATATGTTGTCTATCAAGTCCAATTTGGGAGTTGTTTTATCTTGAGCATTAAAGTTGATGACTCCTAAAAAATAGAGGCCTAGATGTGACTGACTGGATTGACAGGACATCGGACAAGACCCAAGTAGAATAGATCCTAGATCTGTTTATAGATTTATTTACTTGTGACATTCATAGCATGTCATACCTAAATCCTGAGTGGATAACGGGATATGTATGTGTGACTAATATACTTTGATGTAATTAAAAGCTTGAGTTCAAATAGAAAAGGAACCAGAAGATGCTTTGTTGGGTATATGACTTCTGTAGTATGTAGTATCATTCACAATAGTAGAATTTATAGACCAACTAATGGGTAAATGATATTCTCTCATCGACATTACATGATAGATGAAAAGTAAACGTGGCCACGAGTCATTTGTCTTTGTGATAAATGACTTAATTACTATTTGATAGTAATTGACTTTTCATAAAAGAAGATGTAATGGTTACCATGAGATAAAATAGGATCATATTGGGAGAACGAATTTATCCCAAAGGAATTAAGGATAAGTTATGAGGGTAACACACTTATGATAAGATCCTTGGATGATCACTGATTAAGTAGCTTTCGTAATGGTATGTAATTAGGGAGAGTTCAGTACAATACCATAGTGGAATGAATTCGTGACTAAATGAGTTTATTATTAATAGGCAAAAAGTTAGAACTTAATTATAAATCATTTGAGCCCTAATTACATATTTCCAATTAGTTCCTCCGCTGGCTCGTTGAAATTAGAAATGAATTGCATGTAGAACCAAATAAACAGAAATGAATGGAAATGATGAAGTTCAAGAAATGGGCCACGTTCTCAAATGAATGTGTTTTCTCACTAAGTAAAGAAATGGCTTGAGAATTAATTCTCTGAGTGGGAGAATTAATGTGTTTTACATTCCTTATGATAAGCATACATTTTCTCAAATGAATGTGTTTTCTTACTAAGTAGAAAAAAATGCCACATGAACTTGTCATGACATTTTAAGCATTTGTGATTGAAACCAAAAATAAAAACATTGCATGGATTTTAAAAGACTGAGTGGGAAAAGGTTATTAAACAAGACCTACGACCTCCATCAATGATCTCTTGTGATGACATGACAATTTATAGGCCCTAAGGTGGTATTTTCATGTAGATTTCACCAAGGAGATTTCATAAAAAAGAGGTAACTATCTTACAATAGCATATGATAATTTTTTTGCCCTGATGTGGACTTTACGGAAGAAACTTTTCTTTTTTAAAGATTACAACTATTTGATACATGTTACTCGGTGAGGTTGTCCCAAGATGACTCATTCGTGGTACATATTATGATAGATATTGAGTTGATGATTATACACTTAAGATCATTCTAGTTAAGTAACTTCCCACGAAGCTATACTTAAGTTAGAATGATGGCAAAATGTGAAGCAATTATTAGTACGTGTGAATACCTAAGGGATTAGGTTCACGTATTAATTGGATGGAAATCTATGTTTTTACTTGTTGATTAAGATTCCCCCAAGGTGACGTAATTCAATGGGTGAAGGAATTATTGTTGCAATCGCTTACAAATGTTTTCAAGGTTTAATGTTAGGCATATGCATCATCTTAATGCATATTGTTTGTTGCAAAAAGTTGTTCAAACATTTTCTTCATACAAAGATATTAATGGTTATACTAAACCAAAAAAATAAATAAATAATAAATTAGCCCAAATGTCCAGGCCTAAAATCAAGGCCCAATTAAACAAATCCAAAAAAAAACCCTAGCCCAACTAAAAACAAAAAAGCCGAAACCCTAGCCCCCTTTTAGCAGCCGCCGCCGCCTCACCCTTCCCACACGCGCCGCCATATCCCTCCGTACCGCCACGTCGACCTCCGTACCTACAAACAAATACCAATACGACATCAACAAAAAGAAAAAAAGAAAAAAGTTGTAATTTTTCTAGGCTATAAAAGCCCTAAAAATAGTGATGTAAAATGACCTTTTTTTTATAGAAATATATACAAAAAATTGAAAATCAACAAAAACATTGAATCAGAGGTAGTTTCTTTACTTTTGTTTCTTTTTTTTTATTTTTTTAAAAGAAGGTAGTTTTGCTGCGATTTACGCCGTAGTGGAGGCCGAGGTTGTCGTTTTCGATAAAAAATGACACGTTTTTGGATTGGAGAGTCAAAAAGCCAAAAAATGGTATTTTTTTGACTTTTCGACCACCGTGGCGGCCGCCGGCAAGGAACCTTGGTCGGATTTCTGGGGGTGAGAGAGCAAGGAGAGAGCTCTCAAAATTTTTTTAAGAGAAATGGCATAGAATGATTTTTTTTTAAAAAATTAGTCTTTATAGATTTACCAAACGACATCGTTTTACGGCTGGCTTCAACAGCCCCAAAACGGCGTCGTTTTGACCCTTAACCTGAATTTCAACTTGACCCACCTGGAGGATCCGCGTGTTTTCAGTAAATAGTATATTTGCGCGCGCGGTCCTTCCGCCTTTGCGACGCATTGCAATTTAGTCCTCTTCATTTTTCTGTTTAATTTTTCTCGATAATTTTATATTTATTTCATTTTCACCCCTTAAGAAACGACGAGCATAGGGACAAGGGATATTTTCCCATTTGGTCCTTGTCATTTTTAACGTGTTTTATTTTGAGCCTTGTTAGTCCATTTTTATTATTTTTAATTTGTACCCCGAATTTCATTTCGATTTCAATTCAATCCTAGTCTATTTGAATTCAATTGTTTTTATTTTTATTCAAAAAAATGATTTTTATTTAATATTTTATTTATATCTTATTTATTTATTTTCAATTTTTAATCAAACTTATATTAGTTTTTATTTATTTATTTATTTACTTATTATTATTTTTAATTGGCTTGTTTTATTTTTATTTTTGCCCTTATTGTTGTTTGTCTATTAATCTGTTTATTATTGTTTATTTGTGTATTTATTTGTTTATTCTCTTGTTCTTTTAAGTTTAATATTGTCTTACTATTATGTGTATTGTATTTCTTAATTTGTATTTATTGATTATTCGTCGTTCATTATTGTACATTTCGTTTTTGAAACATCACTTTCGTTGTACATTATCATTTCATCGCATTTTATTCGCTTAAAAAGTTACGTTTAATATCATTCAAGTTTTGAAATCATTTTATTCAAAAGCTTTCAAGATAACACAATACTCGGTCTTTGGGGTCTTCGAGAATATTGTGCCTTAACTTATTGGGTTCCAATTTTCCTCGTTGAATCTAAGTAATCGAGTATCCTTTTTAATCAAAACGTATAAATAAAAAGCTCATTCTCGAGGATTCGATACGTTGTGTCCTAACTCATTGGATATGACATTCTGTTCTCTCGAGACGAGACTTTTTTTTAAATCAAGGCAATATTCTATGTTTGGAATTTTTAGAAATTGTGCCCTAACTTATTGGGCTTCGATTTTTCATCAGACTTAAACAATTGAATATCATTTTTAGACTTCACTGCATGATTTTTAAAAATCAAAAGACAAGCTTATGTTTGAGGATGCGAAACATCACATCCTAACTCATTGGGTGTGACATTTTATCTCCCGAAATAAGAGGGTCTTAGCATGCATTTTGATTTATACAAGTTTTTTTTAAAAATAAAAGGATCGTATTTTTAATCTTTTTAAATTTTTGATATTCCACTTTAAGACATTAAATAATTAATTCGGTACCAATTTTGGGCGCTACGAGGGTGCTAATCCTTCCTCGTACTTAATTGACTCCCGAACTCATTTTTTTTGGAAACTTGTAGACCAAAATCATTATTAAGGTGATCAGATCACACCTCAATAAAAGATCGGTGGCAACTCCTATTTTGTTATTTTATTTTAAAAGTCGACCCCCTTTATCAAAAAGTGGTTTCGACAGTTTGGCGACTCCACTAGAGAATGGTTTTGAGAGTCAAGCCACAAATTGATTATTTTCTGTCTTTTTGTCGAAAGTTGAAAATTCGATTTAAATTTACGATCCTTTTATTGAATTTTTATGGTCTGCATCATTTTGATATGTTTGCTTTATTGGTTGGAGTCTTTTAATTTCTGCATATTGCATTGCATAACTGCTCGATTATACCCTTTTAAGTGGGAGTGAGAAACTAGTCCGTCGTGAGGTTTTCACCTCCGTGCAAGATAGTGGATCGCTTTCGGGATACATCCGTACCTATGTCTTCGTGAGATTTTTATCTCCGTGTAGCCATAGGGAAATGTATTCCCTTGAACTGAACTCGGCCCATATGAGCCTATAATGGGTGAGGATCGAGGAATCTGCTGGTTCAGGTACCCTCTCTTTAGAACTGAACCGCATGTAGTGACCCCTAAGAGCCTACCCTAGGTAGAACCACTCCAAACCCCTAGTGGTCATCCAAATAGGTGCTCAATTTATTTTTCTTGCTTACTTTTGCCTTGTACTAACTTGTTTTGTTTTGGTTATGATTACATTGCATTTTTATCATAAAAAAGAGGTGTTGATTCACGTTCAGTTGCTAAATAGAGAGCTTGTCATGGAAAACAGATTTCTTAATAAAGTGGAAGATAATACGGTTATCCGAATATGGTCCAAGAAAATGTGACAAGAGAAAGATGATAGTCTAATGGAGGACTACACGACTTTGCTTCGTTTGCCGAGGATTCAAGTTGATAAAGATTATTTGAGAGTCGTCAATGTCCCGACCGTTTTAAAAAAGCTAACGATGAAGAGCAATGAGTCACGGCCCGGATCAAGCCGAAAAGAGCTAGTAGAGGCATCAATTGGAAAATTCATGAGATTTATCTTAACCTCCAGATGAAGAAAATGATCGATGTCGTCGCTTGGAGTATGAGGGCAAAGCCGTATATATATCTGCTTTATGTAAAGAGATTTGTTTTCTAGTAAAGTTAATAAAATTGAACCAGAATCAACGTCTCTTTTAGCATTCATTTCATGCATTTGCATTACATGACATCATATGTATTAAAGTCCACTAAAAGAGCCTAATTGATTAAAATTATTTCAGTTAATCTGGAAACCAACAAAAACCTACCAATTAAATACTGTTACGGTACCCGAGCAAAGTCGAGAAACATGGATCAAAGATAAGAAAAGCTTGAACGACTTCAAAAGGAAATGCAAGATCAGCTACAAACACAAATGCAAGAGCAGCTAGCTAAAATTCAGCAAGAGATGGCGGAAAAGATGCTAGAATCTTAAAGAAATATGATGGCTCAGTTGACCCAATTATTAGTTGGAGGAGTAGATAAGGGAAAGGGCCCCATGATTAATTTTGGAGAGGATAATGAGGAGCCGCTGTATCCTCCGGGTTTCACTCTACCAAATGTACAGACCCAAGCGGAAATGTACCCAAGGAGACCCTCTGTCACAATTAGGCTTCAAGAATTTCAGGCCGATACTTCAATGCTAATGAACTTCTAAGCTGGATTCGGTTTTAACCCAGGTGGTAACCCAGATAATCCGATTATCCCTAATTTTGATGAAGGGGTAAAAAAGGAAAGAGCGAAGGTGGAATTGCCAAAACAGCTAGAGGACAGGTGTAAATGTCTGGAAGAAAAATTCAAAGCAATGGAAAGTGCTGATAATCATCATGTAATCGATGCTAAAGATCTGAGCTTGGTTCCAGATTTAGTACTTCCTTACAAGTTCAAAATGCAGGACTTTGAAAAATATAATGGAACCAGTTGCCCCGAGGCTCACATCACCATGTTTTGTAGAAGGATGACTGGTTCTGTTAACAATGATCAATTGCTAATACACTGCTTACAAGAGATTCTGGTGGGGGTAACATCTAAATGGTACAACCAATTGAGCCGTACCAAGATTGGTTCATGGAGGGACCTAGCTCAAGCATTCATGAAGCAATACAGTCATGTAACTGATATGATTTCTGATAGAATTACTTTGCAAAACATGGAGAAGAAATCAATTGAGAGTTTTAGGCAATATGCACAGAGATGGAGGGAAGTTGCCGTCCAAGTTTAGCCGCCGCTCCTAGAGAAAGAAACGACGATGCTCTTTATCAACACACTAAAAGCCCCGTTCATCATGCACATGGTAGGGAGCACCACAAAAAGTTTTTCAGTTATAATTATGAATGGCGAAATGATTGAGAATGCCATAAGGAATGGGAAGATTGATGCTGGATAAAGTAACAAAAGGTCAGCCTCAAGGAGAAAGGAGGATGAAGTGAACAACACATTCACGTACAACAAGGGCTACTCAAAATAAATTATTATAAATCAGCCAAGAAAGGTGGTTGAGGGTCAACAAGGTTCATCAAGGCAAGAATTCGGCGCAAAACAAAACACCAAGAAGCCCCAATTTACGCCAATCCAAATGTCGTATGGGGAGTTGTATTAGAGTTTATTTGATGCACACGTTTCCCCTTTCTAATTGAAACCTCTACAACCCCCTTACCCCAAATGGTATGACGCAAATACCCAATGCGAATACCATGTAGGAATCACGGGGCACTCGATAGAAAACTGCACCGCCTTCAAAAAGCTAGTTGAAAGCTTTATCAATATGGGCATTGTCAAATTCGATGATTCCTCTAGTACAAAAAATTCGCTACCCAATCATATTGATAATGGGGTGAATGCGATGTATGAAGAAGTGTTGGGAAACGTTCACATCATTGCCATATATGAAGACAAAATTGAAAAGGAACCTTGTTAGATATCTGCCCTTGTAAACCTGGGAGTGTTCTAAATAATTGTACTGCAGAAGAAATCCTTGAATTTTTTAGAGCCTACTCAGAGTAATATTCAGAATAGACTTGTTGCTTTTAGCCTAGAGGCAATAAGAACTCCTTTATGAAATAGGCTCATGTCTGAACGTCATTTTTTTAATGAAATACATCTTGCGTTCATTTTGAGCAAATATTCTTTCATTCTTTTCATATAAATAATTATTCTTTAATTCTTTTGGATTTTCTTCCAAACCATTCATTCATTCATTCATAATCATACCGTATAAATAATTATTCATAAATTCATACATTCCTTGTATATTCTTTTGTGCCTATAGTAGGTCCTTGGATATCAATGACATGAGTGACGTTGCTACAGACTCAGAATTTCCTTTTGAGCGAGATATGTGTTTAGAGGGATCTCATGACTTTGAAGATGGCATAGATTGTAACCTATCTTCGGACTTGTTGAGGATGGTAGGACAGGAACAGAAAAAAAATTTACCCTATGAGGAGACAATGGAGATTGTGACCTTGGAGGAGGGAAAAGTAGTAAAAATTAGAACATGCATAACCGAAGAAACAAAGTAAGACCTTGTTGAGTTACTTCAAGAGTTCAAAGATGTCTTCGTATGGTCATACCAGAATATGCCCGAGTTAAGCACTGACATTGTAATCTAAACAAAAATTTGTAGTATGTTCAAGATTAACATCATGGATAATGCAGTAAAAAACCTTTACCGAGGCAATACCTTTCTTTTTGGCTTATCACAGGTTTGCCCAGTAAAGTCGAGCTTCCATCTCTCTAAGTTTTTGTTGGATTTTATCCTGATTGAAGAGGAAGATCCAAAGTTTTCTGTCATAGTCAAATGTACCAAAAACAATTTCACCCAAGAAAGCTCTATGAGAGAAACCTGATACCAAAGAAGATCCTTCGCATACAAAATGAAAGTGGATGGGAAGGATCTTGTATGGAAAATTTTATCTGGAAAAGCATTGATTTTGATCGAAAGAGATAACAAGGACTTGCCTAATCCTATGAGTTTAGATCCAATCAAAAAATATTTCAAAAAAAATTCAAAAAAAAAGAAAAAGGAGAAGGAAAAAAAAGTAAAAGAAAAAGGAGAGGCCAAAGCGAAAACCTGTAAAGAGCGCTTTGAGACCAAAGGGGATTTGAGTTGAAAACCCAGATAGAGGCTTCTAATGGGCATCGCTTCATTTTGAGATTATTAACTACTTCACCAAATGGGTAGAGGCTGCTTCATATGCCAATGTCACCAAGTCGGTAGTTAGTAAATTTTTGAAAAAGAATCATATCTGACAATGCACTGAATTTGAAAAACAACACAATAACGGAAGTCTGCAGTTAATTTAAGATCAGACATAATAAATCGTCATTGTATCGCCCAAAAATGAATGGTGTAGTGGAGGCAGCCAACAAAAATATCAAGAAAATTTTGGGGAAAATGATTGAAACTTACAAGGATTGACATGAGAAATTACCATTTGCCCTATTTGCTTATCAAACACCTATTAGGGCCTCCACCGGGGCAACACCTTTCTTTTTGATTTATGGGATGGAGGCAATTTTACCCATTGAGTTTGAAACCCTTCTCTTCGAGTATTGGCTATGCTAAAGTTGGATGAAGCCAAATGGTTCCAATCTGATCAGTTAAAACTAGTAGAAGAAGAAAAGACTAAAAGCAATTCACCACGGTCAGATGTACCAAAGGCGAATGATGCGATACTACAACAAAAAGGTTTATCCCAGAGAATTCCACGAGGGGGACCTGGTGTTGAAAAAGATATTTCCTCTACAAGAATATTTTAGAGGGAAATGGATGCCAAATTTGGAAGGACCTTATGTTGTAAAGAAGGCCTTTTTTGGAGAAGCATTGATTTTGAGTGAGATGGATGGTAACAACCGGCCAAATCCTGTAAATTCAGATTTAGTCAAGAAATACTTCACCTGAAGAAGGAGAAGAGACTAAGGCAAAAACCTGGAAAGGACGCTTTAAATCCTAAAAAAAAAGAAAAAAGAAAAAGGAAAAAAGAAAAAGAAGAGGCCAAGGTGAAAACCCGCAAAGGGCACCTTGAGACCAAAGGGGATTTGAGTTGAAAACCCGAAAAGGGAGGCTCAAAGAGTGATCAAAATGGGGCATGCAGTGATCTTGCTATACATGAATTAACAGGAAAGGGGTATGCGACATTTGGGGCATCGACAAAGTAGTGTAGATCTCCTAAACACATGTCAAACTCAAAACGGTTCTTAAAAGTTTGTATAGAGAACTATTTATATTGAATTTGTTGTTCTTAGAATACTTCATTCTTTTTCAAGATACGTGTTCCCAATCAATTCCTCTTTTATTTTTACTATCCTTGATAATTTATTCATTTCGAACCATGCTCCCAAATCAATTTTATTTTTATCCATTGTTATGATCGTTTGTAAGCATGTTGCATTGGAATAATGATCAATGGACTAATAATACTTTCACAAAGGAAGTTTTTCATATTACTCTAGAAGTTTCTAAATAATACAAGAACCTGAAACAAGACTGATGTTTAGAATTCATTAAGTTTAAAGGTTGAAATATCTGAGAAGGAAATGTCTAAATTAAGACAATCTCTTTGGATTTTGTTGTCAAAAGTATTGATTGAACAAAACATCAAGATGTCGTGTTGGTGACAAAGCTTCAATGAACAAACAAGCAATGATCACCGAGTGATAAGGAGAGGTTTTCTTGGAAAAGAAAGTTCTACAATCGTGCATAAACATTTGGTATGACACCCTGGGAATGGTGTAAGAGACCAAAGAGATTCAAATCCAATATCCTTGAATTGTAGTAGGAGAGGATTGAGAAAGAGCCAGATCTTATACTCCTAAATTACAGTGGGAGGAAAATGGTTCAAATTTTAAGTCCCAAAAGTATAGTGGATTGAACCTTGAAGATTACAGTGGGGGCAATCTGATTAAGTAAAATATGAGTGTTTCTGTAGAAATACCCGCTGAACAAGATGGCGTTCTGACGTCAGTGATAGAGCCTTAATGAACAACGAGCGATAATAACTCAAACATTAAAGGATCATTTTCATGACATTTTGCATTCATGCATACACATCTAGTTGGGAGATTTTGATTCATTCCGATAATAACATCCTAATCACTAGGCATAAATAGGCCCATGAACCACAAATCCTATACCACTGAAGTTGCAGTGGAATGGATTGAAGGAGATGGCGAATCTTATCTCCCTGAAGTTGCAGTGGAGCAGATTAAAGCCAATAATTCTATCTCCTTGAAGTTGCAGTGGAGCGGATTAAAGTTACAAGTCTTATATCCCTGAAGTTGCAGTGGAGCAGACTGAAGAAATCAAGTCTTAATCCCCTAAAGTTGTAGTGAGGTAGACTGAAGAGGATAAATCTTATCTCCCTGAAGTTGTAGTGGAGCAGATTAAAGCCAATAATCTTATCTCCCTGAAGTTACAGTAGAGTGGATTGAAGTTACAAGTCTTATCTCCCTAAAGTTGTAGTGGAGCAGACTGAAGATAGCGAGTCTTATGCCCCTAAAGTTGCAGTGGGGCAAACTAAAGATGGCGAATCTTATCTCCCTGAAGTTGCAGTGGATTAGATTAAAGCCAACAATCCTATCTCCCTGAAGTTGCAATGGAGCAGACTGAAGATAGCGAATCTTATTTCCCTAAAGTTGCAATGGAATAGGTTGAGGCTATAAATAATAGATCTCATCTCTCTGAAGTTTTAGTAGAGCAGATAATGGAAAATCTTATCTCCCTGAAGTTACAGTGGAGCAGATTGAAGTTATAAGTCTTATCTCCCTAAAGTTGTAGTGGAGCAGACTGAAGATAGAGAATCTCATTTCCCTGAAGTTGCAGTGGAACAAATTGAAGCTATAAATCACAGATCTTATCTCTCTAAAGTTGTAGTAGAGTAGATTAAAGCCAACAATCCTATCTCCCTGAAGTTGTAGTGGAGTGGACTAAAGTCAAGTCTTATCCCCCCGAAGTTGTAGTGGGGCAGACTGAAGATAGCAAATCTTATTTCCCTGAAGTTGTAGTGGAACAGATTAAAGCTATAAATTGCAAATCTTATCTCTCTGAAGTTGCAGTAGATAAGATCATATCAAACCTTATCTCCCTGAAGTTGCAGTGGAGTACGTTGAAGGTACCAATCTTATCTCTCTGAAGTTGCAGTAGAGCAGATTAAAACGAAAAATCCTATACCTTTGAATTTGTAGTAGGTCGGATCAAATTCACCAAAGCCAAGTCTTGTCTCCCTGAAGTTGCAGTGGAACAGGTTGAAGATATCAAACCTTATCTTCCTGAAGCTGCAGTGGAGCAGATTGAAGCTACTAATCTTATCTCCCTGAAGTTGCAGTGGAGCGGATTAAAACGATGAATCCTATACCTCTGAAGTTGCAGTAGGTCAGATTAAATCTACCATTACAAGTCTTATCTCCCTAAAGTTGCAGTGGAGCAGACTGAAGATATCAAACCTTATCTCCCTGAAGTTGCAGTGGAGCAGGTTGAAGATACAAATCTTATTCCCTTAAAGTTGCAGTGGGGCAGATTGAAACTACAAGTCTTGTCTACCAGAAGTTGTAGTGGAGTAGACTGAAGATGGCAAATCTCATTTCCTTAAAGTTGTAGTGGAGCAGATTGAAGCTATAAATTATATATCTTATCTCTCTAAAGTTACAGTAGAGTAGAGCATAGCATACCCTACCTCCTTGAAGTTGCAGTGGAGCAAATTAAAGCCACAAACCTTATCTCCTTGAAGTGCAGTGAAGTAGGTTGAAGTTAAGTTTTATCTCCCTGAAGTTGCAGTGGAGCAGATTAAAGATAGCGAGTCTTATCTCCTCGGAGCTGTAGTGGGTTAGAAAGAGGCTACTTAAAGAAGACGAGCACCAAGAGGCCAGGCAAAATCGACCTTTTTAAAATCTTTGCTCCATTCTCGTTACATGACAATTAGCAAAGAGGGGCAGCTGTAACAGGCCCGATTTGCTCGGCCCGTTATACTAAACCAAACAAAAAAATAAACAATAAATTAGCCCAAATGTATAGGCCTAAAATCCAGGCCCAATTACAACAAACCCAAAAAAATAAAAAACCTTAGCCCAACTAAAAATAAAAAAGCAAAAACCCTAGCCCCCTTTCAACAGCTGCTGCCGCAGCTGCCGCAGCTGTCGCACCCTTCCCACGCGCGTCGCCATGTGCCTCCATGCCGCCACGTCGACCTCCGTACCTACAAACAAATACCAATACGCAAGAAATAAAAAGAAAAAGAAAAAGTTGTAATTTTTCTAGGCTATAAAAGCCCTAAAAATAGTGATGTAAAAGGACCTTTTTTTTGGATAGAAATATATACAAAAAAAATTGAAAATCAACAAAAACTTTGAATCAGAGGTAGTTTCTTTCCTTTTCTTTCTTTCCTTTTTTATTGTTTTAAAAGAAGGAAACAAAAAAATAAAAGAAAAGGGACCGAAACTCACTGTTTTGCCGCGGTTTACGCCGTAGTGGAGGCCGAGGTTTGTTGTTATTGATGAAAAATGACGCATTTTTGGGTCGGGGAGTCAAAAAGCCAAAAAATGGCCTTTTTCTGACTTTTCGGCCACCGTGGATGGCAGCGCCGTCGCTGGCGACCGGCGGCTGCGACGGTGGTCCGGCTCAGAACCTTGGCTGGATTTCTAGGGGTGAGAGAGCAAGGAGAGAGCTCTGTAATTTTTTTTTGGAGAAATGGCATAGAATGATTTAAAAAAAAGTAGTCTTTATAGATTTACCAAACGACGTCGTTTTAGGGCTAGATTCAATAGCACCAAAACGACGCCGTTTTGGCCCTTAACCCGAATTTCAACCTGATCGGCCTGGAGGATCAGCGTGTTTTCAGCAAATGGTGTATTCGCGTGCACGGTCCTTCTGCCTTTGCAACACGTTGCAATTTAGTCCTCTTCATTTTTTCTTTTTAATTTTTCTGAATAATTTTATATTTATTTCATTTTTGCACCTTAAGAAACGCGCACATAAGGACGAGGGATATTTTTCCATTTGGTCCCTATCATTTTTAATGCGTTTTATTTTGATCCTTGTTAGTCTATTTTTATTATTTTTAATTTGTACCCCGAATTTCATTTTGATTTCAATTCAATCCTTAGTCTGTTTAACTTCAATTATTTTTATTTTTATTTAAAAAATGATTTTTATTTAATATTTCATTTAATATCTTATTTATTTATTTATTTTCAATTTTTAATGAAACTTATATTAGTTTTTTTATTTATTTCCTTATTATTATTTTAATTTGCTTGTTTTATGTTTATTTTTGCCTATATTATTGTTTGTCTATTAATCTGTTTATTATTGTTTATTTGTGTATTTATTTATTCTCTTGTTGTTTTAAGTTTAATATTGTCTTACTATTATGTGTATTGTATTTCTTAATTTGTATTTATTGATTTTTCATCGTTCATTATTATACATTTCGTTTTTGAAATATCACTTTGCGTTGTACATTATTATTCCATCGAGTTTTATGCGGTTAAAAAGTTACGTTTAATATCATTCAAGTTTTGAAATCATTTTATTCAAAAGCTTTCAAGATAATGCAATACTAGGTATTTGGGGTCTTCTTGAAGATTGTGTGCTAACTTATTGGGTTCCAATTTTCCTCGTTGAATCTAAGTAATCGAGTATCCTTTTTAATCAAAACATATAAATAAAAAGGTCATTCTCGGGGATTTGAAACGTTGTGTCCTAACTCATTGGATATGACATTTTGCTCTCTCGAGACGAGAATTTTTTTTAAATCAAGGCAATATTCTATGTCTGGAAATTTGAGAAATTGTGCCCTAACTTATTGGGCTTCGATTTTTCATCACACTTAAACAATTGAATATCCTTTTTAGACTTCACTACACGAGTTTTAAAAATCAAAAGACAAGCTTATTTTTGAGGATGCAAAACATCACATCCTATCTCATTGGGTGTGACGTTCTATCTCCCGAAATAAGAGGGTCTTAGCATGCATTTTGATTTATACAATTTTTAAAAAAATAAAAGGATCGTGTTTTTAATCTTTTCAAATTTTTGATATTCGACTTTAAGACATTGAATAATTAATTCGGTACCAATTTTAGGCGTTACGAGGGTGCTAATCCTTTCTCGTACGTAACTGACTCCCGAACCCTTTTTTTTAAACTCGTAGACCAAAATCATTTTTAAGGTGATCCAATCACACCTCAATAAAAGATCGATGGAGACTCCTATTTTGTTATTTTATTTTAAAAGTCGACCCTCTTTATCAAAAAGTTGTTTCGACATAAATAAGGGAGCTCAACCTTCTATACTAGGCTTTCATCTTTTTTTTTGGAGGACTATCCTAAGATAGCAGAAGAAAGAGAATACATGAGAAAGGTTCCTTATGTTTCAATAATAGGAAGTCTTATTTATTTTATGTTGTGCACACATCTAGATATATGTTTTGTAATAGGGTTGGTGAGTCAACTTCAAGCAAGTCCCGATCCAAGACACTGGCAAACAATTAAGCATATACATAAGTATTTATGGAGAATGAAAGAATATTTGTTTGTGTATTCTATAAGAGATCTTACTCCTATCGACTATGCTGATTCTAACTTCCAAATGTGTCAAAATTTGAGGAAATCAAAATTGAGTTGTATCTTTGTCCTAAGTAGCAGGTCCATGATTGTGCCATGACGTACGAATGCCGAGTAGAGCATTATCACAAAATATAAAGATTTAAAAGTTACTTGTACTACATGTGTGACTGGTCAATTCTAATATTTATAAGTGTTACGATGGAACACTCCGAGTATTCCAAGGAATGAACCTAAGAGAGATCGGGCGATAAGATGAATAACAACAATCAAACATGCAATTAAGAAGTCTAGCTAGCTAATGGATAGGTGTAATGTTATGACAATTCATAATTCAAGTTTATTAAGCTAAACTATACCAATGAGGGCTAAATTGAATAATAGTCAACTATACAAAAAATATCAATCCAATGAGGTAAAGTGGTCGATTGATATCCATGTTTCTAATTAATTCTTAGATTAGGGATCTAAAATGCTCAAACTCCTAATTGGTCCAATTTTACCTCTCAGTTACCATTTTACCCAATTAGATGATTTAGTCTGGTTTATCTCTTGAACTTGCTAAACTAAATCGCGACAATCAAATTAGTTTACAATAGGAACTCCTCTTAGTATCACCTATTTAAATGTTCACTTAGAGCCTTCAATTTTAAGTTTTGAAGTCTATTTGATTTAGTCTAATTTTTGTAATTTAGTTTTTGACCCTAACATTAATCATGCAACATTCCAATTAATCAACCACTATAAACTTAGTTCCTACTCATCATTAGAATACAAAGTCCAGCTAATTTCATGCTTAAATGGTTCAGCAATTAACCACAAAAGGGGTAAGGGTTTAGAAATGCTTAGTGACTGATACGAGTTTCAAGGCCGAATTTCAGGCCCATGGATGTAATGAGCTTACACTACCTTAAGGCCCCAAAACAAGGTCAAAGGTCAAGCAAATCAAACCAAGATTCCATCAAAGCCAATATGTCAGGATGCATCTTTTCAAGGAAATGAAGAATGATACATGCACGAAATGGGTGAAATGTATTAAATTTAATTCAACCAAGCTGTCAATTTTCAAGTTGAAAAGATTAGTCCACTTGTGACAAATTTTTGGATGGGATCTAGGCATTTCTTGTAACATCCAACTTTGGATGGGTTTTGGATTTGGTGGGTAAATCAAAAGTAACCTGAGTGGCATAGTGCTATTAGCCTAACTGTTGTTCTGGCATATAGATTGAGCGCATAATATGTATTGGATTATTAAGCAATGGTTGTTCTTAAAATGTATTAAGTTATAAGGAAGAAGAGGTTTGGTAAAAGTGTTGAGAACGTTATAAGTAGGGGATTAATACTAAAGGTATTGCACGCCTAGTTTATTGAGTTGTTGTGCTAGTTACGTTCTAATGAGGTAGTTGGAAAGGAACAAGGGGACGAACCAGAAAATAAAAATATTAGATTTCTATTTACAACTATAAACCTTTTATAAAGGTAACTTTGAAAGTGTATGACACTACCGCGTGTGAAATGATATGCGAATATATTCCTTTTATAAAGTTTCAATGAAAGTAAAAGATGATGCTCTACCGTATTGAGTATTTTTCCTCGGCATCGGTTGAACATAACTTGGCAGTGCATTGTTGACAATTTGTCTTGCGGTATTGTTGAAAGTTCCTACATCTTGATTACTCCAATTGAAATTCGAATGTTGCTTCCACCCTAGATTTTAGGTGTTGGAATAGGGGTTATTATTCTATTTGGAATTACCCATATAACACACAGATGCTGAATTTGATGGGCATTCATCAAACATATGATTCTCTCCACAGTACACACATGATAGTTCAACCGACTTTATTTCCTAGACAATAGTGGAATTTTTCATTGTTTTAATTATGTTAGCTAGAGAAGATACCTGAGCAGTCAATGAAGTGATTTCATTGTAGAAAGTTCCTACATCTTGATTACTCCATGGTTCTAGCTGCTCTCCTATTAGTCCCAACTCTCATGGTAGAATACTGATAATCATTACTGGCAATCTATTCCAAAATCTCATACACTTCATTATAAGATTTATCTAACAAAGTACCATTGGTAGAAGCATCAACTACAGTTCTTGTATGCGTATTCAATCCATTATAAAATATCTCCATCTGAGTCCAATGCTGAAATCCATGCATTGGGCACTTCCAAATTAAATCTTTAAATCGTTCCCAAGCTTCATATAGTATTTTATCCTCTAATTGCTGAAAAAATGCGATGTCATTTCTAAGCTTCGCCTTCGTATTCAGTGGATATTACTGTAGCAAAAATCTCTGGCAAAGATCATTCCATGATGCCATTGTTCCCGATGACAAAGCATTGAACCATGCTCTTACATGATCCTGAAAAGAATATGGAAACAGTTTAAGCTGCAGGGTATCTTCAAGTTGTCTAAATGAGTTGTAGACTTCTAGGAAAAGTAAAAAATGCAGTCTTGGATCTTTAGTGGGTAGTTCCCCAAGTTGTCCTATTATTTGCAACATCTGAAACATTACCGGTTTCAATTCAAACTGCTAAGCCTGTATGGTTCGTCTGACTATCCTTGGGTTCAAATCATCCAACATTGGAACAATATGCTCTCAAATTGGTCTGTCTCAATCATCTACAACACCACATATAAGAAGATGTACATCTTAACTAATCAGAGGGTTATCATTGCAGCTAATTGGATTACCATTAAGGCAAGGATCATTCCTAATTCTAGCCATTTTTCTCAGTCCTTTTCTCTTTCTCTGCAAAGTTCTATCGATCTCTAGATCAAAAGGATACTCATTGTTAGCAGGAATGCCTCTTCTCATGCACTGCCAGTTGTAAAAATTAAATAAATTAAGTTAAATAAAACTAATGGAATTAAGTAAAATAACAAAACTGAATTTCACCATATTGTCAATCCCCAAAAACGATGCCAAAAACTTGTTGCGTGTGAAATGATATGCGAATTGTACAAGTATACAGTCGGATTAAGGAATAAAGTAATGAACGAGTATCGTTCCCATGAGGATCGGATGTAGGCACAAAGATGGTTAACTTATTATAATAAAATGCTATGGAAAATTAGTAATAATAATGCAATGGCAATGTCAAGAGTTAATAATTAATGAAATATGCGTAACTGAAGAATAATTGAGAATGCTAAGGCAATACAAGAGTAAAAATGCAATGGCAATTACGAGAATGATTGCGTAAATAAAATAATATATAAATGAACAAATAAATAACTAAGAATGTTATGGCAAAGATACTACGACAAAGGATTAGGGATATACGATGTTGATTTGGACAATCGAGATTACAGGATTAGGGATATACGATGTTGATTTGGACAATCGAGATTACTAAGAATCTACCCTTACCATCAATAATGCCTCAGCAAAATCGTACTTAATTTGATGCTCAGAGAATTCTAAAGTGGCTTGCTTCTTTCGAGAGCAAAAGCCTCAAGTTACCTTGCTGGTGTTGATATATTTCTATAGGCCTTTAGCATGGCATCTTGTATTGTTTCCTTCTGTATGATCGTTGCTCTATGTCTAAAGTCCACTACAAGTATCTGTCGAGTACTTGTTCATATTATTCAACCATGGTCTAACTAATCCAACCTTTCTAGAATTAGATTAATTTAAGGGTATGCTACATAGTCCACTATGTATAGGGATTGCACACATACAATTTAGAAATAAGAATAGTTGAATAAAATAGTAAACTAATGTAGATTTATGCTTCGACCATTAAAGAAAAATAAAGGTTTTATCAAAGTAATCCCAACCCTATGAGATTTAGCTCATGGGTTGGCAAATAAAATTCAATACCAAAATATTATCCAACACCATTTTCATCATTCAATTCACGAAAGAACAAAGTAAGAAATACGGAAGACTTTGGGAAGACAACTTTCGCAAGTCTAGTTCACACTCCAGCAGCGCAGTGTCCTGTGGTGGCTGAGAGGGATTGCCTTCATCTTTCTCTTTCATTTTCTATTCTGTCATTACCCTCTATTTTTGTCGAAAGATCTCTCGTTTTTGTTTTTGTTCCCCTCTTATTTGCTATTTAGGGTTTCTTCCTTTGGCTATCTATAAGCTTTTTCCCTAGGGTAAATCCAACAACCCAAGATTACCCTTTCCTCTTTTTTAGATTTTCTTTTTGGTTTAAAATCCCTTCCTTGAAGATAGGTGGTTTTCAGCTTATTATCTCATGATCTTTTTCCTATTTTTAATTTTTTTCTAGGATAAAAACCAACAGCGCATGATTTATCATCTCCTATTTTCTAGGCAGATTTTTTGGTACAAATATAGTTAGGTTAAAACTGGTATGAATTGAGTGTTGACTTAGTCTTCCTCCTGGAATCGCGAATTGTCACGGCATACAAGTCGATAAACTGTCCATCCTTTTGCCCCAGTAAACTCTTGTTCCTCATCCCACACCTATAAATCCACCAAACATAGCCCTTCCATAAGCAATTAAAAGTAAAAAAATAACATTTAAACATAGTCCAAGCTCCTAATGCAATGATTAAGGAAAAATACTAATGAAATGTCCTAAAGTGCAACTAACTGTACTTAAGTACGGCAATTAAGTAGGTCTAAAGGCATGAAATATAACTTTTTTCAAGAGTTATCAAACACATGGTGGGTTCCAACAAGAACTTGAGTTCTATATATAGATATTTAGGCCTAAAAAGAAGAAGTATTTCTGTCTAGATATAAAGGAACCTAAATTCTTTCCTTCTCTCTCTTGAGCTAAAGTTGTAGATTTGGATTTCTACTAGTGATTACACCACGTCAAGGTAAGATTTATGACTCTGCATATTGTATTGTGAAGAGTAAATCTGCTAAACTTGGAAAATTAGTAAGATAAAGGATAAAATGACCCTTCTTAGGGATCTTTAGTGTTGAAAATGATGAGAAAATGGTTATATGAATAAATCTTGATGAGTTTCTTTTTTCTGTAGCAGTAGTTGTTGTTGATTGTATGATGGAAGTCTCGATCTGGAGTTTTGAACTATAGTAGGTAAGAATCAAGTGAGTCTCTATGTTGACTCTTGTTTGTATGATGATAGTACCTGTAGATCTGTAAGGAAATGGCTGAAAGACGATGTTGTGATCAATGAGGTTACAATATGTTATGTATGTGACCTTGTGTGTGATTATTGAAGTATGTTTATGACCATGATAATGTTTGATTAGATGATATGCATACATGGTATAGATCTATTGAGTTCAAGTAGGACAATGTGAAGTATAGTTGCATCTGGATGTCTGGATTGTGTATATGCATCTTAGTTGTATGCTATACAATATATTCTGATAAGAGCAGGTCTAAGCATGATGAGTCTGAGTTTATCTTCGCAGAGTCGTCTAAAGGGGTCTGTCGGGACTTTAAACAAGATCTTTTAAAGGAAAAGTCCACGAACATGACACCATGTCTTGTAAGACCATAGTTGGGCTATGACATCTTATGAGAAGAACTTAAGGAAGTTGATTACCTAATGGGGTTCCCTACGTGTCCTAGAACGATGAGGGGAAAACCTTACAAAATGTGAGTTTAAGCAAATCCCTATCATAAACACGCTAGGAAAAAGGAAGCCTTTAGTGTAAATCTATGAAAAAGGAAGCCTTTGTGGTGCACTCTAAGAAATGACCTTTGTGGCAACTATCCGAAGGAAACACCTTTGTGGCAGACCCTTAGGGAAAGAAATGACTTTCACAGAAAACTCTAAAGGAATGACAGATGTAATGAACTCAGAAGGAAAAACCCTTATGGTATCATGTTACACCTTCGATAAGATATTCTAATGAGCTTTCTTTATGGCAAGCTTTGGCGTATCCTGTATGTGTTAAGACAAGAATAAAGAAACTGGAATTGTAACAAATCGCTCGATGGAATCTTAGTATTGGGATAATGTTTGAGAAATAAGAAGGATAAATAAGTGTATAACGTTTTAGCTAGACTGTGTATAAGATCTATATGAGTGCGCCTATGACACCCTTGGGTTTGGTAAACATTGGATTAGCACGTAGTGAAAAAGAAGTAAGCCCGATAAAGGAAGGTTCACCCCAGAAGCCTTTATTGGCGTAAATAGCATGGGCGATTCCATTATGTGTAACAAGGAAACGAGCCTTAAGAATGTAAAGCTTGTTTCAGCAATAAAGAACACCCCCTAATGATGTCTTCGAGCCAAATAAGTTATAAGGAAATAATAGTTAGCGATTAACTGAACATGAAACAAGATAGTTAAGAACCAGAGGGAAACATTTTATTAGTTTCCTTGAAATTTGTAAGATTTGGATAGGACCATTGAATGACTGATATGACGTGTATTAAGTCCCAAAATGGACTTGGGTTAAGTCAAGAGTTTAAGATGGGTTAAAAAGGAAAATATCTTTTATTCTTTCCCATTATTAAGAGAAAGAGGCTAGAAGGAAGTCAGGGCACTACGAGTTAAATTTGGGGCCCAAAGAATAGATGATATCAAGGTAGGGTCACGCCCGATATATGGGCGAGATTTGAAATTTATAAATTTAGCGTTGCCCGTCCATCTAGGAATTTTGGCGTGTACATGGGTGCGTAGTCAATACTAAAAGATGATATAAGATTCCCTTAGAAAGGAATAAAGTAATTGGAAAGGAATCCTAGAAAGGGATTAAAGAAACTCAGAATAGGGACCCCGCCAAGAGGGCATGAGTACCTAGTACAAGTAGTTAAACTATCAGCTACGTCTTAATGAAGGATGAATTAAGACCTACATAATATGTTATGTATATGTATGTATTTTAGTACACATCTCTTTACAACTTTTGTGCATCTACCTAGTGAATCAAAAGGATTAAAATGTGTGTCAAACATCTAAAGGGGCAAGGAAAACTATCTAAGTGCCCGAGTAGGTGATAGGAATTGTTCTCTATTTCTTCAAGAAGTAGTCTCTACTTATTTAAGGATGAACTAAAAGAAGAATCCTTTCATCCTTTTAAAACAACAGGGAAAATGGATTTCGACTAGAGATGCCCCTGTTAGGGTAAGAATCGTGAGTTTGCATGTTATACTACCAAAGAGCAGATGTGTTATCCTGGTGAAGCAAAGCATGGTAAAGTTTTGTTATGAGATTCTGGTATTTAAACTGAAATGAAACAAGTTAAATTAACAAATCTTGATGATTTCTTATGGTTTATCGCTTAAGGGTTGTTGATCTACTTGATGGAAGCCTGGATCTGGTAACTGAAGTTGCTAAAGGTGAGCACTTTGTGATCTTTTTGTGAGTGTTTGTGAGGTTTTTATGAGCATCCTATGAACTATTCGACTTTTCTGTTGCATGTATGTTTATATGTCTAATTCTTCTAAGTTAAATGGCCTTTTGTGCGATGGAAATATGAATGGTGCAAGCGTGATATGCTATTTCTATGAAAGATGTATGCTTGATAGGCTTGAGTGTGATGCCTAAGTAAGCTATGAGAATGTGAAGTGTTGATTTTGTGAAAAATGTATAAGTGATAAATGATGAGATGTGCTTTTGATGTGTAAAGAAAGCAATGAGTAATGACATGTTTGTGTTCTGATGAAAAGGTATATGCATGAGTCTAAAAGTATGTTTGAGTATGCCATGAGTAAATCTTTGCATGAAAAAAGTCTATGTGTAATTGTAAAGAAAAGTGTCTCATGTTTGAAAATGTTAATGCATTTTCATGTTGAGTCTGCTTTCGTGTGAGTCTGTCAAGACAATAAACACAGATTCTAATATGGAAGTCTATGGCTATGGCAAGAAGACCATATAGTGTAAGACCTAGTTTAGGACTATGGCATCGTATGGGGAAAAGAAGACAATATAGTGTAAGACCTAGTCCGGGACTATGGAACCATAATAGGAAAAGAAGACAATATAATGAAGACCTAGCGCGAGACTACGACACCATATCGGCATAGGAAGACCATACAGTGTAAGACCTAGCTGGGACTATGGCGTCATGTGGGGAAAGAAGATAAATGATGGTTGGGCGAGTACCAGGCGATGTGGAAGCCTTTGTGGCTGTTCTCTGATATATGTTAGCCTTAGTGGTAGAATATGTTATATGTGGAAGCATTTGTGGCTGTTCTCTAATATATGTGAGCCTTAGTGACTGAATATGTTATGTGGAAGCCTTTGTGGCTGCTCTGTTATAAGAAGAGCCTTCGTGGCTGATTTTGTTAAAGGCGCCTTCTTAGAAAAGTTTATTGTATGTACATGGACGCCTTTACGGCTATCTAATGATGTATGGATGCCTATGTGACTATCTAAGTCAAGTGGACGCCTTTGTGGTTACCTGTTGATCAAGCGAGTGCTTGAAGCTTCCGGAGACAAAGGGAAGACTTTTGAAGTCAAGGATACGCCTTAGTGGCATTGTTTGTGAAATGAACTCGAGACTAAGATTCAATGGCAATGCTGAAGTGGCAGACTCTGAATAAGCGCAACTATCTAGCTTGAGATAATGAAAGAATGTCGAGAAATGCATGATGATGAGAAGCAGATGAAATCTGCCTTAACCACTAGTAGGAAGGTGAAGTGGAAAGTAAGTTAGTAGTACAAGCCATAAGTAAGTCGTGCGATAACGACTGAGGTAAGAATGCTTGTAGAGTATGAAGGAGTACAAGGTATGTAGTGATTTAATATATGTTTTGATGAGTTTGATGAGTACATGTTTGGTTTTATAGAGTAAAGTGCAATGTTTACATTTAATGTGAAATGGTGATTATACGTATGATAATGCCTCACTATGTTCTTGTGAAATTATTATTGATGCCTCTGATTGTAGGATCTATTAGAAATTTCAAACATGTTGAATGAAAAAGTCAATAATAAAGATTAGGAAAGAAGAACTCTTGATGATTTTTGGAATTTCTCCAAAAAACCGCTCGTCTGGTGATCAGTTGTTTAATGTCACAACAATAATGTGAAAGCGTACACTGTTGATGCAAGTATAGTAGGTAGATATGAGTCTGTCAGATATCAATCCCACGAGGATAGTTGTCCTTTTTTTTATAAATGTCAGGGCAATAAATAGATAGAAACGAGATAAATTGTGAAAGTAGTTGTCAAAGCAATAACTTGAAAACAATAAGATAAAATATGATAATGATAAACTGGGATCCCCAACGTGAATATTTAACAAAATACTAAGTGCTCACAAGGTATAAAAGGATAGGTGGTTGTTGATGCATTAAATCGCAATGAATATCTTACCAAGCTTAACTTCTATATTTAATCTAAGACTTAATCATGCACATTAACCACACCTTCCAATGATGGCAATGGAACGCTATTAAGAACAAGTGGATTAAGTTCCTCAAATCCTCAAGCAACTTCTGTTGCTATGCTTGTTAGCTTGAATTGTCGCTGCACTTTTCAGTGTCAGTGACTGCAACAACACTTCCATGTTAAAAATATTCAAACCTAGAGATTAAACAGTAGAAGCAAGATTGAATAGAATAACATTTAACCCAGAAATCATGTGTACTTTCGTACAAACATGAAATAGAAAGTAATCACCATCGTTTAGAAAAGAAATATAAAAGAAACAAGTGGAGAATACTATTCCTAGACAATCTCGACTTGAATCTCTCCATTCCCTCTTGTGTCGCACTTAGGGCTCCTCTTCTGGAGCTGATCTCCATCCCTTTCATGTCGGTTCACCTATAGGAGACTTAAGCCACCATAGCGAAAAGCTTCAAAAGATGGGTTGAAGAAGATAATATCCCCAAAAAGCTTCCCTCTTTTTTTGCTTTTCACATGAATATTAATATTTATCAAAATAGAAAAGGTGTCCTTTCATCAGAATCATGCTACCTCTGTATGTAGAAGTTGGTTGTACCAAACTGGATAGCTCACACATTTTTGTTCTTATTCAGACAACTGTCAGATTCGGCGACAATTTTGGGCGCAATCTGGAAATACTCATGTAGCGACATCGGTACCAAAACATGACAAAATTAAGGATAAATAGGCTAAGATCCACTGAGTTATAAAATACAATTTACTGAACTGAAAATGCTAAAATATGTGCTAAAGATAACTAAATGGGGACAAATTAACCAATAAGTAGGGAGAAAACATATGTTCTATCTAGTACTATCACACCCCCAAACTTGAGGTTTAACTTGTCCTTAAGTAAAATAAAAACTACCAAGGGTACACAAGAATTCACTAAGGCAAATAATCATTCTAACAACTTGAATCACCTAAAATCCCAATGAATGAGTCATATTTAAATGACCAAATATTTCATCGACAATATATAAGTATGAATGAATAAGATTGCAACTTCATCAAAACCAGCATAATGTTTTAAATCTTAAATTCTATCTACCAATGCAAAATTTATTGTACAATATATGTCTATTTTTTGTGAATAAGGGATATAGTTGCATTAATGTACCCTTGTTCCTGAGAAGAAACAATGGAGTGCAACAAACCCCCAGGAAGTACATAATTACACCGACACATACTCATGCAGTGACAGTCTTTGGCCAGATTTATTTTTCTAACGCTTGCATTGGAGTGTTCCCTCTTTAACATTTCACAATACACATACTTTGGAGTGTCTCTTATTCATAACTATATATATTTAAGCAGTTGTAAAAGGCAGATTCATTCAAGATTCAAGGAATGCTACTGGTCATCCATTACTAATGCAACCTAAATCATTCATCAAAGAATTAAAGATACAACATTCAGTCAAATTTATCCAACTCATTCATTGATAATTCACATGATTCAAGAATTAAGCATAAAATGTAACAAAAAATTTTCAAACACATTTGCATTAACCACAAATAAACCTTGCATGCTTCATTAAACTCAAAAATCTTTTTTGAAATGTGGGTGTATTTCCAAACCCCATACGCATTCCCCTAAACTTAAAGTTTGCATTGTCCTTAATGCACTAAAATTAAAATACAATGACAATAGAAATGCAACAACAATGTGCACTAACAAAATAAAATTAAAATGTAATGTATGAACATTACAACTAAAAAAAACTTATTTTTCCTCAGCCACAGATGTGGCTGCACGATGTTTCTTCTTCCTCATCTTTCTCGTTCACATCTACAACAAGGACTTCCTCCTCTCCAACAACAACTTCCTCCTCAATAGCAGGTTCCTCTTGACCAACAATGAAGTCACCCTCAACTAGGCTATCAATCCTTTGCATGCACTCCTCAATGTCCCTTGATTCCTAATCTTTTTGCCCTTAACAATTGAATGTATCAGGCACATTCTATTGAGGGTGACTATGGTGCTGTGAGTAGAGGGCTGTAGCCGACAGTTAACAAAGAAACTAGATTTTGCTTTTCAGTGTTAAGAAGCGTCAGTGCATCATATAATTCCCTTGATGTGAACCCTTCCACAATGCTCCTTTGACACATAAATCCTTCACCAACATGTCTCTTTTGTCGTCTGTGATATCCTTAATGAACTCAGAGTGTTCATCTACATCCACTTTAGTGTTGCACAGCTCATTGATTTTTTTAGCATCCCATAGGATTAAGCCTTCTCGAACAAATATGAACTCTAACTCATGGTCATAAAGGTTAGGGTAAAACTCATGTACCAATGATGGAGAATAGCTTCCATGATGAGTGCAGAAAGTCTCCCACTTCAGCTTAGAGATGGTTTTGTAGACTTGCTTGCCCAAGTCTTGCAGTTGCGAAAAGAGAATGCCCTATTCTGGGTGGAAGTTTCAGTTCAAAATGTTGTCTTGAAACCTGTCCTTGGTCGCTTTCATTAAAAAAATCATCGAATCATTTTTCTCCATTGGCATAGAGAATTTCGGTTCACGAACTACAATTTCAGAGGACGAGTGTTCTTCAACAGACTTGGTGGCTTTCTTGACTGATCCTCTGATTCATGCCATATTTTTTTGAGTGAAGATGGTTTAAAGTTGTAAAGGTACGAGGTTGGGGAAGAGAAAGTGAATAAAAATGGCTACTTTGCATGTGTTACAGTCGGCACAGTGGAGAGGGGGTTTATACCAAGTGAAAGAAAAAGATGGAAAGGCATGACTTTTGTGAAGGGATATAAAGCTAGCGGGAATAAATATGTCCAATGAGAATTGCGCCCACTTAGATAGATTAGACAGCTAGGTCATTTTTGATCAAATGGTGGGATCTAAAATTTCTGATATGCTCTCAGTCTTGATGAGTCATAAGTGACAGTACAATAGTACGAACTGCGTTGACAATAAAGCCCAAGTGCGATGACAATCGTACCTAATTATTCTGCAAAAAAGAGACGTAAAACAAACTTGAAGAAAAACAATAAAATAAAATAAAATCACATAATGATAAATTCAATAAAAATTAAAAATTTTCGACCAATTTAATGGTGTCTGCTTGCTTTTGATTAATTTTCCCAAAATAGTGTTTCAACCGCTGTCCATTCACTTTAAACTAGTGTCCATCATGTAAATCTCTGATTGTGACTGCACGATGACGAAGTTCTTCAACAACTTTTAAAGTTTCATACCAACGTAAGCGCAATTTACTTGGGTACAATTTTAGTCTAGAATTGAATAATAAAACTTGTTGACCCATGATAAATGGTTACTGCAAAATAATTCTATCATGCCATTGTTTAGTCTTTTCCTTATAATTTGCAGCGTTTTCATAGGCATTTCGCCTAATCTCCTCCAGTTCAGTGATATCCAACAGCCTTTTCTTTCCAGCAGCTTCATAGTTCATGTTCACTTGCTTAATTACCCACATTGCTTTGTGCTCCAGTTCAACTGGAATGTGACAAGCTTTCCCAAAAACCAATTGATACAGTGACATCCTTAATGTAGTTTTTTATGTTGTCCGTAATGCCCATAAAGTGTCATCCAGTCTGGAAGACTAATATTTTCTCGAACGGTTCACGACCTTTTCAAGAATGTTTTTAATTTTTCAATTCGATACTTCGACTTGTCATTAGTTTGCGAATGACAAGTAGTAGCCATTCTATGATTAACTCCATATCTATTCAGTGCGGCTGCCACTTGGTTGCAATGAAAGTGTGTACCTTGATCGCTAATCAATGCCTTTGGTGTGCAAAAGCGGGTGAGTATATGCTTGTGAAAAAATTTAAGCACTATCTTTACATCATCCTTTGGGACTGCAATAGCTTCAACCCATTTCAAGACATAGTCAACAGCTGCTAATATATAAATATTTCCAAATGAACTTGGAAATGGTCCCATAAAATTCATACCCCAAACATCGAACAATTCAACCTCCGTAATTGGCTATTGAAACATTTCATTGTAGTAGAATATAGAACTAGTGCGCTAACACTTATCGCATTGATTCACAAAATTGTGGGCGTCTTTCAATAATGAAGGCCAGTAGAATCCTGATTGGAGAACCTTAGCAGTAGTTCACATGCTACAGAAATGAACTCTATAAGAAGCATCATGACAATGCTTTAGGTCTGAAAGAATCTCCTCTTCCGGAACACAATGCCGAATGATGTTGTCATTTGCATACTTTGAATAAATACGGCTCGTTCCAATAATGCTTCACTACTTCACGAAGAAATCTTTCTTTTTTATGGCCTGTGACACCCAATGGGAGTTTTCCACACACTAGATAATTAACCAAATCCGCATACCAAGGGGTTGCATCTACAGCAAATAACTTCTCATCTGGGAATGCGTTGTCAATTTGAAGTATGTTTCCATCTTCGTTACGAACTTCTAATCGAGACAAATGGTCTGTAACTTGATTCTCTAAACCTTTTCGGTATTTTATCTCAGTGTCGAATTCTTGCAACAGTAAGATCCAGGGTATCAGTCTTGGTTTTACATCCTTCTTCACAAAAAAATATCTCAACATTGAGTGATCAGTAAATACGGTAACCTTTGTGCTAACAAGATAAGAATGAAACTTGTCGAAAGTAAAGATTACAGCCAACAATTCTTTCTCTGTAGTGGTATAATTGATTTGAGCCTTTGTAAGAGTTTTGCTAGCATAATAAATGGCGTGGAATATTTTTCCCTTGCGTTGTCCTAGAATAGCACCCATAGCAAAGTCACTTGCATCGCACATAACTTCAAAAGGTTGAGACCAATCTGGTGCAACGACAATGGGTGCATTTACGAGCTACTTCTTTAATTGAATAAATGCATCCAGACATGCATTGTCAAAGAATAACTTTTGATTCTGTTCCAGCAATGAGCATAAGGGTTTTGTAATTTCGAGAAATCTCAAATAAATCTTCGGTAAAACCCCATATGCCTAAGAAAACTATGAATACCTTCCATATTTGTCAGCGGAGGTAATTTTTCAAAGATTTCCACTTTAGCTTTGTCTACTTCAATGCTTTGACTAGAGATACGATAGCCTAACACAATGCCTTTAGTTGTCATGAAATGACATTTTTTCCTAATTTAGAACAAGATGTGTGTCTTTACATCGCTTCAATACTTTATCCAAATTGTCAATGTAATGATCAAAATCATTCCCATAGACTGAGAAATCATCCATAAAAACCTCTAAAGAATCTTTTATCATATTCGAGAATATTGCCATCATGCACCTTTGAAATGTGGCTAGTGCATTGCAAAGACCAAAAAGCATATGGCGAAAAGAAAGAGTACCAAAGGGACAGGTGAAAGTTGTTTTCTCCTAATCTTCCAATGCAATAGCAATTTGATTGTACCCAGAATAGCCATCTAAGAAGTAGTAATTGGCTTTTCTACCAAGCTTGTCCAACATTTGGTCAATGAAAGGAAGTGGGAATTGGTCCTTCCTTGTGGCAGCATTAAGTTTGAGATAATCCATACAGACACGCCATCTCGTAGGAATGCATGTAGAAATTAATTCATCTTTGTCATTGCTAACCACAATGATGCCACTATTTTTAGGAACGTATTGCACTGGACTTACCCAATTGCTATCAGAAATTGGGTAAATAATTCTAGCATCAAGCCATTTTATAATTTCTTTCTTAACAAATTCTTTCATATTCTCGTTTAATCTTCTTTATTGCTCAATCGATTGCTTGCCTTCATCTTCCAACATGATCTTGTGCGTGAAAAAAGATGGACTAATGCCTTGAATATCGACAATACTCCAAGCAATAGCTCATTTATGTTGCTTAAGAGTATGAACCAATTTCTCTTTTTGAATTACATCCAGTGTTGCGGAGACAATAACTGGGAGAGTATTGTTATCACCAAGAAAGACGTAGTTAAGATGAGGAGGTAGTGTTTTCAATTTCAAAGTAGGAGCTTCATCAATAGATGGCTTGAAAATTAGAGCTATTCTATTGGCTAAGTCTAAGGATTCTATCTGCCATCCATGGCTGAGTTCAATATTATTAACTTCAACCATGCTGTCACAATCATCTAAGAATTCACCATCAGATGTCATTGTAAACTCCTCATAAAGTATTGTGCTTCGGTCATTGAATTCTTCCTCAATTAGATCATCTAGCACATCGATAGTATGGCATTCTTCTTTATCCTTACATTGCATAGATTCGAAAACATTGAAAGTAACATGCTTATTATTAATTCGCATGGTTAGTTCACCTTTGTAAACATCAATAAGAGTTCATCTGATGGCTAAAAATGGTCGTCACAAGATTATGGGAACCACCTTGTCTGCGTCGCGGTCAAGTATGATAAAATTAGCTAGAAAAATAAATTTTTCCACACGAACTAAGATGTCTTTGACTTTCCCTTCAGGTTGAGCCAATGATCGATCTGCTAGTTGCGATGTCACAACAGTAGGTTTCATGTGACTAATTTTTAACTTTCTGAAAGTAAATAGTGGCATTAGGTTGATGCTAGATCCCAAGTCGCATAAAGCCTTGCCCAAATAATGGTTGCCAATTGAACATGGGATAGTAAATTTCCTAGGATCTTTCATTTTGGGGGGCAACTTATTTGTCAAAATAACACTACAGCCTTTTGTGAGTGCAATAGTTTCAATATCACTGAGCTTCTTCTTCTTGGACAAGAGCTCCTTCATGAATTTCACATAATTTAGAATTTGCACAAGAGCGTCTACTAAAGGAATATTGACCTGAAGTTGCTTCATTGTGTTTAGGAATTGTTGGTATTGCTTATCCTGCTCATTCTCCCTAGATCTTTATAGAAAAGGTAAAGGTGGAGATACATCTGATTGCGTCGACACCTTTGATTGTGTCAACAGTTTTGAGGGTCGGACATTAGGCATATAAGTGACAATTTGTGGAACTTCTTTGTCTGGTACATCAACAAGCTCTTCAGATTCAACCTTCTCACCAGGGATCACTTCACCAGTACCTTGAGGTGCTATAGTAGAGTTTATAGTCGGCTTGATAGTTTGTTTACCACTTCTGATAGTGATAGCCTTGTAGTGTTCTTTTCCCCTCGAACTAGTGTTTTTAGTGTCACTAGGTAGTGTGCCTGATGGTCGAGTATTCAGATTCAAAGCAAGTTGTCCTAATTGTGCCTCCAATGCCCGAATAGAAGATGAATTCCCTTGCAAACTAGCTTCTGTGCGAGAAATATGCTCTCGCATTAAAGCCTCAAGAGTTGCTAACGGGTCAGAAGGAGAAGCTTGCATGTACTTTTGTTGTCGATGTCCTTGAACATGCTGATTCGACATTGAAGAGTGTTGTGGCTGCATCTAACTTTTTTGTGGATACATCTGACTGTATTGATTGTAATTCCCTTGTCTTAGATTATAATTTCCTTAAGTAGATATATTCCCATATCAGAATGTCGCAGCATTTTGTCTAGCAATCTGAGTTTCCCAAGATTGTTGATTACGTGTAGAATTATTATAAGAGTGCCATAAGAATTGTTGCGGATGTTACTGACATAAAAGACATTCTCTACATGTTGTGGACAATCGTCATAACTATGGTAGTCATTCTCACAAAAAAAGGTAGGAACATCAACTTGTTGAGCGACTTATATAGGTGCAACGCCACTAGTCCCTTGCATATTTTTTATCATATTTGCAAGAGAAGAAAATGGAGCACTAACTACAGATATTGCGTCCAATTCAATAACTCCTGGAGTAGCTTTTGCTTATGTAGCTCTAGAGATAGGATATTGATAATCATTGTGAGCATTTGTCTCAAGAATTCCAATAGCATCATTATAAGTGCAATCCAGCAAAGGAACATTCATTGATGCATCAACAAGATTCCTCGTGTGTGAATTCAACCCATTATAGAAAATTTCAATTTGTGTTTCCTGTCGAGTGTCGTGTATGGGGCAACATCGATGCAAAGATTTATAATGTTCCCATGTAGTGTGAAGATTCTCATAATCTATTTGATGATAAGCTCTAATATCATTTTAGAGATGAGCATTCATCGTTAGCGGGTTGAAGCACAAAACAAACTGTGTTGCTAATGCATTCCAAGAAGTAATTGATCCAGCAGGTAGCCCAAGGAACCAAGTACGCGCTCTTCCCTGTAAGGAATAAGGAAATAATTACTTCTTCAAAGCATCATCAGGAACTCCTTCTTGACTAAAGGAAGCAGAAATTAGTAAAAATGATTTAAGATGTTCTCGTGCATCTTCATGTGGTAGTCTAACATATTTCCCATTAGAATCCAACATTTGAAACATTACTAGCTTGAGTTCAAAATTCCCAGCTTGGATTGCTGGCCTAACAACCCCCGATTGTAAGTCATCCAAGACAAGTACTACAAAGTCTCATATAGTCCTCTTTTGTATTTGAGTGTCTTGCGACAGTGGTGGGTCATTAGCATTTTGGTGCTACACTTGGGGTATGGCTTCATAGTTTCTTGGTAATGCCGTATTCCTTGGTTCTTAAAGTCTCCTCCGAATGGTTCTTTCAATTTTTGGATCAAAATCAGCAATAAACTCCGAACTGCTTTGGGTCATCAAACACCTAAAAGAAAATGTGAAAATAACGACAAAACGAAAACAAGTTAGTGGCAACTAAATATTATATAATAAAAAACAAAGTGCAAAAACAAAAATAAATATCAAACAAATGCCATCCCCGACAACGGCGCCAAAACTTGACCGACTGTTTAACGTCACAGCAATAATGTGCAAGCGTCATTATCAATGCAAGTATAGTAGACAGATATGAGTCTGTCAAATATCGATCCCACGAGGTTGGTTGTCTTTTGTCTATCAATTTTAGTGCAATAAATAGATAGAAACGAGATAATTTTTAAGAGTAGTTGTCGAATCAATAACTTGAAAGTAATAAGATAAAATATGATAACGATAAATTGGGATCCCCAACGTGAATATTCAACAGAATACTAAGTGCTCACAAGATATAAAATGATAGGTGATTGTCGATGCATTAAATCGCAATGAATATCTTACCAGGCTTAATTTCTATATTTAATCAAAGACATAATCATGCACATTAACCACACCTTCTAAGGATAGCAATGGAACATTATTAAGAACAAGTGGATTAAATTTCCCTAATCCTCAAGCAACTTCCGTTGTCATGCTTGTTTTCTTGAACTATCGCTACACTTTCCAGTGTCAGTGACAGCAATAACACTTCTATGCTAAAGACATTCAAATCCAAAGATTAAACAATAGAAGCAAGATTGAATAAAATAACATTTAACCCAGAAATCATGTGTACTTCCGTACAAACATGAAATAGAAAGTAATCACCATCGTTTAGAAAAGAAATATAAAAGAAACAAGTGGAGAATACTATTCCTAGATAATCTCGACTTGAATCTCTCCATTCCCTCTTGTGTCGCAGTCAGGGCTCCTCGTTAGGAGCTGATCTTCATCCCTTTCATGTCGGTTCACCCGTAGGAGACTTAAGCCACCATAGCCAAAAAGCTTTAAAAGATAGGTTGAAAACGATAATACCCTCAAAAAGCCTCCTTTTTTTTCCCTTTTCACATGAATATTAAAATTTATCCAAATAGCACAGGTATCCTTTCATCAGAATGATGCTTCCTCTGTACTTACAAGTTGGTTGTACCAGACTGGACATGTTACACATTTGTTTTCTTATCCAAATTGCTGTCAGGTGCGGAGACAATTCTCGGTGCAATCTGGAAATGCTCATGCAGCAACATCGGTACCAAAACATGACAAAATTAAGGATAAATATGCTAAGATCCACTCAGTTATAAAATGCAATTTATTGAACTGAAAATGCTAAAATATGTGTTAAAGATAACTAAATGGGGACAAATTAATAAATAAGTATAGAGAAAACATATGTTCTTTCTAGTACTATCATATGGCTTCCTCTAATGCTGTAATACCCTAAAAAAAATTACTACAGTAAGAAAGTAAGATAATATTCCTGATATAGTAAAATAAGGAAATAAAGTGATAAAAAGGGTAATTTTGAGTTATGTCAACATTCAGAAGTGTATTATGACATATTAATTCAAGAAAGGATTAAATCGCAAAAGTGAGAAAAGTTTTGTGGCCCAAGAGTAAATACTCAAAATTTAAGGGGTTAAAGTGTAAATATGAAAAATTTGAAGGACCAATAGTGCAAATATTTTAAGCGTATAAAATGGATGAATTAGGAACAAATTGAAAAGGTGAAGAATTTTGAGGGACTAAATCGCAATTTTACTAACTTAAGTGATGACTCAAGGATGGAATTTTAAAAGAACATAAAGGGAAAAATGGTCAATTAGAAGAGAGAGAAATCTAGAAGGCAATGATGATGTTGGTGATATTTTAGATTAATTAATTAATTAAATAAATATTAGTTTATTAATATTTTAATTTGATTTTTAAATGATATTTTATTATTTTATTATTAATCTATTTAGTATATATATGTGGAAAGAAAGATGAAAAACCACCATTCCACCATCTTTCCATGCACTTCACGTTAGAAGGGAAGAGAAGAAAGAAAATTTTGCTTTCTTTACAATTTGGTCCTTTTATAAAAAAATTATCATTTTCACCTAGAAATCAAAAGAATTTCCATATTCCTCAAGAGAGTAATATAACAAGGAGACTATGGGGAGCTAAAATACCAAGTTAGATTCAAGAACTAGAAGCTGGAGAAGAGAGAAAATCAAGTTAAAGATTGAAATCAATAGGACAAGGTAAGAACATCAATATTTCAATATGTTTGTAAGTTTGATATTATTGAAAAAGAATAGAAATGATGTTATAGTAGAGTTTTCATATATAAAGTCTTATGTTCTTGATATATTTGTGAAGGGAAATAAGTGAAAGTGATGGAAAATATTATAGAGAAAGGGAATAAGGGAGTTATAAACTTAGTAATCATCATCTTGCACTAAAAGTGTTTTGGACAGTAGCAGTAGGTTAACTTTTAAAAATCACCATAAATTGTGGAAATCAAATTAGAGAATAAAAAAATTATGGAATTGAATTCTATTGAGTCTAGTTTCTTATATAATAAACAGTGTAAGCAATGAAACTATAAATCATGAGATATAATAAATTTTGTGAGACAAGGTCAGAATGAATTCGGGTTCCTCTGTTCTGACTTTGGAAAATCATCAAAAAATTGAGAGAAATAATTAGGGGCTTAAATTTATATTTTTTAATCCTTAATGAGTCTATTTTCAATAGAAACAAATGGTAACATCATTCAAATTCTGTACGAGGATATAATTAATTTTTAGTGAAGAAGGGTCAGAACTATCAGACAGCAGAATAGGGATGACTTGAAAGAATAAAATATACTTATTAGCTCCACTAAAAATTCTAAAAATTTTATGGTAAGAATATATGTGAGTCTAGTTTTAGAGAAAATTAACAGATCACAATTTGGAGTTCTGTATCTCAAGATATAAATAATTTAGTGACTATGACTCAAGTGAACAACTTTGAATGAATATATAAATAAATGGTGAAATTATAGATAATGTTACATATAAGCATGTTATATACATTAAGGATGTGGAATGGAGAGGAGGAGGAGGAAAATATATGATTATTCAACTAGCATGAGTTTTCATTAAAAATGACCAATGTACACGTTTTAGGTTTAGGGACTAAATTGAACAAATGTGAAACTTTAAGGGTAAATTTGTAAAAATTTCAAAAATTGACCAAATTGCATGAAATGAATTGTTTTATTATTTAAATTAGTAAATTGAATGAAATATTAATTTAGATCAAGATTGGGTGGAAATTTGAGAAAAATAGAAATTTTCCAAAATGTCCCTAAATTTTGGTATTTCTGCAATTTAGCCTAGTAAGTTCGTATGAACTATATTTTGTATAATTTTAATTGAAGTGAATGCTATTTGGTAATGAATATTATATATGTGTGTGTTTTATTATTGGAATTGAATTATTATTGGTAATATGTCACATTATCCATTGGTTCTATCGGTAATTTTGGATGATTTGATTCTGTTTATAATGACTTGTATAAGTTAAATTGGTTAATGTTAGCTCATAAATGTTTTGATTTTGATTGGTTATAAATATGAATGCTTGATGAAATGAAATGTCTGAAAATTAATTTGTAAACTCCGGTAATGCTCTATAACCCTATTCTAGGGAAGGATACGGGTTAGGGGTGTTACAAATGCTCTGTTGCAACTTTCTTCTTGAGATGGCCAACCAGGAGATGATTTTCTCAATGAAAATTCTAACTAAGAGAGAGGGGAAATAGATGTTTTATGCATGAAAGGGAGAAGAGAAAGATAAGAGAAATGTAGTCAAATGAAGGATGACAGATGTTGTAAAATGGAAGGCCTATTTATACTTAAAGGTATGATTAGAGGTTTTGCTAAAATAGTTGAACCATCCCTTGAATATATGTTTCACTTCGCCAACCATGAATTGTGGAGAGAGAGGTTGATGGTTGCTTGATTCATGCTTGATTTCATGCATGAATCAAGCAAGGGTGGACGGTTTCTTCGGTGTTTGTTTGGAGTCAATTTTTAATTGTTTTACAAGTGTAAGGACCTCTAATTAAATCTTCCAAAAGTTGATTTTGGGCTTCTTTCTCCCTTACTTGGATGATTTTGTGAGCCAAAAAATTGTCGGACTAGCTTTTCAATTAAATCAAATTTAATTGGATTAAAGTGACTTTCTCTTGACCCAATTTGCTTACCCTTGTCATGAAATTAAGGTGAAATAGAGCTCATGTTCATGTATAATTAATAAATAAGCTTCTCAACTTATTAATTCCATGGTCCCACTACAAGAATTAAATAAAGTAAATTATTATGTCACCTGAAATAATTAAATTATGCATAAATTTAATACATAAAAGCATAAAATTGCATACTTTACTAAATCATGCCCATTGTCTCAATGTAAACAAAATTAACACAATTAAATATAAAATATTCGAGATTAATATAATTTTTTAAGTAAAATGGTGTTATAAAAACTATAAAAATCTATATGATTTAGAGTTTACAACTATATATCATGTCGAGGTTATGTGTTAATATGAAATGCTTATTCATGTTATCCAAAACTAACATTTGTACCATACTTTCTCAAGGGTCATCTTTCATTTACTGCTTTTGTTTGCCTTGCTCGAGGACAAGCAATGACTTAATTTTGGGGGAGTTTGAACTGTCGTAATTCGGTTAGCAGATTAAACTAGTTTTTGCATTTGAGGAGCTTGAATCCAAACACTTTAGTTAGATTTTAGTCAAGTTTTTATTACTTTATTTAAATTCAATAAATTGTGTAATTTGAGTCTTTTATTAACCTTAGAGGCCGAATGAGGCCTAAGAGTGAGCTAATAAGCTTTGTGAGTGTGCAGGAGACCATTAAAAGGTGTGCTAACTTGATACTGGTCACTGTGTTGCAACACGGTGAGATGGATGTCGCAACATAGGGAACATAATAGAAGAATTTTAAGACTGCCTTTGGTGTTGCAAGATAGCTTGAGGATATCACAACACATCCTTGAAGATTCCTTGAAGATGAACATACTACCTTCGATGTCACGACACAAGACCTAGTGTGTTGCAACATCGACTCTGTATGAGAAATAATTACGAGCCAAGGGTGTTTTGATTTGTACAATCAAACATTTAACACGAGATCGATAGTTGACCTAGGGTTAAGGACGATGGCCACTCTAAGTCTATAAATAGACTCATTTAACACATGTTATGGACAAGTTTTATATTGCATAATTTTCTTCATAGTTTTAGTCTTTAGTTTTCACTTTCCTTAGGATTTAGGTTTATTTCGAGTTTTGTTATTTGCTTTCATTGGGAGATCTGATATGTGGAACTCAATCAAATTCTGTGTGGATTTGATTTTATCTTTAATACAATTCAGGTTTCTCCTAAACCTTATTCTCTTGATTCATTATTCATGTTTATCTTATATGTAAAGTTTATCATGTTTGTGAGATCTATGAAGAACTAATCCTTTTATAAGGGATTATTGAGTGAAGGTATGATTAGTTAACTATTTTGTAGGGTTCTCTTAATGGATCAGTTGTTTGGGACAGGAAGAACATAAACCCTAGGCTTGACGACCCTAGGAAGTCATTCAGGTGGGAATTAACCGAAAATCGGTATGGCCCATTAATGAACACCTTAGCCTTGTACCCATTTGATCTGTGAGGTCAAGAGATAAGTCGTTCTTGTCGACTCATTATTTTGGTGGAAGATAAAAAGATCCTGCTAGGATATCGACTAGTTTATTGAACAAGGAACCCAAAGATGCAATTAATTAGGATTACCGAAGCGAGCTAATCACCCATGCTCAGATATAACTAAGTTTCGATAGATCTTCTAAGTTTTTCTATTTATATTATTTTATTTCTTTAGTTATTAACAACTTTGTTTTTATGTTTAGTCATAATATAATTTATTTAAAGTAGTAGTAAGTTTTATTTGTGCTTAGGTTAGGATTAATTTAGTGCTTGCCTCCCATGGGTATGATCATCGGAGTACTCACCTACTCCGTTGTAACTATATTACAACCGAACTCGTATGCTTGCAAATACTGCCTTTTTAACATATATTGTGCAGGAATTTTAGTCTGAACTTTGGTATGTTTGGAGCCACCTATGAAGAAGAGATTGTAAAGATCTTGGCCCCGAAAACAGAAGAGTTGAGAAATAAATGAGTTCCATTGGTTATGGTGTTGTGATGTGGTCACAAAGAAAAAGCTAATTGGGAGCCTGAGGAAACAATCCGATTACAATATCCTTATGTATTTTCAGTTAAAATTTCGAGGATGAGATATCTTAAAGTAGGGGAGAATTTTAACGACCCAATTTCTAGTGGTGTAAATGTTGGATTTAGAGCCTTAAGTGTAGTATATTCGTTTGTATACTTGTAAGTTTTTTTAAACAGATTGGTTTAGTAAAATTATTCATGAATTACATTAATAAATTTTGTATATTGCCCTAAATGGTTTTGGCATGTAAGGAAAAATGAAAGCAAATATTAGATCATTGCTTGTCATATGTTTAACTAATATTATGCGGTATTACGTGGTCAGATCGTAATACAAGAAGAAGACTTAAATTAGCATACAAGCCTAAACATGTCCTTAATCTAATAAAAAATGAGAAAAATGATTGAAAGATTAATATGTCGTTTATCAAGTCCAATTGAAGAGATGCTTCGTCTTGAGCATCAGAGCGGAATGCCAATACATCAAATAGGACCCTAATTGAATACTTCTTGAATTCGTTTATGAATTTATTCACTTGTGATGTTCATAGTGTGACATACCTTAATACTAAGTGAATAATGGACTATTCATGTGTGACTCATATACTTTGATGTAAGTAAAATCCTGAGTTTGATAAATAATGAACTAAAAGCTGGTGCGTTTGGTATACAACTTCTACAGTATGTAGCATCATTTACAATAGTGAGATTCATATCTTAAGACATGAGTAAATAATATTCTCTTATTAGAAATACATGATAGATGAAAAGTAAACATGATTACGGGTCCTTTGTCTCTATGATTAATGAATTAATTACTATATGATAGTAATTGACTTTTCATCAAGGAAGACATAATGATTACCATGAGATAAAATATTATCATATTGGGAGAACGGATTTATCCCAAAGAAATTAGGAATATCCTGTGAACGTAACACACTTATGATAAGGTCATTGGACGAGCACTGATCAAATAGTTTTTGTAATGATATGATAT
This sequence comes from Gossypium hirsutum, assembly GCF_007990345.1. NCBI lineage: Eukaryota > Viridiplantae > Streptophyta > Magnoliopsida > Malvales > Malvaceae > Gossypium > Gossypium hirsutum. The sequence goes on from NC_053437.1 coordinate 50,141,182, forward strand.
TAGGGAGAGCTCAGTCACGATACAATAGTGGAATGACTATGTGACTAAATGAGTTTATAATTAAAAGGCAAAAAGCTGGAAGTTAATTATGGACTAAATGAGTTTATATTTAATAGGCGAAAAGCTGGAAGTTAATTATAAATCATTTGAGCCTCAATTAAATATGTCCAACAGGTCCCTTTGCTAGCTCATTAAAACCATAAATGAATTGCATGTTAAATCAAATGAACAGAAATGGATATAAATGATAAAGTTAGAGAAATGGTTACATTTGGAAATGAAGGTGGTTTTTCACTAAATTAATTTAAAATTTTTGAATTATTATTTGATTAAATAATTTAATTTCAAAAATTAAATTAAATTAATTGGTCATTGTGAATTTGTTGAATTTAAAAAATTAACTATATTTTCTCATAGATTCTTTTATGGTAAAGTTCTTATGATTTTAATAGAATTATATTGGGTTCAGAAAATTAGTTAATTGTAAAAATTAATGCATTTAAATTAATTTAATAAATAATATTTATTTTGAGAAATAGAAAAATATGTATTCGGTTGGATTAAATTATAAAGTGTTGGGTTAAAAGTCTAGGAAACACATATAATTGGACCAAATACAAGAGAGGCTTGAATCCCCATCATAATACATATAAGGGGTAGGCAGACCTTATTAGCCGTCTCTCTCGCCTAGTTCAATTAGGGGATGAGTTTTTTTTTTCTATTAGATAATTATTATTTGTGTTCAACTAATTCAACTAGTGTTTCACTTCCTCTCCCTATAAATAGATGGCACTGGTAAGGATAAAAATAAAACTTTGAGATATTGTTATTTTACCCCAAAATACTGAGAATTTATTTTCTAATTATAAATTATATTTTTAGAGAATAACAATTCCATCGATTTTTATAAGAGAGATTTACTTTCCTAATTAAAGTAAGAAAATTATTTATGGTTCTGTGTTTGATTCGAAATTATTCAAGCCCACACTTGAAGCAGTTCGTGGTATGAGAATAGTGGAGAAAGTCATTCAAGTGAGAGCCAGAAATGTCTAGAATTTGTACCGCTCAAAGCACAGGTATTATTTCAGGAAAAAAGTTTATAAATATCACAAACTAATTTGTTTTTTTTTTTAAAAAAAACTTCGCTGTGCAATAAAATCATTTTCAAACCGAATTTTTTCCAACAGTAAAAGTGTATCTTGAATGTCATGATTAGTCCTTAAGTGAAGTGTTTGGCTTGAAATGTAGCATTCTTTGCTCTAGTTTAAGTTCAGACTCCAGTAAGGGTGTTACATGAGTATTTTTTTGTAGGGTTCAAGGAAACCAAAGATCTTAGAGATAATAATCTATTGTTATGAACCAGAGATGAGAGTAATGTGGTGGGGACGAAGTGAGAGAAGTAGATCTTTCTTTTGATAGTTTTAGGAAAATTATTTTGAAAGACATGTTTAATGTTCTAAAATTTAAAAGAAATTTAATCTTTGTTGCATGTTTATTTAGACATGATTTTACCGTGACTTTCAATAATAGTATTGCAATTTATAAAAATTGATCTCTTATCTATAGAGGATGGATGAAAAATAATCTTTATTTTATCAAACCAAAGATGTACTTATAGATAAAAATTGAACTTGTGAATAAGAAACTTAAAATTTCTCACTTGAATGAGGCGTACTATGACATTTGAGACATTGTGATATTAAATAAGATAGAATCACTAGACTTGTGGAATATGACACCTTAAGTTCACTTAAGGAAATGCATTTTCCACAATGTGAATCTTTCTTTGAAAGTAAAATGGCCATGTGATCTTTTAGTGTAAATGACCATTAATATTAGTGCACATGGTGGTTACAATTACTACGTAACCTTCATACATGAAAATTACAAATATGGGTATGTATACCTAAAGCACCATAAGAGTTAAAACTTGCATAAATTTCAAGAGTTTCTTGCAGATGTGAAGAAGCAATTAGGTTTACCTATAAACACACTTTGATTCGGTCGAGGTAGGGAATATTTATCAGATGATATCTAAGGATACCTCATAGAGAATGAGATATTATCTCATTTAGTCATGTTGGGTACTCCACAACATAATGGTGTATTGAAAAGAAGGAATAGAACCTTTTTAAACATGGTTCATTCGATATTAAGTTATTTGCAATTGCCAATATCCCTTTGGGGATACACATTATAAATAGCTTGCTACATTTAGAATTATGTGCCAACTAAGGTCACATCAAAAACTACATACGAACTATGGCACGACCAGAAGTAAAGCCTAAATCAATTTAAGATTTGGGGATCCCCAGCCTATGTATTGGATAAAGATACAAAGAATTTGGATTCATGGAAGGAATTGTGAATGTTGTTATCCATCCAAAAAGGAATGAAAGGTGAATTATTTTATAACCTAAAAGATCAAACCATTAAGGTGTCAACACATGCTACTTTCCTGGAGGAAAGTTCATGAATGATTTTAAACTCAAAGTATATTATTACTAGAGGAACTTTTAGGAAATAAATAAAACCCTTTAGTTTTGATTTTAAACCCAACTCAAGATAGTAGACTTGTAAATGATTTGTAGCATATGGAATCTCGTTTCATCGAGAGCTTGGTTGCAATGGGAAGGTCTCTCGAAGGCTTGATTTCTTCCAATCTAGTGGAAGAGTTTTTAACACCAAGTCTATTGAATAGGAAGATGATGACCCTCTCACATTTGACGAAGTGGTGCAGAGTGTTAATTCCAAGCTTTAGGGAGTAGCTATGAAAGCTTAAATGGATTATATGAAATCCAACTCAGTGTAGGAACTTGTAGACTTACTGAAGGGGATAAAACCCATAAGGTGGAAGTGAATCTACAAGAAGAAGAGAAATGTAGACGCAAATGTTGAAACCTATAAGGCCAGACTTGTCGCAAAAGGCTACACACAGAAAGAAGGTATCAGTTATGAGGAAACCTTTTCTCCAGTAGTGATATGCTCAAGTGTATCCACATTTTGTTATCCATTGTGATAGTTGATCTGTCGCAATTCATTGTAGCATATTAAGCTACTTTATGTACTTAAGGGGCTCGTAGGAAAGCAATTTCGTTATGTTTTGATTTATTTTTCACTTTTCATACTTAGGTAATAAAATGAACAATTTTGCCGATTTATATGACCGTGTGGGCCAAGGTATGCCTAAAGGTAGACTAATATGTTTGGTCAATGTGCAGGACATCATCCAAAGGCAAAAAGACAATGAATTGCTCGCGATGTTGCAATAAGGAGCTTGGATGTTGCAACACAATAAATAGAGTACCCAATGAGTAGTTTGTCATCAGTATTGCAACATAGGCTAGAGGGTGTCACGACACAGCCCTGAAGACACACCCTAATTAGCAAACTCTCATCAGTGTCTCGAAACAGGCCATACGGTGTCATGACACTGTCATGGTCATTTAATGGACCAAGGGTGTCTTCATCCATACAATGAAATTTCACAAAGATTAGTCAGCCGTTTTAGGTCAAGGACAAGCTGCTAACCCTAGGCTTATAAATACAATTGCTCAGAATAATTTAGAGGGTAATTTTTACTTAGTTTAATTTTACTTTCATTTTTAGTTGAAATTTATTTTACTTTTAATTTTGATTTCAGTTTTTATTTTTTTCTTCGTAGAACTTGGAGTTTAAATCTATCAACTCATCACCGATTGTTGTTTGCGTCGCTATATTTATATTTATCTCAGGATCATTCTCATCTTTATTCTTGATCTTTTACAAATGTTCATATTTCAAATCAATTCTATTGCATATGTTAGATCCATGGGAAACTAATTCGGTAGGGAGATTAAGGAATGGATGTGGGATTAACTATAACCTCCGAAACCTGACCTAGTCGTTATGGTCAAATTTGGAAAGTTACATTGGCCATTAGAATGGCCTAGAAAATCTTTCGTATTTTTCAAACATACATTTTAAACCATTTGCGTAAATTGTTCAAAACTAGTGAAATTGAGAATTTTAGAAATCGATGATTTCTCTATTTTATTTATTTGTAAAAATTTGATTGCTATTCAAAACTTTCATAGTTTCAATTATATTTCAAAATCATCTGTTTATTTATTCAAAACTAAAGAACTTGGTTATTCATCATTATTCCAGAAAATATGTTAACTTTAGAAATCAAATGTCTTTAGAAATCTCATTTGTAAACATTTGAAAATTTGAAAACTAAATCTAATTTTATTTAAAACTCGTTTCTCATAATTGAAGCGGAAAAATGTAATATTGACAAATTTTTATAAAAATCGCAATGAAAATTTTTGTTAAACCCTATTTTGTTAAAAGCTAATATTCCGTGTAAATGCGATAAATTATCAATAGAAAATTTAAAACCTCAAAAACTAAGTTGTATTTTTGTCTAAAACTTATTTTCATTTTCGTAGTAGAAAAGAGTGATTTTGTCAAGTTTTAATAAAAACCAATATCTCAGGCATAATCTTATCAAATACTATTTTATGCAATTTTTAAAACTTAATGTATTTCAATCAAGTCTCGCAAATCAAAATAAAAATCCCCAAAGTAATGTCCTATGCCACGGTCCAAGTCAAACTTAAAACTGTACCACAGTGACAAAATATAGAATTTAAGTACTTTGATTTAAAAATAACTTTGATAATCTACTACAAAGGTCGTCATCGAATCCTAACCTTGCGAAAAATCTGAAAGGACAGAAAGCTGAATGGGGTGAGCTATAAAGCCCAATGTGAGACTTAACTCAAGTATTAAACAAAAAATTAGTATATAAATAAAAATATTAAAGATAATTTATACAATTTAACTCCACAAAGTATTTACTTAGGTAACAACCAGTAATTAAAACATACATTTCATAAATATAGCAGAATTTATATATAAACACAATTTCATAGATAGTAGTATGGATGATGATGTCAATGCAGAGCTTTTCAGAAATGAGTGCAAGTTTTTCCAAAAAACATTCTTACTCATCTCCGTTACACACCAATAAAAGATTTCCCAGAATTTGTCCATCCAATAAAACACCACAATGTGGACAAGCCACAAGATATTGTAAACAAGTTGCCAGATACAGATATGTGTGGACAAGTCAGAAGATATTGCAGATAAATTGCCAAAAATCGTGGTTAACCCACACCTGGATCTAAGCAAATCCAATGCGAAAAATCCTTCTAACGCCTACTTCGAGAATTTTTTAGATTTATCTCAGATCTAAACAAAAAATGAATAATCCATCATTAAAACACCATTAATAAATATTTGATAAGCAGTTAAACTTTGGCTTCTATGACAATATTAACTCTTGTGATGCTTAAATCTAAGATATGAATCACTTCCGAAATTACTGATATTCCAATACAACAGTATTTGGTCCTTCAACATGTAAACAATATATGAGATGTTAATTTTGGAAAAGAGCAATATCTTAAACTACTACTATATTCGACATCTAATAAAAGGAATGGAAAGAAGTGATGATCTATACCCAAGTAATCAATACTTATGTTATTATTTAACAAAAACTTTGTTGAATCCATCACTCAAGAGGAGAGCAAGGATAAATCAAAGAAATAATTTGATATGGCCACACCCCAGGAACACCCTTGGACCAGATTACCAAGAGAGGCTTACCATCATTCGCGAGCTGACGTAGCTCAAATCCAGCTCGCTGAGCTCGATTCAGCTCGATTCTAGCTCCTCGAGCTCATTTCCATCCTTTTATTTTATGTTTTTTTAACTTGTTGGAATAAATCAATTTGCTTAGCCTAGCTAGTTAATTCAATTCAGCTCATCTCTATTTCTAGTTCATTGGTTAATTTACTGGAATAAATAAGTTAATGTTCATAGTTAATTAGTTAATTAGTTTTTAGTTCATAAATATGTCAAATTTAGATTTCATAATTTAGTATTAAATATGTCTGATTTCTTGAACAAGTCTTTAATGTGTCATAGTTAGAACATGTTATTAATTTGTCTAAGACCATTAGCAAATTTTGATATGCTTAATTTCAGCCGAATTTAATATGTGTCCTAGTCTATTACTTGTGTTTAATATGTCCAAGCTTAATGCATGATTTTAAGATGTCCTAGCTGCTGCCGAATTAATATGTCTTAAGCTTAATTAAGTGTTGAATTAATTTGGTGCAGGTACATGCTTGGGACGCATAAATGCAAGGAGCCGATGGTTCAGCTCTTCCAAGCAGTTCTTCGTGAACAGTAAGGGATAAGGGAGAGCTGTTGTTTCTTTTTCCCAAGTTGATCATTTAGTTTACCAAGCAACCTTAAAGATTTTTCACACCAGCTGGACATTCCATTCATATTGAGTGCCCATTCGATTTTGTGTGTTCATACATGGAGGGTTGTTTGTATTCGGTTTCACACTTGAATGTCCATTGCAATACTCTAAGCTGGTCATTAAATCCCAAGTCCATTCAGTTGATCAAATCAACACAATTAAAGATGCACCATGGTTGAACCTACTTGAGATAATTTAGCTCCCAAACACCTCAATTAATTTTCAACTGAAACAAGGCATCTAGAAACTATCCATTGACTTCCTTTATGCACAAGGAAACTTCATGGAATTTTTAGCTCATTAAAGCTGAACACAAGTGTCCATTTAGTTGCCTTATTAACTATTTGGCTAGCATTAAGATTTTACTATAAATATTGTGTTATTTCCTGGTTGTTTAGACTTTTGAAACTTTGAATGAAATTCTGTCATTTTGTGAGATTTCATTCTCTCAAATTTCGTCCGAGACTGAGCTTGACTTATCTGCTAGTCAGTGGCATCATCTTGATTCTTCTTTTGAACTTATCACTCGTGTAGTGTGGCATTCACCCAACCTTATACCTTTGGTTCTTACTTGCTAGGTAACGGGTCAAGGTTCATTCCTCCATCACCGAACCACCTTAAGTCATATAAGTCCCAGGTCAACACTCTCCTTTAGTGTTGGTTCATTCTTAAAGCTGAAGTTCGATTTCCATCCTATCCTATTATCAGTTATCCAAATTAATTTCTTTATTAGCTGAATCTATATACACAAATAATTATCCATTTTAGACCTTTTCATCATCCTTATTTTCCATACTTTGTCGAATATAAACATAATACAAGTTTGGAACAATAATTCTTCGTTCGACGATCGGGCATCTAAATAACTCAACTCAACGCACGGAGGTGAGATCGCATCATAATTGATAGAAAAACAAAAATTTGGGATAAAAATAATAAAATTCAAGCAATATTTTATCAAAATAAAACTATAGAGATTAAGGTGGAAGTGGCGAGTTTTTTAAAAGAGAAAAGAAGAATAGAGAAACTGGTGGTCATGGTGGTGGTGCGATGGTGGTGAAATGGTGGTTTGGTGGTGGAGAATGATATCAAGTGGTGGTCAAAAGAATGGAAATCCTTGGTGGAAATGAGGAGGTTTAGAGTCTAAAATAAAATAAAAAGTGAGAATGGGAGGAGCAAGGAGGAGGAACAACCAAAAGCGGAGGAAGAGAAAAAAAATGAAAGGAAAATGTGAATGGTGGCTACCTTAGGTGCGATGGGTGGTTCAAGTTTGGTAAATGGGAGAAAATGGAAGCTTTAGGGGATAATAACATGAAAATTGGATCATGAGGAACATGTGGAGTGAAAAGGGGACTATAGGGGGAAGTTGACTAGTTATGCAAGGAAAGAATCTTCTTTTGTTTGGTAACTAGGAATGGATGGAAATAGAGAGTGTTGAACATGGTTTTATGAGCCAAAAATTAATAAAAATAATGGGGATGTGGGGAATTGAACATGGGACCCAATGGAATTTATTTATGCTCTTAACTACTAGGCCAACTCACTTGCTTTTTACTAGTCCAACAACATTGAGTTAAAAACATTGTGTGACATTTACTAAGGTTTAAAGCAAAATTACAACGAATAGAAAATAATGCGAGGGAAGAAATTTGAACTCAGGTCTTCAAGGATAACTCCACCACTACTTAATCAGTAGACTTGATACTTATATATTATCAAATGTGCAAAGGTCATCTTAAAATAATAAAAAAATTTAGGTGTAACCATTCCCGGTTCACTAACTTGATTTCTACTAACCCAACTTTTGGGATGTGAAATTAATTAACACCTATATCAGATTTCCTAGTAGATGGGTTGGTTGGGAAAAGAAGAACCTAAAACCCTAAGATTGACGACCCTAGGAAGTCATGTAGATAGGAATGAACCGAAAATCGGTATTGCCTGTTGTGAAAACCTTACCCTAACCTAATATGACCTGTGACATCGAGATATAAATAGTTCTTTCTGACTTATTAGGTTAGCAGAAGGCTGAAAGGCCTTGCTAGGCTAATGACTAGTTGATTGAACATAATTCGAATTAGGAGTTAATTATGAACACTGAAATGAGTTAGTCTTCTATTGTTAAATATGATAAGTTTATAATCCAGTCTTTCATTATTTTATTATTCTTATAAAATATCTTTTATTATCACCTTATGAATATTCTCAATATAATTTAATTAAAGTACTAACTAGACCTGTTAGCATAGGATTTAGCTTTAGTTTAATTAAGCCTACTTTGGGTACGATCCTCACAGTACTTCCAATACTTTGTTGTACAAATCTATATTACAACTTGACATGTATACTTGTAGATACCGTCTAATTCCTTATCTTTCATAGCAATATTTTCACCTTCGACCATGGTATGTCGGAAGGCGATCAATGACTCCCGATTACAAGATCCTACAAATAGATGTCAAGATAATGTTTCTGAATGGCTATCTTAAAGAAAGTAGTTGTATGGTGCAACCCATCACATATATAACTAAAGGAAATGAGCATAAATTTGCAAAGCTTACCTATTTTTGTTTTGTCTTATTCTCTATAGTTAACGTTTTGTGGAATTGGTTGAACGGATCAACTTTAAAGCTCACACTATCCAAATTCCTTTCTTGATAGCTTTTTGATTTGGATTATTTTGGTTTGTGGCATGTATATATAGGATTTAAAATTGTGCAAGTTAACATGTTAGTTGAATTTGTAATTAAGTTTATGTGGTTAGGAGGTGATAAATTATGCCTCATGTGATCTCATTTTGTATGGTCACGTTATGTGTACTTGTTTAGGCATTTTTTTGGTTTGGTATCTTTAATAGGGTTTGAAATATATTATGGACAATTTGGTAGGTAATATATGTTAATTGACAAGTTTGATTTGTTTTTGGTATATGGTTTTGGTATTCGGTAATTGCCAATATGATTATTGATTGAATAACATGTGTTTGATGGTGATGTTTAAGTTGGTTTATTTATTGTATATGTATAACAGTTGTGGTGTTAATAAGGGCACATTGGTTAGGCACATAAGTTGCATGAAATTGATATGTTTTAGATGTGTTAGATGTGTTTTTGAATAGGTCATTTTGGTTGGAAATGGGATGGCTTGTTGTCCAAGTTAGAATGGTTGTTTTGGCTTAAAAATGAAGTAATTTAGCTGCAAACGGCCGTGTGATCACACCACATGACTGTGTGTCAATTTGATATTTAGGGGCAAGTTTCACACAACCCATGACATAACTGTGTGACCATATTTCGAATACACATGGTTTGGAACATGATCTATGACACGACCGTGTGACTTAAGTCAGTATGCTACATGGGTGGACACACAGGCTGGGACACAGTTGTGTGTCCACACTTTGAATGTCCACAGAGTTTGGGCTATGTCACATAGCCGTGTGACCCCTATTTCCAAAATTTTCAATTTTTTCCAAAATTTTCTATTTTGCTTCCATTTGGTCACTGGATGTTCTCAAGTTATTTTTAGGGCCTTGTAGGCTTGGTTTAAGGCCCGTAAGTGTATTTACTCATTAGGTTCTTTGAAGTATTGAATTTTTTAATTAATTGCATAATTATTTTCATTTGAAGTTAAATGTTTAGTATTGTACTGTAATACTCTGTAACCCTAAACTGGCAATGGACACGGCTTAGTAGTATTACAATACACAAAATAATCAACCAAGAAACAAGAATTGTACCTACCCACAAGTCTATCCAGCATCTGGTCCATGAACGATAGCGAGAAATGATTTTTTTGGGTTGCTTTGTTTAATTTTCTATAATCTACACAAATTTTTCAACCCGTATCTGTATTTGTTGGAATCAACTCGTTATTTTCATTTTCCGCAATTATGATTCACCATTTCTTCGGTGAACATTGAACTAGTCTCACCCATGATTTGTCAGAAATGGGATAGATGATCCCCTCATCCAGCCATTTGATGATTTCTTTCTTGACTACCTCATTCATAATCGATTTTAACCTTCTCTGTCAATCAATCGATGCTTTCTCCCCATATTCTAGTAGAATTTCATACATGCACAAAGATGGACTAATACCTCGAGTATCAACTATAGGCTACCTGATTGTGTTTTTAAACTTCTTTAGAACATCAATAAACTTTTCCTCTTAACTCTCGATTAACTTAGTTGAAATTATGACAGGCAAAGTAGAAGAGTCGCATGTATTCACGAGAAGCCAAATCCAAAAATTTGAATTGGGATTGTGGAATGAATCCCTTTGAATTGGCTTCCAACAAAGCTAGATATTCCTCCTCATTATTGCCACTTGGTGGATTGGACATTAAGACTCACTCCAATGGATCATCTACAGAATTGAGTTCTCATTCTGTAGAGACCTATGAGTCCGTCTTGAACATTGCAAAACATTCTTCAATTGCATTAGGAAATCTCATAACTGTAAATACATTAAAAGTTACCTGATCATATTGAAGTCACGTGGTGAGTTCACCTTTTTACAATCAATTAATGTTTTATCGGTTGCCAGGAAAAGTTTTCCTAGGATGACTGGTACTTTTTTATCTGCTTCAAAATCTAAGATATTAAAGTCAGTTGGAAATATAAATTTATCAACATGTACTGGTACATCTTTGATCTTCCTTTCACGATGTGCTAATGATCGGTCTGCCAGTTCAAGTGTAATCGTTATTGGTCTGACTTCACCAATTCCCAATCTTATAAATATAGAATGGGCCTAAAGTTTATACTTGCTCCTAAATCACATAAAGTCATTCCATAGTTTGAATCTCTAATATTACAAAGTGTGATAAGAACTCCTTGGATCTTTCATATTTGAGGGTAGCTTGTTTTGTAAAAATGCGCTACACAACTTTGTCAATGCCACAGTCTCAAATTCCCTAAATCTTTTCTTTTTGGAGAGGATATCCTTTATGAATTTGACATAATTGGGCATTTGCTCCAAAGCTTCCACCAATGGGATATTGATTTGACGTTGTTTAAGTACGTCCAATAACTTCTTAATTGAACCTCTTGCTTCTATTGCTAGAGTCGTTAAGGATAAGGAGTTGATGGAATCTTATCTTTAACCGAACAACTCTCTTGTGGTAATGCTTCGACATTTCTCACAGATGTTGAACTTTTAAGACTAACTTGTTGCAGAAATATTAGGAGTCGCAAAATTTGATATCTGTAAAATAGGAATTTCAACATTTGGTTGATCTTCCTCTTCATTCTGAGCAACAAAAAGCTCGTCTTCAGCCTCAAAAACTATGGGTTCCAACATTCTTTCACTCCTCAAGGTGATGGCTTTACAATGCTATTTGCTTGCACTTCTTAGATTTTCAGTGGCATTTGACAGAGTATCTTGAGGTTTACTTCGAAGCTCGTTGGCCAGCTGACCCATCAAGTTCTCCAAATTTTCAAAGTTGCATCACTCTTTGGCGTATATACTTTCAATAAGTTCTCCAGATTGTTGGAAGATTTAGCTTGCAGAGGTTCTTAAAGTTGTTGAGAAAATTTTGGTGGTTGATTTGGTTAAGATTGCATATAAGGGTTGCTAAGACAAGCCCCTTGATTACTGCATGAGAAATTTGAATGATTTTACCATAAAGGATTGTAGAAATTTGATTGCAGTCCTAGGCCATTCCTGCTTTAATTTTGGTTTCCCATGTAGTAGATGGATTCTGGTTTTGATGGGCCTTTTTCAAACATATGATTGTTTCCACAGTACACAAATGAAATGTTCTGAAATTGACTTGGCTACTGATATGTCAGATTACCATTGAAACCATTAGTAGTAAAGTTCTTAAGCATGGAAGACATAGAAGATACTTAGGCTGCCAATGAAGAAAGTGAATCAACTTCGTGTACTCCTGCCACTCTTTTTCCTATGGCTGCTCGAGTAGTCGACCACTGATAATTATTGCTAGAAATCTTTTCAAGAATTTTGTAAGCTTCATTGGAGGACTTAGAAAGAAGAGCTCTCATTGTAAAAAGTCTCCAATTGAACGCAATATGGAATCCCATGGTGAGGGTATTTCAAATAATTCATTGAATCACTCTCATACATCATATAAAGATTCATCATCAAGTTGTTGGAATGTAATGATCTCAATCTGAAGCTTGGCATTCTTACTAGATGGGAAGTACTTCATCATGAATCGTTCAACCAATTCTTGCCATGTGGATATAGAGTTAGGAGATAAGGAATTCAACCAGGCTCGTGTTATATCTTTCAATATGTATGGGAATAACTTCAATCTCAAATCATCTTTGATCACTCAAGCCAATTTGAAAGAGTCGTTTACTTTGATGAATAAGTAGAGATGAAGGTGTGGACTTTCAGTAGGCATCCCACTAAATTGCCCCATCGTTTGAAGCATTCAGAACATCGCTGGCTTTAATTTGAACTACGAGCTTCAATTCTGGGTCTCACAATTCCCGAATTGAGTTTATTGAAAAGAGGCACAACATATTGGTGTATGGCAGGGTCTTTTTCATCAATAATAATGACCGGATTTTGAACATTAGTAGTTCCATCTCTTTGATAGTGTTGTGCAGGATTCATTTCTTCAGCTTGTCTTTGGGCTACTCATTCCTTTCTTCTCTATCTTAAGGTGCGTTCAATTTCAGGATCAAATCGATAATTCGGTCTATATTCATGAACATCTAAAAATATCAAAAAAATAACTAAGTAAAGATTACCAGAAAAAATAAAACAAATTCCAAAAATAATTAACTTCACAAATAATGACTAAACAATCCCCGACAACTGCACCGATAACTTGTCGCGAGATTATCTAATGATGCGCAAGTGTACACAATCATCAACAAGTAATAAAGTAGTGAGTAAAGAGTATCGTCTCCATAGGGACTGTATATGTGAAGCAAATATTGTGAAATTATCAATTGGCAAGATGGTGATAAAAATAATTAAGAGTGAACTGAGTTAACTAATTAGCCTAAATAAAATTACTAAGTATGCAAAGCAAATAAAAGTGTTAACACAGAATAATAAGCAACAAATCACAAGATTTAATTACTATGACATGAATGAGCTAGAATGATTACCTTTCATTAACTTAGAATTATTAAAAATAACGCTTAATGAATGTTACAATGAACCCGTGGTAGTTTTGGCGATTTACTAACCCAAAAGTTATAAGTTATGAACTCCTACTTTCAACATCTTAGTTTCTTTAGCATATTTCTATGTTCAATTAACTTCAAAGTTTAATATGCAGGCATCATACTCAGGGTTTATGCAAGGTAAAAATATTTCTAAATACATTTACTAAATCAATCATTAAGAAATCAATCATGCACCAATCAAATAGTATGTCAACTAATTACCATATTGTTAAGATTAATAAATTACTTCATATGCTTCACAATATTAATTATGCGTGAGTAAGAATGTTCATGATATTATTTGAATGAATAAACAAGAAATGCACAGAACAAAATTAGTAGAGTATTAATAACATAAGCTAAGGAATTGTGATCATTCTAGTATCAACAAAATTAATTCATCAACATTAAATTGAAAGCAAAAGAATAAGTTATAATCATGTTTTTCAACACTAAACAAAATAAAAGATTAAAGGAATGGAAACTGTAACCGATTTCAGGAAATTTTCGTAGAACTACTCGCATTACTCCTCCCTCTTTTCTCCTTTGCTCCTACGCACAAATACTCTTAAGTACTTCATGACAAATCATGAATGAATGATTGATCCCAAATGCTTGCCCTTATTTATACTTGTTAAGCCCCTTTGTTCTTTACTATTTTAGCTTGTGACTACCTTCGGACGTACTAACGTCTAGAGTTTGAATATTGTAACCAAAATATAAGTTTTTCACGGTTTTCATAGGTATACGAGCCTGGTTGTAATATAGTTTTACAATGAAGTATGGAAGCACTCTAAGGATTGTACCCAAAGGAGGCGAGACTAAACTAATCCTAACTCCTACGCTAATAGGTATAATTAGTAATTTAATTAAAATATATTATAATTAATCTAAGATAGTGAACAATAATAATTTTTGAAATACTAAAAGAACATAAAAATAAAAAGAAAACAAATTTCATATTTTATCAAATCTAATCGAAAAAAACTAACTCACTTCGGTGTTCGTAACTAAATACTATTTCGGGTTCTATCCAATCAACTAGTCATTAACCTAGCAGGGCCATTCGACTTTCCACTGACCTAATGATTTAGGAAGAACTACTTATCTCTCGACCTCACAGTCCAAACTGGATTGAGGTAAGGTTTTCACAATAGGCAATAGTAATTTTAGGTTCATTCCCACCTATATGACTTTCGAGGGTCGTAAGCTTAGGTTTTAAGTTCTTCCTATCCCAACCAGCTAATCCACTAAGAAACCCTACATAGAAGTTAATTAACCCCACGTCCACATGTTAATCTCCTATTAATGAATTAGTTCCTCATGGATTCAACAAACATCGTAAACTTGAGTAAAAATATAAACATTAGAAATAAACAAGAAGAGAGTTTAGAAAAATCCTAATATATTAATAGAAGTGCGAATAGTAATCTGCCAAATAGTTTGGTGAATCCATAATTTGAGTTCCATGAAGAATGAAATAAACTAACTAGAATTACAATTGAATAGAAACCTAAATTACAAATGGAAATAAATCTAAGTAGGAAATAAAAAATAAAACTTAAGTAAAATTATTCCATAAACTGAGCATAACAATCCTATTTATAGGCCTAGGGTTCTTCGTCGGTCCTTGACCTAATTTGGCTGACTATTTTCATTAAAAATGGTTGTGTTGATGAAAAAACCCTTGGCTCATTAATTGGTCTTGTCACGTTGGTCTTGCGACACCCTTTAGCTATGTCGCGACAACGAAGGCAATTTGCTCCTTTTGAGTATTTTGTTTACTGTGTTGCAACATTGAAGCTCCATGTTGCAACACTACGGGTAGTCTATTGTCTTCGGGCCTCCGAGTAGTGTCCTGCACACTCACTGAATAGGTTAGTCTACCTTTAGACCTGTCTTAGCCCACACAATCATATAAATAATCAAAATTGCTTATTTTATTATTTACGAACTAAAATTGAAAACTAAGCAAAAACGTAACTAAACTACTTTCCTATGAGTTTGTTGAGTACAAAAAATAGTTTATTATGCTAAAAAAATCACAATAGATCAGTGTGTCATCCCTTGAGTATCTTTATGTAGATGGTCGACCTCCTTGATTTGGGGAAGAGGGTGGATGATTTGCTTGACTCAAGGGAGAGGGTGGATGGATTTTCTTGCTTTATGGATAGAAGTTCCTTGATTTTCTCCATGGATGGTTACTAGTTGTAAAATTCTCCTCATGCATGATTTGGTGGTTAAAGATCAAGTCACATGGACGATTTGGGCATGCATGTGGACGGTATGGGCTCTTTCCTCCCTTAGTGGATGGTTTAGGCTCCTTTGGGCTATCTAGGCTTGCTAATCTATTCTAGAATTGGGTCGAGAGGAATTCTGAAGTCCAATTAACACCTTTGGGTCATCCAAAGATGACAACATATTAGAATAGAGCGTCAGTAAGTAAGTTTCAAGTCCTTATTTCCTTCTAATGCACCAACTACCTTCAAAGATGCAGAAATCATATTTTTAGCATATAAATTAATCAAGTTAACAATTTCACCTTAGCATTATTTGTTATCAAAACTGCAACATTTGTTATCAACCGCTCATAATTTGCATGAATTATTAGTCTAAAAGCACCAAAGATAACTCTATATTCTAGAATTATCAATACCCAAGACAAGGTATCTCTCGAATTGGACTTGGTAGATGACATAATAGTTTTTTAATTGAGTTTCTAAATTTTGATTAGACTATAGACCATTTAGATTATCTACTAATATAAGTTTTCTTCTTGCATTATGATCAACCACATAATGCAACTTAATATTTGTTAAACATTAGATAATCAATAAGCTAATATTTTCTTTCATTTTGATTTGCATGAAAACACTGTTCAGGACATTATACAAAATATATTGATGATATTGATAAAATTTTTGTAACACCCCACGCTTGACCTGATAGTCGAATCCGGGTATAGAGTATCATAAAGTAAACCACTAGATTGGTGGAACCGTTTACAAAACCAAATAGCTAAACTCGGTAGGTACCTTCTTATCAAAGAGATGTCTCGATATTTTAAAAAAACACATATAATAAGTTGTAAGTGATTTAAAATAGTACCACTCTAGTTGTGGTTAGGAGATGAGTAAAAAACATCAGGCGGAATATTTATAAACATTCACTAGTTCGGATAAAATCACAAATAAGTTATCACTCAAGCAGAGTTTCAAATTCATTCCAAGGTTTGTTGTCTCATAAATCAATTTGGCATAAGGCCCAACAATGCTGCACATGAAAATCCAAAAATCCAAAATAACATTTTGTAAATTCAAGTTATTAAGTTCAAACTGGTGGCAACTAATTGACATCCAAATACCCCAACAATTACATGTTACACCGAGAAAAGTGATGGCTGACATTAGGCCAGTAATCTGGCTGATTCCTTGCTATTACTATTATAGTATGCCCAAAGACCAATAATCTGATTATTGTAATTACATGTTTTACCTTGTTTATTAATATAAGGCATTACCATTATTGTTTCAGTTTCTTTTTCTATGTATATAAATAAATTGAATTGTAAGAAAGTCTTAAGAAAATATAATTATTCTTAAAAGGTCCCTAGTCAAGTATTATTGTGGGCTTGGACAACAATAATAAATTGAGACTAATGTGCAGTTGGTTGATGACAAAAATTTGTCATTGACATAGGGATGTCAAAATCAATACATGAGTATGTGTTAGAGAACAACATATTGGACTCACCCACTATGAGTATGTTTCTTGGATTAATATATAATAGTCACAATATTACTCATAGTAATAACTATGTATATGATCCTCAAACTTGAGATCATCATTGTCCCAACATCATGAGCCATATATTATGATATAGTCAAACGTCTACTATAACAGGCTGTACAATAAAGACTGATTTTGGATGTACCACAACCCATGTAGTGGGGTATGGTTTATTAAGATATGATTTATCCCTCCTACATAATAGGAGCAATATCTTAGGCCTCTTAATGGAGTGAGACTAGAAATACATGGCCATGCTCGAATAAGTTGATATGAGATATCACACTTATTTATTTATTATAGTCTACTCAGAAAATAAAGAAATATGATATTGGACTATACAAGTGTGACTATTCCATAACTTGTGTCCAATCTAGGTATTAAGGATAAAAGGATAAAATACATGAAAAGATAATCACAGAAAGGTTATGTCAAATTACAACTTCTTGTAACTTAGGTAGTAATGTTGCATTGGTAGATGTCACTCATTCTTGTATTATTAGAAATGTTCTAGTATTAGTGTAACGTTACAAGAACATAAAGGGTCACACCCTATGGTTAAAACGAATAAAATCGAAACACTCTTTGTATTGTGTTTAGCTATCACATAAATTAATTTAATTTGATAGTTAAATATTAAACGAATTAAATGTAGAAGCTTGTTGTACACAAATAGAGAATATAATTAAAATTAATATATTTGATTCATATAAAATTTTAACAAAATATAGTTCCCCAAAATTATTATAATAAATTATTATTATGATTTCGGTCAAACATTGAAATATGGTAGTTATAATTCTTTTTGGAAAGAATATAATGTGTTTAATGCTTTTTATATGTTCTTTATAAGATTTGATTCCATTTTCAATATATGCTTACCACAATCTCGAATTAGGGTGTGTTTAAAAGAAAATTGACAACAAGGTTCTAGCAGTTGTTTCTTGGAGATTTTTCTCTGGAATCGTTCCGAGAGAGTTTTTCCATTCGTTTTAATACCGGGTGGACTATGTAGAGGCTAGAATGTTTTCGTTGTGGTTTAGAATCGACATCAAATCAGCAACACCCTTTCATCATTTTCAGTTAAAAAGGTATATCTTTAACCTTATTTCAACCCGTTTCATTCCACGTACGTGGATCCATGGCTGTGGATTGCCAAAATTTTTTCCACTACACCACGGGGCGTACCAGTGGTCCCAATGGCGGTATCAGAGCCACTTTTACAATATAGATTCTAAATTAACTTTATTGGTTGATGCGATTGTATGAGATGCATGTTATTTGATATGTTTAATCAATCTGTTTTATGAATATATGATATATGTTAACTACTATTTAAAACGTGCATGTTTAATCTGTTAAACTTACGTGATTATTTGTTCCTTTCAATCGATGATTAAGTGTTAATAATTTATGTTGAAGCCTATTGGATCTTGTATATGGTTTGTTGTGTTAACGAATCTATTTTGGGGCAATGGGGTTTTTGTCATTCGAAGTTAATTGTTAACTTATTGATTACATTCAAAAATGGAACAAAATTTGTTCCAGTAAGAAGCATCTTAGATCAAAATTAAAAAAAAAATATTATTGTGTTGATAAAATTTATCAAATAGTAACAAATTTCCATAGAGATCTGAGCGTTGTTTTTAAAATTTCACTGGGGTCTGCCGGTCATGTAGCACTGGGGCGCGACACTTATGCGTATGCAATATTAATTGAAGGGATAATTTGGCAAATCACATTAACAAGTCGTTAAATAAAACCTATTATATATTGTATATTATGTATGGTATGCATAGTGTTTGGAAATGCATGGTTCTAGCCCGATATCCCATTTAATTTATTAATTACAAATGTTGTAAATTTATAAATATGACTTGCGTGTCGTGCCTTTCTATAATTCTCTTGTGTTTCTTGTATATGATATGATAGATGATATGTTAGCATGCATGTTATAAGACATTTATAAGATCAATTAAAGGATTAAAATTGACAAATGTTGACCATTAATGGTGAGATTAATTTAATTTAAAACCCTTCAATAAAATATTAAGTTAAGATAGCTTTCCAATATTTACCCACATTAAAGCCTCGATCGATACAATGTGGGTTTTGCTAAAGTGAAGTACATGTATCTATCTTGGTCAAACACAAAGAATAAGCAAGTGATATTTGCTAGTTATAATATTGGTTAATAACTTAACTAGGTTACTCTAATAGGATTAGATACCTAGAGGAAAGAGTTTTGGATAATCATAAGATGATTGTAACAAGAGTTGTTCATAAAAAGGAGTTACATGTGATGTAATTAGTAAGTGTTACTTATGTAAATAACCAAAATCTTGAGAGTAAAGCCAAAGTTGACTTAAGAAGAGGTGAAATATGGATCCTTACCCACTAGAAAACTTTAGAGAATGTCTTCCCGAAATTAAAATATGAAAGTTATTAATTTTGAATAAAATAGTGGGAGCTTCCTTTAATAAAGTCCTTTTTAATGATTATATTAAACTTGGAAATTGTACTTATGAGCCTACTTTATTTTTGTAGATTTATTTTGGAAAACAATAAAATCTCTTTATCATTGCGATCTGTCCTTGAAAAGGACAAATTGAATGGCTTAAACTTTCTTGACTGGTTCTATAACTTGAGGATTGTCTTCAAATAAGAACAAAAATTATATGTCATTGAAGAACCCGTTCCTTTTGAACCAACAACTAATGCCTCAAGAGCTGACAAGGATGCCTATAAGAAGAATCTTGATGACATATTAGACATAAGATGTCTAATTCTTACTACTATGACTCTTGAGCTTCAAAAGAAACATGAAGATATGGTTGCCTATGATATGATCCAGACCTCAAGGACCTATATGAGGGACAAGTACGTTAAGAGAGGTACAAGACCTTTAAAGCTCTACTTCGATGGAAAATGGTGGAGGGATCTCTTGTGGAAACTCACGTTCTCAAGATGACAGGCTATATTGAAAACCTGGAAAAACTAGGATTTCCTCAAGGTGTGGAGTTGGCCACCGATGTCATCTCGCAATCGTTGCCAGATAGTTTTAGCCAATTTTTCCTTAATTTCAATATGAATGAGATTAATAAGAATTTTCCAGAGTTACTCAGCATGTTACGAACTACTAAGAGTAACATGAAAAAGGTTGGGCTTAAACCTATTCTGATGGTTTACAGGGACAAGGGCAAAGGGCTAAGGCAAAGCCTAAGGACAATGGCAAGGCCAAGCCCAAAAAAGGAAAATTTGCATTGAAACTGAAAGGAGGAATTGCTAATGAAGGAAAATGTTTCCATTGTGGTAAGACTGAACACTTGAAGAGGAACTACTGACTGCCTTTAGACATACTAACGTCTAGAGTGTGAATACTGCTATAAAATAGAGAGTTATAAGATGGTATCAGCAAGTATACAGGTCGAGTTGTAATATAGATTTTGAAACGAAGTAGGTGAGTACTCTGAGGATCTTACCCAAGGGAGGCGAATACTAAATCAATCTTAACCTAAAAAATTAAAGATCTAATTAATAATTTAAGTCAGTTATAGTACGAGCGTAAAATAAGAAGTATTTTTATGGTTTGTAAAATAATGAAATAAAGTATCATAAAAAGAAATGAAACCTGCAAGAGATAGGGATAAATAAAGTAAATCAAATCTGAGGATGAGTGATCAGCTCGCTTTGACAATTCCAATTAACTGTCATATTGGGTTCCTCTTCAACCAACTAGTCGCTACCCTAGTAGGATCTTCTGATCTTCCACTAACTTAACGAGCCAACAAGAACTACTTATCTTCCGACCTAATAGTCTAGACTAGCTTGGGGTAAAGGTGTTCATGAATGGGCAATACCAATTTTGGGTTAATTCTCACCTTGATGACTTCCTAAAGTTGTCAGGCCTAGGGTTTTTTTATGTTCTTCCTTTTCCAAATAGTTGATCCGTTGAGTAACCCAACAACAGTTAAGAGATCATGCCTCTACTTTCTAATCCCCCATAAAAGGCTTAGTTTCTCATGGCTTTCATAACCAACATGGAAAGAATGGAAGAATTAATCATAGTGAATGAATTAAAATAGAGAGTTTAGAAAAGCCTGGTTGATATTGTTGAATAGTGTGAATCCATGGGAGTTTATCTCATTTACAATTAGATCTCTTGAAGAAAAGAAATAACTAAAACTATGAAAACCTAAAGAAAGCAAGAAAAGAAAACTTAAACCTAAAGAGAGAATATAAACTATTGGAATCGTTTCCATAATGTGTGTCAAAAGAGAATATTTATAGCCTTCAGGTAGTTGTCGTCCTTAACCCTAGGTTAGCTGATGTTCTCGAGCTTTAAGTTTAATTGTGTAGATTAAAATGCCCTACTCTATGTTTTATTTTGTGATAGAGTCGATGTCGCGACACACCAGTACCTTTGTCGTGACATCGCAACCAATATTCTCCTCTACAACCATCTTCAGGGTATGTCATGACATTGAAAGTAGTTTCTTACTTTCTTCATTTTGTTTTCTATCTTGCGACATCGGATCTCCCATGTTGCGATATAGCATCCAGTATTGGTCCGAAATGCCTTCTAATGGTCTCCTATACACTCACAAAGTATGTTAGCTCTCCTTTAGGGCTTATTTGGCACTTAAGGTCAATAAAAGACTCAATGTGCACATTTTATTTGATGTAGGTAAAACTAAAGAAACTTACTTAAAACATAACTAAAATGCTTGTATTCAAACTCCTTAAATGTGAAAGCTAGTTTAATCTACTAGACTGAATTATGACAGATCACACTCCCCCACACTTAAGTCTTTGCTTGTCCTCAAATAATCATAAACATAGATGAAAAAATGATGACTTTTGAGCAAGTATGGTACAAGTATTGATTTCAGAGCATATGAATTAGGCTTTTCATGTTTACTAACAATTTTAACATGATGAGTATTTGACTTACCACTTTTGATCACAAACATCTAAGTTCAGTATGTTACAAAAGATACAAGTATTAATGTTCTCACCTATAAGAATCCATCAACAAATCATACAAGTACTTTGATTATTCGAGCATAATACAAATAGTCATTTATTTGAATGTTTAGTATGATGTCCATTCATGTATAAGAATACTTAGGTCACTTTGGGCTTTTCGACTTGTAACGTTTTGAGACTTAGGATAGGTATGTAATTCAAAAATAGTAAGCACAAAAGGTTACAAATAAGAAAATTGTTTGACACATTGTTTTGATCCCTATTCTTCTAGCCTTAGTGACCCCCTTACCCACTCACCGCCTTATTTCTCCTTCTCTCACCTTCCTTGCCTCCATCTATAGGAAGTCATAGCATGACATAGAAAATATGGCTAGCAATACGAGTTTTTCTTTCTTTTGTGACTTTGTGACTTTTCTCTTTTTCAATACATATCACTTATGAATGTTTTTTCGTTAGTTTAAGATATCTTCTACTCATACCAAGTCTCTTTTGGATTTTTTCTTTTTGTTTTGCACATTAGGCTAACTTATATTTCCCACATCACACTAATCTTTTCTATTTCACTCTATTTTTACAACCTCCGCCATGATGTATCTACTTAACCATCAATACATATGGCCAAATGTCTATAATCATGTAGAGCTAGACTAAAGAAAAATGGCAAATACAAATTGATGTTCAAGGATTGGGGCTTGTAATGTGGTTCACCAAGAAGTGTCAACAAGCGAAAAAATTGGTACTAAAGGTGAAATATAAATAAGATAGCTTTTTTGCTTTGGATGTGTTCCAAACAACGCCTTAGGTCATCCCTAAATATCTCAACATACACAAATTTAGTCAGCTAAACAAATACAAATTCAACTATTTATCATTCATAGTAGCATGCTCGTTTCCTTGTATTTTCTATATCACTTGGTATAAATGATACTTTAATACCTATTTACAGTGTAACATATAGAACTTTAGTAGTCTAAAAATAAAAAATTTAAAGTCTCCTATCATCATGCCAAATTTATTCATAAACACAAGTAACCTATATACATACTTCTAACCAATCACTTGTATTTCTAAAAACTCAAGCACACCAAAGGACAAGAAAAATTTAAAATTAAAAAAAAATATGTTAACCCCTATACTTTAGTCGACACGTTGCCTTAAATGTGTAGCCCATTAAAATATAAGGAAAGAAGTTACCTAATTTATCGTGATTGTTTTAATTGCTACTGGTGGGTGCTTCCTCATTTGTGTCTCCTTTGTGTTGGGTTCCTACATAGAAATTTTTAAACAGAATGCAACACAGTAAAATCTACTTATTAATCCTATTCCTACAAAATCTAAATTAAAATTATCAAAAATTAATACAAGTCTTTATAAAATTAAAAATAGTTCAATATCCTCATCATCATCCATCTCCTTATCACCGTCATCTTCCTTTTCTTCCCCTTCCTCTTCTTTTTTTGGGTCTTCTTTTTCTTGTTCCATACTCACCAATCTGAACATATCTGATGTATAATTGGGGACTCAGATGTTATTTTTCCTAGCAAAATCTTGAAAAATTGGTCTCGATTCTTGCATCCACTAGATCATCCAATCTAACTTTGGATGAATATTCTCACCAACATCTTATTAAGCTCATACCAACCTATTTGACGAAGCGGGTGTAGCTGTCATTTCTTGTTGTTGCTTGTTCAAGTCTTTTATTTGTTTGGCCTACAGATTGATCTATTGTTAGAACAAGGTGTCCCCAATAATGCTTGGGGAAGGTTTCAACAACTACTCAGTGGATATTATAGGTACACCCGCCTTTTTGCATAAAGTCGTCACTAGATAGGGAAAGAACACTCCCATCTTCTGGCTACTAATGCATCATCCCATGTTCTGGTGGATCTATTTGCCAACACAAACCTGTTTTTTCTGTAAAATAGCATAGAGTAAAACTACTCTAAAAGTTTTAACGTTAGAACTGTTTAAAGCAAGTACAATTTGTGTGCGAATGAATTGAATCGACATCTTAGCTTTAGGAAACATAATGGCTTGTTGAAAAGGTATTGGGATATTGGTACTTTGGCAATACTTCCATTCACCCCTTCCTTCAGTTAAAAAATTTTATAATATTATCCATATCTATGTCTCTGAAATATTCTAAGTCAGTTTCATCAATGAAATCATACTCATAATATAGAATATTATTAAAGTCGTAAATTATTCTAGGGGTTACTTGTACCTTTTTCCATCGCACAAGTACTGTATCCCATATATGACTTTCAATGTTTCTAGACTCGTGGTCCTGTAGAGATGCGTAGAACTCTTGGACAATGAGGACCATGACATTATCCTTTGGAATCGTCCAAAAATGTTCCCATCGATGATATTTGACCAAAAGCCAAATTTTTTAACATAAAATCATCGATGGATCACATCGCCTCTCTTGAATGAATGTTTTTCCTTGAAGTTCATTAAAATACTTTTCAACATTTTGATTTAAAAAAGTAGAGGGATTTTGAACCATTGATGACTCGGTTTCCATTTTTCGCCTAACTTTCCTAGAATGCATGATGTTTCAATCCTAATAATTTACTAAATAATTGATTCAATAGAATAGTAAAAAGTTTGAGTTTAGGAACCCTTAACCTTGAATATGTAATCAACGTTCGTTTGAATTCCTTGCTTGCCTGCGGTGTCCCCATAACTTGTTGCACCAAGGATGATTAAAGAATTGGTGAAAGGAAATTTAGGAAATTTAGGGATTAAGGTTTAGAAAGTGTTGAGAGATTTTAGAGAGTATGAGGGAGTAAGGGTTAATGGGTGTTTTAATTAGTAGTAAATATAGTTTTAGGTTATAAATTTAGGGTTTTAAAGGGTTAAAAATTGGGTAAAATTTATGTTTAATCCCTCGGGTTAAGCAATGGGTCGGGTTAACCTTGCAAAACATTGCAACGATGTTGCGATATATGGGTTCTATGTCACGACATCCCTGTTAGGATTCTGATGTTCCGACATAGGGGTTCCGTACCACGACACATCAGTTAGTTTGGAGATCTTCTAAGACTGTTTGTTATGTTGTGACTTGCTGTTGTAATGTCGCAACACCGACTCTGTTTCAACCCAAAACTCGATCTTAAGGATGTTTCGATCTAAGGATAAACCTACATCTAATAAAATTTAAAATCTAAACTATGTGGTTAGTTAAGTATACAATAATTTACAAATATCATGCAGCAATTCACAAATTTTAAGTTATACTACCAGATTTAACCAGTAGTATTGTCAATTCACCCATGGACGATCTTTTTATTCTATCAGTATTGATCCATCGTCCGTCGTGAAATTCCACCCTTGCCCGTTTGTCCCTTTCTTTGAGCATGTTTATTCTTTCTGCTTGCATAAAATGAAGCATGTCCCTTGACCCAGGGAGATTCGAAATAAATATCTTTTTACATTGTTCCCCTATCTTCCTCCTATGTTCCTTGCTCGGTTGATGACCACATTTAAAGGTTTCAATCTTGCCATTAATTTTCATAGTTAATTCATTTTTCTCTAAATCAATGGTGGATCTAGATGTGGCTAGAAAGGGTCTCCCTAATAAGATCAGTATTTCATGATCTTCTTCAAAATCAAGCACCACAAAATCCACAGGAATAATAAAACTTCTCACTTTGACTAGTACATCTTCTAGTACTCCCTTCGGATGTACAAACGATCTGTTAGCCAATTTTAATGTTATTTCAGTTGTTTTAAGATTCCCTAACCCAAGTTTTTCAAAAACTGATATGGGCATTAAATTGATATGAGCTCCTAAATCACATAAAACTCTATTAAATTTAATGCTCCCAATCTCTATGGGTATAGTAAAACTTCCTGGGTCTTTCAACTTTTGAGGTACCTGTCTTGAAATAATCACACTACAGAAAGCACTTAAACTAACTTGTTCTCCTACCTTGATTTTTTTACACCTTGCCATCATCTCCTTTAAAAACTTGGCTTACTTGGAGACCTTCTCAATTAACTCGATTAAAGGTAGGTTCACATTAATGTTTTAAACTAGCTAAAAAACTTACAAATTCATCTTCGTCTTGCTTTTGTCTTTCTTCTAATCGTGATGGGAATGGGAATTTTGTGATTTCGGCATCTTAAAGTATCTCTTTTCCTATCTTAGCTGCTGGTGCATTCTCCTCCTTTGGTTCAGGTTCGTTTTCTACTTGTAGGGAGTTATCTTAAGGTTCATCAGTTTATCCATAGTTACCTCTGAGGTAGGTATTTCTGGGCTACTCAGTACTTTGCCAGATCAAAGTGCTATAGCTTTCACATGCTCTTTACATTTCGTTCGTGGATTATCCTCTGTATTGCTAAGGATACCTGTGGCAATTTGTCTTTTAATGTTTCCCATCATACTCATCAATTGGCTCATTTGATTTCGAGCTTAGTTAATGTTCTTGTTGAGTTAGTGCACTCAGATTGCATCTACTTAACATATGTTCTCATTGACTACATCTCTCCCTCAATTCTATCTAGACATTGACCATATGCAGTATGGTCTCTTGGGTTGGTTCTATCCTGATGATCATGCAAGTAAGGAGGTTGGTAATTAGTATTCTAACCTGATTTGAATTGTTACCAAATGCAAGGATCTTTATTTTATTTTATTTTATTAAGATATTTAAAGTTTTTAGGATTAGATTCTTTTAGGATTTTATCTCTCACATAATAAAATAAGAGGAAAAAATCATCAATAAAATTGAACAAATTGAAAAATAAGAAATGTGGCAATAGATATGTACATGTCTAGGATTGAATTTGCCTTGGAAATTTAAGTAGTCAAACTTAACTCACCTCATTTTCCTAGGGTCTTACCTGGTATATAGTAACTATTCACTTCTATATTTCATTCTCTCTATTATTCTTAACAATGGGGACATTTTTCATCTTAAGAAAGGGGACCAAAAATTGAAATTGTTTTTTTTTTCAAAATACATTTTTCTCATAATTATGATTAAGTTATATTTTGTTCAAAAATTTGATTTTTTTAATTATGCTAAACTTTAGTATAAATAAAGTTCTATTATTCTTAATAATTACTATGTTAGCTGAACTATGACATAAATGTTATTATTAATAAAGTTTGTAAATCATACCATAAATTTTTTATGACTTTAGGAGAGCTACACATGCATGAAAGTTTAAGTCTCTAGAATTGACTTAGTAATTTCTTGAGGTGAAATCCTAGGAAGCATGAAATTATGAAAATGACTTAGACAAACTTTTGTTTGGACCATTTGAGCCTTTCAAGCCAAACTTAACGAATGCTTATCCCTTAAAACCCAACTTTGAGACTACATGGCCTGATTATATTTGGACCATTGCAATATTAAGCCATCACTTTTCTTGTAATTATTTCTAAATTGTCCCAAATACTAAACTTAGTCTATCTAGAATATTTTTTGAAAATAAGTTTGGGGGAGTTGAAAAGAAGTATCAAATGCTCAAAAAAAAGAGAAAGAAAGAGCATGTGTACGTGAAAGAAATATATGTACAAAAAAGCATGTGAATGCAAAAGCAAAATGAGTTGGTGTATTAAAGGTACTTATTATGAAGGTCCGATGCAAGCTAAGTCTAGGGTTTTTAGCTTAAATCTATCTATCTTTTACCATCCCCTATTCTAGCCATATTACAACCTATTTAAAAGACTTACTGATTCAGATTTCTATGTTGCCTACATTAGTGGAGAGAAATTGTTAAGCTCAACATATGAAGGCATAAATTAAACTTAATGATTTCAATTTAGTCTTAAATACGGGAAAAAAATTAATTGGTAAGAATTAGCATATCTTTATTGAGAAAGAATTTAGTCTGTTCTTGCTATCATGATAATAGTTGAGAATAATTCAACCAATATGTATACTTGAGTTAGGTAATTTCAAAATTCCTATTCTTGAACATAATTACACTAAACTCATAGTTATGGGGGAATATGTTCTATAGATATTTTTCTATGGTGATTTCAAGCACTTTCTCTTTACAATTTGTGCATTACTCAGGACGAGCAATGAATTAAGTTTGGGGGTGCGAAAACACAAAAATATATAACTTTTTCAGCACCTTTTGAGCTTTAATTCATGTAGTTTTGTAGTAATTTCTGTCAAAATTCATACTTTACTTATAAAATAATAAATTTGCACTTAAATTATTAACATAATTAATTTTAATTATTTTCTAATAAATTTTCATAAATTTGGTTTGTTTCGGTATACACCTTGAGAGGCTTGAACCGTTAGGGCAATTTTGTCCATCAAGTGGTCAAGAGAAAAGCTAATTATTTTCCCTAACCAAGGATTGTCCAATAATGGTTCTCGTGCATATTTTTAATTGGGTTAAAAATTAATATAAATTCTGAAGAATAATAGAGGTCTAGTTGTGCTAAGGAAAGAAGACTTATCCACTAAGCAAATTGGCAACCCAAAATCGTCCCTATAGCTAACCCAATCAGCTTATTTATCTTATTTTATTAATTAAAAAACATCCCTTGAAGTTTCCTTAAATTCTGTTCAAGCCCCTCTACTTTGCATGCCTTCCACCTTTTGCCCCAAGCTAAAAATAGCAAGTTTGAGTCATTCAAACTTACACCATGCATGGCCGGCCAAGGGAAGAGGAGTGGCTGATATTTATTTGCTATTGTTAGCAGTAGTTCCCACCTATAAATATCCCTTTTACCTTCCTCATTTCACACACCATTCATTCCCACACATCTCTCTCTTTTACTCACTTTCTCTCTTCCATTCCCTTCTTTATTTTTCCATTTTTCTTGTTTCATTCCCTTTCTAATTTCCCTCTTGAAAAAGATCTTTCATCTACCTTGGATTAGCAGCATTCAAGTGTTCATGAAGGCTTTAGATCGACAGAACAAATAGAGAAAGAGAGGAGCGCACTAGTCCGGCTTCGCAGAAATACTAGATTTGCTTTCTACTTCCCTTCTCCTTAATTTTCTTGTTTACATTGTGATCATAAACATGGATATTTGTCGTGCTGTTATTCTTGATTTAATTAAAATGACTTAAAGCTAACTCATGTTAGATTGATTGCATTCTATCCACTTAAATTATTATAATCGTGTTTGTGTTGTTATTAGGCATTGGTAGTTTGTTCAATTAAATAAAATATTGCCTATGTTATATTTGCATTATAATTTTAAGGTAACAAATGAATTAAATATTAATCGTATTGAAATTGTAATGAATTGACACAATATTTAATTGATACATGTTTAATCTTCTAAGGTAGCTAAAGGTTAAATCAGCGACGGTATTAAACAATACATTACCTTTGCATAACTTGCAAGATTATTGTGATTCAATTGTTTCAATATAGGACTTCAAATTCTAAATTATATATGGTTTTTCTAGTCATTTTTACCACCTTTTTACTTAATAATAATATTAGTCCCGAGTATTTCTTAATTAATGAAATGGATTTTGTTTATATTTTGATGATGGGCATGAATTTATAAAAGATGAAAATATAGGCTTTATTGTATTAATTTTGTTCATTTAAATTATTTCATGTTAATTATTAATATGTTATATTTTATTATGCAGGGAACCATGGAGATGATATAATATGGAGCTTATTATAGAGTAGCATGAACATGAGCTATTTATTTCCTATGTTGGATGACAAAGCTATGTTAAATGGTTTATTAAGGTGTTACTTTGACCCAGTAAAAAAGATGATACATGATGGACAAGTCTGACAAGCTTAGTGGGTCATGAAACCGTCCAATAAGGGAGAGTCAAGACAGAATTCGGCACAAGCATATATGCTACCCAAAAATATTTTTTAGGATAATTATTTGGAGGTACCTATAGTTGGAGAATCATTGGAAATCAGCATAAAAAGATTTCCCTTGAAACTGTCGAACCCATGCCTAAATTTAGCATGATTCTATGCTCAAATCAAGCAACCACCATCCACCTACTTCCACTATATGTGGTCAGCCAAGCAATGGAGAAAATAGAGGGATTCCAATCCCTATTTTTAGTAAACTCTATCATTTATGTAACACCAAAAATAAGGCCTAGAAGTTCTAAGGGTATTTTAAGAATTTTGCCTATATAAGCTCAGGATTTTGTAAGGTTGGTACTCGATAGTGTTTTCGATTATGTCATTTTAACTGTCAAATCAATTTTTGAAAAAGTGTTCTAGAAACCCTAAATTTTAAAAAAAGATTGATTTGTAACAAGTCAAAATAATGAGCATTTATGTGGCAGTTAGACCAATTTTTAAATTTGAACCTAAAAGCCATCCTATATTTATTGTTTTCACATTAAACCTTCATTTCCTCTTCTTTGTGTCGCCCCTTGCTTTTTCCTAGCTATTTCTATTGATTTTTTATTCCCAAATCATAATACATTGATTTACTATCATTCCTAAGTCATTTATTACCACAGACCTTAAAGAAAAACACCTAAAACTCCATAGATTTCACCATCTTCTTTAAACATAAGGTTTCTAAATTTTCATCAAAACTCATTTATTCTTCCACCAAAGGTAATCATTCATGAATCCATAAGTTTTTAATGTTATTTAGACTCTAAGAGTGAATTATTAGCCCTCAAATTGCATGTTTTAAATAAGAGCCGAAAATCAAACCATTAATGGTAGATTTCAGGATTTTGCATAAAAATTTGGTTTTAAAGTGTTTTTTTAACTAATTTTAGCATGCTTAGAAGGTTTTTTAACTTATCTTGAAGTTTTGTTAATGATTTCTCATGTTTTAATTAATTTTTTGAAAATTGCCTAAAGATGTCAAAAAATGTTGATACTAGGAATTGACTAGATTTGTCTAGTTTAAAAGTTGCGAATTAGGCGTAGGTGATTAAGTAGATGAATGGAACTGGTTTTAAGCAAAAAGGTTGAGTATAGATCGAGATACTAGTATATAAATTTTGTTATATTAATAGTTTAAGTTACATGGGAACTTAGCTTAAAGCTTGTGTTTAGTTGATTTGAGTGGATTGTTGGTTGATATTTGACTATGGTTATTGCATGATTCATGTGTGTTAAGCTTTGGATTCGTTAGAGCTTGCTACGAGCTAGAGAAACATTAGTTGAGCTTTCGATTTTTGACAAAAGCATAAAATGGTGAGTGTGTGAAATTACTACTCGTAAACATGAGTTATGTGTTATTTTGGAATTTAGATGTATCTTAACCCTTACTCTAAATTTTGAGTGTAAGTTTTGTTGAAATCTACTAGTCTTGTGGTTATTTTGTAATATAATATGAATGATGTGCGATATGTGGATAGAGTGCTTATAATGTGTGATATATGTTTTGCAAAAGATGCTAATATGTAGTGTTAGTACAATGTTAATCAATAAGTAATATGTGTTGCTTTTCGGATTTTTTGGCCTGGTGATCTTGGAACCATTGGATATAGTTGGCATACCATAGGATTGTGAGTACTCACTTATATACATAGACGTTTTGGGCGCTGAGGCCCTGGGACATGTTTGGAGGGATAACGAAATGTGAGCTAAGCTTCATTCAATGGGACATGTAAGGGGAGATAAGGAGAGTGTTAGCTATACGCTTCACTTTTGGGACATGTTTGACTCTATGAGTCTATGTGGTGTAAGGAGATCCATGTATCCAATGTGTGATTATGGAGCTCACTACATGTTTCACAATCCAAGCACCATCTTATCTTATTTTATATAATTGTGTGGAATATATTCTATGCTTGAATGAGTATGTATATGTGTTGAAGGTATAACCTATTAGACGATGCATGAGTTAATACTATATGTTGCTAGACTTAAGAGTGAGGTACTTTTGAGTAATTAATTGATTATGTTGCATGATGACATGTTTGCGTTGTGGAAATTCTTGCATTCCTTAAGCTTGTAAAAGTTCATCCTCTCATTTCAATATTTGCGTATTAGTGACGTTACGGTGTGGGCGGTGTGGTTTCCATGGGAGTGATCCAAGGAAGACTGGTTATTTATAGTAGGTAACTATTATTTTATTCGTATTGGGACTAAGTGAATGTGGTAGACTTGTTTAGTGTCATGTTATTTTTCGGTTATTTAGGAACTTTGTTATTTCATTTTCAAGAACTTTGCGAGTTTATATATTTGCTTATGCTCATGAACTTTTAAGATGGCCAGAAGTATCTTGTTCAAACTCGTTTTTGGTATTTTATATTGTTGACTAAGTCACATGAATGGTTATTTCACTTAGTACTTGATGTATGTTGTTCAGGAACTATTTAAGTTGAATTATTTGCTTTTCTAAGCTGTACCTTAGCTCCAGTAGCAGAGGTATCGGTATTGGGCTTTAAAAATGGATACCTCTGTAAATTAAAATGTAGATGAAACAAAATAGATATTTGGTATCGATACCTTTGCTCGAGTATTGATACTCGGGGGGATAAATATCGATACTTTATTCTGTGGTATCGATATTTTTTTATATATGGGTTTTTAATCGAGAAACAAAATGCTCATTTGGTATCAATTTTCCAAGTGGTATCGATAGCACTCAAGGGAAATATCGATACGTAGACGTCAATATTCATATTGCTAATTAGCCCTTATGCATGTAATAATGATAATTAACTATTTAAACGACTTAAAACTTGTACAGCTTAACAAAAGAGGATCAGTTGCTTGAATCTAGCTTCCTGTTTAATGTAAATGTGATGAGACGGTGGTGTGGCATCCCATATTCGAGCCTAGCGACTAGGTCGAGTATAGGGTGTTACATTTGATGGTATCAGAGCCTAGGTTCAATAACTCTTGGACCTAGGTGATTGTTGTTGATATGTTGGTTGGGGTTGCGAAACCCAAGTACCTAAAAACCCATGGATCTTGGAAACCCAAGTGATTGAACTATGTTGAATGGTTGAATCGCATGAAATGTCACCTGATTGTGATGCATATGGGGTAGGAACTAGAACATATTGCCTTTAACCCTAAAGTTTGTTTATAGGAACGAGACTTGGATCATTCCTACCACTCACACTATTTTTTATTTTTGTTTGTGTGCTAGATTAATTACATATGCCTCCTAGATGTGTTAATGTGAGAGCTAGTGCTCATGGGGATAGTACATCCTCTACACCTCCTGTGTCGCCGCGTAGAGTGAACATAGTTGATGAGGGTGTAGGCCTTCTGATGGAAGCTATGATTGGAACATTTTAGTGAATTGCTAGTGCCAACCCTGCTCCTACACCTACCAATCCCGCACGATTAATAGGGGTTCACCGCTTGAATGTCTTCTGTCGTTGAGTGGTAAAGAGTTCTCTGGAGTGAAGGGTACTGATCCAACCACAGTTGAGTACTAGTTGGAGGGACTTAAAAGGATCCTCGAGCAGATGTCCTGTCCTAACGAGGAGAAATTAGGTTGTGTTGTGTCTTTTCTTAACTGTGAGGCTCATCGTTGGTGGAATATAGTTAGGAGAGGTACAGTTACTGATAGGTTGACTTGGGGATACTTTCTTGAGGATTTTAAGAGGAAGTATATAGGTGAGCAGTATATGGAGGCTCGTAAGTGTGAATTTTTTGACCTAGTTCAAGGTGATTGATTTGTGGCTGATTATGAGGCTAAAGTGATACGACTTAATCAGTATGCTCCTCAGATGGTTTCTTTTGAGAGGGACCACTGTAAGAGGTTCTATTTTGGGTTAAATCGCAAGATTTAAGTTTATTTGGTAGCTCAGCCTATAGATATGTTTGATGAGTTGGTTGAGAGAACTAAGGCTGTGGAGGAGACCTTAGCTGAATCACCTCATTTTTTGGTTACTAATTCTAGCAAGAAAGCTTCTGATAGTGTATTGGGTGAATCATCTAAGAGAGGGCGTGATAGTCATGTTTTTGGTAGAGGTGCAAGACGTGGGACTCAACCTTGTCAATCTAGGAAGCAGAGTAGTACTGTGGTTAGTACTAGTGGTTTAGTGAGTAATTCTGGATGGTCGTTTTGTGCGCACTGTGAATGTATACATTCTGGAGAATGTCCTAAGTTGACTGGTGGATGTTTTAAATTTGGTTTGAAGGAACATTTTTTAAGGGATTGTCTACTTAGGGTTGACGTTTCACAGACTCGAAGTTCGACACCTGTTACTGTGCTTGCTAGAGGTCGTGGCCATTGGTGAGGTAATAAAAGACCGAGTGGACAGCGGATTGTTGCTCATACTATTGCTAAAAGGTTGAATATGGAGGTCCAAATTGATTTTATACTATTAGAGAGCCAGAGGATCAAGATCTGATTGATGTTATCGTAGGTACTTTTACTTTGCGATCTACTCTACTGTTTTCTTTAGTAGATTCTGGATCGATGCTCTCATATATCCTGAGTGAATTGGCATATAAGTTAGAGATTCCAGTTGAGACTATTGGTTTAGGTGTGACAGTCATTAGTTCCTTTGGTGATAGTGTAGTAGTGAATAAAGTTTATCGTAGATGTCCTCTTATGATTCAAGGACATGTTTTCTCTGTTGATGTTATGGAATTTTCATTTTATAAACTTGATGTGATACTGGGTATGGATTGGTTAACTTAACATAAGGCTAGAGTAGATTTTGAGACTAAGTGAATTACCTTGAGGGATAGTAATGGTTTAGAAATGGTTTAGAAATAGTTGAGGGATAGTAAGGAGTTAAGAGCTTAGGATATTCGTACTGTTAGGGATTTTCCTGACATGTTTCCAGAAGAGTTATCGGGTTTGCCACCGGATCGAAAAGTGGAGTTTGGAATTGAGCTTTATCCTGGTACTACACTAGTTTCCTTATCGTATGGTACCAAAAGAGCTCAATGAGTTAAAGGTTCAATTACAAGAGTTGTTAGATAGAGGGTTTATTCAACCGATTGATCTCCGTGGGGTGCACCGATTATTTTTGTAAAGAAGAATGATGGTACGATAAGGATGTGTATTGACTAAAGGAAGTTGAACAAGTCGACGATTAAGAATAAGTATCCTTTGCCTCGAACTGATAATTTGTTTGATCAGTTTAGAGGTGCAAAGGTATTTTCGAAAATTGATCTTAGATCTGGGTATTATCAATTAAAGGTGAAGGAGTCTAGTGTGTTTAAAACTACTTTTAGGACTCGATATGGGCAATATGAGGTTTTGGTGATGCCATTTGGATTGACCAATGATCCTTCCATGTTCATGGATTTGATAAACTATGTATTTCATTCGTATTTGAATCAATTTGTAGTTGTCTTTATGGATGATATATTGGTGTATTTTGGTCCTGAAAAGGATCATAACGAGTACTTAAGAGTCATTTTACAAATTCTTTGGGATAAGTAATTGTATGCAAAGTTAAGTGTGAATTTTTTATTAGGGAAGTGGTGTTCTTAGGTCATGTTGTATCAGCAGAAGGGATTTGTGTAGATCCCAAGAAGATAGAGGCGATTTTGGAATGAAAACTGCCTATGAGTGTTACTAAAGTTAGGAGTTTCTTGGGATTAGGTAGCTACTATTGTAGGTTCGATGAAGGGTTTTCTCTTATTGCTGCACCCTTAATGAACTACTATGGAAGGATGTGGTGTTCGAATGGACTATGGAAAGGAAAAAGAGTTTTGATCAACTTACGGAAATTTTGACAAAGGCACCAATGTTGGTTCAACCGAAACCTAGAAAAGATTTTTTAGTTTATAGTGATGCTTTGTATTCGGGACTTGGTTGTGTTTTGATGCAATAAGGTAAAGTTGTGGCTTATGCTTCAAGGCAGTTGAAGATGCACGAACGGAACTATGCTACTCATGATTTGGAGTTAGCTGTTGTGGTGTTTGCACTTAAGATTTGACATAATTATCTTTATAGAGAAGTGTGTTATCTACACTGATCATAAGAGCCTTATATACCTCCTCACCCAAAAGGAGTTGAATTTAAGGAAAAGGTGTTGGATTGAGCTTTTGAAGGATTATGATTGTTGATAGAGTATCATCCTTACAAGACGAATGTAGTTGCCGATTTTTTAAGTAAGAAGTCGATAGTAGAGCTGAGAGCTATGTTTACGCCCTTGAGTTTAGCTAGTGATGATGGTTTATATGCTAAACTTCAAGTGAGGCCGACTTTGTCACAACTAATTAAGGAGAAGCAACCGTCAGATAGAGATTTTTTGAAGAGGATTCGACTGGTTGAGCAAGGTATTAAGGGAGACTTTAATGTTGATAGTGAGGGTATTTTGAATTTCTGAGATAGATTGTGTGTGTCACAAGATGTGGATTTTAAGGCAAGCGATTCTTACTGAGACGCATAGTAACACTTACGCTATGCATCCCGAAAGTGGAAAGATGTATCACGATCTTAGGGAAGTTAATTGGTGGCTTGGTTTAAAGTGTGGTGTTATAGATTTTGTGACCCGATGTTTGGTTTGTCAAAAGGTGAAGGCTGAACATCAGTTTCCTCGAGTTTGTTGCAACCTAATGCGATTCCTGAATGGAAGTTAGAAAGGATTACTATGGATTTTGTTTCAGGTTTTCCATAACCCCTTCAAGGAAAGATTCGATACGGTTGATAGTTGATTAGTTTTCAAAGAGTGCACATTTCATAGTGGTGTGAACCAATTATTCATTGCAGAAGTTGGTAGAGTTGTATATTGCTAAAATTCTTCGTCTTCATAGGGTTCCAGTTTCAAATATTTCTGGTAGAGATTCGAGGTTTATTTTAAGGTTTTAGAAGAGTTTGCAAGATGCTTTGGGATCAAAGCTTACTTTCAGTACGGCTTATCACCCCCAAATCGATGACCAATCTGAAAGGGTAATTCAAGTTCTAGAAGATATGTTGCAAAGTTGTGTGATCGAATTTAGTGGTAGGTGGGAGCGATATTTGCTTTTAGCAGAGTTTGCTTACAACAACAGTTTTCAAACAAGTATTTCTATGGCACCTTTTGAAGCATTGTATGGTAGGAAATTTAGCACACCTTTGAGTTGGACAGAATTAGATGAGAGGCGATTTGTTGGCCAGATTTAGTTTGTTAGACTGAAGAGAAGATTAAGTTGATTTGTGATCATTTGAAAGCAGCGTTCGATAGGCAGAAATCTTTTATGGATTTGAAACATCGAGTTATCTAGTTTCAAGTTGGTGATAACACTACACCAAAATAGGTTTTTAACGGCGTTAAAAAGCGCCGCAAACACTTTTGTTTGCGGCGCTAAAAAGCGCCGCAAAAAACGCTGCTATTGACAGCATCACTAACATTTGCGGCGTTTTTCGAAATAAACACCGCTATAGATCATGACCTTTAGCGGCGCTTTTCCCACAAATGCCGCTATAAACCACGACCTTTAGCGGCGCTTTTCCAAGAAACGCCGCTATAGACCTCAACGTTTAGCGGCGCTTTTCTCACAAACGCCGCTATAGACCACGACCTTTAGAGGTGCTTTTCCCACAAACGCCGCTATAGACCACGACCTTTAGCAGCGCTTTTCCCACAACGCCGCTATAAATCATGACCTTTAGCAGCGCTTTTCGCAAAAACGCCGCTAAAAACATAACCTTTAAAAAAATTATTTTAATCAAATAATATTTATTTTTATGATAAATATTATATTATGTTTTATTTTTTAAATTTGAACTTTAAATATACTTTTTAAGGATAAATAAAAGCATATTATTTAAATTAAATTTTCTATGAAAATTTTAACTTTAAAACTAAGTATAAAAATTAATTAATTTAGTTTTAGAATTTAAAATAATAAATTAATAACACAATTAAAATCCAAAAGTTAGAACTCAAGTTGTCGTAAATATTAAAGTAAAAATAAAAATTTAGAATCAAAACTAAAATAAATAATACATGTGAAAAACAGACTGACTAGTTGAACCTACCTATAACTATACACATTGCAAGGTAATAAAAAATACAATGCATTAAATTGTTGAACCTGCTGAGGTACAATCTGACAGCAAAATAACACATTAAATTGTTGGATTAAGCATGTAGATTACATACTAATGTAGACCAAAATATTTTCCTTTTCCTTCTACCCTTAAATCTAGAGATAGCAAAAACCAGGGACCTAACACTAGCAAGTTCAAATATATCGCTAAAAGAAACACAGCTTTAGCTCCATCCAAATGTACTTTCAATTCTCATTTGAAATTCTGCTTCAATATATTGGATGAATTTCCCCAATGCATGATGTTAGGTGATCAAACAGAGTACTTTAAAACTGCTAAAGTAAGAAGCAAGCATCCTCACTTGATAATCTGAAGGGTTGTCTTCCTCACCACTTGGTCCTCTAAAAGGAAGCAGCTTAGCTTTAGGTTTCTCTAAAGAGAAAACAACAGGAATTCCACCCTCAATCCCATGATCTTTCCTTAAACAGTGTCTCAGCTAGAAGCAAAAATTTGAGAAAGAGTAGAGTGAATGATAGCAGGAAATAAACCCCTAAACAATGTCTTCTTAATGCAATAGATAAACAAGAGTAAAATTGGATATCCAAAATAACAAATACAAGCATAAGATATTAAAGTTTTTCCAAACCAAATAAAATCTAATTGGACAAGGCCCCAAAGTAAACACCAATCATAGGATCAGCAACCACCAGAAAACTGTAGTAGCAAGTGTAGATTCAAAAGCCACAGACGCAAAGAGCCCCCATTTTAGAATGATTGACAACTCCAAAACAACTTCATCGTATTCAGAATCAATAATATAAAATGCCAGAAGCTCAAATCACAATAAATAATAAAAATAAAAAAAACATAAATTTTCATAACCCAAAGCTACTGATACTAAAATATAATACGTATCTAGAAGAAAAACCTAACGTTCGTACATACTAAGTAGCAAAGCTGATCCTAATCCTCTATTACTGAATAAAGTTAGTAACCAAAGAATCTTAAACATCATAAATATATATAAAAAGTACTGCCAAACCCCTAAAATATTGGAAAGAAGCAAAAACTTTAGATAATTAAATTCCTTGAGCAATTTTTTTACACCCTACATAAAACACAATGTTGGACTGAACAATAAGCACCAAATCTTCCCAGTATTTTCCATCATTCTGCCTTTAAAAAAATCCTATTATTAACCCCTCAATTTGACAAACAAGGTAAGTTTAAAGACTAAAAAGATGAAAAATAAATGGAGAGCTAAAATCAATACATCAATTAATATGTTGTAAATCATTTAAATATTTCGTATAAAAAAGTAGATAAAAACTTTAAAACTAAAAATATATAAAAAATGAAAAATTATTTTTATTTTTCTAATTGAATTAGATTTATCTTCTAAAAATCAACTTGTTCCAAATATACATCATTTAAAAGAAATTAGAAAATTCTGGAGCATGTTACATACATATAGTCAAAATGTATTCTAAACTAAATATATAAACATTTTATAAATTAATTAAAATAAAATAAAATCTTATGAAACCAGTGCCTCAAAGTTGGGGCAATCCCAGATTTCAATGACCTCCAAATGGGTAAGAGCAACCCAGACAGAGATCCCTCGCATTGCAATTTCCTCTAATTTCAGAATTGTACAGCAACTCAGCCAGAAATTTAAGAGACGAGAGGTTTTGCATCCCTTTAAACAAAATATTTCAATGCCTTAGCAACCAAAGAAGTGCAAGAACTGAAGCGAATTCCAATTACAAGGTTGAATTTCCTCTACGAAGATGAGGTTGATCAGACAGGCACTTGAAGCTTTGAAACATCAAATAATCTCTAAATGTCAGTAAGCTCTGAAGCTTTCGGATAGAGTTTGGAAGTGTCTACTCAAATTCCGCCACCTAATCATACAACATTCATACTCTCACTTGCATTCTTGCCATTTGTTCCTATAATGCACAAACTAAACTGAACCAAGGAGCAATTGAACCATAACACTTCACCTTTTAGATTTGTTAGACAATTGTGTTGTGTAATATAATGAATTCCCATTATCAAGGTATTGACATACTCATGATGACAAGAAATGTAAAAGGAGAAAGAACAGGGAAATGAAAGTGGGTGATCTAACATGTAATAATAATATAAACAAGAAGATACAGCTTTAACAAATGAAGAAACTAAATGAGGAAATTGGTGTCTAGAAACAGAGCAAGGGAGAGAGAGAGAGTTTATCCCCAATCCACAAAAGGAAGAGGTGGATATCCATCCTCAGGTGGGGGCTTTAAGGATGGAGGCAAATTACCCCACGATATTGCCATACCATTTCCATTTCCCTCTACACCACCTATAACAATATAAATAAAACCCATCCTTACTTGCATTGCACTGCACAAACAAATATGAATTAATAAAACAGAGGGAGAAAAAAAACACCTGGTGGTGCAGTTGAAAGTGGAGGATTTGGGGTCCGAGAATCATTGTTGGGATGGAAGTATTTACAGTTATCTCTGTACTGGCAAAATCCTTAAAACAGGAAAACCAAGTGCACTTGAATATTATATGATTGAAGTAAAAAAAAACAAAAATGGCATTCCAAGAGGAGAAGAGAGGGATGTTTACTGTATTAAGGAAGCGATTGCAGACGCCTTTCAAAAAGGGTGGTACCGAAGTTTGATAAAGATCTACAATCACAAACATGTGAATAAAAAGCAGGAAGTAGGGAAGTTGGGAGAAAAGCTGGAGGCCCTGCAAGTGGTGTTTTCGAGTAGCAGGAGTGTCTTGAAATTGCTTATCGCAATAGTCGTAGTAATACTTACCTAGCGGCATTCCTTTCTCTCTCTCTCTGATACTTCTTCTATTACTAATACTAGTCCATAACTGGAAGCCAAATTAGAGTAAAAGGGGAAAGGTTTTGGTAAAATTCTGCCGCAAAGTCCGTCATTGCCGGAAAATGAGGAAGGGTGTAAGTTGGGAAAAAATAGCTTTCCAAATTTGGGCGTTTAAGAATTGGGGTCGAGGAAGAAAAGATAACAAAGGGCATGGAGTTAAAAATTTTAAAGGACGGTATGGGGTTTCAACGGGGGAAATTAGGGATTTTAGGGGAGAAAGTTGGGATTGCGGGGGTAAAGTTGGGATTTCGGGGGAGGGGATTTTATAAAATGGCGTCATAGTAAAATTATTTTTTGTGGCGTTTTTTATAAAAACGCCGCTATTGCTTATCTTTTGAAAAACGCCGCACAAAATTATTTCATTTGGAATAAAACGACACTGTTTTGCTATATAAAATGGCACTATTTTTTTAAAGTAAAATTTTTTTGTGACTTTTTTTGTAAAAACGCCGCTATTGCTTACCTTTTGCGGCGTTTTTCATAAAAACGCGTCAAAAATTTATTTCATTTAGAATAAAATGACACTGTTTTGCTATGCTAAAAATCTTTTATTTTGTCTATTAAAAATTATTATTTAAGTGATTTTATAAAACATTTATTACTATTTTTTATAAATTGAATTTTTATAAAAAAAAATCAAGTACTCTCAAAATAAATATCGTATATTTTAATAAGAAAACAATAATTAAATGGTTGTAATTAATTATTAAGTTAGAATTATCCAATGTAAGCAATATTTAATCTCTCACATATCAAATTTCTATTAAAGATTGAGATGTTAATCATGATTTTATATTATTAATTTCCGATCTAATCTCCATTTTATTAGAGATATTTCTTCCTAACTAAAATATAATTATTTTGCTAGATGTTCGATGTGGAATGATTTTTGTTTTTGTATTTTATTTTTATTTGTTATAATTTGGTCCTATAAATCCAAAATAAATAGTTACCTATCCGTATCAATTTGTTACATTTTTTTATTTATTAATTTTTTAAAATCTAATATTTAAATATATCAAATGGTTAAGATTAAATATTTTTTAGTCATAAACACCGCTAATGTTACCTTTTCTGGCGTTTACAGAAGAAACGCCACTAATAAATTAAATTCTTGTAATGAAACGACACCATTTTAAAAAATTCTAAATCATATTAGCGGCGTTTTGGCTATAAACGCCGCCAAAGCTTGCATATTTTACAATTTTTATATTCAATTATTGTATATTGCATATCAATTTTAAATTAATAATCTTTACATTTTATTATTATCTCTAAACCCTAAATCACTAACTTTTAACCTCAAACCCCAAACCATAAATCACTAACCACTAACCCCTAAACCTTATTTAATATATAAATTAAAAAACACTAATTAATCTAAATCATAAATCCTAACCCGACCCTGAATCCCTGACCCCTAACCCCTAAACATCATTTAATATATAAATTAAAACATACTAATTAATCTAAACCCTAAACCCTAACCTGACATCAAATCCATAAACCTTAAATCCCTAACTCTTAACCTCTAACCCCTAACCCTTAACCCCTAACCCATAAACCTTAAATCACAACCCTTAAATCAGAATTACTAATCCATAATCCCTAATTTCATAATCTATAAACCCTAAAATTGTAACTCTTAAACCGACCCTAAATCCTAAATTAACCATATATATACCCTAAACCATATATATTAAACCCTAAACTATAATGATAATTAAATTAAATATTTTAAAATTAATACTATCGTATCTTTTACAATTATATTTGAAATGATTTAATATATAAATTTCTCTATTTTTAACAAATATTTTTTTATGTTTTTTTATTTCAAATTATTTCTACGTGTCATTATTTCAAATTTATCCATTTTTAACAAATATTCAATGAAAAATAAATTGAATTTTAATTAATATAAATAGACAAATTAAATAGTAAATAGACGGATAAAATGTTTTTGCGGCGCTTTTCCAAAAACGCCGCTAAAGATCTGAGCATTAGCAGCGCTTCTTCAAAAACGCCGCAAAAGATCTGAGCATTAGCGGGGCTTTTTCAAAAATGCCGCTAAAGATCTGAGCAATAGCGGCGCTTCGTCAAAAACACCGCTAAAGATCTAAGCATTAGCGGCGCTTTTTCAAAAATGCCGCTAAAGATCTGAGCATTAGCGGCTCTTTTTCAAAAATGCCGCTAAAGATCTGAGCATTAGCGGCGCTTTTTTAAAAAAGCCGCTAAAGCCCCGAAAGGTTCAAAACGATACCGTTGGGCTTAGGTCTTTTGCGGCGTTTTTTGGAAAAATGCCACTAATGCTCATTAAGCGCCGCTAATGCTTGATCTTTGCTCGATTTTTAGTGGTGTTTTTTGTCAAAACGCTGCTAAAAATGCCGCTAAAAGCCTGTTTTGCTGTAGTGTAAGGTATTTTTGAAGGTTTCACAATGGAAGAAAGTTTTGAGATTTGGTAGGAAGGGTAAGTTAAGTCCAAGAAACATTGGACCTTATGAAGTTGTTGAGAGGATAAGTTCGGTAGCCTATCATCTCAAGTTGCCGCAAGAACTTGAGCGAATTCATTATATCTTCTATATGTCCATGCTAAAGAAGTATCGTTCTGATCCATCACATATTGTGCCAGTTGAAGAAATTA
The DNA here is from genome assembly GCF_007990345.1 of Gossypium hirsutum. Classification (NCBI taxonomy): domain Eukaryota; kingdom Viridiplantae; phylum Streptophyta; class Magnoliopsida; order Malvales; family Malvaceae; genus Gossypium; species Gossypium hirsutum. Next base: position 50,184,815 of record NC_053437.1, read on the forward strand.
AAATCCGTAATGATCTTTCTTATGAGGAAGAACCAGTTGATATTTTAGACCATGAAGTGAAAGTTTTGCAAAACAAAAGAGTTTCATTGGTTAAAGTTTTGTGGAGCAATCATAAAATGGAAGAGCCTGCTTGGGAAACTGAGGAAGCAATTAGATGCCAATATCCTTATTTGTTTAGCTCAGGTAACCTCGATGACGAATTTCTTTTCAGATGGGGAGAATTGTAACACCCCAAAATAGGGCTTAGGTGTAACACCCCAAAATAGGGCCTAGGTGTAACACCCCAAACCCGACCCAAACGTTATGGCTGAATCTGGCGTGTCATATTGAAGTTTTTTCGAAAACCATGTTTTCATTAAAAACCCTTCTTGAAAATTTCAAACTTCTTGCCATTTGAAATTTGTAATAAATCTCAATTTGCGTTTGTTTATTTTCAATCGAGGTTTATTAAAAATTTATTACCTTCAGAACCTTATTGTTGCGGAAGCATAATTTAAAGTAAAAGATTTACGAAAATGTGATATTTAAAAATTGAGGTGCGAAAATGTAATGTTAGAAAACATTTATTGATTTGGAAACCGTGTTCTACTTCTAGCAGTTAAAAATCACAATCACATCAAATCCCAAGTTTAAAATCCAAAAATTATAAAGGCCTTTTTACAACCCGAATCAAAATCAAAGTGCTTTAGTAAATTAACAAAACAGAATACACTTGTGCAGTTATGTGCAGTTATGTACAGTTAAACAGAAGGGTGAGTTTGTGAAAACTCAGTGTGTAATCCCTTATAATACAAATAATCAAATATACAGTATGCAAAAACAGATTGGGCCTGAGCCCATCACAGGCATAGTATTAGGTGAGCCTTAGCCCAATAACAGAACCAGGTGGACCTAAGCCCAATACAAAATCAGTATCAGATACAGATATGAGATAGAAATCCAGCCCAATCCAACCAATACACCACCCGCACCAACCAACACACCATGTGGGGATAAAATTAACCCACCCAGCCAACACACCAAACTTAGCACCAGTTGCGACACTAAGTCTACAAAACGGTTCAACACTGTAGAAAAAACGGCTAAATGGCATAAGTATCACAGAAACACTACCATATAACATAACGGCTAAAACCCATAAGTAGAAAGGCAGTAAGCCTTGAATAGAATGGCTACAAGCCCTACACTTCCGCTGTCAATATTAACCCAACCCCATGCAGGATGACATGCCATAATAACATACTTGAATGCAGGATGTCATGCTCAGTATCAGTCATATAACTTTCATACATAAATCAATCAACCTTCCACTAGGGGTGTAGCGGTCATTTCGTCAGTTAGGGGTAAAATAGTAATTTTACCTCCTAAGGGTATTTTGGTCATTTTCTCCTTCAAGGGTAATTCGATCATTTAACAACCTTTTCGAAGGCCTATAGTTGCCTCGAGCGACACAGCTAACCTAAATGGTCATAAAGGTGCAAATGGGCCCAATGCCCATATTTGGCCCAAGTGGGCCCACATGCTCGTGTGGCCCATTAAGCCCAAATTCAGCCACTACTATGCGAACTACATAACCCAGTCCATTATTTGTCACTTAACGTGGATTCTATCCGTGTGGAGCCCACAAGCCCATTAGACCCACACGACCCATTTCAGCCCAACGAGGCCCATAACGGCCCAAGAGCTTGAAAACGCTCGTAGTGGCCTTGACAGTATAACACCATTTTTCATGGCCTCGGTTCACCACATGAGTGTTCATACGCCCATGTGGCCTCAATCGCCGTACTTTTGGCTTTTCAGATTTTCGACTTTTGCTGATTCATAGAAGAGATAGTGTGATTACACACTTTTTCGACTTTACGATAGTAATGATTTACGTTGTACAGATACACACCTGATTGCGAAACGTAAGAATCATCCACGTACTCCAAAGCCTATTTTCCATCAAATCATATTGTTAGTCTTCTAAACATTAGGATTCCTAAACATACAATCCCAAACCTTTACCCTGAATGAGAGAAAAAGGCTTTATTTCTCTTAACACTAACACCATGTTTGGTTGGGTGTAATGGATTAGCCATTACACCCCTAATCTGTGGCCCCACTGATTACCTTGTTTGGTTGGCTGTATTGCCCTAATACGGGCCTATTACACTGCGGATGGATTCCCCATTTTCCCTTATGCAGCGCCGATTTGCAAATCCCTTCCAAAAGAAAGGATTACCTAATCGGTACTCTTTTACCCTCCCAAGCCTCTCCCAAGCAGTCATCACTGAAATCCATCTCCACCCACCCTCTCCCTCACAGCATCGACAGAAGCGGCAAGTTCTTCTTTTCTTTAAATTTTTGGCGAGAAAAGAAGAAAAGAAGAAGATGAGGCCAATTTTGATGAAAGGTCATGAAAGGCCATTGACGTTTCTCAAGTACAACAGAGATGGAGATCTTTTGTTTTCATGCGCTAAGGACCATACCCCTACCGTTTGGTTCGCCGACAATGGCGAGCGTATCGGCACTTATCGTGGCCATAATGGCGCCGTTTGGTCTTGCGACGTCTCAAGTAAGTTCTTTTTGTTCTTTATTTATTTTATTTTATAGTTTTTAAACTTGAAGTTCCAATTTTTAGTCCCCTCCCTCAAAACTTGTAGGGGATTCGATGAGGCTTATTACGGGAAGTGCCGATCAAACTGTGAAGCTGTGGAATGTTCAGACGGGAGCTCAATTATGTACTTTCAATTTCGGTTCTCCTGCGAGGTCGGTGGATTTCTCTGTAGGGGATAAACTAGCTGTAATAGTCAGATATGGATTTATTCTCTGTAAGGTAAAATAAACAGAGCTGTTTGGGGACCCCTCAATAGGACTATCGTTAGTGCTGGAGAAGATGCCGTAATTCGTATATGGGATTCTGAGGTAAATTGTTGTCAGATATGAATAGTTCTTTTTGTGAGCACGGAAGCTATTTTTGTTCTATAATGTTGCACAATTGATCGGTTTGTCTTCAACATTGAAAATATTCTGATGTAATAATTTGTTTTCACTTCTTGATATTCTTCAAACTAGATCTTTTCTTATTTTTTAATTATCTTTCTTCAATATCCTCTATCATGTTCCTTTATTAATCTGTACATTGGAAATGATCTTATCTTTCGGGTTGGATTTGTCGATGTTGTCTTCTAGACTGGAAAACTACTTAGGGAGGCTGACAAGGAATCGGGTCACAAAAAGACAATAACATCACTTACAAAATCTGCAGACTGTTCACACTTCCTTACTGGTTCCTTAGATAAATCTGCCAAGGTGATGCATCTTATTAACCTCACAAGTTTTTTGAGCATTTGTGGCTATTTTCTGAAATAACCCCAGATTCTTTATTCTTTGGCTAAAATTTCCTCTGCATGATTCTTCTTACATTTTTCTGTAAATGTTTAGCTATGGGACACAAGAACGTTGACTCTTATCAAGACCTATGTTACTGAACGTCCAGTCAATGCTGTTGCTATGTCTCCACTTCTCGACCATGTAAGTAAGAACAAATATGAGCAGCATAACTTGTATGCAATTCCCTTTGCCCCTAACTGCATCTTTCCTTAGTTGGCTGCATTAAAAATCTGACATAGCCTTTTTCTAGTTCTTGAAGTTAGTATCTCGTTTCTTAGTATTGTAATAACTTCTGGACTTGAAACATTTAAACTTCTAGCACTAAGGCTTAAAGGTGTCTAATATTGTAATGCCTAGTAAATTTACACCTAGAAAATTTGAAGCCTTATATTACTGTTATTCGTTGTCTGCAATATATTTCCACGGTGACCTAAAAAAGAAGTGCAATATTCAAAGTGCAATTGTCTTTCTCATTTTAAATTCAAATATAATAGCCATACCATTTTATCACTTTAAACCCTATCCTTTTAGCTTTTCCGCTGCAACATGATCAGTGAAATTCTTGATTAATTTGTATGATACTATCTGAAATTGATTGATTATCTTGCTAGATGTAGAGGGTCAGCTCGAGAGCATTGTGCAAGATATTGAGAACATGGTTCGCTCTTACATTGAGAAGGTAAAATGCATTTGATCTTTATTGTGTGCTCCTTCTAGTAAAATTTACTTAAATAAGATTTACAACGATGTTACTGCCAATAATATTTTAGGATAACGCGTATTTTATATGTGACTTTCTTCGAAAATCCTAGGAAAAGTGTATTGTAGATTGTTGCTGCAAATTGCCACTTCCTCTGTTTCCAATAACTTTGCAGTATACATTTTTTATGGTTTGTGCAAGAATGACAGCTGAACATTGTTGCTGCAAATCCTAACAATGTATGAGCAGGAAGTACAGTTTTGTCTTACGTATATATGGTCTGCGCTACTTTGCGCCACTCGATTCCAAAGTCCATTGTTTATTGTCAAGTCCGTGAAGCTAAAAGAAGCCTGCTTGACTTTTTCTACACGGAATTGGGTAAACTGGAGGTGAGAAATGTCCTCTCTTAACCAACTTACCGTCTATTACTTATTTTGGTGAAACAGATGATCAGTGAATGATTTCTGGGAAATTTCTTTTGTAGCAAAAACGATTATCGGCATTACTGAATGAGGATCCAGCAATCATGGAATGCCGATCCGCTCTTGCGAAGAGACTGGCATTATATAGGAGTGCACAAGCTGAAATCGATACGGTCGCTTGGTCGAAGTAAGAGTGGGTAAATTTAGATTTATGGGGCATGGTATTGGGATCTGTTTTGTTGTATTTTCGTTAAAGCAATATATTTTTTACCATATTTTAGAATGCAAACATCATTTGTTGTGTATTCTGAGTTTCTTTAAAGCTGTATAATATGCAAATGTTTTGCCACTTTATCGCTTATGTGATTTTTCATTCATTAATTTAAGCATCCGAACACATTTTGGAAATAACTTGAGTCTGACCCAAATACCTCTCGATTTTTTCTTTTTTCTTTTTGCAATTTATTAATTTAAGCATTTTTGAGATAAATTTTAAAATTACTAGATAAATCCTCTTCCCATGCTTCGGAAAATTAGTCATATTTTGACTAAGATATTTATATTGGAATATAATGATTTGATTAAATTATATATTTTTATTAAATTATATTTAAAAATAATTAATTTAAATTATATTTTATAGTATTATATATTATGATTTTAGTAAATTCTAAGAATATTTAATATTAAAGAATTTTATTAAATTATATATTTTTACTAAATTATATTTTTAATAATAATTATTTTAAATTATATTTTATAGTATTATATATTATGATTTTAGTAAATTCATTTAAGAATATTTAATATTAAGAATTTTATTAAATTATATATTTTTGTTAAATTATATTTAATAATAATTATTTTAAATTATATTTTATAGTATTATATATTATGATTTTAGTAAATTCATTTAAGAATATTTAAATATTAAGAATTTTATTAAATTATATATTTCTATTAAATTATATTTAATAATAATTATTTTAAATTATATTTTATAGTATTATATATTATAATTTTATTAAATTCATATAAGAATATTTAATATTAAGAATTTTATTAAATTATATATTTTTATTAAATTATATTTAATAATAATTATGTTAAATTATCTTTTAAATTATTTATTGTTAATAATAATTTACCAAAACAAATTTCTGCTAATTATTAAGAATTTTATTAAATTATATATTTTAATTAAAATATATTTAATAAAAATTATGTTTAAATATGATTAAATTATTTATTATTGATAATAATAATCTTATTAAAATTTAAATAACAATAACAATAATCATTTACCAAAACAAATTTATGCTAAGAGTATTCTAGTCATTTTAGTTTTTTTCATTATGCTATTACACCTCTATTCCATTCAACCAAACACAAGATTACTATTACGCCTCTATTCCATTACATTCAACCAAACAGTTGATTTGCTATTACACCTCTAATCCAATACACCTCTAATCCCAATACACCTCTAATCCAATACACCTCTAATCCAATACAGCGAACCAAACGCACCCTAAGGATCGATCTCAATGATTACCTGCTCAGGCAATGAACTATATTAGGCAAAACTATTTCCCAGAGTATGGTTTTAAGTCCCAACATTAAGTCATAGAGTATTTGGCTAACACCACTTACCCACAAGACGATTTAATACCGGAAGAAGGATTTGAGCACACCAAATCAACTGATAGGAACGGTAGAACAATGAAGTAGCTGGCCACTTGTGAAAGCCTAGATGTGACAGCCCTAAAATGACCCTAGTCGGAAAGCGGTTCCGAGACCGCTAAACCGAGTCACCAAATTATTTGAATATGATATTTATTGTCTAAAATATGTGAATATGAATGTGTGAAAGTTTTGAGCTTCGATTTAGTCGATTGCATGTGAATTTAATTAATAGGACTTATGTATGGCACTTTTAAAAGGTGATAGGTTAATCTATAAGGACCTATTAGTGCATGTTATGAAAATAATGGGCTTGCATGTCAAATTTCCACCTATGACAAGTAGTGGCCGGCCATGCTATGGGTTAAAGCCTATTATAAACATTTTTGTGTTAGTGATTTATGTTAGAAATAATAAAATAAAAGGTTAGTAATAAAGTAATAAAAAGGGAGGGGTGATGAAAACAAAGTTGTCTCATCCTTGCTCCTCCTATTGCCGTGACTTGAGGAAGGAAGAAGAAGAGGATTTTCTTGCTTCATGATGGGTTGGTTGATGTTTAGGAAGAGGTATGTTAATGCTCTTTCATTGAAAGTCTTTGTATATTTGGAGTGGTCATCAAGTATAGAAGCTAACTCATGGCAAATGTTTTTGTAAATTTATGAAGATGACATTCGGTCATGGATGTTTGTATTTCTTTGATGTTGTTTTTGATGCTTAGGTGTATTGAGGGTTAATTATAGATGAGTTGAGCTTGGTAAAATTGAATATTTGTGGCTTAATTGCTTAATGACAATTGGCTATGTTGAAATGCCAAATTAGTGCTAAATTGTAAGTATTTAATTGAGTGTTCGAATATGAATTTAAGAAGAATGATACATTCGACTATGCTTTGATGTGCTTGGATTATTGTTCATTGAGTAAGTGATTGAGGAATGATTAGAAGAATTTGAATGCTAAACTGGTTGATTTGTTTATAATGTCCGATTATGATCAATTATAGAGATGTGAATAAAAATTTGTTTGGTGATATATATATATGTATTCGGAAATGGGATAAAATGTGTATCAAGGTAAGTTTCATGGTGATTATGCTTGTGATGTTGGGTTAATATTCGGCATTGAGTAATGTTGGGGTAAGGTGATTAATCGGCTATGAAATTAGCTAAATTAAATAAGCATGAAATCGAGTCATGGTATGTTTTATCGAATATGATACATATTGAAATCTATTGTTTTAGATATAGATTAAATGATATGTGATTGCCCAATGTGATAGTTAAGTGAATAATATTGGTTAAGTACTTAAGCAAATCTATTGTTTTACTTAAGCTTAAGAGCAAAGAGGATCAAAGTCGGATGGGGGAAAAGAGAAAGTAAACAAATAGCCGTGGATATCTAGTCGTCGACCACTTCCGAGGTAAGTTTTAAGTGATTAAACGTTGAGTAAATTCAATCATAATAGGACATAATGAGTTGATTTAATAAGATATGATGTGGCCATGATATGTCTTAAACTCAAATGGTAAGTTCATATGTGTTTGGACTTGGAAAGTTAAGAGCAAATTGTAATAATTTGCTTTGGACAGCAGCAGTAACGTGATTTTAGAAAATCACTATAAATTGTTGGTGTGGAATTATAGGCTGAATAAAATATGTAATCAAGGCTTAATTAGTCTAGTTTCTTATAAAAGAGACCTTGTGAGCAAACAAATTTCCTATAAAGAGATGTTTAAAGTTGTGTGAGACGGTGTCAGAATGACTCCGAAATCCCCTGTTCTGTTTTTAGAAAATCATTATAAATTGTACAAAAATGGTTATAAGATAAAATTTATATGCTTAGACTCCTTAATGAGTCTAGTTTCAAATGAAATCAAATACAACACATTTTGAATTCTGTAAAATGAGAAATTTGATTCGTAGTGAAGAGTGGTCAGATTAGTCAAACAGTGAAACAGGGGAAACTTTAAGAAAATTCTGGTATTGATTGGCCAAACCTAAAATTCTGAAAATTTTATGGATGGAAGATATACGAGTCTATATTCAGGGAAAATTAACGGCAAGTGATTTGGAGTTTTGTAGCTCTAGTTATAAATAATTTAGTGACTACTGCTCAGGAAAACAGCTCGTAGTGAATATGTGATTTTGTTGTAAACATGGATAAAACTTGTTTTAGTTACTCATAAGCTATTGATTAAACCCATACGTGAATTCTAAATCGTGATATTGTAAAACGATACATGAGTGTTAGATGGATCTTTGCTATTAAAATTTGTGAAATTGTAAGTTTATGAGTATTCGAATATGAAATGATAGTATGGCGTGAAATTGAATTATTCATTGGGAAATGATTAATGTAGATTCGGCCAAGACAAAGTGTATACATGATAGTATATGTGATATGTGAAGTATATTTGGATAATTGTGATGTGAATGTATATATATGTGATAAGGCCTAATGGCCGATGTGATGAATGTGAAAGTGTATATATGTGATAAGGCCGAATGGCCAATGTGATGAATGTGAAAGTGTATATATATGTGATAAGGCCTAATGGCCGATGTGATGAATGTGAAAGTGTATATATATGTGATAAGGCCGAATGGCCAATGTGATGAATGTGAAAGTGTATATATATGTGATAAGGCCTAATGGCCGATGTGATGAATGTGAAAGTGTATATATATGTGATAAGGCCCAATGGCCGATGTGATGAATGTGAAAGTGTATATATGTGATAAGGCCTAATAGCCGATGTGATGAATGTGAAAGTGTATATATTTGATGAGGCCTAATGGCCGATGTGATGAATGTGAAAGTGTATATATGTGACAGGGCCGAGTGGCCAACGTGATGGATGTGAAAGTGTATAAATGTGATAAGTCCCGAAGGGCAATTGTGTCAGTACTATATCCGGGTTAAAACCCCGCAGGCTTTATGCGAGAGTATTATCCTGATTAATGTCCGTAGGCTTCGTGCTCGTACTATATCCGAGCTTTAAAGACCCGACGGCTAAATGCTAGGATTCAAGTAAGACTTTGATATTGAGTGTCTGCATTAAGTTACCATCAAATAAGTATTATGTATTCAAGATGTTCAGGTACGTATTACTTACTCATCGGTGGAGTGATTTCGAGGTGAATTATCAGTATCAAAGAGGTAGGTAAATGTGATTAATATTATAACTCCAAATGTGAGAATGTGCTTTGGAAATATTTGACCATCTAGGTCATTATTATTCGAAAGTATATATGTGGCAGCCAAGTGTTGCGTTTAATGATATTATAGATCGAGATGAAGCTCTAGATTAACTTCATCGAACAGTTGAAATGAATGACCAATAATAGTGATTGAGAACACTTTGTCTTGCTTAAAACTTACTAAGCATTAAATGCTTACTCCGTTCTTTGAATCTCTGTTTTATAGATTTTGGTTCGTCAGCTATCGGACTCGGGATTATTGAAGTCGAAGTCGCCCACACTATCAAAGCCCTTTTGGTACACTTTTGGTTGAACTCTGAAAATGGCATGTATAGGGCTACCCTTTTGTAGTGGGTCATGGACCCTTTGGATTTGTATAATTTTGGATAGCCATGTGAAAATGGCTTATATATGTTTGAGCATAATGTTATAATCATTTAGTATGGATATGGTTATTGAGAGGTGTGGATATGCTTAACAAGGATTGGCCATGGGAATGGTCAATCACTATCATAATTTATGCTATTTATGCTAAAAGGGCTAGTTGAATCATGGAAACTATGAAATAGGTAAAGTCTACCTTAAAGGCAGATGCTGACAGCAGCAGTGATGTAGATTTGGAAAATCACTAAAAATAGTAGGAATAGAATTAAATAGTGAATGAATTATTTAAATTAACCTTGATGAATCCACTTTCATATGGAAGAAACGAAACGGTCATATGAGTGGTATGTTAAGAGATAATTAGGTTTTCGTGAGACAGGGCCAGAACGGTTTCTAGATTCCCTGTTCCGACTTTGGAAATTAATTATAAATTAACCAGAGATAATTATGAGTCATGCCATATATGTATAGATTCCTCTCTGAGTCTAGTTTCTATAGAAACAAACGGCATCAGTATTGAAGTCCTGTACAGGGAGATATCCGAATTGTAATGCATGAAGGTCAGTGTAGTCGCACCCTGTAACAGGGGAGACTTTAACTAATAAACTGTACTAATTGGCCCGACCAAAAATTCTAGAAAAAAATATGTAGATGGACATAGGAGTCTAGTTTCAGGGAAAAATCACGAAACTGATTTTAGAGTTGTGAAACTCAAGATATGATTTTTAAGGTGACAGCGACACAGTTAGCCAGCTGTCTGGAAAAATTTAAAATGGACTGCGATAGTAAGCGAATTTAGTCTGTGAACCCCTCGTGTCCGACTCCGGCAACGGTCTCGGGTACGGGGTGTTACACTAGACGCCCAATAGACACGAACCCCAGGAAGAAAGAATGGAGAAGTATTCGACTTAAAGCAGAGATAACATGAAAAAGATCTAAAAAATACTAGCCAGAAATGATTGTACTCACGATTACCAGAGAAGAACCACTAAACAGAAACTAAGTGAAGAGGTAAGGAGGGGAGAATCGGTCACAAAGGAGTAAGAGGAAATAGAGTGGTGTGATTCGACAAAAAGTAGAAGAAAGGAAGCTGAGAATTGGGATTTCGGCACTAAAACTTACACTAATTAAATCCCGAAAGAGCACGAAAGGTAACTTACGGAAACGGCACTAGGGAGAAAAGAAGCCAGAATCGCCAAAAAGAACAAAAACCCCCAAATGACAGAGAGGAAATTCGGCACCTATTCACTCACAAATTGCCGAAAATGCATACCTAAAGACCCCCTTAGCCGAATTGCACAAACAAGTTTCCCAATTGGCTACAACACTTCCTAATTCGAATTCCTTAACCCTCTCCTAAAATCTATCCCCTTATCCCTCTTTGATATTCTCCATAACACCCTCAAGACCCATTCAAACTCTCACCCACCAGAGTTCGAAACCACCTCAAACTCCTACCGCCTCATGCTAGCCAAATAAATATATTTTTGCTTGCAATGGGATTTGAACCCAAGCCCCCCTCAATAGTTCAACACACCACTTGCCTCCTTGCCACAAGCTCTTTTGTGAAACATTTTATCTTCAATTAATAAAAATGTCTAAAGGCCAAAGTTCAGGTTCCTTTAAAAGAAAAACCAAAATAAATTGCAAGAGCCAAGACTTGAACCCAAGCTCCGTTATATCCTTAATGACGCCACAACCAATAGACCACAAGTTTCCTTATGATATTTTTTTAACACAATAATTTAAAAGGCCTACATCCAAGCATCCAGGGTTTTATCCTCTTAAAACCAAAATTTTTACTAAAGCCCAGGTTTGAACCTAGGACTTTTCCAACTCCTTTCAGGACCCTTAACCACTAAAGTAGACATACTTTTGTGCACAGTTTCCTAACCGTTCCCTTGCTCAAGGCCCAATACTTCTAGGCCCAAATTTTGGGGCATTGCACTAGGAATTTTGGTGTATTTTAGGAATTTTGGCCTATATAAGCTTGAAATTTTGTAAGGTTGGTATTTGATAGTATTTTCGACTATGGCATCTTAACTGTCAAATCAATTTTTGAAAAAGTGTTTTAGAAACCCTTAATTTTGAAAAATGACTAATTTCTAGCAAGTCAAAACAGTGAGCATTTATGTGACAATTAGACCAGTTTTTAAAATTCAACATAAAAGCCACCCTCCACCTACAATTTTCACATTAAACCTTCCTCTCCTCTTATTTATGCTGCCCCTTGCTTTTCCCTAGCTCTTTCTATTAATTTTTTATTCTCGAATCACAATACATTGATTTCCTATCATTCCTAAGTCATTTATTACCATAAACCTTTAAGAAAAACACCCCAAACTCTATAGATTTCACCATCTTCTTCAAACGCGGGGTTTCTAAATTTTCATCAAAACTCATTCATTCTTTCACCAAAGATAATCATTCATGAATTCATAACTTTTTAATGTTATTTAGACTCTAAAACTGAATTATTAGCCATCAAATTGCATGTTTTAAATAAGAGCCAAAAATCGAACCATTAATGGTAGATTTCAAGATTTTGCATAAAAACTTTGTTTCAAAGTGTTTTTCAGCTTGTTTTAGCATGATTAGAATTTTTTAAAATTATTTTAAAGTTTAGTTAATGATTTCTCATGTTTTATTGAATTTTGTGAAAATTACCTAAAGATGTCGAAAAATGTTGATACCATGAATTGAGTAGATTTGTCTAGTTTAAAGGTTGCGAATTAGGTGTATATGATTAAGTAGATGAACGAAACTAATTTTAAGCAAAAAGGTTGAGTGTAGATCAAGATATTAGTATATAAAGTTTGTTATGTTAATAGTTTAAGTTACATGGGAACTTGACTTAAAAATTGTGTTTTAGTTGATTTCAGTGGATTGTTGGTTGATATTTGACTGTGGTTATTGCATGATTCATGTGTGTAAAGCTTCAGATTCGTTAGAGCTTGCTACAAGTTAGAGCAATGTTAGTTGAGCTTTAGGTTTTTGACAAAAGTATAAAGTGATGAGTGTGTGGACTTGCTACTCGTAAACACGAGTCATGTGTTATTTGGGTATTTAGATGTAGCCTAAACCCTTACTCTAAATTCCGAGTGTAAGTTTTCTTGAACTATACTAGTCTTGTGGTTATTTGGTTATATAATATGAATGGTATGTGATATGTGGAAATAGTGCTTATTGTGTAAACTGCATGCGATAAAGGTGTGATATATATGTTATGTGACAAATCTCGTATTTTACAAAAGATGCTAATATGCAGTGTTATTAAACGGTTAATCGGTAAGTAATATGTGATGCTTTTCGAATATTTTGGCTTTGTGATCTTATAACCATTGGATATAGTTGGCATGCCATAGGATTGTGAGGACTCAATTATATGTATAGAAGTTTATGACGTTGAAGCCCTTGGAAATGTTTGGAGGGATAAGGGAATGTGAGCTAAGCTCCATTTAACTGGACATGTGAGGGGAAATAAGGAGAGTGTTAGCTATACGCTTCATTTTTGGGACATGTTTGACTCTACGAGTCTATGTGGTGTAAGGAGATCCGTGTATCTGATGTGTGATGAGAGCTCACAACATGTTTCACAATTCAAGCATCATATTATCTTATTTTAGATAATTGTGTGGAATATGTTCTATGCTTGAATGAGTATGTATATATGTTGAGGGTATGACCTATTAGATGATGCACGAGTTAATACTATTTGTTGCTAGACTTAAGAGTGAGGTACTTGTGAGAAATTTATTGATTGTGTTGCACGATGACATGTTTGTGTTGTGGAAATTCTTGCATTCATTGAGCTTGTAAAAGCTCATCCCCTCATTTCAAGATTTTTAGATTAGTGACGTCACGGTGTGGGTGGTGCGGTTTCCATGAGAGTGATCCAAGGAAGATTGGTTATTTATCATTGGTGAACTATTATTTTATTCATATTGGGAGTAAGGAAATGTGGTAAACTTGTTTAGTGTCATGTTATGTTTCAGTTATTTACAAACTTTGTTATTTCATTTTCGAGAACTTTGCAAGTTTATATGTTTGTTTATGCTCATGAACTTTTAAGATGGCTGGAAGTATCTTGTTTGGACTCATTTTTGGTATCTTGTACTATAGACTAAGTCACATGAACGGTTATTTAACTTAGTACTTGATACATGTTGTTTAGGAATTATTATTGATGAACTATTTGCTTTTCAATGTTGTATTTTTAGCTTCAGTAGTAGAGGTATTGGTATTGGGCTTTAAAAATAGATACCTCTGTGAATTAAAACGTACAGGAAATAGGATAGAGATTTGGTATCAATACCTTTGCTTGAGTATCGATACTCGATGGATCAATATCAATACTTTATTCTATGGTACCAATATTTTTCGATAGATGGGTTTTTAATCAAGAAACAAAATGTTCTTTTGGTATCATTTTTCCAAGTGGTATTGATAAAACTCAAGGGAAATATCGATACCTATGAACATTTTTATGGAATTTTTCTAATTAGCACTTATGCATGATTCTGGCTGAATGTATGATTGACTAACAAAGGATTTGCATGTAATAATGATAAGTAATTATTTTAATGACTTAAAAGTTGTACAACTTAAGAAAAGAGGATCAGTTGCTTGAATCTAGCTTCCTGTTTAATGTAAATGAGAGGAGACTGTGGTGTGGCATCCCGTATTCGGGTCTTGCGACTAGGCCGGGTATAGGGTGTTACAATCTACTTCAAGTATCAATATGCCTCATGCCTTCATTCTTTAATCATCCCTACGTCCCTCATTCAATTATTCTCTCATTTCCTCTCTTCATTCACAGGCATAGCATCCCATTTCCCTTAGCCAACAAAACCTTAAGAAGATCATTTATTGGCTAGACAGCTTGAGGAGCCATTAGCAAAAGAGCTACACAAGGATCAGAGGATAACATCTTCAATCAGAGTTCTCAAGACTACTGATTCAAAAGAGTTTATTTTTCCTTTACTTTTTTATTTTTATTTTCATCATGTTTGGAATGTGCTTTGTTATCTTGTCATCAACAATGGTAGCTTAAATATGTTTAGCTAGGATGATTGCATTGATTCAATAAAGTTTTTTTAAGTCATGTTTATAGTGTTTGTGCCTCAGTCGATAATATTTTCAATTAAACTCAAGTATGTATTTCATTCATACGTGATTGGATGCAGTAGAAGTAGTTGAGCGAACCTCACCAGATGACGGCTGGTGGATGCAATTGAAATGTACGTGCTTAATTTAGACCCTGACCCGACTAAATTCAAGGTCCATAATAACTTTAATGAGCTATATTATCTTGCATATTTTTTATGTTTATGTTTATGTGATTAAAATGTTTCAAACTTGACCCATCCTTGTTACTTCACATGAATTCTAAGAAACCTTTAGTTTAATATGATCAGTAAAATGCATGTTTTACTGAGTAAAAGATTCCGAGAGGACTTAATTTTGTTTTAAAACTCATGAAAGATTGAGTTGCCATGGAATATTTTTTGAACACTGTTAAACATGATGAAAATGAGCTAAGTTGAAAGATGTAATTATCCTAGCCTATTGATGTTATTGATTGTTGAATTTTGTGTCTTTGTTGCTAAATTCATTTCATGCTTGGCATTTAGATTAAATTGCATTAGGGATCATCTTGCGTTTAGATAGCTTAATCATCATCACTCAAAATATTATGTTATTATCACCAATTATTAACTTTTAATCTTGAAAAATATTGAGTAACATACAAAGTCCTTGTGGAGATAATAACTCTTTTACTTACTTACTACTTGATAATGACTGTGTACACTTGCACAAACCGAGCGTTACAAGGAATATGTTGTTACTTCACTTAACCTTATACTTGTTTATGAAAATTGATTAATTGTTTGAATTGACACAGTAATATGTTCAAGTGATTAATTAGTTTAGTATGTTTGTATGTGCATTAGTTACCAAAATACCAAGTTGCCGTGAAATTATTCGTAACAGTATGAAAATGGGTTTAGTAATTTTAAGTTAAAGAATGTAATTGATCTAACACATTTATGTCATATTGATTAAACTTGTTTTAGAAATCGTGCATTGGAATTTTTCTTAGATTACTTAGTTAATTTTTAGTTTTTAAATCACTTATTCAAATCAACATATTTTTCTTCACCAAATTGTTTAATTTTGCACTTCATAAATATTTTTTTTTATAGTCCTACTGGGTACGATAACTCGACATTTACTTGTCACTTTATTACTTGATAACGGTTATGTACACTTGCACATTTCCATCTTTCTAGTGTCCACTTCAAGTATTTATGTTATTGATATTAATTTATCAAGATCTATTTCTTGGGTATTAGATACCGGTTGTAGTTCTCATATTTGTACTTTTGTACACAGACTGCAAAGGAGTAGAAATTTGGCTAAAGGAGATGTGGACCTGCGAGTTGGAAATGGAGCAAGAGTTGCTACATTAACTGTAGGAACACTTATTTTATCATTGCCTAGTGGACTTGGTTTAATTTTAAAGGATTGTATTTTGTGCCAAGTTTGACTAGAAACATTATTTCAATTTCTTATTTAGACAAAATTGGTTTTGAGATAATTATTAAGAATAATTGTTGTTCATTTTATCTCGATAGTATTTTCTATGCTTCGACACAATTAGTAAATGGTCTCTATATTTTAGATCAAGATATGCCCATTTATAAGATAAATACTAAAAGATAAAAATAAATGACTCTAATCAAACTTATCTTTGGAGTTTTTGATTGGGCCATATAAGTGAAAAGCGCATATCAAATCTCCATAAATATAGAATTTTGGACACGTTTGTTCTCGAACAATTGAATATATATGAGTCTTGCTTGTTTGATAAAATCACTAAAACTCCTTTAAATAGTAAAAGTGAGTGAGCTAGTGATTTGTTGGGCTTAATACATAGTGATGTATGTAGACACCCGTTTTTGTCCGAGCTCGATTTGGGGCCCATTTAAATTTTGTTCTCTCTTGGGCCGTTCGAAGCCCACTCGGTTTTGATCTATTTGAGACCTTTATTTTTCTTTTCTTTTTTTTCTTCTTTACTTTTTGGGCCTGTCAAAGGTCCAAATTATTATTACTATCATCACTACTATTACTATTATTAAATACTATTATTATCATTTTTTTACAAATAAGCAAGATTAAAAAAATAATGTATAAACATGAAATGAAATGAAAAAGAGGAGGCTTTATATTATTTTTGTTCTTTAAAAAAAAAGGTAAAAAAACACAACTACAAGCATTCTATTTCTTTTTTTTTTTATTTTCTTCTATATTTTTTCGGCCATAGCAATGTCATGAGGGATCAGATTTTGGGTATCGATGAATGGGACGTTACCGGACCGTCGGTCCCTGCCCTTAGGAGCCCCCAAAAACCCCATTTTTTCCGTCCCATTGCTAAAATAAAAGTTCCTTTTTTTAAAAAAAATGCTTGATTTTGAGAAAAAATAGTGTTCTTTAAAAAAAATTAGAAAGTTTAGATTTTAAAAAAGATAACAAAAATAGTGTTTTGATTTTAAAAAGTTTATTTTAAAGGAAAGATTACAAAGTTTTGATATTCTTTCAACTATTTCAAAGTAAAAAGCTTTAACCTTTAAGAAAAATAGTGTTTTCTTTTAAAAAGAGAAAGTTTAGATTTTGAAAAATAAAAATATGTTTTTTTAGTTATTTTAAAGGAAAGTTTAAATTTTTAAAACAAAGTTTTGATTTTTTTTCTTTAACTACTTCAAAGTAAAAGATTTAATCTTTAAGAAAAATATTTTTTTTTTTAAAAAAAGGAGAAATTTTATATTTTTTAAATTTATTTTACAGGAAAATTTAAAATTTTAAAACAAAGTTTTTATTATTTTAACTATTTTGAAAAAAGGTTTTGATTTTTAAGAAAAGTAATGATTTTTTCTAAAGAAAATTTTGATTTTGCAAAAAATAAAAAAAATTCCGCCACCGTACGCGGCAGCCCACCACTAGAGGCTGGAGAGCCGTTGGGCTCTCTGGTGGTGGAGCCATGGCCAACATAGAACTTGTAAGAGGAAGAGGAAGAGGAAGAGGTTTTTTCTTTTGAAAAATAATGAGGTTAAAATGAAAAAATGAATAGTTTTTTTTTCATTTATAGGTGCAAAAAATGGGTAATTTATTCTCACCCCCTTACTTTTTAAATTTATAAAAAGTACCCCTTTTTTGCAACATCGACCTCGCTCTCTGACCTATTTACACCCATAACTCTTTTATTTATTTAAACATACGATTTAATTCGGAATTTAAAAATTAAAGGAATATTAATTGCTACATTAGTCCTTTGTCTTCCACATTTTTTTATCTTTTAGTCCTAAAATCAAGCTATGTCATTTTGTTCCGGCTTTAATAAATAATTTACACTTATATCTTCCATTTCACTTGCATTTATACATTATACATTTAATTTTAATTATGCATTTTCTTTTAATATTTTATATTTATTCACACTTGTATAATTTTTATTTTTTCTTATTTCGTTTTATTTATTTTCATGTCTATTTATATTTTTCTGTACACATTCCCCTTACATACATTTTAATATTATTTATTTATGTTACCTTGATTCTTTTATTGTATTATGAATAATGTGTATTATTGTTATTATTATTATCATCATGTTAATGTCTTATTTATTTCAATTTTCTTTTTATTATTGTCATTTTGAAAGAGTTTTAACTTTTCATTAGCTTTAGCTAATTTAATTAATTTTCCTATTTTATTACTATTGGTTTTAAAAGAGGGAACTTTAGGATTTATTTAATTAATTTAATTAATTTAATCATGAGTAGCTCTTTCTGGGTATTTTATTTTAGAAATATTTTTAAGAAAGATAATAAATGTTATTTAAGATTTATTATTTTAGGATTTTGATGAATTTAAATCTTAGATCAAGAATTTTAAAGTAAGATAAATCATAAACCTGACATAGGATACTTTCGTAAGATATTAATAGGATCAACGTTATTAATTAAATATTTTAAAATAATAATAATAATAATAATAATAAAAGATCGAATAAGTTGTAGATGCATTTTAATATTTCTCTTAATTCATTGGTAATTTCTAGGTTTTTTAGAATTTTAAAATAGAATTAATTTTAGGAATTGAAGGTATTTTACTAGAATTATTTAGGTATCCTTTAGGGTTCCCGTTAAAAGTAAAAATCTCTAATTTAAGTTTCAAATTAGATAAGTTTGGTGGACACATCTTAATCGAGCTACAAGAAAACCGGAGGCATTTCCTTGATTTCCATAAGATTTTAGCTTAAATTAAGACATTAATATGCTTAAATAAATAAATCTAGCTCTTAAGACCCCGTAGGACTATCCCCGGATAGGCATTGTGGGGGTGCTATAACCTTCCTCAGACGTAACCGTACCCTCGAACCCAAAATTTGGTGATGAGATAGAGTTTAGATTTTTAGGATTTTTTGTAATATTAATTCTAGATTTTTAGACGATAGGTGGCTAACCAACCTAACCCTAATTGGTTAATGGGGACTCTATGTAATTTAGTCCCTCTGTGTCTAGCTTTGCTTACTAAGCCCCCGTACTCTTATGTAGGCGACGTTATGACAACTTGGCAACTCCATTAAGAAAGTTAGTGAGTCAACTTACTTAGGATTAAGAGTTAGGTTTTTTAGTATTTGTGCGTATTAGATTTATTTATTCGTGCATTAATTAATTTAATTGTCTAATGTCATTTTAAATTATTGAATATGTGTTAAATATTGATTTATTTGTTCATTTCATTTACTTATCTGTTTTTAATATGAATTCCAATGCGTTTATTTATTCTTTTATTGATAAAATTGATTAATTTGTATGTAGACTCTACCATCGTGGGGCAGCTATAATTGTCATTCATGTTGCATCTTGCCTTCAATCCTACGCCCGGGCCCATCCAGTTTAGGAGGAATAACCTTAGGCTTTCGTGTGACAATATGTCACCGTATAAGTTTAAGGACTACTCCATGGTTAAGATGGACATAGATGTTCTTGTAGGAAATGCTACCGTGTACGCTATGGAAGTCTTACCACTCAAGGGCCAATCCTTTTCAAAAGGGGAACACATCCCTATGGATGTCTTATTTAAGCCTTGGGTCTCCGTGCATTAAAGTCAGCCGTAAGCTAGCATGTAATGACCATTTTAAATGTGAAACCTAGACATAAGAGTCGTACCTTACCCCTCAAAATAATACCCTATAGGACTTCATGAGCATTTATTCGTATGTTTTGTGTTTGATATTTTTTCTTCGCAATGCTTTATGATTTAATTTCGCATTTTTTTCATTTGACTTTATTGTTTTTTTTACTGACTTTTTTTTTGTGTCTGTGTCTTTCCATGGCATAATTCATGCATCATTTAAATACCTGGGGCACAGTGTCGCATCTATATTCGACAAGAATACAATTCGAGAAGATTTAGTTGTCCAACATGTGGTAGAAATTATAGGGATAATAGCGAGAATGTCAGAGGATACTCAGAGCAGAAAAGGTGATTGTGAGATACTTGTTTTGATTCGAGCCTGCTTCAGATAGTTCGCATGGAATGTAGAATGAATCACAAAGACGATTTAAACGAAATATGGAAATCATGGGATGATGCTAAGAAAACACACTTTCAAGACAAGTATGGCGATGTAACACAGCTTCTATTTGTTAAACCGGATGATGCCTTGTTGAAGGCCATGGTACATTTTTGGGATCCCACTTATAGGTGTTTTATGTTCAATGAACTGGATATAGTATGGACTATCGAGGAATATTCTACCCTTCTCCACTATGACTTTAGAGATCCGCTCAAGGTATACTGGAAGCAGAACATCGATTTCCGGGATCCCTTAGCCAATCTCATGGGATTACTTGTAGATGTGGTGAAAGTAAGGTTAAAATACAAGAACGGTCATTGCATTTCCTGGTTTGACATTAGGGATGCTATGGGAAAGGCCTGCGGTGATAGACATTTAACACTGTTCGCGTTTTCTGTGTACAGATTGATTGTGTTCCCAAAAGCTCTGGGATATGTGAGTGTGGAGCTAGCTGATTTTCTGTTTCAGATTGAAAAAGGGGTGAATCCTGCTCTAGCAGTCTTAGCTAAAACCATAATTTCACTCAATTTCATCATAAGGAAAGGAGACGAGCGTTTCTTAGGATGCGCACAATTATTATTCATATGGATGAAAAGTCATTTTGGGTGCCTCTATAAGCTCTTTCGTCAGGTGTTTGTTCCTTCAACCAGGCCTATAGAGGAATTTTTGGAAAGTGAGTGGCCTCCAAATCAATCGATTAAGGAGTGGGTTCAGAGCCTTAGTACATTGACATACCAAGAAATAGAATGGAGGGCTTAATGGATGATTCAGAGCATGGTACTTATTGGGTGCGGTGGTTATTTATGGGTTCCCTTAATTGGCATATGGGGAGCCATCAATTATTCCTCATTGATGGTGTTGATGGTTCTAAGCCAATAAGGTATTATCAATGTGTACCTACTATAGCTGGCTTAAACAGGGTGGAAGTTTCGGTTTAAGACTTAGGATTTTGGAAGAATTGGAAGAGATATGAATTAAGTCGGGTCAAACCTTGAGTTTGCAATCAGAATCCTTTTTCAACCATTCCCACTCAAAAACATATATCCAGTGGCACTTAAAAATAAGAAAATTCTCTGTGTCAGCACAATTCAAGGGAAAGAGGAAGGTCCCAGATGATGTAGCCGAGCTAATAGAAAAGATACGCGTGTTAGAGATGTGTCTGACTAAAGAATTAGATAGAAAAGAAGAGCAAAACAAAGAGGTCACGAAAGAATATACAGAGCTTGCAGAGCATTTTGTCACAGTGGAACAAATGTTAGTAAGCCGACAAAAGGTGTTTACAACAAATGAAGTTAACGAATTTTTACGTTTGATAAAGCTCAGCGAGTATAGCGTGGTTGAGCAGTTGAACAAAACACCAGCAAGAATTTCTCTGCTATCACTACTTTTGAACTAGGAGCCACATAAGGAGGCTCTTCTACGAGTTCTAAAACAAGCTTATGTCGCTCACAACGTGTCTTTAGATAATGTCAGTCACTTAGCTGGGAGCATTTTGGCTCCAAATTACATATCTTTCAATAATGATGAAATACCCCTAGATGGAAGAGGAAGTACCAAGGCACTACACATCTCAGTAAAGTGTAAAGCCTATGCCGTGGCTAGGGTCCTAATTGACAATAGGTCATCGATCAACGTCCTGCCTTTGTCAACATTATCTAAGCTGCCCATGGACACCTTGTACATGGTATCAAGCCCTTTAGTGGTTCGAGCTTTTGATGGCACCAAAAGAAGCATGACCGGCGAAATAGAGATTCCCTTGTTGGTAGGAGTCGTTAATTTCCTTATTCACTTTCAGGTGTGGATATAACACCTTCTTACAGTATATTGTTGAGACACCCCTGGATTCATTCGGCTGGGGTGGTACCATCGTCCTTGCACCAAAGATTGAAATTTGTAGTCAGTCAAAATTTGTGCATCGTGCGAGGCAAAAAGGACTTGTTGGTAGATAGCTTGCTAAATTCTCCTTTCATAAAAGTGGATGATGATGCATTAGAGAGTTCTTTCCAGACATTCGAGGTGGCCACTGCGTCTTATGTGGCAGAGGGAATGCGAGCCCCTAAGCCTTATATGCTACGAACAATGAACATATTATTTACCTGACTCAAAAGGATACAAGAGGGTTGGGATATAAGCCCACAATGGAGGATGTCGAGAGGATGTGTAAAGAGTAGAGAGCAAAGAGGTTGGCCCGCATGGCTGGAAAGGAGGTGGTGGAACCTCCTTTGATTTATCCTCCACTATCTGAGACCTTTTACTCAGTAGGATTTGAGCACCAGGAAAGGACCCCGGTCAAGTTAATGATTAATGGAGGTGCAGTGGACCTAAACATGATCAGCGACAGGGTGTCGGTGTCAAGAGTCCTCCGAGATGTAATTGTTTTTAAGAGTTTTATATCAAAGTTTAATATCATTCAATTAATTTAATTTCCTTCAAAAATCCATGTAAAACTATTTTATTTTTAATGAAATTAGATTTGATCATGTCCCTAATCACTTTTATTCATTCAATCATTTTCATTCATATACCAAAATACGTACTCATAATTATTTCAGGGATATACCTCATGAATTGATAAATGATCCAAATGACATCTTTGAATCAAATTCTTATCATTATGTTCACTATAACAATCATGGAATGGAAGATCAGGAAGCTGTACTAGATGAGTTTTTGAGGCTAGTTGAATAAGGAATGAAGCTTATAGAACCCCACTTGGAGGGAACATATTTGATCAATTTGGGTGATGATGAGGTAAGAAAGGAAATTAAGATTGGAACCACTCTCATGCCAGAGCAAATTCAATTATTGAAGGATCCACTCATTGAGTTCTTGGATGTGTTTTCATGGTCATACCAAGATATGTCAGGTTTGGACACCAATATCATGGAACACAGGCTACTTTTGAAATCAAATTACAAGCCCGCATACCAGAAGTTGAGAAGGACGAAACCTAAAATGTTGTTGAAGATTAAGGAAAAGGTCAAGAAACAATTCGATGCGGGATTTCTGAAAGTAGCTAAATACCTAAAGTGGGTGGCGAATATTGTACCAGTGCCTAAAAAGTATGGGAAAGTTAGAATGTGTGTCGATTATAGAGATTTAGACCAAGCCAGCCCCAAGGATAATTTTTCGTTACCTCATATTGACACACTGGTGGATAACACTACTAAACATTGTGTTTTCTCTTTCATGGATGGATTCCCGGGGTATAATCAAATCAAAATGGCGAGGGAGGACATGGAAAAGGCCACATTCATCAAGACCTGGGGAACTTTTTGTTACAGGGTCATGTCGTTTGGTCTAAAAATGCTGGGGCCACGTATAAACGAGCAATGGTGACACTG
This sequence comes from Gossypium hirsutum, assembly GCF_007990345.1. NCBI lineage: Eukaryota > Viridiplantae > Streptophyta > Magnoliopsida > Malvales > Malvaceae > Gossypium > Gossypium hirsutum. The sequence goes on from NC_053437.1 coordinate 50,208,563, forward strand.
TTTCATCACATAATGCATAAAGAGATTGAAGTTTATGTTGACGATATGATAGCAAAGTCCGCTAGGGAGGAGAGTCACGTGGAAAACCTCCGCAAACTATTTGAAAGATTGAGGCAATACAAATTTAAATTAAATCTAGCAAAATGTACTTTTAGGGTAAAGTCAGGGAAGCTATTGGGTTTTGTAGTGAGTGAACGAGGAATTGAAATAGATCCGAACAAGGTTCGAGCAATTCAAGATTTGGCACCCCCTAATTCTCAAAAAGAGGTAAGAGGTTTTTTTTGGGACGGTTAAATTACGTGTCTCAGTTTCTCACAGTTGACAGATAAATGTGATTCCATTTTCAAGCTCTTACGTAAGGATAGTGATGGTGAATGGATTGAAGATTGTCAAAAAGCGTTCAAGAAAGTAAAAGAGTATTTTGCTAAGCTAAACAATTTTGATTCCTCCGGTGCCAGGAAGACCTTTGATTTTGTATTTAGTAGTGCTGGATAATTCCATAGGTTATGCTCTGGAGCAATGAGATGGTTCAAAAAAGAAGGAGTACGCAATCTATTATCTGAGTAAGAAGTTCACGACCATCTGGAAAAGATGTGTTGCACTTTAGCATGAACTGCGCGTCAACTAAGGTAATACATGTTGTATCACACCACCTTTCTTATCACAAAGTTGGACCTTCTGAAGTACACTTTCGTGAAGCCATCATTGTTAGGGAGAGTTGCTTATTAGAAAGTGGTTTTGTCTGAGTATGACATCGTCTATGTGTCCTAAAAGGCTATAAAAGGAAGCATTATCACGAAATTTCTAGCGGATCGTGCGAAAGAGGAATACGAGTCCATCAGTTTTGATTTCCCAAACGAAGAGATCGTGTCAATTTCGAAGTGCGAGGAAGAAATTTGGAGAGTGTATTTCGATGGAGCATCCAACATGATCAGTCATGGGATTGGGGTAGTACTTGATATGAACCAAGGAGGTGACACTCAAAGGGTTGTTTTTCCTAGTGGTCCAATTACTCGAAGTAAGGCACGACAATTAAAATTAAAGATGAATGCTTTTGTCCAAGACTTTGTTGCTACAAATTTAATTCATCATGTTCGTGACATTGACAAATACGAGAATGCAATTCACTGGACCAATCTTGGAATAGGGAAAGCCCATAAATTGGTGGATTAATCTTTTATGTATATTATTATTATTATTATTTACTTAATTCTCATTGGTTGGGACACATCATTTATGAGTTAAGTAATTTTATTGGTTAGGTTATTATTTATTTATTTTCTTAGATAATTTTAAAGAGTTTTATTAGGATTCAATTACTCTTTAAAGAGTTTTTATTAGGATTCAATTACTCTTGAAAGAGTTTTATCAGGATTCAATTACTCTTGTAATTTGCCTATAAATAGGCTTGTTTTCTACACATTGAGAGGGATAAAAAAAAAGAAGAGTATTTGTTTTCTTTCAAATTTGTGTGAGGCAAATTTTTTAGAGTAGAGTGATTCTTCTCTTGCTATTTAGTTTGGAGTTTGTTACTTTTCGAGGGTATTTCGGAGTTGCAAATATTCAAATTTCTTTCCCGTTCATCGGTGTTTCTAGAGGTTCTTCTTCTAGGGGTTTCGTAGGGAGCCGCTCAATCATTGGCGTTTTTGGTTACAAGTTAACCAAGGGTTCCATAGGGCAAATCTATCCTTTTTATTTATTTATTTATTATTTAAATAATTTTATTTATTCTCGTTTTATTTCTAATTTGTGTTTCTCTTGTGTCTAGATCCGGGTTTCCGCATCAGTTGGTATCAGTTTCAGGCCATTCGGTGTTATTTTCGAAGCTAAAATCAAATCCGAAACGAGTCAAAATACCAAAAACACTTTTCATCGGTTTCATCGATTTTTTTTTAAAAAAGTTTGTGTTTATTCTCCTCTTATTCTTTAAATAAAAGCAAAAAAAATAGCAAAAACAGCAAAAAAAACAAAAAAAAGCAAAAAAGCGCAAAAAAAAGAGTAAAAAGCGCAAAAAAAACAAAAAAGCAAAAAAAGCGCAAAAAAGATAGAGTAAAAAGCGCAAAAAAAAAGCAAAAAGCAAAAAAGCAGAAAAAAAAAAGTTGCCTACCTTTCATACGTAGGTTTCTTCTTTTCCTATTATTGTTATTCTTTTTATTTTATTTTTTCCCAAAATTGAATTTTTTTCCCCTTCTTTTCTTGACTCAAGTATAATTAAAGCTTCAATTTTTGAAAATCTTAAGACACCAAACGTTTCCGATTTTTGTTTTCCTTTAAATTGGGTAGAGTTTTCTTAAGTTTTCTTCTTATTAAAGCTTTTCTTTGACTCTAGAGTTAGGGATCGTTGCAGGTCTACGTTTTTTTTGTTTCTCTTACGTTTTCTAACACTTTGTTTCTTCTTGTGTTAGCAGATATTAAAGGCACGTACAATTCTTTCATCCGTGTAGCCTCCATTACAAATTACCTCGTCAAGTTTATTGGCCTCTTAAAGCAATTAGGATCTTCATTATTTCTTTGAAGTTTGCATCTCTATTATTTGATCTTGATTAGTAACCCTCTCCAAACATATTTACAAGCTTTGAATCATTCAGAGAGTTATTCTTTTGAGAGCTAACGAGTGAGGTTATTATTATTTTTTCTTTCTTGTTCCTATTTGTTTGATCTTTCACAGATACCATGCCGCTCGCTAGATCCCAAACTAGTAAAAATGAAGAGGATGAGCAAAAAAGAGAGAACGATCCTTTGGTTGAGTTGTTACAAAAAGAGATGAAAAAGTTACAAACTCAACTCGAGCATCGCATGACCCAAATGTTACAAGAGCAAAGGGAGTATCTTGATATAAAACTTACAACTCAAGATGAGATGCCTCCTTTGGAAGATGCTGATGATGTGCATGATCATGATGAGTATGAAGAGTACTTGAAGTATGGTGAGAAAGCACTTGTTGCTCGAAGGGCTTTAAATGTCCAGTTTAAAGAGGAAGGGCGCGAACAAAGAGATAACATTTTCCACTCGAGATGTTTGATTGGTGGACAACCTAGTTCATTGATCATCGATAGTGGAAGTTGCACCAATGTGGTGAGTTCTTCCCTTGTTGAGAAACTTGGCCTACCTTGTGTGAAGCATCCAAGGCCATACCGCTTACAATGGCTGAATGATAGTGGGGAGGTAAAAGTATCTAAACAATGCTTAGTTTCATTTTCTATTGGTAGATACTCTGATAAAGTTTTGTGTGATGTTGTTCCAATGCAAGCTGGGCACATATTACTTGGACGGCCATGGCAGTTTGATCGACGAGTAAATCATGATGGTTTCCTTAACCAATATACTTTTGTGTTCCTTGGAAAGAAGTTTACTTTGGCTCCACTTCCTCCTCAAGAAGTCTACAATGATCAACTTAAACTTGCTAGTGAGATGGGTAAGGGAAGTGAGGTAAAATCATTGAAAAAGGCTGAGAGTAAAGAGGCCCTTAGTGTTAAAAGCCAACTTAAAGGCCCAACATTGGTGAGTGATTGCACACACAAGTCACGAGATGAGAAAGTGAGTTTATTCGCTAGGTTTCGAGATATCAAATTTGCTCTTTGTACAAAACAAACATTTGTAATTATTAGGTTTAGGGAAAACTTTATTTTGACTAACCCTAATACACATTTGTCTAGTTGTTTTGTTGATCTTTTGCAGGATTTTGAGGATGTATTTCCTTCTGAAATGCCTAAGGGATTACCTCCTTTACGAGGGATTGAACATCAAATTGACTTTGTGCCTGGTTCGAGTATTTCGAATAGACCAGTCTATCGAAGCAATCCTGAGGAAACTAAGGAGTTGCAAAGGCAAGTTGAAGATCTCTTAGAGAAAGGGTTAATTCGTGAGAGTCTAAGCCCTTGTGCGGTCCCTGTACTTCTCGTCCCAAAAAAAGATGGTTCTTGGAGAATGTGTGTTGATTGTCGTGCTGTCAACAAGATTACGGTAAAGTGTCGATATCCAATTCCTCGATTAGATGATATGTTGGATGAGCTTAATGGTGCATGCATTTTCTCTAAAATTGACTTAAAAAGTGGTTACCATCAAATAAGAATGAAACAAGGTGATGAATGGAAAACTGCTTTTAAGACTAAGTATGGCCTATATGAGTGGTTAGTTATGCCATTTGGCTTAACTAATGCTCCTAACACATTCATGAGATTAATGAACCACATACTTAGACCTTTTTTAGGAAAATTTGTCGTTGTGTATTTTGATGACATACTGATTTATAGCAAAACTTTGAATGATCATGTTGGGCATGTTAAATTAGTATTGGATGTGTTAAGGCATGAACGACTCTTTGCTAATCTTGAAAAATGCACCTTTTGTATGGATAAGCTTGTTTTTTGGGTTTTGTGATAAGTTCTACAGGAATCCATGTGGATGAGGAGAAGGTAAAGGCAATTCAAGAATGGCCTATCCCTAAAACTATTTCTGAGGTAAGGTCTTTCCTTGGGTTAGCCGATTTCTACCGTAGGTTTGTTCGTAACTTTTCTACAATTGCTTCACCTTTGACTGCACTTATTAAAAAGGATGTATCTTTTCATTGGACAGATAAGCAAGAATTAGCATTTAATGAACTTAAAGATAAATTGTGTAATGCTCCTATTCTTGTTTTACCTAATTTTGAAAAGACCTTTGAGATTGAATGTGATGCTTCTGGTGTAGGTATAGGTGCCGTCCTCATGCAAGATAGTAAACCACTAGCCTACTTTAGTGAGAAACTTGGTGGAGCACATTTGAACTATTCGACCTATGATAAAGAGTTGTATGCCTTGGTAAGGGCATTAGAAGTTTGGCAACATTACCTTTTACCAAAGGAATTTGTGATTCACACTGACCATGAATCACTTAAGCACTTAAAGGGACAAGGTAAGTTGAACAAGCGACATGCGAGGTGGGTTGAATTTATTGAATCATTTCCTTATGTTATAAGGTATAAGAAAGGTAAAGATAATATTGTGGCTGATGCTTTATCAAGGAGGTACACTTTACTTAGTACTTTGCATACTAAGTTATTAGGTTTTAAGTATCTCAAAGATTTATATGCAACTGATTCTGATTTTGCAAGCATTTATGACGCAAGTGAACATGGTGCATTTCACAAATTTTATAAGCATGATGGCTATCTTTTTCGAAATAATAGACTATGCTTACCAAAGTGTTCAATGCGAGAATTGTTGGTTCGAGAGGCTCATAGTGGTGGTCTTATGGGTCATTTTGGAGTCACTAAGACTTATGATGTTTTACATGAGCATTTTTATTGGCCTAACATGCGAAAAATTGTTGAAAAAATTTGCTCTACTTGCATTACTTGTAAACAAGCTAAATCCACTGTGATGCCTTATGGTCTATATACTCCTCTTCCTGTTCCTAGTTCACCTTGGACTGACATTTCAATGGATTTTGTAATAGTTTTACCAAGGACAAAACGTGGACGAGATAGCATCTTTGTGGTTGTGGATCGATTTTCTAAAATGGCTCATTTCATTCCATGCCATAAGACTGATGATGCAACCCATGTTGCCGATCTATTTTTCCGTGAAGTTGTGAGATTACATGGAATCCCTAGGACTATCGTTTCCGATAGAGATGCAAAATTTCTTAGTCACTTTTAGAAGGTGTTATGGGGTAAGTTAGGTACTAAACTACTTTACTCTACTACATGCCACCCTCAAACTAATGGTCAAATCGAGGTGGTAAATCAAGTTTTGGGATCTTTGCTTAGAGCCATAATAGGTAAGAATGTTAAATCTTGGGAAGAATGGATACCCTATGTTGAGTTTTCTTATAATCATTCTATTCATTCTTCTACAGGTTTTACTCCTTTTGAGATTGTATATGGCTTTAATCCACTTACTGTTTTAGATTTGCTTCCTTTACCTTTGAATGAGATTGCTAATTTAGATGGTGAAAGGAAAACTGATGTTCACCTGTATGAACAATGTAGCTGAATACAAGGCATGCATTTTGGCACTTCAGATCTCCATTGAGAAAAATATTAGGGTTTTAAAAGTTTTTAATGACTCAGCCTTAGTTTTTTACAAATTAAGAGGAGAATAGGAAACAAAAGATTCCAAACTGATTCACTATCAAACATATGTGCATAGATTGATCAAAGAGTTTGATGATGTTCAATTTTGTCATTTTCCAAGAGAAGAAAACTAGTTAGCAGATGCATTAGCTACTCTAGCCGCCATGTTCAAAGTAGGATCCGAAACAGAAGTGCAACGACTCACCGGCCCACTACACGGGAGTAGAATCGGGAACAGATGAGAAACCATGGTATGTTGGCATTAAGTGTTATTTTCAATACCAACAATACCCGGATTGCACCTCAGAAAATGATAAATGAATAATTAGCAGGCTGGCTATGTGTTTCTTCTTAGACGGTGAGTCTTTGTACAAAAGATGACATGACCAAACCCTGTTGAAATGTGTCGACACAGAAAAGGCAAATCAGATATTGAAGGAAATCCATGATGGAGTACGTACAGCACATAGTAACGAATATATGTTGGCAATGTAAATCATGAGGGCGGGATATTTTTTGTTGAAATTGGAACGAGATTGTTTAAATTATGCTCGGAAATGTCATAAATGTCAAATTTATGCAGACAGTATTAACGGTCCTTCTACCAATCTTCATGTCTTGGCGCCTCCTTGGCCATTCTCAATGTGGGGCATGGATGTAATTGGTCCCATCTCACGAAAGCATCAAACGGTTACCGCTTCATCTTTGTAGTGATTGATTATTTTACCAAGTGGGTCAAAGCCGCTTCATATATCAATGTAACTCGATCAATGATTTGCAAATTTCTGAAAAAATAAGTCATTTGTCGATATGGTTTACCAGAAAGAATAATCTCAAATAATTGCATTGACAGAAAAGGTTTGCACACAATTTAAGATCAAGCATCACAATTATGTGCCATACTGTCCAAATATGAATGGGGCAGTCGAGGCTACAAACAAGAATATCAAGAAGATCATTTCCAAGACAATAAAAATGTATAGGGATTGGCATGAGAAACTCCCTTTTGCACTGATTCTCGCTGAAATGGACAGAGACAAGAAGTCGAACCCTGTAAATTCTGATGCAGTAAAAAAATACTTTGCTTAAAAACTAAGCTTGATTGTTCTTAAAGAGTTATTCGCATTGAGTAACATTGGCTTTTTTCTGTTTTTCTTTTCTTTGTTTGTCATGTTTGAGGTTATGTTTTACCTTGGAATCTTGCATTCTCCTTAAGGTTAATTACTTAATAAGTTGGCCATGTTGAAAGTGACGAATGAAATTTTTGAAATATCCTTCACTTGAAGAAAATTTCATCCTCTGTTAACCACTTTAGGCCATATTGTTTATTCAAAAATGACTCTTGCTGAAGGATCACCCTTCATATTGGAGGACATTTTGTAAGGTTTTAGGTATGGATCGATGATTTTACAACATTGTGAGAAAAGCATGATATTATACGTAATTCAAATTGAAAAGATGGACGCATTCCCAAGAATGACCTTGTGATGAGATTAACCATATTTTGAAATGATAAATGGCATTATTTTGTTCTCCCCATCACTTAGAGAAAATTAAATCCCTTGCTACCCCCATTTTGATCTTGATGTATCTTCTTTCTAAACCCTAATTAAAGTCATCCATCTAACATCATGGATTGACAAGAAAGATCATGAAAAATGAAAGTAAAATTCTAAATTCTTGATCTTATTTCGAAAAAAGAAAAAATGAAATAAGGAAAGTGAATAAGAAACAAAAAAAGAAAGGAAATAGGAAGGAGTAAAAGTGAAGAAAAGAGATTGAGAGATGGAAGGAGCAATCAAAAATTCAAAATAACTCATTATGGTTTTTATACTCTTTCACATAATATATATTTTAGCCTGAAAAACCTTTCTTTGATTGACCCTTAACCCTCCGACCACGTTACAACCCTTAAAAGACCATTTTTATCAAATATGTTTGTTCAAATCAAGAACTTAATCCTTGGGAAATTATGAACGTCTTCAAGAATATAAAAGAAGGAGATGAACTCTAGGGTAAAAACTTAGAAATTAACAGTCTAGAGAGATTTCTAAAAAAGGAAAAAAGACAAAAAAAAAGATATGATGCCTTGGAGGATAATGAAGATTTCCAGAATAAATTGATCCTTCGATACGAGCCCAGAAGTCATCTATTTAAGCCTATTTTAGCCTTTTCTTTAGCACCCAAACTCGAGCAGACACTATAACCTTGAAACAAGTCCATCTCTAATCACTTATGGCCAGTTTAAATTAGAGAATTACTCTACTTGGAGAATGTAAGAGTCTATAGAAAGGAGATTTTGCTTAAATCAAGAAAAAGAACAAAAAAACCAAAAAAGGAAAAAAAAAGAAACCAAAAAATAAAGAGAGAGCAATAAAAAGGAACTATATTGAAGAATATATACTTCAAGATGCAATTTTGCAAAAGACCATGGTACAGGGTTCATAGTTGGAATAGTCTAAAGTCCGGAAAAGGAAATTCGACTTCATGAGAATTAACAAGTTGACTCTCAATGCAAGAAATTTATGTTTCAAGGGTGGATTTATGAAATCCATAATACCAAGTTTGTTAAGTGAATTATCATTTGAGAATTTAATTTACAAGTCATAAAATCATTTTTAAATTTGTTAAGGTGATATCCCATGAAATTTGATTTTCATGATCTGTTGTGTGTGGATAGAGATTTGATCTTTTTCAACCTAAAAACATGATTCTTAAAATGATTACCTGTTATAAAAATTCAAGAAAGGAAGAAAGGAAAACATTCATTGCATTTAGAGACCCAGGTATAGAGGTCCGTTTACTTTTTAGTTTAGAGGCCCAGGTGTCGAGGTCCGTTTACTTTTCTAGTTTACTTTTCATTGCATCTAGAGATCCAGGTGTGGAGGTCATTTACTTTTCATTGCATTTAGAGACCTAGGTATGGAGGTCCATTCACTTTTCATCGCATCTAGAGACCTAGGTGTAGAGATCATTCACTTTTCATTGCATTTAGAGACCCAAGTGTGGAGGTCCATTCACTTTTCATTGCATTTAAAGACCCAATTGTAGAGGTCCATTCACTTTTCATTGCATTTAGAGACCCAAGTGTGGAGGTCTGTTTACTTTTCTAGTTTAGAGGCACAGGTGTGGAGGTCTGTTTACTTTTCTAGTGTACTTTTCATTGGATTTAGAGGCCCAGGTTTGGTATCTACTTTTCTAGTTTTGGACAACATAATATGTTTTGCTCTGTTTCGATTTTGGTGATTGCAAAAACTTGTTATTTCTTTTATTGCGATGTTGAGTGAGATTTGATAGTGGTTAGGTGTCTACGTCTTTGTACGTTCCTTACTATGCAAGCCACAAAAAAAGAGGGGCAACTATAGTCACCCGTTTTTGTCCGAGCTCGATTAGGGGCCTATTTAAATTTTGTTCTCTCTTGGGCCGTTCAAAGCCCACCTGGTTTTGATCTATTTGAGACCTTTATTTTTCTTTTTTGTTTTTTCTTCTTTCCTTTTTGGGCCTATCAAAGGCCTAAATTATTATTACTATCTTCACTACTATTACTATTATTAAATACTATTATTATCTTTTTAAAAATAAGCAAGATTAAAAAAATATAGAAACATGAAATGAAATGAAAAAGTGGAGGCTTTTCATTATTTTTGTTCTTAAAGAAAAAGGTAAAAAAAAACCACAACTACAAGCAGTCTATTTCTTTTTTTTCTTTTCTTCTATATTTTTTTCGGCCATAGGTATGTCATGAGAGATCGGATTTTGAGTTCCAATGAAGGGGAAATCACCAGACCGTCGGTCCTCTACCCCTAGGAGCCCCCATAAATCCCTCTCTTTCCCTCTCGTTGCTAGAATAAAGGTTTTTTTTTAAAAAAGCTTGATTTTGGGAAAAATAATGTTTTTTTTAAATGAGAAAGTTTAGATTTTGAAAGAAATAAACATTTGTTTTTTCTTTGTTATTTTAAAGGAAAGTTTAAATTTTTAAAACAAAGTTTTTATTTTTTTTTCAACTATTTCAAAGTAAAAGGAGAAAGTTTAGATTATGAAAAATAAAAACATGTTTTTTTTAGTTATTTTAAAGGAAAGTTTAAAATTTTAAAATAAAATTTTGATTTGTTTTACCTACTTGAAAGTAAAAGTTTTAATCTTTAAGAAAAATAGTTTATTTTGAAAAATAAAATCTATTTTTTAAGTCATTTTAAAGGAAGGTTTAAAATTTTAAAACAAAGTTTTGATTTTTTTAACTATTTCGAAATAATGTTTTGATTTTTAAGAAAAACAATGATTTTTTGTAAAGAAAATTTTCATTTTGCAAACAAAAAAATATCCCGGCCACAGTACGCGACGGCCCACCACCAAAGGCCGGAGAGCCGTTTGGCTCTCCGGTGGTAGAGCCATGGCCAACATAGAAGTTGGAAGAGGAAGAGGAAGAGGAAGAGGAAGTGGTTTTTTTTTTTGAAAAACAAAGAGGTTAAAATGAAAAAATGAATAGTTTTTTTCATTTATAGGTGCCAAAAAGGGTAATTTATTCTCACCACCTTTACTTTTTAAATTTACAAAAAATACCCCATTTTTTGCAGCACCGCCCTCGCTTTCTGACCTATTTACACCCGTAACTCTTTTATTTGTTTAAACATACGATTTAATTCGGAATTTAAAAATTAAAGGCATATTAATTGCTACATTAGTCCTTTGTGTTCCACATTTTTTTATCTTTTAGTCCTAAAATCAAGCTATATCATTTTGTTTCGGCTTTAATAAATAATTTACACTTATATCTTCCATTTCACTTGCATTTATACATTATATATTTAATGTTAATTATGCACTTTATTTTAATATTTTATATTTATTCACACTTGTATAATTTTTATTTTTTCTTATTTCGTTTTATTTATTTTCATGTCTATTTATATTTTTCTGTACACATTCCCCTTACATACATTTTAATATTATTTATTTATGTTACCTTGATTCTTCTATTGTATTATGAATAAGGTGTATTATTGTTATTATTATTATCATCATGTTAATGTCTTATTTATTTCATTTTTCTTTTTATTATTGCTATTTTTAAAGAGTTTTAACTTTTCATTAGCTTTAGCCAATTTAATTAATTTTCCTATTTTATTATTATTGGTTTTAAAAGAGAGAACTTTATGTCATTTTTCCATCCTATAATTGTTGGCATGAAGTTAGTTAAGTAGGTGTTATATTTTAATGAAACCATAAGGTTTTTACATTTGGATTTACGTTAGTCCTTATTATCTCACCTTCCATTTACCTTAGAAAAATTATAAATAATATGTAAGATATTTTTTAGGGTTTTAAATTAGTTTTAAATATCTTATAAGATTAGAATCTTAAGTTAATATGTAAATATTTTTTAGGACTTTATTCAAGATTAAAACTAAAGATTTTTGTAGGTGAATTGTAAATCATGAGTAGGTCTTTCTAAATATTTTATTTTAGAATCTTTTTTATGAAAGCTAATAAATGTTATTTAAGATTTATTATTTTCAGATTTTGACGAATTTAAATCTTAGATAAAAAATTTTAAAGTAAGATAAATCATAAACCCAACATAGGATACTTTTGCAAGATATTAATAGGTTCAACGTTATTAATTAAATATTTTAAAATAATAATAATAATAAAAGATCGAATAAGTTGTAAATGTATTTTAATATTTCTCTTAATTCATTGGTAATTTATAGGTTTTTTTAAGAATCCTAAAATGGAATTAATTTTAGGAATTGAAGGTATTTTACTAGAATTATTTAGGTATCCTTTAGAGTTCCCATGAAAAGTAAAAATCTCTAATTTAAGTTTCAAATTAGATAAGTTTGGTGAACATATCTTAATCGAGCTACAAGTAAACCGAAGGCATTCCCTTTAGAGTTTTTATTTAAGATTTCCATAAGATTTTAGCTTAAATTAAGACATTAACATGCTTAAATAAAAAAAAAATCTAGCTCTTAAGACCCCATAAGACTATCTCTAGATAGGCGTTATGAGGGTGCTATAACCTTCCCTACATGTAACCATACTCTCAAACCCGAAATTTGGTGATGAGATCGAGTCTAGATTTTTAGGATTTTTTCGTAGTATTAATTTTAGATTTTTAGACGATAGGTGGCTAACCAACCTAGCCCTAATTGGTTAGTGGCGACTCCATATAATTCAGTCCTTCAATGTCTAGAATTGCTTATTAGGCCCTCATACTCTTATGTAGGCAACATTATGACAATGTATGTGGTCCAATGAACACTAAAGCAAGAGGAGGTTTTCAATACATCATTACTTTCACTGATGACTTCAGTAGATATGGACATATTTATCTTTTGTGTCATAAATCTGAAGTCCTTGAAAAATTTAAGGAATTTAAAAATGAAGTACAAAACCAACTAGGCAAAAGTATTAAGGCACATTGATCATATCGAAGAGAAGAATATTTAAGCTTAGAGTTGGATGAGTTTTTGAAAGAATGTGGGATTGTCTTACAACTTACACCTCTTAGTACTCCACAATGGAATGGAGTTTCTGAAAGGAGAAATCAAACATTGTTAGACATGGTTTGATCAATGATGAATCATGTTGATCTTCCTACTTCCTTTTGGGGACATGCACTTGAAACAACTGCTTGCACACTAAATCATGTTCCATCTAAATCAATTTAAAAGACACTATAGCAGATTTGGATTGAGAAGTGCCCTAGTATGTCTTTTATGAAGATTTGGGGTTGTGAAGCTTATGTTAAATATCAGATGTCTACTAAGCTCAAACCCAAATCTCAAAAATGCATCTTTGTGGGATATCCTAAGGAAACTAAATGATATTATTTCTTCAATCCTACTGAGAACAAAGTGTTTGTTGCTCGGATAGGAGTCTTACTTGAAAGAGAGTTTGTCTCTAGAAAAGGAAGTGGTGGAAAAATAAAACTCGGAGAAATTTGAGAACAACAGATCACTGAACCAGAGATTGAAAAACAATAGGTTCCACAAGTTATTGTAGAACAATCAACTGTTTTGGAAACACAATGACCGCGAAGATCTTTCAAAAAACACCATGTACCTGAGATTTATGGATTTCTCATTACAACATATGGTGATATTCTACTTATGGATCAAGATGAACCTAGGACTTCTCAAGAAGCGGTGGCGAGCCTAGATTCTGAGAAATGGCTTAAGGCCATGAGGTTTGAGATGGATTCCATGTCAAAAAACCATAAGGGCTTGGTTGAGCCACCTGAAGGGGTTAAACCCAGAAGTTGCAAGTGGGTTTCAAAAAGAAAACCGACATGGATGGCAATGAACAAACATACAAAGGACGACTAGTCACTAAATGTTTTTGCCAAGTTCATGGTATTGACTATGATGAAGACTTTTCTCTTGTTGCTATGTTTAAATCCATCCGGATCTTACTTGCAATAGTTGCATTTAATGATTATGAAATCTGGCTAATTGATGTCAAAACAGCTTTCCTTAATGGGAAACTATAACACCCTATACCTGGCCTGGTCGTTAAGCCCGAATACAGGATGTCACACCATCGACTTATGTCACAAACATCAAGTAGAAAGCTCATTATAAACAAAACGTCTATCATTTTATTATTCGTATAGGTTTTAAGCCAATCATTCAAGATAGTTACCATTGCTACATGCTAAATTTACAATAATTAGTCTGACAAACAATTTTAAACATGCATAAGGTTCATTTAGCAAAATTTCCCAAAACATGTCCGTAGGTATCGATACCGAATTTGGAGTATCGATATTTTCTCTAAGTGGTATCGATACCACTTGGAAAAACAATACCAAACTTGCATTTTGTTTCACGACTAAAATCCTAAAGTCACGAAATTTATCGATACCTGTCATGAAATATCGATACTTTAAACCCAAGTATCAATACTCACGCAAAGGTATCGATACCAAATCCTTATTCTGACTTCCTACACATTTCGAAACACAGAGTTATTGATTTTGGAACCCGATTATTGATACCTCTACCTTTCAACATGAAAATGTAGCACACAAGTGCAATTAAGTCATTCCAAAATAGTATCTAAGCACCATGCATCACTTACTTAGATATATAATCATCCAACAGCTAAATTTAACAGTTCAAATCGTTAAAACGTGACCAAGCAAGATACATTATGCCAATTAAAGTTCATGAACATAAGCAAACATACAAACTCATAAACTTCCAAAATTGAAATAAAACAAAATCAGTAAATAATCCAAACATATCATGACACTAAACAAGTTTACCACATTGCCTTATTACCCAATACAAAATAACTAAAAGAACACCTACGAGAATAAACTAGTCTTCCTTGGATCACTCCCTAGGACAACTACACCGCCCACACCGAACCGTTACTAATCTGCAAATGTTGAAAAGAGTGGGTGAGCTTAAACAACCTTAGTGAATGAGTGAAATAACCACAACGCAAACATTCCGTCATGCATCCACAATAAACACATACACATATACGATACTAGAGTCTTATGTTTAGTGACGCGTAACACTTTAACATGTATCGTCTAATAGTTCATTTGCATAACATGCATAAGGGTAATTTTCATTGCAACCACATATTTATTAAGGCATTCATCACACAATACACATATATAGATATAATACAAGATAATTTGACACTTGAGTTATGAAACTTATAGTTTGCTCTATCATCACACATCAGATACACGGATCTCCAACACACCAAACATAAACTCATAGAGTCAAACATGTCTCATAAATGAAGCGTATGGCTAACAATCTCTTTATTTCTCCTCATATGTCCCATTGAATAGAGCTTAGCTCACATTCCCTTATCCCTCCAAACATGTCCCAGGGCCTCAACGCCCAAAATCACTATACATATAGGTGAGTTCTCACAATCGTATGACATGCCAACTATATCGAACAGTTTCAAGTATCACAAAGCCAAAATATCCAATTTAACACACATATTACTTACCGGTTATCCAAGCACTATCATTGCATAGAATTTTTTGCAAAACACTATCACTATCATAACATATATATATATCATGTATACATTTTCACTTCTCACAACAATTATCATATTCACATATCGCATATTTGAGCTTTTCATCACTATGCAAAAGTTCACAATCATGCAAGCACATAAACCACACACAAATATAGATACAAGAAAACTTACACTTGGAATTTAAAGTAGGGGTTTAGGTTAAAACTAAATTTCCAAATACGCATGACTCGTGGTTACGAGTAGCGGTTCTAAACACTCACCATTAATGCTTTCGTCGAGAACCCGAAAGCTCAATCTAGCTCTTTCTTTAACTGTTTAAAGTCCCTAATGAATCCAAGGCCTCATACACAACAATCATAAAATAAACATAGTCAAAAATGGCCAAGGATTCACTTAAACCAACCAAAACACAAGCCTAAGTTGCAATCCCAATTAGCTTAAAACCATTAACATAACAAACTAAAAATGCTCATAACTCGGTCTACACTTAACCTTTCTATCTAAAATGAATTCTGTTAATCTTATTAATAATCTACACCTAATTTCCAACCATCAAATTACACTAAAAAGCCTAGTTCATGGTATCGAAATTTTTCAACATCTTTTAGGCAATTTTTACAAAAAAATTATTAAAACATGAGAAATCATTAACAAAACTTCAATGCAAGTTTAAAAACCTCTTAACCACATTAAAACTAATAGAATAACACATTAAAATCACATTTTTACCCAAAATCTTAGAATCCACTATTAATGACTCCATTTTCGGCTTTTATTAAAAACCTGCGATTCAATGGCTAATACTTTAATTTTAAGGACTAGATATCATGAAAAACTCATAAAAATTTGAAATATTACCTTTAATAGAAGATTAGACGAGTTTTGACACAAATTCAAAATATTAAATTTTGAGTGCTTTTCTTGGTGATTTATGAAGGTAATTGGCTTAGGAATGTTAGGAAATCAATGTGCTATGGTTTGGGAAGAAAAAAAAATAGAAGGGGCAAGGGACGACAAAGCTTGTGTTGGGGGGAAAACCTATCGTGAAATCATGTTGGTATGGGGAAGAAATAGGCTGAATTTTAAAATCTGGGCAAATTCCCTCTTAAAAACTCATAGTTTTGACTCTATTTCAATTCAGTCCTTTTCCTAAAATTAACGATTTCTAGAGAACATTTTCAAAAATTCATTTAACAGTTAAGATTCCATAGTCAAATATAATCTCGATTTACCATGTTACAAAATTCGAAGCACTCTAGAGCTAGAATTCTTAAAATATCTTTAAATCTCCTAGGCCCTATTTTGGGGTAGAGGTGTGCAAAATTCGGGTAAAACCGAAAAAATTCGGTTAACCGACCGAATTCGGTTAATTGGTCGGTTAACTAAATTTTTCGGCCGGGGGTCGGTTAATTATTTTTTAATTTTTTGGTTAACGGTTAATTTGGTTCAAAACTGGTCGGTTAACCGAATTTCTTCGGTTTAACCAAAAAATTAATAAATAAAATTATAATATATAAATAGGCCCACTATTCACCTAAACCCAATCCAAACCCAAGTATTCAACCCAACCCAATTACCCAACCCAACCCAATCATAAAAATTACAAATAATTTAATAAATAAAAATAAAATTCTAAAACTAAAACTAAAATTAAAGTCTAAAATTCTAAAAATAGTTTAATTATGTAGTGATTCAATTCAATTAATCCGGTTAATTCGGGTAATTCGGTTAATTCTGTTAATTTTTAACCAAAAATAAAAAATATATAATTTTTGGTTAATTCGGTTAACCGGCCGAATTAACCAAAAAAATTTCGGTTCGGTTAAGTTTTTTTGAAAAAATTTCGGTTCGGTTAACAGTTAAAAATTTTGAAAGGTCGATTAATTCAGTTAATGTTATTTCGGGTCGGTTAACCGATCGGTTAACCGAATGAACACCCCTATTTTTGGGTGTTATAGAAATTGGAAGAAGATGTGTACATGACACAACCTAATGGCTTTGTCGATCCAAAAGGTGCCACTAAGATATGCAAGCTACAAAGTTCCATTTATGGATTAAAGCAAGCTTCTCAAAGTTGGAATCTTCATTTTAACTATGCGATCAAAGAGTTTTATCCAAAATGAAGATAAGCCTTGTGTTTACAAGAAAACTAGTGGAAGCACTATTGTATTCTTGGTATTGTATGTAGATGACATACTTATCATTGGAAATGACATACCTACCTTACAGTCTGTTAAGATTTGGTTAGGAAGTTATTATTCTATTAAGGACTGGGGCGAGGCTACATACATATTAGGATTTCAAATCTACAGAGATAGACCAATACGAATCCTAGGTCTAAGCTAAAGTACATACATAGATAAAGTACTGAAAAGGTTCGGTATGTAAGAATCTAAGAGAGAATTTGTACCTATGAAACATGATATTTCACTCTCGAAGGAAATGTGTCCTTCAACTTCTTAAGAGAGAGAATGTATGAGTATGATTCCATATGCACTAGCTATTGAATCTATCATGTATGCCATGTTATGTACTCATACAGATGTATCGGTGAAGGTCATTGCGTCACAGTTAAAAATATCCTTAAGTACTTGAGGAGGACTAAGGATACATTCCTTATATAGAGAGGGTGAGAAAGAGCTGAGTTTAAAAGGTAACACTGATGCTAGCTTCCAAACTAAGAAGGATGATTCAAGATCGCAATCAGGTTTTGTGCTTTGCCTTAATGGGGGCGCTGTGAGTTGGAAAAGTTCAAAGCAAGATACAGTAGGTGATTCTAAAACTAAGGTTGGGTATATTGTAGCTAATGAGGCTGGAGCAGAGGTTGTTTGGACCAAGAAGTTCATATTTGAACTAGGGGTTGTGCCTAGCATATCAGATGCTATAAAACTTCATTGTGACAATGATGGAGCCACTGTACACAATAGAAAACCCAAATCTCACCAGTAGCCCAAACATATACTTAGGCACTTTCTTCTTATTCGAGAAATCATTGATCGAGGAGATGTGGAAATATGCAAAGTACCAATAGATGATAACATTACTGATCCATTGACAAAGCCTCTGACTCAGCAAAAGCATGAACATGACACTAAGTCACTTGGTATTAGATATATGAGTGATTGATGTTAGTGCCAGTGGGAGATTGTTATAGTATGCCAAACGACCAATCATGAGAAGATTGTAATTACATACTTGTTTTACCTTGTTTATTAATATAAGGCATTAACATTATTATTTCAGTTTCTTTTTCTATGTATGTAAATAAACTAAATTGTAATAAAGTCGTAAGAAAATATGTTTGTTTTTAAAAGGTCCTTAGTCAAGTATTATTGTGGGCTTGAACAACAATGATGCATTGAGATTAATGTGTAGTTGATTGATGACAAAAAGTTTTCATTGACATAGGGATGTCAAAATCAATACATGAGTATATGTTAGAGAACAACATATTAGACTGACCTGTTATGAGTACGTTTCTTGGATTATTATGTAGTAGTCACAATATTACTCATATTAATAACTATGTATATAATCCTCAGACTTGAGATCATCACTGTCCTAACATCGTAAGTTGTATGTTTTGATATAGTCAAACATCTACCGTAAAAGATTGTACTCTAATGACTGATGTTGGATATACCACAATCTATGTAGTGGGATATAGTTGATCAAGATAGGATTTATCCCTCCTACATAATGGGAGCAATATCTTAGGCCTCTTGATGGAGTGAGACTAGAAATGCATGGTCATGCTCAAATGAGTTGATATGAGATATCACACTTATATTTTTATTGTAATTTACTCAGAAAATTAAGAAATATGAGATTAGACTATACAAGTGTGACTATTCCATGACTTGTGTCCAATCTAGATATTAAGGATAAAATGATATAATACATGAAAATATAATTTAGTATTGCTACTAACATTACAAGAACCTACAAGGTCACACCCTATGGTTAAAATGAACAAAATTGAAACACATTTTGTATTGTGTTTAGCTGTCACATGAATTAAATTAATTATTAAATTAATTTCATTTGACAGTTAAATATTAAACGAATGTACAAGCTTGTTGTACATAAAGATAACATAATTAAAATTAATATATGAATTTGATTCATATAAAATTTTAATAGAATATAGTTCACCGAAATTATTATAATATTTCGGTTAAACATTGAAACATGGTAGTTATAATTGTTTTTGGGAAGAATATAATGTTTTTTTAATACTTTCTATATGTTATAATTCTTTTTGGAAAGAATATAGCGTGTTTAATGCTTTCTATATGTTATGTATAAGATTTGGTTTCGTTTTCAATATATGCATACCAAAATCCTAAATTAGGGCAAGTGTGTTTTAAAAGAAAATTGGCAAAAAGGGTCTAGCAACCATTTTCAGGAGATTTTCACTAGAATAGTTCCAAGAGAGTTTTGCCATTCATTTTAATACCGGGTGGACTACCTAGAAGCCAGAACAGTTTCATTATGGCTTGGAATCGACATCGAATCAACAACACCCTATCATTGTTTTCGGTTAAGAAGGTATATCTTCAACCTTATTTCAACCTATTTCATTCCTCGTACATGGATCCATGGTTGTGGATCGCTAGAATTTTTTTCCCGCTGCACCATGGGGCGAACCGGCGGTCCCAACAATGACAACGGCCAAACTTGTAGCCTAAAAATAAGAAGAAAGAAACTAAGTAAGTTCATAAGAACTTAGTGAGTTCTGGGGAAATATAATCCCTTAATCGATTCCTACAATCATTAAAAGATTAAGAATTAGACTAACAAAATGGTACGCCACATATGGCAGATACAACTCTTTCGGTTCTGAAGTATACACTGGCGGATACTTCCACAAATAGACCCAGCCTCATGGAGGACTCTATCCTCTATTTGAGACTTACATATATCAAACAACGCACCACAGCTATATTGGTATGCCACCTTGGGGCGCTACCCATTTATGACATTTTACACTTCATGCAACATTCACATTTTGTTTAAGATAATGTATGACCTTATTTCATTTGTGCTATCTTCTGAACCTAATTCCGGAGAACCATTATTCATATATCTCCATATCGCTCATTAGAGTCATTAAACTAGCCATAACCTCTATACCTCCATCATTTCTTATTGTATTTTGAGCACATAAGTGTTCCCCGTAAGGCCGGGTATTCACCAGTCACAGTTTCTACTAGAGTTCCATATCGGTGGCAAAACATAATATCTTGTATCTTATGTTCATCATCATTCATAACACCCCTCTGATTCCTCTTTACACTATTCTAGATACAGAGCTTGTGCACTAAGGAAGGAGTATTTATACCCATGCACATGCATGACTTCTATTTCTAATTTACTGATTGTGAGCTTACATTCATTGACTCCTTAAACACTTTTCCTTTAATATAAGTACCTTAACCAAAGGTTAAAGCCACTAACCTGGATACATAGTAGGTATCCTTAAACAAAGTAATGCAGATAGCAGACTCAAGGTACAAAGGAACTCACTAGAAATCTTCACTCAGAGCTTTTCTTACTCAACAGGTTCTTTCGCTTTAGAACTGGTACCTTCTCTCGTTTCTTTGGCTAAAACAATAAAATGACCTCTTTAAATATTACAAAAAAAACCAAAGTTTAAAGAAATATCATGAATCAATAAACATGCAAACAATTTTCAGATGTAAGTTTCCTTTTTGTCCAATATATAAATGAAATCCATATTTAACAACTCTTACAACAACTAATTTCTGTTTGGTAAACTT
The DNA here is from genome assembly GCF_007990345.1 of Gossypium hirsutum. Lineage (NCBI taxonomy): Eukaryota > Viridiplantae > Streptophyta > Magnoliopsida > Malvales > Malvaceae > Gossypium > Gossypium hirsutum. The sequence goes on from NC_053437.1 coordinate 50,229,422, forward strand.
AAAGAAGGATTTAAGAACTTACCAAAAGACAACCTTGAGATAAAAGCTCCTATAAGAATGACAAACAGCACCTTAGTTAACACTGAAGAACACTTCTGGTTTTCTTCGATTATAATGAAGGCAAGCAAAGAAGATGAAATAGAAATCTTCTCTCTAGTACCATGTTATCCTAGTTATAGCTATCTATACACAAAATCTCACTCAAGGTTAAACACTAATCAATAATCATTCTCACATGCTTCAACTAATTAACCATATCCTATGAGGCTCCCCAGATGTCCTATTTATTGACATGTTACCTCCACTAGGATGCTAGATAACTTAAACATGTCCCACTACTATACTTATATTTGCAACGACACAAAAACATGGGTAGCGAACTTATTTAAGAAAAGAGTCCACCAAGTAAGGATCTTGCCTCAATTAGGAACTCACCAATCCACGAAATGAGATTCTGTATACTCAACAAAGTTCAGTTAATCTATCTAAATCTCGTGACTTAGGCTGTCTCAACAGTGCAGTCTCCCCAATAGTACCAGCTCACTAAATAAGGGTGTGACAATTTTATTAAACCAATTTTTTGAAAAATTACAATTACATTTGAAGATATCACCACATTAAGTGCACTAGATCCCAATGGTCTCCCACTTTCCCTAGTGAACTAGATGAGTCATATTTTGCATTTATATAGCCTTTATATGTTTCTCAAAACTTCTAGACACTAGAGTCTTGGTAAACGAATCCACAAGGTTGTCCTCAGATGCAACTTTAACTACATCCACTATTTCGTCTGCCACCACCTCTCGTATAATATGATATTCTCAATAGTGTTTTTGTCTGTTTATGGTTTCTAGTCTCTTTGGTGCTAGCAATTATCATATTGTTGTCAGAATACAATGTGATATCTTTTTCTATACTAGGAATGATCACGAGATCCTTTAGGTAGATTACATTTTTTGTTGCCTCAAAAGCAATCACATATTTCACCTCTACAGTGGATTCAGTAGTACACACCTGCTTGACACTTCTTTATACTATGACTTCACCACCTAGGATAGAAACACAACCCAATGCCAATTTTCTCAAATCTCGGAATGTTTAGAAGCTAGAGTCTATATATCCGATAGGAGTTAGATTTTTTTTGGAATATACAAGCATATAATCCCTCGTTCTCCATAAGTACTTGAGTATATTCTTAAATGCTTGCTAATGTCTTGAACTGGGATTCGCTTGATATTGACTCACCAATCCCACTCCAAGGTAGGTATCTAGATGTGTGCGTAACATCACATACATGACACTTCCTACAGCCAAAGCGTAAAAAACCTTTCTCATATATTCTTTTTCTTCCACTATCTTAGAACATTCCTCTAAAGAAAGATGAAAGCTAAATACATAAGGTCATAAACCCTTCTTCGAATCGACCATAACAAAACTATCCAATAAATTGTCTATGTATGAAGCTTATGATAACATTATCACTTTGTACTTTCGATCCCAAGGATTTGAATTCTTATAACATAGTTAACTTCACCCAAATCCTTCATGGTTAAACTGTTGAGTTAAGTACAATTTAATCGATGACACTGTCTATATATCATTCTCAATGGGTAGTACTTTATTGACATATAGAACTAGAAAATCACCTTTCCATCCACAATACGATTCTAAACAGAAGGCGCATCTATGTTTTTCTCAAATCAAAAAGTTTTAACTGCTTGATCCAATCTTAGATTCCATGAGAGGGATTCTTGCTTAAGCACATAAAAGTCAATAGTTAAAAATTCAATTTAGCTTACTTTAACTTATAATCGTTTACTAATTGAACTTAAATCATTAAAATCCTAACAACCATTTTCATAGTCACATATCATTAGTCCAAAAATATTCAAGCATATAATTCAATGTACATAATGGTCCAAATAAAACAATTCATGCTTCTATACATATACATATACAAATACATATATATCCATTCAAGTCATTATACATAAATTCAACTCGTACAACGATTTTACATGTAAACATAAAGTTTTATGGCCCGTTGAACTATAGCAAATTAACTAGGATACTCAGATTTCCTCCAAAACACACCAGAGAGCATCGAAATGATAACAAAGACACCATAGTACAAATATAGAGGCACCAAAGTGCAATCCCGTACAAGCTCGCTTACTACTTTATTAGCATGTCAGTCGTATCCTAATCGTTTACTACATTCAATCTGGCATTATAATTGAATTCAAATATTTACAAGCAGAGGCACTTTGCAATTTCCATACACATATTATAAATTCATCAGCTCATTTCAATAGAATATAATCACAATATTCACCAATTATCAAATACTTGTGTCTCGCTTGTACTTAATTGTAATATTTAATAATTTAACACTTATTAACAAAATTGGATGCTAACTATAATTAAATCAGGACAAAGTAATACAATGAAAGGATAATAAAATATGTATATTTTATACTATGAACTTACGTAATATATACTGACAGTCGACTTGTAAGGACTATTTCATAATTTTTCTTTTTTCTCGATTATCCTCCATACTAATCAAATCTTGTTCTATAATAATTAAATTCAATCTTATCAAATTCAAATACACATCCCAACTCAAATTTATACATATGACCCTTAATTTTTCATTATTTATACATTTTCCCTAAACTTTTACATTTCTCTCAATTTAGTCCTTAAACCTAAAATTCCAAATTTATCAAAATTTCATAATTTCATATGTTAACCAAATTTTTACTTGCACAAATAAAGCCCATAATTACTCAAAATTCACAAGAATTTGCTATCAATTTTCATATTTTATCACATTAGTCTTTTAACTAAAAACTATCAAAAATTACTTTACAAACTAATTCTAATCAGCAACCAATACTTCAAATCCATCATTTAACATAAAAAATAACAAAGATTCATTAATGGTAAAATCGAAAATCCTTAAAAATTTTAAAAATGTAGGTACAGGTTAGCTGGACCTAATTGTAACAATATCAAAAACATAAAAATTACAAGAAACAATTGAGAAAATCACTTACATGCAAGGGTTTATTCTTGGTCGAATGTTTAGCTTGAACAATGGTTTTCTTCCCTTTTTCAATTTTCGGTTGCAAAAGATTATGGAAGATGATGATGTTTATTTATTTTTATCATTTTACTTTAGTTTTATTTATTAAATTACAAATTTACCCTTTAAATTATCATGCATTTTAACTAATTCAAAGTCCAAAGTCGTCCATTTAATTTTAATATGGTTCAATTACCATATAAGTCCTTCCTCAATTAATAAATAAGTCATCTAATCATTATAATTCAATAACGATTAGATTTTTCATCTTTTACAAATTAGTCCTTTTATTTAATTAACTAATTAAACAATAAAATTTTCGACCCAAACCTTGACATGCCTAAATATTAACTCCTTAAAAATTTAATGAAAATATTTATGACTTCAACTTATAGATATGAGGTCTCGATATCTCATTTTTCGAAACCAGTTAACTTTTAGGACAACTACTTATACTTAACCATTTATTCATTTAGTTAAAATTCATCAAATAAAAATTTAATTTAGATTTATAATTCATTTGTATAATTTAAATACTAATTATTACGGACCTACCCATTAGATTTGTGGTCCCGAAACCACTGTTTCTGACACCGCTGAAAAATGGGTTGTTACGGGTATAATTAAATAGCTTTAGCCCTAAAAGATCAGCACAAAACCACTTTCACTTGCCCATTGACAGCCTCTAGACGTACAAATGTCTAGAGTAGAAATCCTACATAAAATACGTTAAATAGGCGGTGTCCACAAGTATATGGGTCGGGTTGTAATATAGTTACAACAAAGTAGATGAGTACTCCAAGAATCGTACCTAAGGGTGGCGAGTACTAAATTAATTCTAATATAAACACAAATATATCTAATTAGTACTTTAAATAAATTATATTACGAATAAACATAAATAGATATTTTGGGGGTTTCTATAATAATAAATACGATAACATAAATAAAGAAACATTCGGAAATCAAAAAGTAAACAATATCAAATCTGAGCATGGGTAATTAGCTTGCTTTGGCAATCATAACTAACTGTCACTTCAGGTTTCTTGGTCAATCAACTAGTCATTACCCTAACAGGATCTCTTGATCTTCCACTAAACTAACAAGTCAACAAGAACTATTTACCTCTCAATCTTCCACTAAATTAATGAGTTAGAAAGAACTACTTATCTCTCGACCTTACAGTCTAGACCGATTCAGGGCTAAGGTGTTCACGGATAGGCCATACTAATTTTGAGTTAATTCCCAACTAGATGACTTCCTAGGGTCGTCAAGCTTAGGGTTTGATTCTTCCTCTCCTGAAAAACTGATCCGCTAAGAAAACACAACACAGTAATTAATTAATCACACCTCCACTCGCTAATCCCCCATTAAAGGATTAGTTCCTCATGGATCTCGTAAACATGATAAACTTGATATAGAAAATAGACATTTATAACGAATAAAGAGAATAAAGTTTACGAGAAGCCTGATCCGTATTAAAGAGGATGTCGAATCCACATAGAGTTTGATTGAGTTCCATAAATTGGATCTCTCAATGAAAGCAAAGAACAAAATCGAAAATAATCCTAAAGCCCAAGAAAAGAGAAACCTTAGGATTGAAACTATGAATAAAATTATACAAAATGAAAAGTTGTCCATAACATGTGTTAAATGGGCCTATTTATAGAATTAGAGTGGCCATCGTCCTTAACCCTAAGTCAGTTGTCACTTTTATGCTTAATGTTTGATTATCTAGACCAAAACTATAACACCCCTAACCTATCTCTATTACTGAATTAGGGTTACAGAGTGCTTCCGAGCAAAACAAAACATTTGACTTTATTTCAAAACAATTAAGCAAATAATTAACAAACGTATAACAAAAAAATCAATTTATGACATAAATATAATTATAGGCCTTAAATTGGGCTTACAGGGCCCTAAAAAGATTTGAGAATAATCTAGGATCAAATAGAAACCAAACAGAAATTTTTAGAAAAACTTGAAAATTTGCAAAATAGGGGTCACATGGCCCAAACCGTGTGAACATTCGAAGTTAGTACACACGGCTGTGTCCCAGCCTGTGTTTCCACCCGTGTGAGTATTCAAAATATGGCCACACGGCTGTGTGCTAGGCCGTGTGGATATTGCACCTAAAAACAATAAATACACACGGCCATGTGTGATGACCACAACCCTTGTCCCAGGCCGTGTGTACTACTGTTAACCCCTAAAACAAGCAAATTCATGCTTCATTACTTGCACAATAAGACATACCATATCTAACTCATTTCCTTTGTTTAAAAACACATTCAAAGCACCAATTACATGCCAAAATCTCATACATACTATGCCTAACCAGTATGCCCTTCAAAGGCACCACAATAAAAGATCATTCACTCAAATAACCAAACTAAAATGTACTAACACTAGTCATTTATCCATACTCAAACAATCATCTAAATTGACCAAATACAAATACTCATATCAAGTTACCATTCAAGCACCATGACTTAATTCTTAACATTAAGGGTCACCAACCAAAACACTTCAAACATACACATTCAATATCAAACATTTCACTAGAAATACCATTATAGCATAACATTTACATATTCACAACAAAACATCTATATACATACCATATCCTAAAGTAGAAAACAACAACTACTAAAATGGTTGGATAGTGTGAGCTTCCAGTCTATCTGTTCGGTCAGTCCACAAACTTGAAAACTAGAAAAGAACATAAATAAAACAAGTAAGCTAAAGAAGCTTAGTAAGCTTATAGTATAAACATCAAATTAACTTACCTTATTCAAAATAAATATTCAAAGAGATGATTTATAATCTTGATAACCAAATACAAATTCATAAATCACATTAGTAATTGTTCATATATCCAAATATACCATAATAATCAACTTCTCAAAGGACTTAATCATACCATAAATCACATTTCCTCAATGTAGCAATCCAAAGATATAACCAAGAAATTCATTGCAATGTTTTTCACTTCTTAGTACTATGAATGTGTAATAACATTTTAACATATAAATAAGTTGTATATCAATTATTACATAGCCCGATGAACTAGTAACTTGTCACGGATACTTGGTAACTACACCACACCAGTGGTATCATAGATGCATAACAGGGGCACTGAAATATAGATAGAGGCACAATTCTCCAACCAAAAGTATCAAAGTGCAAACAGAGACAACGAAGTGTAACAGAGGCACCAAAGTGCAATCACGTACAAGTGCACAAACTGACCCTCATGGCATGCCAACCGTATCCTAAGTGTTTACTACGTTCAACCGAGCATCATACATAAATTATTACCTTTATACTTATTCACCATACCGAGGCACTTCATCATTTTAGTAGACATATTATACTTCAATGTATTAATGTCAAAATTGTGCAATCACAAGAATTTTTATCATCAACTATTCATTATCATATATACTCAATTGCAATAATTGATATTTTACATGTAAAAAATGAAATTGCTCATATACATACACAAGTAACTAGAAAAAAATAACATAATATCAAGAAATTACATTTATTTACATATCAAATACTACGAACTTACCTACGATTACTTCCGATTAAAAAGTAGGGACTACTCTGTAATTTTCTCTTTTCTTTGGTTATTGTCTTTTTTATTTGAGTCTGGATCTATATAGTAATTAAATACAATATATTAAATTCACATACATTTCACACTCAATTCAATGCATATGACCCTTAACTTTTCATTATTTACACATTTTCCCTAAATTTTTACATTTTTCACTATTTAATCCGTAAACTCGAAATTTTCAATTTTAGCAAAATTTCATAATTCCACAAGTCAACCGAATTTCTTCTTATGCTAGGGCAATCCATAATTTACACAAATTCCATAAAAATTTAATTGTTTTATCAATTTACTCCATTAACTAGAGCTACTTAAAATCATTTAATAAACTAATTCAACCCAACAACTAACACTTCAATTTCATCAATTAACATCTAAAATAAAAGGAATTCATCAATGGTATATTTCAAAATCTTTAACAGTTTTGAAAATGAAGGTACGGATTAGCAGGACCTGGTTGCAACGATATCAAACAAATAAAAATTACGAGAAACGAGTTTAAAACAAGCTTACATGCAAAGAAATGAAGGTAGCCGAAACTAAGCTCCAAAAATGGTGGTTTTCCTCTAAATTTCAGTGGGAGAACATAAAGAAGATAATATAATTTATATTCTTTTATTATTCATTATCATATTATTACTTTTTTAAAAATTTATCCATTTTAATAAACATATAAAATGACATGTTAAATGTCCTTAACCGTCCATCTGACTTCTATATGATCTAATTACTAATTAGGTCATTTCCCCTTTGATAATTAAACTATCAAATCATTACAATTTAATAATTATAAAGTTTTGCGCCTTCCACAAATTGGTCTTTTTTATTCAATTAACTAACTAAACATTAAAATTTATTTACCAAAACTTAATATGACTCTAATGTAACTCCACAAACATTAATTAAATAATAAATTACGATCTCACATATCAAAACTGTGGTCTTGAAACCACCATTTTTTCCACCACTAAAAAATAGGATATTACAAAAATGCCTCTAGCTCGTAATTATTTCTCATATAAAGTCAAAGTTGCGATACACCAGGTTCTGTGTCATGACATCAAAGGCAGTATGCTCATCTTCAAGGTATCTTTAGGGGTGTGTCATAACATCCTCAGGCTGTGTCCCGACACCAAGGCAATCTTGAAATTCTTCTATTCTGCTCCCTATGTTTGTCATCCAACTTTCTGTGTTGCAACACAGCGACCAATATTAAGTTAGCATTTAACACCCCAAAATTTCTAATTTCGTTATTGTAAAAAAAATATGACACAAATATTTTTCTGCTTCAATGGTTAAGAGTTCTGGGTGTATGTATGAGGTCCCAAGTTCAAGCCTTGACTTGGGCAAATTTTGGTATTTTTATGAATAAAGCCTTATCTCTGGTCAGTAGGCTTATAGTTAAAAGTTGGTAAAAATATATTAGAATGTGCTTGCTAGTTTGGTGGCTAAGGTGTGTATTGGCGGGTGGGAGGTCTAGAGTTCAAGTCCTTGCACGAGCAAGGGAATTATTTTTTGTTGCTTGGCTGTGTGGCGTGGTGGAGTCCTAGTCAAATTGAAATTTCAAGTAGTGGAGTTGTTGTGGGAGGTTAGGGAGAGAATTAAGGAGATGAGTTACCAGAATTTTAGGTATTATCTTTTTCTTTAGTTTTCTTTCAAATTTTGGACTCTTTTCCACCTTTCTGACGTTTTCTCTCTTCTCCCCCACTCTCAATTTTCAATTTTCCTCTTTTTTCTGAATAATAAATCCTTGTTGCTGAACTTCCTTTTAATTCCCCTTCCGTTTTCGTTGTCTTTCTTCATCTTTTCCCCTTTGTGCAAGCGTACAATTGTGTTGTACGGTAAGTTTCTATTTTATTAAACTCGAATGTTACTCTGGATAAGGGATTAAGGGGTGTTTTGTTGACTATTTAGGGGTCGAACATGAGGCTAGACTTAACATTCGTCGATTTGAATCGAAGTGGTGATCGTTTGGTAAGCATATAGGGTATGTGTTTTCTTGTGTTATTTGGGCGATTGGTTTTGGCTTTGAATTCGTTCTTAACTTTGTTGAACTCTTTGTTAATGAGGAATGGTTATTTTTACAGCAGCGAATCATTTCGGTTGTTATCTCTCTCGTGTTGAGTTGTGGTGGAATTGTGCAAAGTTAGAAGGTTTTTGGTGATCTCGAGATTATATAAACAGCGAAAATGATATATGTGTGTCTCCGAAACGTAGAAAATGGGATTTGGTGAAAAGCCAAAATTGGTTGTTGTTGAGAAATAAAAGAAATAAGAGAAAATGATGCGAAAAATTGTAGAGAAAGGAAATAAGGGTGTTATAAACTTGAAAATCAACATTCTGCACTAAAATAGTTTTGAACAGCAACAGTAGTCTAACTTTGAAAAATCACAAAAAAATAATGGATATTGAGTTAGAGGTTGAATAAAATATGAAATTAAATTTTATTGAGTCTTGTTTCTCATGGAAGAAACAGTGTAAGCAATGGAATTGTAAATTATGAGATATAATAAAGTTTGTGAGGCAAGGTTAGAATGAATTCTGGGCTTAAATTTATATGTTTAAATCCTTAATGAGTCTATTTTCAATAGAAGCAAATAGAAACATCATCCAAATTTCGTACTAAGAGATAAATAATTTTTAGTAAGGAATGGTTGAAACTGTCAAATAGCAGAATAGGGATAAATTTAAAGATTTTACTGTACTTATTTGATTAGCCATAAAGTCTGAAAATTTTATGGTAGAAATACTTTTGAGTCTAGTTTAGAAAACATCAAGCGTATCTTAATTTGGAATTCTGTAGCTCAAGATATAAATAATTTAGTCACAATGACTCAAGTAGACAGCTCTGAATGATCATATAAGTAAATAGTGAAAACATATATGAATATTTAGCTAGCATGGGTTACATTAAAAATGGATCACACGGCCAAGGCCAATTTGGGCCGAGTGAGCCACACGGGCACACACGGGTATGTGGGCCCATTTTTATCAGAATATTTTTAAGGTTGCACGGGTCGTCAAAGTCAACTGTAAACCTACTGTAAGGCCGGTAAGCGCTACTTAGACCCCTAAATGTGTGAAATTGATTGAATGATATCTATACTGAGCATGTTAATATCTGAACCGAATATATGTACTGAAATTGCATAATAGCATATCTTCCATTGTATGTTGCATTGCATTGGGTTGGGGGTTGTTATTCAGAGCAAGTGTACTAAAAGGCTTTAAGCCTAATTTACTGGCAACTTAGCTACAAACTACTGTTTTGTGCTGCATTCGGTACTACTTGGATGTAGGGATGGGTGGGTTGATTATATCCCCACATGGAGTGTAGGTTTGGATGAAGATGGTGTGTAGAGGCTAGATAGGTAGGATTTTGCTACTGCGTAACTGTTATTGCTATGGATACTGTGATGGGCTAAGGTCCTACTACATTTTTGACACTGTACTGAGATGAGCTAAGGCCCAAACTGTCACTGATACTGCAAAGGGCTTAGGCCCAAGGCTGTTCAACTGTGCACTGTGAATATAGATTGTTTGTTTGTTTCTTCGGGATTACACACTGAGTTTACATAAACTCAACCTTTTTGTTTAATGTGCATAGGTAATCCCCAAACTTAGACGGATCGGTGCGATGGAGGACTCAGCGGTGACCACAATAATTTTTGGACTTCACGGTTTTCAATTTACGTTATACGATTTAATTATTATTGATTATTTGGGTTGTAATTTAAGGACCCTCTGGGACTTTGGTTTTAAATTTTGGGTTTTTATTTATTTATTTTACTTTATGGATTTATACCTGCTGGTCGTAGAAAATTCGGTTTTCAAAAAGTTAAAGAAGTTTCTAAACGCATGATCACTTAGACTGTTTTATTAAAGCTTCCGCAATAAGGGATGTTTCAAAAAATTTAAAGCAATAAAGGTGACTTCCTAATTTCTAACAAAGGTTTACTAAAGATAATAACATGGAATGTTTTCATCATAACAATGAGGTTTCGAAAGCACTATCGTATGACATTGCCAGATACGACCATAACATCTAGGCTGGGTTTGGGGTGTTACATAGCAGACCTTCTAATGGTGTCCTGCACACTCACAAAGTATATTAGCTCACCCTTAGGCCTCATTCAGTCCCTAAGGTTAATAAAAGACTCATATTACACAATTTATTGAATTTAAATAAAGTAACAAAAACTTAACTAAAACCTAACTAAAGTGCTTCTATTCAAGCTCCTCAAATGCGAAAACTAGTTTAATCTGCTACTCCTAATTTCAACAGATCAGCTGTACGGTACGTTTGCTTTTTGGTGTATACATTTCAAGTTATGTAATGTGCCTACAACTTTTCAAAGATGCATGATGGAAATTTTTACTAACATGGTTGAGCATTTTTTGGAAGTATTCATGGATGACTTTTTACGTTTTGAGATTTGTATGATGACTGTTTGAGTAATTTGTTTTCAGCTGGGAAAATTTTCATTTTATGGTTAAGAAGGGTGTCATTTTGGGGAACAAAATATCAAGACTAGGAATTGAGATTGATAAAGAAAAAGTCGATGTAGTCGAGAAGCTGCCACCTCCTGTGTTTGTGGAAGGCGCTAGAAGTTTCTTGGGGCATGCCAGTTTTTATCGAAGGTTCATAAAGGACTTCTCAAAGGTTGTGAAGCCACTCTGTACTCTGTTAGACAAGGATATAGAATTTAGTTTTGATGAAGTGCGTTTGAAAGCCTTTGATGAGATGAAACGAGGGATAAATAAGGCACCCATTATTGTTACACCAAATTGGAGTTCTCTGGAAACACAAAAATTTATGTGTTTTTACATGCACTTTTTAACTTAAAATCATGCTATTTCGGTTAAATTCTTGTCAAAAATAAATAAATTATGTTAAAAAATATGAACATGATGGATTTTAATTAATTTTATAGTTAATTTTGATTAATTTTGACTATTTTCGACAGATTCGAACAAAGGGCGAAATTTAGCTCTGCAGATAATGCTCGAAGCATAAAATCGAGAAGCAATTTGAAGCATCGAGGCAAATTCATATCCAGCCTAAGATGGTCCAAAAATATGTGTTAATTCATAATATAATTAATTTTAATTTACTCCCAATTTAATTTGGGCTAAATAAATTATTATTAATTAATTATGGAAAAAAAAGGGTCTAGTTGAACGGCATTGGTTGAACCGAATCTAGTGAACCGAACCAGCCACAAATTGGGCTGCCCAGAACCGTCCATATGCTGACCCAAATCAGCATTCTATCTGACTAAATAAGCTTGCAAAGAAGCCCTTGAAGAACTTTCAACCTTGCATTCAAACCCCTCCAAAAAATGTGGCTTTATGGATTTGCCCCAGGCTATTTTTAGCAAAGTTGAATCTCTCAACTTCGTCATGTGTGTGGCCAGACAATGGGGGTCTCTTTGGCTGATGAAATTTTCTATTTTTAGCAGCAAAAATCAGCTATAAAATCCACCCCTTGCTGATCATTCAACTCATCCCTCACACTCTCATTCTCTCTTCTCCTCTCTCACTTTCTCTCAACATTCCTTACCATTTTCCCTTCTGTTCAAGTGCCGATTTCTTCTCTTGGGAAAGAGGTCCTCATAAACCATTGTTGAGAAGCTACTAAAGTGTTCCTAAGCCATCTTGATAGTTGAGGACAACGGAGAACGAAGAACGGAGAAATCAGTCAAGCCACGGAGAAACACCGAATTTGCTTTTTGTTCCCTATCTCTTTAAATTTTGTTGTTGTTTTGACAAACATGTTTATGAATATTTATGCTATTGAAATGGTTATTTTAATCAAACTATCTTGAATTTAATCCTTATTGCCTGCTTGAATTATTGAAATTGTGTTTGTGTTGTTATAGGCCTCGGTAAAATGCTTGATTAAGTAAAATCATGCCTAAGTTATTCTTGCAATATTAATTGTTAGATAACTAATGAAATAATTATTAAATCGTATTGAAATTGTAACTAGTTGACACAATACTTAATCAGTCCATGTTTATTCTTCTAAGTTAGCTGAAGTTAATTTAGCATTGTATTTGGCGATACATATGCTTTGCATAACTTGCAAGATTGTTGTGATTAAACTGTTTCAAGGTAGAAATACTTTGTTACCTCACATAGTCTTTTATGTGCTTATTAAATCAAGTTAATTGTTTGAATTGACATAGGGATACGTTCAAGAGATTGATTAATTTAATAAGTATGTATGAGCAGGAGTTAGCAAATTACCGAGTTGCAGTGAATTTTTCGTTGCGGTATAAACATAAGTTTAATAATTCTAAGTTAAAAGAATGTAATTAATCCAACACAATTATATCATCTTGATTAAATCTTATTTGAAATTGTGCATTAGAACCTTTTTATTTTTAATTTTTTTACTTAGTTTTTAACCTTTAGTTTTTAATCATCTTTAAACCAAATTATTTTCCATCACCAAGGTGTTTTAACATTAATTTCATAAATATTCTTTTTTACAGTCCCTGTGGGTACGATAACTTGACATTTACTTATCACTTTATTACTTGTTGCGATTGTGTACACTTGCACATTTTCGTCGTTCCAAGTTTTTAGCGCCGTTGCCGGGGACTATTTTTAAAAAAAAGCCATTATTTGTGAATCTGTTTTTACATTTTGGTTTATTTATTTTCCTGTTTAAATCTTTACTTACTTATTCTTTCTATGATTATTTCAGGTGTTTATGAGTATTGACCAGATTATCGACTTACTCCCTGTGGACCTTGAAATAGAACGAACCTTTCGATAGCGAATAAGACAAGTGAACCAGAGAAGGACTGAAGAGATAAACTTTGAGAATATGAATCAAGGAAACGAAGCAAACCTTGCTCAGAATCCTATCCTTATTGCTGATGATAGGAATAGAGCTTTATGACAGTATGTTGTGCCAGTATTTAACTATCTTAATCCAGGTATTAGGGGACCCGAAATCGAGGTACAATAATTCGAGATGAAGCCAGTCATGTTTCAGATGCTTCAGACTGTGGGCCAATTCTGTGGAATGCCTACTGAAGATCCTCATCTTCACTTAAGACTATTTATGGAAGTGAAAGATTCTTTCAAGTTAGCCGGAGTACCTGAAGATGCATTACAACTAAACCTGTTCCCATATTCGTTAAGGGATAGAGCTCGTGCCTGGTTGAACTCATTGCCACTGAACTCCATTTCTACATGGCAAGAGTTAGCCGAGAGATTCCTCATGACGTATTTCCCGCCGAGTAAGAATGTCAAGTGGAGGAATGAGATCACTTCTTTCCAAAAAATGGATGATGAGTCCCTGTATGAGACATGGGAAAGCTACAAAGAGTTATTATGAAAGTGCCCTCATTATGGAATCCCACATTGCATTCAACTTGAGACATTGTATAATGGTCTCAACGCTCACACAAGGATGGTAGTTGTCGCATCTTCTAATGGTGCTCTCCTTTCTAAGTCATATAATGAGGCTTACGAAATCATTAAGAGGATTGCCAGCAACAATTATCAATGGCCAACCAATCGAGCAACGTCAGGAAGATGAGTCGCTGGAATACATGAAGTGGACGCTCTCACTTCACTCGCATCTCAAGTATCTTCAGTATCCTCAATGCTTAAGAATCTTACCACTAACGGGTCTAACAGTTTTGCAGCCTAACCACCTAACCAATTTGAGAATATAGCCTGTGTGTATTGTGGGGAAGGACATTTGTTTGAAGAATGTCCATCGAACCCCGAATCCGTATATTACATAGGTAACCAAAACCAAAATCGAGGGAGGTAAGGATTGCAAACCCACTTTTATAACTCATCATGGCGAAATCACCCGAATTTTTCCTTTAGCAACCCAGGTAATGGAACCAGTAACACTTACGTCAAACCTAGACCAACTCAGCAGCCTAGTTTCCCCCAACAAGTTCAGAAACCAACCCAAGCGGAACCATCCACTAGCTTAGAGAATCTATTGAAAGCATACATAGCGAAAAGCGATGCCACTTTAAGGAATTTGGAGAATCAAGTGGGCCAGCTTTCTACTGAACTCAAGAACCGACCACAAGGTGCTTTACCTAGTGACACAGAGAATTTGAGAAATTTGGGGAAGGAGCATTGTAAAGCGTTGACATTGAGGAGCGGAAAGACAGAAAAGCCCAACACTGTCGAAGTTGAAAAGGAGCCAGGTGACGCTCAAGATTCAGAAGAAGTTCAACCAAGTGTTGAAATTCCAGTTTCACCAGAACCAGAATCTGCAAAACCCGACAAAGTAACCTCAGGAGCAGCTAATTCTGATCAATGAAAAACGTCGTTAGATGCAGAATTGCCACCAAAGACGAATCAACCAGAATCAGTCCCAGTAATGAAACCACCACCACCCTACCCTCAAAGACTACAAAAACAGAAGCAAGAGATTCAATTCAAAAAGTTCCTTGACGTACTCAAGCAACTTCACATCAACATCCTGTTGGTTGAAGCATTTGAGCAAATGCCGAACTACGTCAAGTTCATGAAAGATATCTTGTCTAAAAAATGAAGACTTGTAGAATTTAAGACGGTAGCTCTGATGAAGGAATGCAGTGCATATCTTCAAGATAAACTACCCCCAAAATTGAACGATCCTGGATGTTTTACCATACCGTGCAACATTGGAGCAACATATTGTCATAAGGCATTATGTGAATTAGATGCAAGTATCAACTTGATGCCTATGTCAATATTTAGGAAGTTAGGGGTAGGAGAAGTTAGACCAACTACAGTTATGCTTCAACTAGCAGATCAATCCTTAGCACATCCAGAAGGAAAAATTGAGGACGTATTGGTACGTCTGGATAAGTTTATCTTTCCTGCTGACTTAGTAATTCTAGATTTTGAAGTAGACAAAGAAGTACCAATCATCCTAGGAAGGTCGTTCCTAGGAACTAGAAGGACCCTTATTGATGTACAGAAGGGCGAGCTCACTATGCGTGTTCAGGATGATCAAGTAACATTTAACGTCTTTAAGTCTATGTGATTTCCTGTCACAATGGATGATTGCTCTACAATGTCTGATTTAGAGGGTTTAATAGTGGAGAAGGATCTCAACTGTGTTGAGGACCCACTGGAAAGAATTTTGACATCGAATCCTCTAAATGATGAAGAGGAGGATGAATACTTAGCTTTGCTAGAAGCTAATCAAAGAGGATTTAACCCGCAATCCCGTTTTGTAACTTTAGAGTTAGAGAAAAGGGACTATTATCAACGAAAAGCGTTGATCGAGGATCCACCTAAATTAGAACTCAAGGTATTACCTTCTTATTTAAAATACGTTTATTTAGGTAACGCTTCTACTCTGCCTGTAATTGTTTCAGAAGAGAAACTTATCTCAGTTCTGAAACAGTTCAAGAACGCCATCGGATAGACCATAGCCAATATTCGCGGCATTAGTCCATCTGTATGCATGCACAAGATGATCCTAGAAGATAATAAAAACAGGGATGATCGATGGACAATGGAGACTGAACCTCATCATGAAGGACGTAGTAAAAAAGAGATCATCAGGTGGTTAGATGCGGGTATCATTTATCCCATCTCAGATAGCTCATGGGTAAGCCTGGCCTAGTGCGTGCCAAAAAAAAAGAGGTATCACGATCGTAGAGAACGAGAACAATGAGTTGATACCGAATAGAACGGTTACGGGATAGAGAATCTGCACAGATTATCGGAAGGTGAACAAGGCAACTAGGAAAGATCACTTCCCTTTGTCGTTCTTAGACTAGATGCTGGATCGACTTGCAAGATGAGATTACTATTGTTTTCTCGATGGATACTTAGAGTATAATCAGATTACAGTAGCACTAAAAGATCAACACAAAACGAAATTCACCTGCCCGTACAAAACGTTTACATTTAGACGCATGCCATTTGCTTTATGTAATGCACCTGTTACATTTCAAAGATGTATGATGTCTATTCTTACTGACATGGTTGAGAAATATTTGGAAGTTTTTATGGAAAATTTTTCAGTATTCGGTGATACTTATGATGATTGCTTAGCCAATCTAACTAAGGTACTAAGGCGATATGAAGAAATGGATCTCCTACTCAACTTGTAAAAGTGTCATTTTATGGTACGAGAATGAGTTGTTCTAGGGCATCGGATAACGAGACATGGGATCAAGGTAGACAAAGCAATGGTAGACGTTATTGAGAAACTCCCACCTCCAACATCTGTAAAGGGTGTTAGGAGCTTTTTGGGCCACGTCGATTTTTATCGAAGATTTATCTATGACTTCTCCAAAGTTGCTAAACCCTTGTGCAAATTATTGGAGAAGGACTCTATATTCAATTTTGATGAGGAATGCTTAAAACCCTTCAACGATTTGAAGAGTCGATTAGTCACAGCACCCATAATCGTCACACTAGACTGGGAATTGCAATTCGAGTTTATGTGTGACGCAAGTGACTTCGCAATTGGAGCTGTCTTGGGCCAGCGAAGGAACAAATTTTTTCATCTTATCTACTACGCAGGTCGAACCCTAACAGGAGCGCAACTGAATTATACAGTAACAGAAAAAGAGTTACTTGCTATTGTGTTTGCTTTCGACAAGTTTCGATCTTATCTGGTAGGTACCAAAGTGACTGTCTATACGGACCACTCGGTAATTAAGTATTTACTTACGAAGAAAGACGCTAAGCCGATGCTGATCCGATGGGTACTTCTACTTCAAGAGTTCGATCTAGAAATTCAAGATCGAAAAGGAGTCGAAAATCAAGTAGTAGATCACTTGTCCAGATTGGAGCCACAAGAAGGGAATTATCCTCTTATACCAATTCAGGAGAAGTTTCCAGAAGAACAAATCCTGAAGATAAATCATATCCATAATACCTTGTGGTTTGCTGATACTGCTAACTATTTAGCTTGTGATTTGATGCCAATTGATAAGACGTATCAACAAAGGAAAAAGTTTCTTCATGATGTGAAGTACTGTTTCTGGGAAGAGTCATATGTATTTAAAAAGTGTGCAGATCAGATGATCAGGAGATGCGTGGAAGAAGATGAAATAACAAAGATTTTATACCACTGTCACTCAGCTCCAAGTAGGGGACACTTCGGAGGTACACGTACAGCGACCAAAGTATGCAAGCCGGATTCTTTTGGCCAACATTATTCAAGGATGCATATTCTTACATGAAGAGTTGTGACCGATGTCAAAGGGTTGGAAATGTCACCATCAGAAATGAGATGCCTCGAACAAACATCATTGAAGTAGAGTTGTTCGATGTATGGGGTACTAACTTTCTTAGACCTTTTCCTCCGTATTACAGTCACAAGTACATACTAGTAGCAGTAGACTACGTGTCTAAGTGGGTCGAGGCTGAGGCATATCTGACAAATGATGCTAAGGTTGTGATGAAGTTTCTACAGAAGCATGTGTTCAAAAGGTTTGGAACCCTAAGAGCTATCATCAGTGATGAAGGATCCCACTTTGTGAACAATTGGTTAAAATGGTTATTAGACAAGCACGGAGTGAAACACAAGGTTGCAACAGCTTACCATCCGCAGACAAATAAAGAGATCAAAGGCATACTTAAGAAGGTAGTTTGCTCGAACTGACGATATTGGTCCACAAGATTAGATGATGCTTTATGGGCTTACAGAACAGCATATAAGACACTGTTAGGGATTTCACCCTATAAGTTGGTCTTTGGGAAAGCTTGCTATCTACCATTGGAGTTAGAGCACAAAGCTTACTGGGCTCTTCAATAGCTTAATTTGGATCCTAAGCTCGCGAAAGAGAAATGGATGTTCCAACTCAATGAGTTAGAAGAGTTCCGAATGTTCTCATATGAAAATGCCAAATTACTTAAAGAAAGACTCAAGAAATGGCATGACAACCACATTCGAGTTTGAGAATTTGAAGCAGGTCAGCAAGTTTTATTGTTCAATTCCAGATTGAAGTTTTTTCCAGGTAAGCTAAAATCACATTGGTCCGGTCCATTTACGATTCACCAAGTCTATCCTTACAGAGTTGTTGAACTCCAAGGTAAGGGAGGTAATTTACGAGTTAATGCTCAGCGCCTGAAACATTATTGGGGAGATAAAATTGAATGGGATAAAATCTCGTTCATTTTAATGGATACTTAATTTTTCATTTTTCTTTTTGAATAAATGATTTAGGGTATATTTTCGGGTAAAGTATGTTTAAATAAATTCTGTCTAGGAGATTGGAACTTAAGCGGGACCGTTTGTGACCCCTCCAATCTTTCCTGGGAGTTTATTTTGACATAATTTTCCAAGAAATTATCCCCTAAATGGAAAAATAAATTTTTAGTTTCAAATAAAAGGGTCAATTTTGATCCAAGTTTTAATTTGCAACTCAATTTTAAATTTTCATTATGTCTAGAGACTTAATTGAATTATTTTTAAAATTTAGTCGCTCTTTTCGTAAACAAAAAACTAGGTGCCTTTATTTGTGAATATTTCAAAAAGCATTTAGAATAAATATCTTTAATATTATTAATAATTTGATAAACTTTAAAATATAATTATATTATTTATAATTTATATATGAATTTTTATCAACTTAGCTTAGAATTAGGATTAATTAGGACTTTTTCTGCACAATAAAATAAGAGATGGGAATCAAAAGTAAATATGGACAAGTAGTAAAGTCTAAAGTGTGGCAATAGGCATATACATGTCTAGGATTGGATCTAGGAAGAGCTTGGTACTTAAGCAGTCAAATTGACTCACCTCCTCTTTTCTGGAATCTTACCTGGTGTATAGTATCTATTCACTTTAAACAATGAGAACATTGTTCTTTCCACTCAGGATAACATTTTTCTTTTAATTATGAATATGATATATTTTTGTTCAATAAATTTGAATTTTGTTAAGTATGCTAAATTTAAGCATGAATAAAGTTTGATTATTTCAATAAATTGTTATGTTAGCTTAATAATGACATGAAATGTATTTCTAATAAAGCATGCAAATCATACCATAAAATTTTAGTTCTTTAGGAAAGTTAGGCATGCATGAAAGTTTAAGTCTTTAGAATTGACTTAGTAGTTTCTTAAGGCGAAACCCTAGGAAGCATGGAACGTTGAAAATGATTTAGGCAACTGTTGTTTGGACCGTTTGAGGCTTTCAAGCCGACCATGATGAAATTTTTATCCATTGAAACCCAACTTTGAGACTTTATGGCCTAATTTTATTTGAACCCTTACAAATTTAACCATCACTTTTCTTAACCGTTTGAGGCTTTCAGTACTATTCAGAGTATTCTTTGAAAATAAGTTTGGGGGAGTTGCAAAGAAGTATGAAATGCTCTAAAAATTGTAGTACATGCAGTAAAATACTCGAAAAATAAAGCATATGTACTTGAAGTAAATTTCACTAAAGAGCATGTGAAAAGGAAAGAAAAGTTGATGTATTGAAGGTAATTATTTCGAAAGGTCCGATACAAGCTGAGTCTAGGGTTTTTTTAAAACCTAAAATTATCTATCTTTTACCTACCCCTAAGCCCAGCCACGTTACAACCTTGTTAAAGACCTATTGATTAAAAGTTCCAATGTTACATACATTAGTGGAGAGAAATTGCTCTGTTCAACATATGAAGACATCAGTTAAGTTTAATGATTGCAGTTTAATTTTGAATAAGGGATTAAAATCAAATTGGTGGGGATTAACATGTCTTTATTAAGAAACATTTAGTCTAATTTTACTATTGTAGTAATTGTTGAGATTAATTTAAACGATATATATACTTGAGTAGCATAATTATCAAATTTCTTATTTTTGAGCATAAGTATATTGATTTCATGATTTTAGGAAGAATGTTGTTCTGAAGGAGTTTTCTAAAAAGTGTTTCCGAGAAAATTCTTTTCAAATTTGTGCATTACTCGGGATGAGCAATGAATTAAGTTTGGAGATGTGGAAACATGAAAATTTATGTGTTTTTACATGCCCTTTTTAACTTAAAATCATGTTATTTCGGTTAAATTCTTGTCAAAAAATAATTAAATATTATAAAATAATTAAATTATGTTAAAAATATGAACATGATGAATTTTAATTAATTTTATAGTGAATTTTGATTAATTTAGACTATTTTCGACAGATTTGCACAAAGGGCAATATTTGGCTCGGCAGACAATGCTCGAAGAATAAAATCGAGCAGCAATTTGAAACATCGAGGAAAAATTTATTTCCAGCCTAGGATGGTCCAAAAATGTGTGCTAATTCATAATATAATTAATTTTAATTTATTCCCAATTTAATTTGGGCTAAATAAATTATTATTAATTAATTATGGAAAAAAAAAGGGTCCAGTTGAACCGCATTGGTTGAACTGAATCTAGTGAACCGTCAATATGCTGACCCAAATCAGCATTCTAGCTGACTAAATAAGCTTTCAAAGAAGCCCTTGAAGAACTTTCAACCTTGCATTTAAACCCCTCCAAAAAATATGGCTTTATGGATTTGCCCCAGCCTATTTTTAGGAAAGTTGAATCTCTCAACTTTTCCATGTGTGTTGCCGGCCAAGGGGGGTCTCTTTGGCTGATGAAATTTTCTATTTTTAGCTACCACAATCAGCCATAAAAGCCACCTCTTCCTAATCATTCAACTCATCCCTCACACTCTCATTCTCTCTTCTCCTCTCTCACTTTCTCTCAACCTTTCCTTCCCATTTTCCCTTCTGTTCAAGTGTCGATTTCTTCTCTTGGGAAAGAGGTCCTCATTAGCCATTTTTGAGCAGCAATTAAAGTGTTCATAAGCCACCTTGATAGTCTAGGACAACGAAGAACGAAGAACGGAGAAATCAATCAAGCCACGGAGAAACACAAGATTTGCTTCTTGTTCCCTATCTCTTTAAATATTGTTGTTGTTTTGACAAACATGTTTATTAATATTTATGCTATTGAAATGGTTATTTTAATAAATCTAGCTTGAATTTAATCCGTGTTGGGTTGATTATATTTTTCCTGCTTGAATTATTGAAATGTTGTTTGTGCTGTTATAGGCCTCGGTAAGATGCTTGATTAAGTAAAATCATGCCAAAGTTATTCTTGCAATATTAATTGTTAGACAACTAATGAATTAATTATTAAATCGTATTGAAATTGTAATTAGTCGACACAATACTTAATCAGTGCATGTTTATTCTTCAAAGCTAGTTGAAATTAATTTAGCATTGTATTTGGCGATACATATGACTTACATAACTTGCAAGATTATTGTGATTAAACTGGTTCAAGGTAGAAATACTTTGTTACCTCACATAGTCTTTTATGTGCTTATTAAATAGAGTTAATTGTTTGAATTGGCATAGGGATATGTTTAAGAGATTGATTAATTTAATAAGTATGTATGAGCAGTTGTTAGCAAATTACCGAGTTGCCGTGAATTTGTTCGTTGCGGTATAAACATAAGTTTAATAATTCTAAGTTAAATGAATGTAATTAATCCAACACAATTATATCATCTTGATTAAACCTTATTTGTAATCATGCATTAGAAACTTTTTATATTTAAATTGTTTTTACTTAGTTTTTAACATTTAGTTTTTAATCATCTTTAAACCAAAATATTTTCCATCACCAAGGTGTTTTAACATTAATTTCATAAAAATTCTCTTTTATAGTCCCTATGGGTATGATAACTCGACATTTACTTGTCACTTTATTACTTGTTGCGATTGTGTGCACTTGCACATTTTCGTCGTTCCATTCTCCTTTTGAGTTTATGTGTGGCTCTAGCAACTTTGCAGTTGAAGCTCTAATGGGTTAGAGGAGAAACAAAGTCTTCTATCCAATTTATTAAGTGACTCGAACTTTAATAAGGGCCTAGTTAAATTACACGGTAACTAAAAAAGAGCTACTTTATATTGTTTTGGCTTTTGATAAATTTTGTTCGTATCTTGTAGATACTAGATAACAGTCTATATGAATCATTTAGCAATCAAATATTTTTTCTTTTGATAAATTTTAATGTTTCGCTAGTTAATTAAGTAAAAAGGACTAAATCATAAAAGTTGAAAAAGTCAATCACTATTAGTTTAAAGGTGTAAATTGATTAAAGAATTATAGCTGAATGGCCTTAGTGGGTAATTTACCCATACCTAAGCTGGTGGGACGATTTTAAGCTTTAAAATCTTTTAATTTATTATTATAATAAAGTAGAAAGGTTAATAAAGTAATAATAATAATACAAAAGTGGCCATCTTCAACCTTAAGTTTTCTTTGTTTCAACCAAAAGCCATGGCTATGGAGAAGTTAGGCTCAACCTTGTTTCACTTTATGCATGTAAGTCCATTTGCACCCGTTTTTAATGATTTTTAAGTTTTTGAGATCATTCCAACTAGGTCCAGCTAGCCCGTGTCTCTGTTTTTGAAATTATCAAATGTTTTCGAATGTTTCATGGTTGAATTTGTGGTGTTTGTGAAATTTTATGGTATATTGTTAAGTTTTGTTCTTAAATAGACATATTTTATTAAGTAATTTTTGGTAATTTTTAATATTAAGGACTAAAATGTGAAATAGTAAAAATACAAGGATTTGATGTGAAATTTCATGTTTTGGGTGCCATTAATATTCGGATAATATGATTTTGCAATAAAAAGGGTTAAATTTCATGTTTTAAGCTTAGGGACTAAATTGAATAAAAGTAAAATGTTAGGGGCAATTTTGTAAAAATGTCAAAAATGACTAAATTGAAATAAAGTAAATTTTTTTACTATCTAAATTAATAAATTGAATGAAATTATTAATTTAGATCAAGATCGAGTGGAAAATTGAGGAGAATAGAAAATTACCAAAAAGCCTCTATAGTTTGATATTTCTGCATTTTAGCCAGGTAAGTTCGTATGGACTAAAATGATTTAAATGATGATTAATTTGAATGCTTAATATGTGGTTCTATTGTAATTGAATCAATATATATGTAATTATGCAATTTATCATGTAATGAAATGATGGAAATTCAACCACGTTTCAACAACTATCGAGCCCTGTTGGAACTTTAGGAATTCATATGCTAGCAATCTTAGTGTGACCTATCCCGTGTATCCAATGAAATTATAAATGGTTCAATGATCATGAAAAAGGAAAGGAAAGGTATGTGTTCAATATTAACCAAGATATGCATTTATGAAGTACATTAAAATGGTGAGATACATGAAAAACATGTTATGTAATGATGGATGATAAATCCAATTGAATCATGCTCAAGTATAATGGTTATCCATGTTAAATTCATATGAATTATGTTTACATGAGTTAAAATGTGTTGTTTATGTGCTTAGGCTTATGCTAAGCTTGTTTTTATGATTGATGTTTATGCTTATGTCTGTACTATGTATATGAAACGAGTAAGAAAAGGGAGTGAAACGGTAAGTTCATAATTGGGATGCATTATAATGTTATAAAAATTTTTATGTGATAAATGATGTACTTGTATGTGAGAAGTCTATTTATTCTATGAAAGAATTTATCTATAACATGGATAAATACATTAATTCGTGAAATGATAATGTTGTTTAGGCTTATGCTAAGCATTCGGAATGGAAGGGAAAGTAAGTAAATAGAATGATTCATGATCTTATGAAAAGGTTGATGATTATGTATTATGAATTACAAATCCGAATATTTTATATATAAAAAGTATATGTGATGTTGATGAATATACTCAAATGTGAGTTGAATGGTGTTCAATAGGATTATACCAAGTTTAAAGTATTGGTGTTAATCTATGTATTATTGTATTGAAGTGTTAAGTTATGTTTCATGTTCTACGAGCTTACTAAGCATTCATTACTTACATAGTTATCTTTCACGTACTTTAAAGATTATTGGAAGCTCGATCGGTTTGGAAGCTCGTTGGAGACCTATCACAGTATCCAGAGGTTAATTGGTAGATTCTAATGTTTTGATCAAGGTTATAATGGCATGTATAGGTGGACTTGTGGTTTATAATAGTTGATGAATTTGGCAGGTACATGTCATTTTGGTCGATGTAACATTGGTACTTTTGATTCCTTATTGATGTGTGTCATTTTGACAATGTGTTAATGCATGTTCGAGTGGCCAAAATAGTATGTAATGAATTGACCACAACATGGTCAAGCTATAGTATAATTTGGAAAGGTTTTGAATAGATGTGCATGATTGAAATATGGTTTGTATATATGTTGGTTGTTGGAACCATTTGGTAATGGCTAGATTGGTGTCATTTAGATGACTTTGATGCATATAAGAAGTGGTCCAATTGGTAAGGTTATTTTGATTTGGCATGATTATAATATGGTATGCTTAAATGTGCACATGTTTGGGTATGTTTGGTATCACCATATTTGGTATGTTTATATGAGACTAAGTGGAGTTATGCTTTGAGGTATATATGAACTATTTGTAATGGTATAAATCTGGTCAACTTATGATGAGTTTTGTAATGGAAAATGAAATAAGTGTTGATGAAAGAAATGTGATAAGTACATGTATATGTTTAGATAAATTGTATATTTTCATTTGAGGTGCCTATATGGCAAATTAGTTGAATGGAATTTGGTATTCGATTTGGTCTTATTTATTATACATGTTTTTGGTATGTTTTAAGGCTTGATTATATATGCAAATGACTTATAGGTGTGTGCTTGAATTGGTTGAAAAGAAATGGCTTGAATTTGACCTATTTCTTATCCACACGGCCTAAGACACGGGTGTGTGTCTTAGCCGTGTGTGACACAGGGCCATGAGACACAGTCGAAAGAAATGGCTTGAATTTGACCTATTTCTTATCCACATGGCCTAAGATAAGGGTGTGTGTCTTAGCCCTATGTGACACAGGGCCATGTGACACGGCCTTGCACATAGGTGTGTGGCTTGGCCGTGTGACCCAAGTTAGTAAGTTACAAGGGCATAGATATGGGTTGGGACACGACCGTGTATCCCTACTTTGAATGCCCACACAGCTTGAGAAATCGGCGTGTGTCTCAGCCGTGTAAGTCACAGGGCTTGGCCACATAGTCGTGTGACACTTGCAGTGTGAAATTTTCTATCTTTTTCCTTAAGTTTCCATATGTTTTTTATTTAGTCTCGAATCATTTTTAAAGTGTTTCTAAGGCCTCGAGGGCTCAAATAAGGGACGATATGCATGTGTTTGAATGGAATATGATATGATTTATGAAATGTTTAGAAATGAATGATTTGAGATACATTTTTATGGTAATGCTTTGTAACCCTATTCCAGCGACAAATACAGCTTAAAGGTGTTACTCGATGGGTACTTTTACTCCAAAAATTTAATATTAAGATCCAGGATAGGAAAGGGGTCAAGAATCAGGTGGCTAACCATCTATGAAGACTAGAACAACGAGAGGAAACTCACTCTTCTGGTCATATCAATGAAAATTTTTCAGATGACCATATCTTCGAGGTAAGACGATTTCATGAAAATCCTTAGTTTGTTGATTTTGCTACCTTTTTGGCTAGTGGAATAATACCTCCTAAAATGTCATACCAACAAAAGGAAGAAATTCCTTCATGATACAAGGTATTACTTCTAGGAAGAGCTATTTTTATTTAAGCGGTGTGCTAATCAAATGATTAGAAGGTGTGCAGCCGAGAGTAAGGCAACTAATATTCTTTATCATTGTCATTCATCCCCAAGTGGGAGACATTTTGAGGCTTCACACATTGTGGCCAAGGTGCTGCAACTCAGATTATATTGGCCAACTATATTTAATGATGCGTATGCTTATGTGAAAATTTATGACCAGTGCCAACAAGTTGGAAATATATCAATGAGGAGAGAGATGCCTTTGAGTAATATTCTTGAGGTATAATTATTTGATGTATGGGACATTGAATTTTTAGGTCCATTTCCTCACTCGTATGGTAACAAGTACATTTTGATGGTTGTTGACTATATTTCCAAATGGGTAGAGGCCGAGGCATATCTGACAAATGATGTCAAGGTGGTCATGCGCTTTCTACATAAGTATGTATTCACTAGGTCAAGATTCCAAGGGATATAATTAGCTACAAGGGATATCACTTTGTGAATAAGTGGTTAAAATGGTTACTTGATAAGTATGATGTGAAGCATAAAGTTGATATGGCATATCATCTGCGTCCAAATGGGCAAGTTGAGCGGGAAAACAGAGAAATACAATATATGTACTATGAGGTTACTGAATAACATTCAAAAGGGATGCCTCCCTATCAGTTAGTGTTAAAAAAAGCTTGCCATTTATCGTTGGAGCTTCAGCATAGAGCTTATTGGGCTCTAAAGTAACTTAATCTGGATCTGAAGCTTGCTGGATAGAAATGAATGTTGCACCTTGAAGACTTAGTGAAATTTAGAATGTTTTCTTATGAGAATGCCAAGATATTTAAATAAAAATAAAGAGATACCATGACAAGCACATCTAATCTCGTGAGTTCAAAGTAGGCCAACGAGTCATATTGTTCAACTTTAGATTAAGGTTGTTTCCTTGAAAGTTAACGCCTTGGTGGTCTAGACCTTTCATTATCAACCAAGTATTTCCATATGGAGTGGTCGAGCAGTAAGATGGTAAAGTAGGTATGTTTAAGGTAAATGGTCAACATTTAAAACACTATTTGAGTGGTGAAGTTGAGCGAAATAAAACTTTGCTCACTCTACTAGATCCGTAAGAAACTTTTTGATAGGCAGCTACTATCTTTCAAAAGATATAATTCTATGAGCCACCAAAAATAAATATATAAAATATGTGGAATAAAGGGTCGTTTTGACCTAAGTAGTAATATATTGTTTTAGTTTTGTTTTAATTTGTCTCCTCGGGTATTATTTAGCCTAGCCGCCACCCTTATAACATCTTTTAAACCACTCCATTGCTACCCTTACACCCTATACCAACTTAAACCGCCTACCACCACCCTAAATCATTCCTGCCAAACCCGATTGTCGTACCTTGTACCAACCCAAACTATTGACCACCATTCATATCCACCCTATTGTCGAACTCCATCATAACTGATAAGTGCAATCTGCCTCTCGCACAAACAAAGTCGTCCTCACATCCATTGGTTCCGTGCAAGACTCATGTTATTCCTACTAAGCGCACCAACCAACCGTATAGTCAATCGAGTTGTCTCTCACAGGAATTTACCATGTCTCGTAAAAGAAGACTTTCACTTTTCAATCTAATGACCTCTAGAACCAACTCTATAATGAAGAAGCAAGGGAGAGGTTTTATTTTATCTTCAAGAATCAACTGATATTTCCAAATAAGAGGTTCATGTTGACAATTAATGGCAGTGCTATAGTGCCTCCACTCATTCAGGAAATAGTAGAAAGTTAAGATGGAAACTATTATGTGATGTCAGACCACCTCCGAAAGTTAACATGGTTAGAGCGTTTTATGCACATCTAATTCCATCCACTGCATTAGAGATACAATTTCATGAAAAAAAGGTACCTCTAACTCCAATAGTAATTAATGATTTATTTGAACTGTCCAACATCGACAATGATGATTATTCCATTATGCTAAGAAACATCGATTGGGAGATGCTTAGAGAAGTGATGCAGACATTACGATTCCTAAAATTGAGTGGATATTTTCAGGACATGGTAATCATACTTGCCGGAGGGACTTACTGATTCCAACAGAAAAGGTATGGTTCTATTTTCTACGATTTAGCCTTATACATGTTTCACATAGTTCCTCAATCTCGATGGAGCAGATGCTCTTATTGTATGCCATAATGATAGAAAGGTCTATTAATGTGGGGAAAATCATCCTTAAATAAATTTGACAGTGTGCGCCCATCACTAATCATTTTATTATGTCCACAAGCATGCATTCCTCTAAAGATAAATGTTGTAGAACAATACAACCAATGACGTATAATAACCAGTGATATTTCTAGAATAGCGGGTGATACTCGATAGAATCAAACGGAACCAATGAATCATCTCAATATAGCAGGACTAGTCGAACGACTATTGATCCTAGTCTAACCAACCCAACTCCTAGAGTTCCTCTGCCCATCACCACTGCACAGTCGAATCAATCAGCAATCATGGACATGTTGCAGCACATGCATCAATAGTAAGCCTACTCGAGATATGCAAAAATATGAGATGACTCAATGTGAGGCGCATTTAAAATACTTTTACATAACCCTTTGATTTTGTGCCTGAGTTTCTAGATTTTATTTTCGAGTCGTGAACTCCAACTCAGAAAATTGGGCAAAAGGATTCTACTACCCCGAATAGAGGAACTGGGCACGAAGAGACTCATATTGAAATGGAAACAATTTCAGACTGTATTAACTCTACTAATAATTATGGGGGTTTTCCTTTATTTCAAGCATTAAGATAGTTTTTCCTTTAATTATTCTTTATATTTTCGCACAATAATATTTCAGTTACAATTATGAATAAATATAGGAAACTTGCTAATTATTTTGTTAGTGATTAAAATACAAAAAGTGTGGCAATAAGAATGTGCATGTCTAGGATTGGCTTTGGCAAGGAAAGGCTTGATTATTAAGCAGTTAAATAAGACTCACCTCCCTTTCCTGGTATCCTACCTGGTGCACAATTCATATTCAATTTTTGAATTTTTTTCTCTTCTGATATATGTTTTTAAGCAATGAGGACATTGTTTCTCTTAAGTTGGGGGGCATTTTCGGTCTTGCATGTTTTCTTTTGATTATTGGTTCTCTCATGAAGGTATGTTTAAGTGAAAGGTTGCTCAATATTTAATTTTTTCACAATAATGTTAGTTATAGCGCATGCATGAACCCTTATTATTTCAATTATTTTTGTTAACTAAATTATGATATGAATGCAGATCTTAGTGATTGTGTATTAGGTCTACCACGAAAATTTTTAATTCCTTCAAAAAAACTAAGCATGCATGAAGGTTTAAATCTTTAGAATTGTCTTGATAATTTCCTTGAGGCGAAATCCTAAAAGGCATAGCAATTTAAAGATGATTTGGGCAAATTTTTGTTCAATCGTTTAAGCCTTTTAAGTCAGCCTTATTAAATATTTATCCTTTGAAACCATAATTTGAACTGTATGGTCTATTCATTTTAAACCCTTACATTAAAGAGTCATCCTTTATTTAAATACTCGTATTTATTTCTTTTACAAAAACTTAGACTCAATTTGTTTTAAGGTAATTTTTGTGTTTAAGTTTGGGGGAGTTGGAAAGAGGTATTGTGTGCTCATTAAAAATGCTCAATGCTGATGTAGTTGTATGCTTCAGAAGGTAGCTTATGCCAAAAAAATTGAAAAGGGGCAATAGTGAGCACATGCTTCAAATCTGAGAAAAAGGAAGAATTGGGTATCTTAAGGGATGATTCCATTTTAAAAACTCAAGGTAAGTTGAGTCTAAGGTTATTTAGCCTAAAAAATTATCATCTTTTATCCATACCTTGAACCTAGTCACATTACAACCCTGTTATGACCTATTGATTTAGATTATTGTGCATACTACATTAATAGAGAGGAATAATTGAGTTCAACATAAGAAAGCATAATTTAAACCTTAGGATAGTTACTTAGCTTCATCAAGAGGAAATAAAGATTGATTGGGAAGAACTAAGTGCACCTTCATGAGGGGAGAGCAGTCAATTCATAATTTTATTAACTCTTTTATACTTGAAGGAAATTTGGATCATAATTGCACATAAGTAACATATTTGCAAAATTAAGTTGAGAGCATCATTTCACTAATACATAACCATGTGGGGGGTTAATTATGCTTAGTGGTATCGTGTATTTTGGTGCTTAAGTTGTCAAGTAAGTTAGCATCTGTCATCACTCGAGCGGAGCAAAGAATTAAGTTTGGGGTGTGATAACTCTAAAATATAGAGTTATCTTTGGTGTTTTTAGACTAATAATTCGTGCAAATTATGGGTGGTTGATCACAAATTTCATAGTTTTTTATTATAATTTTGTTATGTTGAATAATTCTCAGGTAATTTTTTTTCTTGATTAATTTATATGCTAAAAATATGATTTCTGCATCTTTGAAGGTAGTTGGTGCATTAGGAGGAAAGAAGGACTTGAAACACACTTAATGATGCTCAATGCTGCAACATCTCTATAGCAAAGGACCTATGGAATTGGGCTGATGTGTTGTCATCTTTGGACACCCGAAAGATGCTAATTGGACTTCAAAATTCCTTTTGACCCATTCTAGAGTGGATTAACAAGCCTAGATAGCCTAAAGAAGTCTAAACTGTCCACGAAGGAAGGAAAGAGCCCATACTGCCCACATGTATACCCAAACCATCCATGTAACTTGGTTTTCACCTACCTCAACCACCAAATAAACCACAAAAAGAATCTTTAAACTACTAACCATCCATAGAGAAAATAAAGCAACTCCTCCCCACAAAGTAAGCAAAATCATCCACCCTCTCCCTTGAATCAAGAAAACTGTCCACCCTCTTCCCCAAATCAAAAGGGCTGACCACCTACATGGAAATACTCAAGGGATGACACATTAAAAATAGTAAAGAATAAGGGGGCTTAACAAGTATAAATAGGGGAAAGCACACATATATATAGTTTTTTTATACCCTATAAATAGGACCCAAAAATACTTCATCCAATTTTGAAATAGGATAAGGAAGTCTTTAAAATTAAAATAAGAATACTAAATTATCTCTAGGTATTATCCCTCTAATTTGGAAATGCTTCAATTAATTGAATAAAATTTTATCAGCTTTCATGTCTTTTAAGATAACAAGATAGAGTCCAAGCAATTTTGAACTCTTCCATTCTATTTAAAATTATCACTAGTGGATAATCCTTATTCCTCTTCACATCCAGTTTTCATTAATTTTTCATTATTAATGAAATAGGGAAAAATTGGATAATGTTTAATCCTCATTATTTTCTTTATTAATGAAATAAGGAATACTTCTAAGTTCCTCTTACATAAAATTATTAATTTTTATTTAAAATTTTTTAAAAAAAATTATTTGATTATTTAAAATGTGTATTTATATCATTATATATATAATATAACAAGCTACAAAAGAATACAAATCTTTCATTTTTTTGTATGTAATTTTTTAAAACTTTCTCTTTTTTATTTAATTTTTAATTATTTATTATATTAGATATTTCAAACTTTTCATTATCTATTTGTTGTATATATACAGTAATAATTAATTTCAAAAAAGGGATTTTATTTCTTTAAAGAAATAGATATGTCATAAATTCTACATTGACTAGAGAACACTCCCATAAGTCACGCTTACATTAATAAGTGTCGACTTCCTCACTATTTTTGTAATCTCCTTAGAGTTTCTTCAATTGAAAAAGTTCATGAGAGAGGACTTATAGTTTAAAAATATTTTTATATACCACACTATTTGCAGGAGCTTTTTAGAGTTTTTTCATTTAAAGAAATTAATGAGTGAGGGCTTATAGTTTGAAGTTATTTTTATACACCTCACTATTTTTATGAGCTCTTTAGAGTTTCTTCATTTGCAGAAATTCATAAGAGAGGTCTTATAATTTAAAGTTATTTATATATAATATGATATATATTATATGAAAGAGAGAAACAATAATGTTTAAACAAATGAGTATTGGTTTAGAAATAGCCTAGAACCTAATGATTTCAACATAGTACTAAGCTTGTTTGGAACTGAAACAATATGGTAATGCACTTATATCATTCTAATGCATTTAGAACCTACTAATGTCACGGGGCTAGAACTTTAGTCTGGCAAATTGTCATAGTACTAAGCTTTTTTGGAGCTGAAACAATGTGGTAATGCACTTATATCATTCTAATGCATTTAGAACCTACTAATGTCACGGGGCTAGAACTTTATTCTGGCAAATCCTGTGACTTTAGGCGATTTCTTTGTTTCAAATTCGCCTAACTCTTGAAAAGTGAGAATTCACAAAGGAAATTCTCTAATTCACCAAGATAAAGTAAAAGCAACTTGGAAAGACAAATGGACTTGAATCGAACAAAAAATCCACAAGAAATAATAACACACCAACTGTTTGAGTAAATTCTCTCAAAAGTATTCTCTTACTTTGAATGGAATACAATAAAATGATTACAAATAAAGGGGAAGGCCTCTGTTTATATTTTAATTGTCCAAGATCCAACGGTACAGATTGAATTACATCAACAACTGAGATTAGTGCCTATCTAAAATATTAGAGTCCTAAGAGATTTAAACTCTATACAATCTTATCTCTTAAGATTTACAATAATTACCCTGGTAACTTTAGTTTTATTGAAGTATTTCATTGGGCCACCAAGGCTTCAAGTAGATGGGTTTCTCCATACATTCCACGAATCGAGCCAATTCAAATGGGTCAAATGAGCCCCATTTAATCAGTTAATCTCGATGAGACACTCTGTGTGCATTTCTCACTGGTTTTGAGCCGCAGTTCATGATGCTAAGACGTTGGTCATAACTCAAAGTCAATTTGTGTATGACCATTTTGAAATTGCATTTGATGGAAAGTATATATTGCAAATTCATATGAGCACTATTCAAATTAAAAGTGATGATTTATCATCCAATGAATACATTTTCATGGGACATGTTTTTCCTAAGGAGTATGTCCAATATGAAGGGTTGTGGCTCTTCACATTGTATTCATTGAGTGCATATAAATAGAGGCATTATGGTGCTCACAAAACATACAATTACAGTCAATCTTATTTTCAGGAGATAGAGTAAGAATTAAAGAATTCCTCGATTTTACTAATCAAAGGAAATTTAAAACTTTGCTGTATCCCGAGAGGACCTTTGTCTTAACCCTTAGCAACTTTGTGGGGGGCAAATAGTTCTATTTGGAAAGCGTCATTCTTACCTCGAAGTCTACTGTTTATTTCCATACAAGTCTTCAGTTCTATCGTCTCCACTCAAGTATTCAACAATCAAAGAGAACTATTTTTGGAGATGGCAACGGAGGCTACTACCTCATTCAAAGTGATGAACCAAGAGTTTGTGAAACTTGATCGATTTGATGGTTCAAACTTTAATCATTAAAAGTACAATATGTTGTTCCTTCTTACTGTCTTAAACGTTACGTATGTTCTGGATCCAAACCTACAACCTGTGGAGGATCCTACTCCCAATACAAACTTTGATGAAATTGATAAAGTGGTTGAACTCAAGAAGAAACGCGAAGAAGACAATTTCACATGTCGAGGACACATCTTCAACACCTTGTCTGATCGATTGTATGATCTTTACATGTCAATGAAATCCCCGGTGGAAATATAGAAAGCTCTTGAAGAGAAATACAACACCGATCGACAAGGTATTGATAAATTTTTAATCATGAAATATTTCGAATTCAAAATGCTCAATAGTATCCTGATCATGGATCAAGTCCATGAATTACAAGTCCTTGTAAGCAGACTTTGAGACTTGAAAGTTGTTATTCCGTAATTGTTACAAGTCAGGGATATGATCTTGAAGTTGCCCTCGTCTTGGAACAATTATTGGAAGAAACTTCTGCATATGGCAGAGGACTTCACTGTGGAGAAAATACTTAGGCATTTGCGTATTGAAGAGGCAACTCAGAAGCGTGATGCGGTGTATCTTCCCCAAAGTTCTAAAGTGAACCATGTGAGCGAGTCTAAGAACTCTCGAAACAGTAAACGAAAGGCAACATCCGAGACCAAGGACGTGCAAGACAAGAAGAAAAAAACTCACAACTGTTATAATTGCAATAAGAAAGGAAACTATATTAAGGATTGCAAACTTCTCAAAATGAAGCAATATGCCACAACTTCTAAAGCCAATATGGTGGAGGGCATGGACTTAGTGGCCATGGTTACGAAAAGGATCAAAAATTTGGAGATTGGTATGATTACTGAACTCAACATAGCCATAACTGATAAGTCCTGTAATTGGTGGCTCGAATTCGAAGCTACTGTCATGCCTGTAATGACCGAAAATAATTTAAGAGTTATGAACTAGTGGCAAACTATGAAGTGCTTATGGGAAACTATTAATCGGTTAAGGTGTTAGGTCAAGGGACAGTGGAACTCAACTTTACATCTGGGAAGAAATTGACTTTGACTAATGTGTTGTATGTTCCCGATGTGATAAAGAATTTAGTGTCCGCAAGTATTCTATGTAACAAGGGGTTCAAGATTATCTTGGAATCCGTTAAGTTTAAAGGGTGATATATATGTAGGAAAAGGATATTATAACGACGGTATGTTCAAGTTGAGCATTGATATGAATAAACTTAATTCTTTTGCTTATATTGTTGAATCTTATCCTTTGTGGCATGCGCGTTTAGCACATTTTAATTTTAAAACTTTACAATATATGCAAAACAATGGTTATATAAGTCTAAGTAATGATGAGTTTGAGGATAAATGAAATTTGTATTCAATCAAAAATTGCCAAGAAGACGTTTCCTAATAAGTGTGAAAGGAATTCATAAGTGTTAGATTTAATTCATTCGAATGTTTGTGAATTAAATGGAACACTAACAAGAGGTGGAAAACGATATTTTATCAATTTTGTGAATTAAATAGAACACTAACAAGAGGTGGAAAATGATATTTTATCACTTTTATAGACGACTTCTCTAGATTTACTTATGTGTATCTCATGAGAAGTAAATACGAGGCTTTTGATATGTTTAAAAATTTTAAAAATGAGGTTGAGAATTTTTTTTAGTAAGAAAATCAAAGTGCTTCGTAGTGATAGAGGTGGTAAATATTTTTCAAATGAATTTAATATATTTTTTGAGGAACAAGGTGTGGTACATAAGTGTTTTGTGTCTTATACTCCGCAACAAAATGGTTTGGCAGAAAGAAAGAACCGTACTTTAATAGATATGGTTAACTCTATGTTGTTAAATGCTAAACTTTCATATAATCTTTGGGGTGAAGCATTATTGACTGTGTGTTATATTCTTAACAAAATACCATCAAGAAAATTCAAAGTATCTCCATATGAGATATGGAAGGGCCAGATGCCAAACTGTGGGGGTGTTTGGCTTACTATAAAGTTCTCAACCAACAGAGAACAAAGTTAGGTCCAAGAGCCATCAACGATGCATTCGTTGGATATTCCCAACACTTTAAGGCTTATCGTGTTCTTAACTTAGTGTCAAATACGACAATTGAAACAAAAGATGTTGTATTCATTGAAAATAAGGTTTTCAATGATTCAACAGATTCAGAAAAAGAATATCAACCAATGATCTCAAGTGATCAAACCAAAAGAAGTCTTTGTGATAATAAGGATACGGAGCCGAGGAAAAGTCAAAGATTGAGAAAAGTAAAGGACTTTGGTCCTGATTTCATTTCCTCGTAATCTCTAGCATTCCTTGTTGAGGGAAATAGAGAATCTGTAATTAGGAAGATCGCCATAATGTTTAATGTGGATGGTGATCCACAAACATATGGTGAAGCCATGACTTCTAAGGATTCAGCATTTTGGAAAGAGACGATCAATGATGAAATGGATTCAATATTATCCAACAATAATTGGATTCTAGTTGATATTCCTCAAGGATCGAAGCCTGTCGGGTGTAAATGGGTGTTTAAAAGGAAGAATACTCCAACAGGGGGTTCTCAAACCTTTAAGGCTAGATTGGTGGCTAGGATTTAGGCAAAAAGAAGGCCTTGATTATTTTGACACTTATGCACCAATGGCTAGGATGACCTCCATTCGAATTCTTATAGCACTTGCATCTATCCATAAGTTACATGTACATCAAATGGATGTTAAGACTACTTTTTTGAATGGTGATCTCAAAGAGGAACTCTACATGGAGTAACCAGAAGGTTTTTTGCTTCCTAGGAATGAACATAAGGTGTGTAAGTTGATCAAGTCATTATATGGTTTAAAATAAGTGCGTAAACAGTGGCATGAGAAATTTGACTCAATTATCTTGTTATATGGTTTTTAACATAATGGTGCAAATAAATGTATTTACACTAAATTCACCGATAGGTATGGTGTAATTATTTGTCTCTATGTAGATGATTTGTTGATTTTTGGTACGAACATGGAAGGTGTTCGTGAGACCAAATAGTATCTAGCCTCAAAATTTAAAATGAAGGATCTCAATGAGGTAAATCCAATTCTAGAAATAAAGGTGTAAAAGCATGAAAATGGCTTTGCACTAAGTCAATCTCACTATATTGAGAAAGTATTAGAAAAGTTTAAACACTTGAATATCAAGGATTCGAACACTACATACAATTTAAACTTCAAGTTAAGTAAGAATAATGGCAGGGCTATAGCGCAAATTGAGTACTCCAGCACAATCGGAAGTCTAATGTATGCAATGCATTGCACTAGACTCGATATCACTTTTGTTGTGTGCAAATTGGCAAGATTTACAAATTGTCCTAGTACCGATAATTGGAAAGGAATTTTTAGAATTTTTGGCTATCTTAAGAAAACAAAAAATTTGGGATTATTCTATAGTGATTATCCCGCAGTACTATAAGGTTACTCGGATGCAAGTTGGATGCAAGTTGGATTACAAGTCTAACTGACAATAAGTCCACATCGGGATGGATTTTTACAATTGGAGGTGGAGCCATTAGTTGGGCCTCCAAGAAACAAACTTGCATATCATATTCAACTATGGAGGTTGAATTTATAGCCTTAGCGGCTACTGGTAAGGAAGCGAAATGGCTAAGAGATCTCTTGCTAGATATAAAGTTGTGGCCACAACGTTGGCTCACCATTTATGTTTATTGTGATAGTGAATCTACCATGTCTCGAGCATACAATAAGGTGTACAATGGAAACTCTAGACATATAAGTTTGAGACATGAGTATGTGAGAAAATTGATTAAGGACGGTGTGATAACTGTTACCTATGTTAAGTCAATTAACAATTTAACGGATCCATTGACAAAAGTTTTGTGTAGGGATTTGGTTAAGAGTACCACCACTAAGATGGGATTCAAATCATTCTAATCAGATCATTGATAGTGGAAACCCTACCTTGTTCTAGCCAAAAGCTAGTTTCAAGGTTCAAAGGGTAATAACAAGTTATTGAATGACAACATACACTAAGAATCAGGATTTAGTGTTTATATTTTAGGAGGATGAGTTTTACTCTTAATGGATGGACATTAGTTGTCAAGAAATCCACCTATATGGACATGAAGTGGTGTCATTTCAACGAGATTTTCTTTATGGTTTTCTCTCTTACATGTTCATGAAACGGGATGAGCACATGGCCATAACGGTGCTAAAGCAAATTAAATTCTTACTCTAATACTTTATGATTATGTTTGAAATTTTTCCGGTTTTAACTTTAAGAGTGATGGTTCAAACCACTAGCCACCATTCACTTTGTTGATACTTTAAAAGTTTGCACTAAAGAAAGGTTCAATCTGCGGACACCCTTCTTTATGCATAATCGTTGTGTACTTGTTTTCTAGAATTAGCAACCTAGTGGGGGATTGATGGAAAGTATACATTACAAATTAATATGAGCACTATTCAAATTAAAAGTGATGATTTATCATCTTACAAATTTAATTATTCATAAGCACTATTCAAATTAAAAGTGATGATTTATCATCAAATGAATACATTTCCATGGGACATGTTTCTCCCAAGGAGTATGTCCAATATGAAGGGTTATGGCTCTTCAATTTGTATTCATTGAGTGCATATAAATAGAGACATTATGGTGCTCACAAAACATACAATTACAATCAATCTTACTTTTAGAAGATAGAGTAATAATTAGGGAATTCCTCGATTTTGCTAATCAAAGGAAATTCAAAACTTTGTTGTATCCCAGGAGGACCTTTGTCTTAACCCTCTAGCAACTTTGTGAGGGGGGCAAATAGTTCTCTTTGGAAAGCGTCATTCGTGTCTCGAAGCCTACTGTTTATTTCCGTACAAATCTCTGGTTCTATCGTCTCCACTCAATTATTCAACAACATTTAGTTACGTTCTCGTGACATATATATATGTACAATATCATATATGATATTTTACGGTGTGTTAAGGTTATTACCTTTTTAAAACGACACTTAATTACCTTTTCGCAGCTATATATGTAATATTATATACTATTTTTACAATGATTATAATATTATAAATTAAGACTAAAAAATCAAGCATTCATATTTACATCAAATTTATTTTTAAAAATTTTATTTGTTATATGTTACAGATCTTAAAAATTATTTTAAAATTATAAATGAATATATTATAATAGATATATAAACAATAAGATGTACGAGATAAAAAAACTAATTAATGAAATATTTGGTTGTTTTAATTAAGCATGTATAAAATATCTACTAAATAACTAAATCAATCAAATACGCAATTGATTACTAGAAGGAACGGGTTAGTGTAGGATTTACAAACGACTTGAAGCCACCCACCAAGAGAGTAAAATAATATCAATGAAAGAATAAATTATCTTATGTTCAAGGACAAAACCATTAGAATTGTAAAAAAATATATGGAAGACAGCTTTATGAATGCAAATAAGTTTACACTCAGGTTAATGGGTGTGTATAGATGGCCATTAAAGATTATTTATTATTATTTTAAAATATTATATTCTTACTTTATCAACTACAAAATATGTTTTGGTTTAAAAAAATTAAAATAAATTTGCACTTTGATGAATAGGTGTGGACGATATCAATTAAAAATTATTTAATGCATTTAAAACTATCTATAACTTCTCAACTCATAAATAAGAGGATAATGCGTTTCAGTATACTCAAATCCACATCCTCTTATATAGATAACAATGTATTTTTTTTAATTCTACGAGTAATTATAAAAAATTATCATGTATCATTTTTTTAATATTTATTTTTTAAGATTTTACTATATTATTATATAATATTTCTAAAATTTCACATGCTAAATATTATTCCTTAAATTAATACCTTTAATACAATTTTGTGTTTAAAAGAAAATTAATTTATCATATCTTCTTTTCCCACCAAAAGTAATGAATTGTTGCAATGAACCGTGTAAAGTAAATATACTATCAATGCATAACCTCACTTTAATATGATTAAATCCAAATACTCTTTGTTTAAAACTCAAATAAAAACATAAACCAAAATGAATTTGGACAAAATTCACGTCCAAGTTCATCTCATGTTTCATACCATCATAAGAATCTAAATATGAGATGAAATTGGAAATACATGTGTGCAAATACATTTTAGTTTATGATTTGATTTAAGCTTTAGACAAAGATTGTGTGACCTTGATTTTTTTTTTAAAGAGTTTGTTTAAATGAGAAATTTGAGGAAAAGCTTTCATTTCAAATAACATTTTAAATTTTCAAAAATAAATTTGTTTGTTTAAGCAAACATAATAAAAAAATTTAAAATTTTTAAGAAATCTTTGAGTAATTTAAATTTTATATTCAAATTCCACCTGTGGTTTTTTTAAATTCTTTTGCTGATTAAGTCTTAGCTCGATTGGCGTGAAAATTATTGTCAATGCAGGAGGATTTTGGTTCAAATGCGCTGAAACATATTATCTCCTATTTATGGGTTGGTGAAGGGTTATGGGTAATTCTAAATATTGTGTCAAAAAGAACAGATATTATCAAAACCTATAATAAAATTATTTAAAAAAAACTCTTTCCATTTAATACATGTGGTCCAGCAATGGAATAAAAAACATTAACTTTAAAATATATATATTTTAAAATATCAATATATATTTTATGTTTTATATTATTAAAAATATTTTTATATTTTTAAAAAATCCAATTATATCCATATTGCATATTAGATTTTTTTTTAAAACCTAATTTTTATTAAATAATATTTATTCAAAAAAATATCACAAATACTAACATTTTAAAATTCAAGCAAATTGAAAGTTTTCATAATTTTAAAATTCTTTATGTAAACCCACCTTTTAGAAATCTATGAAAATTTTATTTGCTTTAGATTTTTTAATTTCCAAACTTTTAGGGTTTGTTTGGATGGAGAATTTGGTGGATGAATTTCATTTATATTAAGGTTTTCAAAATTTTAAAAGTGAATTTATTTGGGTAAAAAATTGGAAGAATCCTAAAATTCGTGAGTAATTTTTAAAGTGTTATAAATGTTATTTAATGGATGTTCAACCTTTCAACTTTCATCTCCCTTGACCTTCCATCTTTCATTTTCTTTAACCTTTAACCTTTCATCTTCCTTAAACATTTCAACTCTTTGTAACCCGTTTTTCTTATTTATGTATTAGAATACGAAAAGTCTAATCTCCCTAAATATAAAGTGGAGCATACTACTTGTAAGTTTTATGAAAAAATATAGAACGCAATAGAATCCTCATATTCTCATATATATATTATCTATTATTTTTTTATAATACCTTATCAGCACGAGCGCTTACATCAATCCAAGAGTCTTGCGTTTTTCGTTAGTTTGGATCAAGGTATGGAATAGATTTTATCAAGATGTCAATTATGATAAAATTACGTATGTTTATAATTTGTTTCATTTTTTAAGGGTTTCACTAATCTCGTAATTTGTTAAAAACTTCTAACATAGTCAAATTACTTGTAATTTATTTTATGACTAAATTGTTGTAATTATTTGGGTATTTTTTTTCTTGTTATGTTATGCTTGAAAGTTTTGTTAAAGGATTACTAATGTTTGCTTGAAGGTTTGTTAATGAACAACTTATATTTATATTAAATTTATATTGTAGCGATATCATCATTGCTGAACATTGCAAAACTTGAATTTGTGGCTCTTGATATTATTGGAAATAACTATTTATCCTGGATGTTAGATGCTGAAATACATTTAGATGCAAAAGGCCTTGGTGAACCTATAAATGAAGGAAACGAAGCATTTAGTCAAGATAAGGCCAAAGCTATGATATTTCTTCGCCATCACCTCCATAAGGGACTAAAGACTAAATATTTGACTGTTAAAGATCCACTTGTCTTTTGGAATAGTCTAAAAGATAGATATGATCATCAGAAAATTGTAATACTTCTTAAAGCTCGCTATGATTGGTCGCATTTGATATTACAAGATTTTAAATCTATGAGTACATATAACTCGACTATATTTAGAATCATTTCCCAATTGAAATTATGTCGAGATAACATAACTGATGAAGATATGTTAGAAAAAAACATACTCCACATTTCACGTAAATAATGTTGTCCTGTAGACACAATATCGTGAAAAAGGTTTTAAGAAATATTTTGAATTAATATCTTGTCTTCTTCTGGATGAGCAAAATAATGAACTGTTAATGAAAAATCATGAGTCATGTCCAACTGACTCTACTCCAATCTCTGAAGCGAATGTGACATCATATACTGAAACAGATAAAGGCCACACTAGTAGTCGTGGTTGAGGACATGGTCGTGGTCACAGTCGAGGTCGAGGACGTGGACGTAAGCGAGGTGGTCATTTCAAGAATACCCACTAGAACTGGGATCATAAGGATGGAAAGAATGATAAAAAATACAACTAGAAAAGTGAAAAGTTTGTGTTATCGTTGTGAAGGTAAAAACCATTGGTCCCATACTTTTCATACATCAAAGCATCTTGTATAGCTATATCAACAATGATTGAAGGATAAAAAGAAGAAAATAGAGACGAATTTTGTTTGGGAGAATGACAAAGGTGACTATGGCATTGTTGGTACAACTCATTTGGAAGCTGTTAATTTCTTCACCACCCCTAAAGGGAATAATTGATCTTTTAATTTTATTATTATAGTTTTAAAGAGTAAATTTTATACAATTTTGTTATATTTTTAACAACATGATTATTATATTATGTTTTAAAATATTTAAAATCACTTCCCAATTGAAATTATGTGGAGAGAACATAACTGATGAGGATATGTTAGAAAAAACATACTTCACATTTCACGTAAATAATGTTGTCTTGCAGACACAATATCGTGACAAAGGTTTTAAGAAATATTCTGAATTAATATATTGTCTTCTTCTGGCCAAGCAAAATAATGAGCTATTAATGAAAAATCATGAGTCATGTCCAACTGACTCTACTCCAATCTCTGAAGCGAATGTGACACCATGTAATGAAAAAGATAAAGGCCACACTAGTAGTTGTGGTCGAGGACATGGTCGCGGTCATGGTCACGGTGAAGGTCGAGGACGTAGACGTAAGCGAGGTGGTCATTTCAAGAATACCCACTAGTATTGGGATCATAAGGATGGAAAGAATGATAAAATACAACTAGGAAAGTGGAAAGTTTGTGTTATCGTTGTGAAGGTAAAAACCATTGATCCCGTAGTTGTCGTACACCAAAGCATCTTGTATAACTATATCAACAATCATTGAAGGATTTAAAGAAGAAAATAAAGACAAATTTTTTTTTGAGAATGATAAAGATGATTATGGCATCATTGGTACTACTCATTTGAAAGTTGTCAATTTCTTCACCACCCCTAAAGGGAGTAATTGATCTTTTAATTTTATTATTATAGTTTTAAAGAATAAATGTTATGCAAGTTTGTTATGTTTTTAACAACATGATTATTATATTATGTTTTAAAATATTTAGAATCACTTCCCAATTGAAATTATGTGGAGAGAACATAACTGATAAAGATATGTTAGAAAAAACATACTCTATATTTCACATAAATAATGTTGTCTTGTAGACACAATATCGTGAAAAAGGTTTTAAGACATATTCTGAATTAATATCTTGTCTTCTTCTAGCTAAGCAAAATAATAAATTGTTAATGAAAAATCTTGAGTCATGTCCAACTGACTCTACTCCAATCTCTAAAGCAAATGTGACATCATATAGTGAAACAGATAAAGGCCACATTAGTAGTTGTGGTTGAGGACATGGTCGTGGTCGTGGTCACAGTCAAGGTCGAAGACGTGGACGTGGACGTCAGCGAGGTGGTCATT
Organism: Gossypium hirsutum; assembly: GCF_007990345.1. Classification (NCBI taxonomy): domain Eukaryota; kingdom Viridiplantae; phylum Streptophyta; class Magnoliopsida; order Malvales; family Malvaceae; genus Gossypium; species Gossypium hirsutum. Next base: position 50,273,028 of record NC_053437.1, read on the forward strand.
TCAAGAATACCCACTAGAACTGGGATCATAAGGATGGAAAGAATGATAAAAATACAACTGGGAAAGTGGAAAGTTTGTGTTATCGTTGTGAAGGTAAAAACCATTGGTCCCGTACTTGTCGTACACCAAAGCATCTTGTATAACTATATCAACAATCATTGAAGGATAACAATAAGAAAGTAGAGACAAATTTTGTTTGTTACAACTCATTTGGATGCTATTAATTTCTTCACCACCCCTAAAGGGAATAAACGATCTTTTAATTTTATTATTATAGTTTTAAAGAATAAATTTTATACAAGTTTGTTATGTTTTTAACAACATGATTATTATATTATGTTTTAAAATATTTATAAAAAATTTATATAATTTGAAAATTTATGTGACATTTATTTGTTTTCTTTGAAGAATATGAATACCTCTCAAATTCAATTAGTGAAAAATGGTGAAGACTTATGCTTAGCAGACAGTGCAATTACTCATACTATACTTAACAATAAGAAATTTTTTTTTCTCATTTAACAATGCAAAAAGCTAATGTGAGTACTATATCTGGTAGTACCAAAATCATAGAAGGCTCTAGAATAGCAAATATATTTTTTTCCTAAAGGAACTAAGTTTCAAATTAATGATGCATTATACTCTCCTAAGTCTCAAAGAAGTTTGTCAAGTTTTAAAGACATTCGCCATAATGGATATCATATTGAGACAATAAGTGAAGTGAATGATGAATATCTTCAAATTACAAGTATAATTTAAGGGAATAAAATTATTTTGGAGAAATTATCCGCACTCTCCTTTGGTTTGTACTATTCGAGAATTAGTACAATTGAAGCATATGCTATAATAAATCAGAAGTTTATTGATGACTTTATTATTTGGCATGATCGATTAGGCCATCCTGGTTCAATTATGATGTGAAAAATTATTGACAATTCATATGGACATTCATTGAAGAGCCAACAGATTCTTCAAGCTAATAATTTTCTATGTGATGCTTGCTCTCAAGGTAAATTAATCATTCGGCCATTACCAGCCAAGATAAGCTATGAATCTATCATTTTTCTAGAATGGATACAATGAGATATATGTGGACCAATACACCCTCCGTGTGGAACATTTAGATATTTTATGGTTTTACTCGATGCTTCGACTAGATGGTCACGTGTATCCTTATTATCAACTTGAAACATAGCGGTTTCGAGGTTACTTGCTCAGTTGATAAAATTATGAGCACATTTTCCAGATTTCCCCATCAAGACAATTCGTCTTGACAATGCTAGTGAATTTACTTCCCAAGCTTTCAATGATTTTTGTTTGTCTATTGGAATAAGTGTTGAACATCATGTAGCACATGTTCATACACAAAGCAGTCTTGTTGAATCATTAATCAAAGTTTGCAATTGATTGCAAGACTATTACTTTTGAAGTCAAAACTTCCAATTTTTGCTTGAGGGCATGCCATGCTACATGCAGCATCACTAATTCAAGTCAAGCCAACAAGTTATCATAAGTTCTTCCTATTACAAATGGTTTTTGGTCAAGAACCAAATATTTCCCATTTAAGAACTTTTGGATGTGCTGTATATATTCCGATTGCTCCACCACAACGCTCTAAAATGGGTCTTCAAAGGAGGTTAGGAATATATGTTGGATATAAAGTTCCATCGATAATTAAATATCCTGAGTCACCAATGGGGAATTTATTTACGACTAGGTTTGCTAACAGTCATTTTAATGAGTCAGTTTTCCCAACGTTAGGGGGAGAAAATAAACAACTAGAAAAAGAAATAGATTGGAATGAATTATCGTTGTCACATATTGACCTCATACGCAATAATGTGAATGGTTTAGAGGATAATTCATTTATAAAGTTTAACAAATCAAATTGCTAGACGCATTTACTGATCCAAAAAGAGTGACAAAATCACTTATACCAACTATAAATGTTCCAATCAAAATTGATGTTCCTGATGGACAAACTCTAGTTGCTAATGAGTCTAAAGCACGTTTGAAGCGTGGTAGACCAGTTGGTTCCAGAGATAAGAATCCTCGAAAAAGAATAGGAGCAAAAAAATATGATGGTTAAATCGAGGAAGCAATGACTTTAAAAGGATTTCCAGAAAAGATTTTAGACATGATTGAAGTTCAAGAAATATCTCAGGTACCTAATAATGAAGAGATCTCAACAAATTATGTCATGTCAATAATTAAGTGGAACTGAAATCAAATCGACGTTGATGACATATTTGCATGCAATGTAGCACTAAATATTTTGAATAACAATGTGGATCATGAACCAATGTCAGTTGAAGAATGTAGACAAATAGATTATTGGCCAAAATGGAAATAAGCAATTGAGGCGTAGTTAAAATCTCTTGCAAAGAGAGAAGTATTCGGACATGTAGTTCGTACACCTGAAAGTGTAAAATCTATGGGATATAAATGGGTTTTTGTGAGAAAGAGAAATGAAAAAGAAGAAATTGTGAGATATAAAGCGTGTTTGGTTGCACAAGAATTTTCACAAAGACCTGGTATTGATTATTAAGAGACATACTCTCCTATGGTGGATTAAACTACTTTTAGGTTCTTGATTAGTATGGCAATAAGAGAAGGGCTTGATTTACGCCTAATGGATGTAGTTACAGCTTATTTATATAGCCCACTTGATAATAACATTTACATGAAACTCCTAGAAGATTTTAAACTACCAGAAGCAGCTAATTCATGTTCTTAAGAACATTACTCAATCAAATTAAACATATCCCTTTATGGATTGAAACAATCTGGGCACATGTGGTATAATCACCTAGTGAATACTTATTGAGGAAAAGCTATAAGAATGGTCTCATTTCTCCATGCATTTTTATAAAGAAATTTGGATTAGGATTTGTTATAATTGTTGTGTATGTTGATGATTTAAATATCATTGGGACTCCTAAAGAGATTTTAGTGACAATGAAATGCTTAAAAAAAGTATTTGAAATAAAAGACCTTAGAAAGACAAGATTTTGTATAGGGTTACAAATTGAGCACCTAAATAATGAAAACCTTGTGCATCAAACAACATATATAGAAAAAGTGCTAAAAAGATTTTACATGCATAACTCACATCCGTTGAGCACCCCAATGCTTGTTAGGTCACTCGACGTAAATAAAGATCCTTTCCATCCTCGGAAAAATGATGAATATTCCCTTTGGTCCTAAAGTACCATATTTAAGTGTTATTGGTGCATTGATGTATCTTGCTAGTCATACACAACCTAATATACCTTTTGTTGTCAACTTATTAGCAATATTTAGCTCTTGTCCAACTAGAAGACATTGGAATGGGGTTAAGCATGTTTTTCGTTATCTTCAAGGTACAAGAGATATGGGTTTGTTTTTCCCTAACCTACCCAAAATAGAATTGGTTGATTTTGCAGATGCAGGGTACTTATCTGATCCTCACAATGCTAGATCATAAATTGGTTATGTTTTCACATATGGTGGTACTACAATTTCTTGGCGTTCTATGAAACAAACGAGTGTTGCTACTTTTTCTAATCATGTTGAGATTTTGGCAATCCATGAGGCTAGTCATGAATGTGTGTGGCTAAGGTCTATAATTCATCACATACAAAAAAAATTATGGTTTATGCTTTGAAAAAGAAGCTCCAACAATTTTATATGAAGATAATACAACTTGCATTTCACAAATTAAGGAAGGATATATTAAGGGTGATAGAACAAAACATATATCACCAAAATTTTTCTTCACTCATGATCTACAAAAGAATGGAGATATAAATGTTCAACAGATTTGTTCGAGTGAGAATTTGATAGATCTTTTTACTAAGGTGCTCCCTGCTACATTTGAGAAGTTAATTTTCAACATTGGATTGTGTTGTTTTAAAGATCTTAAGTGATGCTTACATAAGGGGGAGTAAATTCACACTACATTTTCTTTTAAGTTTGTGACACACTATGTATCAAAGGATTATGTACTATTTTTTCCTCCACTAGGTTTTTGTCCCACAGGGTTTTTCCTAGTAAGGTTTTTAATGAGGCATATCCTTTATACAATGAACATTCAAGGGGGAGTGTAATGAATGTTATTTAATGGATGTTTTGTAACGGCCCTTACCCGTGTCAGACGCCAGGATAGGGTACGAGGCATTACCAGACTTTAACATAATCAATCGTATAAAATCGAGACTTGAAATTTCATCCAAATTAAAATGTTCTTTTTTTATATCAAATTTATCAACTCAACATGGCATTATCAAACACGTACACCCCATACAATATTCGCCAACATCGACAGCTTTATACAAAATGGACTATCAAATAATATGGGCTAAATCAATTATGACACATAACAAAATGACCAAGTCCTTTATACATGCCATAATTTCAAAATAATGTTTTCAAAATACCAAAAGAAAGTTGATAGTGTAGATGGATCTTTGACGATCGCCAAATCCCGAGCTAGCTTGGTGATTCTATAAAACAAGAGAAAAGAGAGGAGAGTAAGCATATAGCCTAATAAGTAAGTAGGTAATTAATAAACAAGTTTCTAGCATGTTTCCATAAATAATATAATCATAATCACACATAAATTCACTATTTATTCAAGTTCCAGCAAGCTGTTTATTCGCGTCATAGTCACTAAATTATTTTTATCTAGAGCTACGGAACTCCAAATTAAGATCTGTAAATTTTCCCTAAAACTATACTCATATATTTTCTTACCATAAAAGTTTAATAATTTTTAGTTCAGCCAATTAGTGCAGTTTATTCTTTAAAGTTTCCCCTATTTCACTACTCGATAACTCTGACCCCTCTTCACTAAAAATTAATTCTCTCTTTGTACAGAATTAAATGATGTTTGCATTTGTTTCTATTGAAAATAGACTCATTGAGAAATTTAATCATGTAAATTAGAAACTATAATTATTTTTTTACAATTTTTAGTGATTTTCCAAAGTCGGAACAGGGAATTTTGAAATCATTCTGACCCTGTCTCACTAAAATTCAAATATCTCAAAATATTTAACTATTTTTCTTACTCTGTTTCCTTTATGTGAAAATAGACTCATTCAGATTTAATTTTATATCTCATCAAACCTCTAATTCAATTTCTACCGTTTTTGGTGATTTTTGAAAATCACACAACTATTTCTGTCCTAAATTGTTTTATCGTTAAATTTACTCTTTCTTAATTTCATTACTTCATTCCATCGTACCAAAGGGTCGATTAAAGATCAAACACATTGTTCATCACATATATTTTCACTTAATTAGTTTCCGATGAACACCTCAAAATAATCTCATTTACACGGTGGATCAGCACACAACACCACCCTTATAGTCAATAGTACTCGGTGAAATCAGCTCATAGCAACCACCTTTATACTCAATGGTACCGGGTGAAATCAGCACATAGAAACCACCTTTATACTCAATGGTACCGGGTGAAATCAGCACATAGCAACCACCTATATAACCATTGGTATCCGGTGAAATCAACACATAGCAACCACATTTATTTTCATTAATATCGAGTGGAATCAGCACATAGCATCCACCTATATTTCCAACGATATCCGGCCCATTCCGAAGGTTCAACCATGAATTCTCACTTTTTTTTTAACATTTTTCCAACTCTTCCATATTCAACCACAACTCATAATTCACCTCAAGTAATTATCCCATATTCAATCATATCTTATAAAAATATTAAAGCATAAGTAAAAACAACATACTAATCACATACAAACTTACCTCGGTGCAAAATATAGTAATTTTGCAATTCAGTCCACAATCTTTTCTTTTCCTCGATCAAGGTCGATTCTACGTCTTTCTTGATTATGGAGCTTGGAAGCTTGAAACCCCTAACTATGGCTTCCCCCCTTGTGAAATTTGGTCAAAGCTTGAAGATGGACAAAAATTGGCTTTTAATTTTGTTTTTAATTCATTTTAATAACTAAATAACCAAAATGCCCTTAATGAAAAACTTTGGAAACATGCCTAACCATGTGCATTTTCTTCCACCAACTTAACCAATGTCTAATTACCATATAAGGGCCTCCAATTTAAAATTTCATAACAATTGGACACCTCTAACATGTAGAACTCAACTTTTTCACTTTTTACAATTTAGTTCTTTTTCCTAAATTGAGTGCCCAAACATCAAAATTTTCGAACAAAATTTTCACAAAATCATTCTATGAAATTGTATACCACAAAAATATAATAAAAATAAATTTTATCACGTCAAATTTGAGGTCCCGAAACCACTGTTTCGACTAGGCCCAAAATCAAGATGTTACATGTTCAACCTTTCATCTTTCATCTCCCTTAACCTTCCATCTTCCTTGAACCTTTCATCTCATTGTAACCCTTTTTTTCTTATTTATGTATTAGAATATGAAAATTTTAATCTCCCTATATATATAGTAAAATATACTACCTGTAAGTTTTATGAAAAGTATAGAATGCAATAGAAATCCTCATATTCTCATATCCATCTTTTATTTATTATTTTTGTTTATAATATAAATGAGATTTTAGTAGCTTAATTTCCCTTTTCAAATTCCACCTAAATAGGTGGTTTTTCGAAATTCTTTTTATTTTAATTTGATCAATTTTAGTCCTTACACTTTTTGAATTGGTCAATTTTAGTCCTTGTACATTTAAAAATTTGAAATTTTAGTCTTAACCAAATGATAAGTTAAATATTTTTAGTCAAATTTTGCTATTAGTCTTGTATTATGCGTAAATATTCTCTAATTGAATCATTCTTAGTCACTATATTTCTCAAATTTCAAAATTTCAATTTTAATGCAAATGAGAAATGTTAAATCTATTAATCAATTTTTATGTGGAAATAACAAGCTGACATGATATTACACATGCGATAATATGTTTGTTGCATCAAAATTTGAGAATAACGAAACTTAAATTAATGAATTTAGTAGCTATCATTTGGTTAGAACTAAAATTCTAAAAGTATAGAGACTAAATTCACAAATTACACATAATACAAAGACAAATAACAAAATTTAACCTACAAACTTTACTTTTAATATTATAGTCGACCATCTCTATAATAGTAACTCATTATAACAATCAAGTTTCTAATAGAACTGATGTTTTATGTTTTATTTTAACCTTCTATACCAACTTTTCACTTATAAAAGCAATAGTCGTAGTTATGAAATACATTTTTTATTAAATTAGTTCTCTATAACAACAAATCGTCTAGAATTTTAAGTAAAATTATAATTATTTCATATAGGCAAGCCAATTAATCATAATTTATTAAATAAAAATTATATTCATTAAAATATTAATTCAATAAAGGGTGAGTATTTGGTACACTAACAATGTATTTTTTTTTTGAAATACAATGGTTGGGATTTTATTCAAATAGAAGCCTATAAAGATAGGCCCAACAAAACAAAACAGAAATTACAACCTAAAATAAGTAAGACCGACCCAATGAATAGACTAAACATAAGGGAAATTAGTTCTGAAAGAAGAAAAGAAAAATCGACAAAGTATTAAAAGAAATATAAATGATCCTAACCACCCAATCAGATTGTTCAATTCCAAAGCATCTAAAAAGCAAAACCCTTTAGCAGTCTGTCAGAGTATTACCCATCAATCCTATCAATCTGCTTCAATAATATATTGGAAAGTGTTCTTTCAAAAACCATTGCGCCTCTTCAGAATCTTGGCACTCATTCATCTAAAAAGACCCAAAAATTCCTCTTCCAACTATTTTCTTCCCCTCTTCCAGAACAGGGAACCGATATCAGATGTGGCATGTACGATGTGGTTATCACCGATATACTTCAACAACATCAAGTGCATAGGCAGGAACATTGCCCCCAAGATAAGTTGCTTCATTTCTTTTAAAATCCTTTGTAGCCAAAGCATGAGCAACACCGTTATATGCTTTTGTACATGGTGGAAAACACAGTTTTGGAAAATCACACATGACGCACAGATATTATGAATATATGCTCCAATTATTGACTGCTCCCCTCTATTTTCTTTCAGATTATGAATCATGGACAAGAAATCTCATTCGACTTCTACATTCAGAAAACCCATTTGAGCTCCTGTTAAAACCGCCTAGAAGCAAGCCATCGCCTCTACTGCAAATGGTGAAGGTATGTTGGCATGCAAAATAGTTTTTGAACAGAGAATAATACATGTGCCGTTTCTAATAATAATCCCAGAACAGGATCTATTATCTTGCTTGCAAAATCCTGCATCAAAATTTATTTTGACAAAAGGGTTCTAAGTTGCCTTCCACACACCAGCGGGTATGATTCGCTCTGCAATTTTGCTCTTATCCCCCATAATTTCACTCAAATACTTCTTGATGAAATATATTGTCTCCCTTGCGCTCAAACTTTGCCCTTCATGTAGCAATTTGTTGCGTGCAGTCCAGATTGCCCACAACCCACAATAAAACAATCGACAAAGGTACATGGAACTATTTTCAAAAAAATTGTTTACCCATTCTGCCATTTAAGTCATATGCATCTGCATACATTGTGTGAACCCTGACTGTTGCCAGATCTCCTTCGTGTGCAAACACTCTTGAAAACATGTTCAACTATTTTAACACCATTGTGGCAGCGAGGACAGTTCGTAGAGTTCATCAACATCCTGTAGTATAGGTTTGCATAAGTAGGCACATAGTTGTTTACAATCCTCCATGTTGTAATTTTTATTTTGGAGGGTAGATCAATATTCTAGAGCCTTTTGTATAATAGTGTATTTTTTTTATTCCACAAGCAACCTTAAACAATTGGCATGTGTCTCTTTTTTTAAAATTTTTTAAATATTTTACTATATCCTTAAAGGACACTCGTCAACCGCCTGACCCTACTTGTGGAGTCTAAAAACTCTACTAAGAGTGTACAAAATAATTTCCCTTCAGGTATAAAAGGTATAAAAGCAATAATGCATGCAAAAGAGACACATGCCAATTGTTTAAAATATTTAAAAAAAATTAAAAAAAATTAAAAGCATATAAAAAAAGGTATAAAAGCAATAATGCATGAATATGTTATATGTCTTTTAATTTTGTTGATTTGGTTTTCACTTGCTTTCTTTTTTGAACATAATTATCAATTTTTTTCATTTAATGAAAATTCATGAAATTTATGGTAAATTTATAATAATTATATTTCTAAAATAACATGTAGTTAAAAATCTATAACAATCATTTTTTTATAATAAACTATAAAAAAAATAGAACATCGGTAATGACAATATATCGCAAAGAAAAGAGAAATAAAAATAAATAACACAGATTTTTACATGAAACCCTTTCGGAAAAAACCACGGGTAAAGGAGAAGAAAATTCACTATGTCGAATTCGAATGAATACAAGAGGAATAGACTATGTCTATTTATAGGCTTGTAAACTCATATTCTAATAGGAGTGTAGTAAGATTGAAATATCTTATTCTAATCAATATGAAATAGATGAAGTTTAATAGGGTTTAAAAAACATTAATCTAAAATAAAATAAAATAAAAAAGTATAGTTTTATATGAATTTTACTTTTATTTTATTTTACTACTATATTTTATTTAAATAAAAATTCGGGTCACTTAATTTTAACATAAATAAAATATTGATAAACAAATTATACTGTTATAAAAAAGAAAAAAAGGTAAAATGACATGTTTTTCGCATCCCACCCCCTTTCCCCAAGTTTTCCATGTTCTGTATTCAATGCCATTGGGGCCCGCTGTGTACATGTTTCATTCAATCTATGGATTGAATTTTGAAATATTTAATCGAGGAATCAATTGGGTTTCCCACGCACAGAATCTACCAAGGACCATTCTCTTCTTTAGTTTTCTCCAAGGAATAAGTTGCTTTGCCAATTGATTGGCTTTAAAGAAAATAAAACCACCACTCAAAGAAGCACATAAGGGTATATATGGAGACAAAAGCCATTAATAAAACACCGAAACGCGATTAGCAAAGAACCAATTAAAGGTGGTTTATTTGGGACAAATCATACACAAATCAACATATCTTTTGGGGCAGAAACAGGTGCGTCTATATAGGAGACCCTTTCTGGCTTCTGGGAGCATCCTTAAGCTCAAAAAGCTGACCAAAGTGGACTGCATTGTTGGGTTTTGATTACTTTAATATATTATCATATTTACTATACCATGGTACCTCCACACTTCCACATATGAAGCCATATTCCCACAAAATCGCTTGCAGACTAAGATTTGTTTCCACTAATAGCCTGGTGTAAAGCACAAAGTGGGCGGCTTACCACCAACGGATCATTCCTAGAGAAAGTGGTGGGGCTAAATTCAGCACGACAAATTCTACACCCAATTGAAAAAACTTGTTTAATTAATGGACCCCAGGTGCACATACTAAGTGCCGGATTCGATAATATTTCAATGGGGGTATGTTATTTTACTTCCAATATTTTTAGATATATGTTTGAATATTTTTTTTAAAATATACAACGTGAATTAAATATAACTTCAAATTTTAAAGTAAAAAATATTTTCTATTTAAGTATCACATTCTCTTAATTTCTGCAACAACAATCATATCAATTAATTAAAATTCAATTATAAAACATAGAAAATCTATAATATGCCAAAATAATTGTTAAGAACCGAGCATTTAGATGTTCACAAGTTTCAAATAATGTGGAATTCATAAACCCTTCCGATTCTCCTTAAGGTCAAAATATTACTGGTTTGGCTTTCTTTATACATCAAAGAAAAGAAAAGAAAAAAAAAAGGGGGCTAACGAAGGACATTCATTGTTGTTGGATCACAAGGGCATAAAAGAAATGGAATATAAGCAAGATGGATCCTTTTTCAGGTAAGAGAAGGACATGTAGGATGAGAAATGGTCCAAAGATACCTAGAATCTCGTATATGAATCATGATTTGTAATATAAAAATATCAAATGTAATTAGTGTCATTCCAAACAAGGAAACAACCTAAGCTGGATCCCACCAAAAGGGGGATTTGCACTAGAGGCAAAGCGAAAGGACAAAAATAAAAAATTCCTCCAACAGCAAACCCCAATGAAGATTATGGCTTACGGGCGCCCCTCGACAGGTATAGTTCCCATCTTTTTCCGCCGCAACCATTATCTTTTATCACTAAAATTTTTCAGCCAAATATTTAAGTAAACAGAAAAGGATGGTATTAAACAATAATATTATATTATTTGTATGTCTTTTTTAATAGTTTAATGTTAAATTAATATTTTTATTTTAAATTTTAGAATTTTTATTTTTAAAAAAAATCAAATTCAAGTGAAAATTTTAAAATTTAAGGTGAAATTATTAATGACATTAAACTATTAAAAAAAGTTTTTTTTTTATCTTTCTCTTCTTTATTATTTTAAAAGTTCCATTTTTTCTTCAACTGTAGGCCGGTGCTCGTCACTGGTGAGGCATAGAATGGCGATGACCCATATGCGATTTTTTTAATAACTGTTTTTTACGTATTTAAAAAAAAAAGGGTTTCATATATATAATATATTCATCACCGGCAGTGAATGCAATGTCGAGGACGGCTTTTAGATTTCGCAAAACGTATGTAAAATAGTGGCGGTGAGCCACACAGGTGAGGCGTAGATCGTTGATAAGCCCATATGCAATTTTTCTTTCTTTTTTTTTTCTATTATTCAAACGTGATTTCAAGATTTTCAGAAATCGAAAACCGCTTCAAAACAGCTGCGGTGACCATCATCGTCAAGGCGTTGAACGCCGATGACCCAATATGCGGATATTCTCTTTATATGCATTTAATGGGTTGAATTAAAATGATTATGAGATAAAAAAAGAGTTTCCTCACCGCCAATGAAGCATTTTTAATAGTTTAAACAGCATGCAAAGGGGTCCTTCATCCACCGGTCATGCTTAACGAAATATAGTTTAAATTGCATGTAAAAAGCAATTCAATTTATTTTAAAGGAAAGATCAAATTTTTCTTAAACATGATACGACCTTTTCTAATTTTAACATTTCTTTTAATGTTTGAAATTTATGGAAAAATATTTTGAAAAACAATGAAATTGTTATCCACTAATTTATTTAAAACTAACGGCACTGGATATCATTTACTTTGACTCGTATAGAAGCCCGGAAATGAAAAGGTAAGTGGTAATTAACTCATATATATTTATATTTTATAAAATCAGCTCCTAAGGAAGTATTAGGAATAAATAGTGGTATTGTAATAATTTGCAGTTATACAGAATTAATGGGACAAAATGGGTAAATTATCAATACTCTTTTATTATTAATAAAGCCATTATGAAATTTTAAATATAATAAAATTTAAATTATTATTAAATCGTTAATCAAAATGCAATTATTTTTATATAATACAAAGTAAACCTTTCATTTTTTCTTTAAAAAATAATAATTTTCACATATTATATAAATCTGCTTCCTAAGGAACTTCATACAATAAATAGGGGTAAAATAAGTATGTAAACTTAAATTTAAGGGCAAAAATGGATCTTTTATTTTTATATAATAGCTTTTTTTTATCAGAATTATAATTGTTTTTAAAATTATTAAATAACTAATAGAAATGAAATTATTTTTACCTAATATCAGTATATCTTATTATATCTCTAATATAGTATATTATATTCTTTTTAGAATAATATTATTATATCCTTAATTATCCCATAACAGGCATGTAATTTTTTATTTCAATATTTTGTTAGTACTAACATCAACTTTTTCTACATCCCAAGAAAATTAGTTAACTTCTTAGAAGTTTTTTTTTTAATTTTTATTATATGTTCAATAGTTTCGAATAATAATTTTATATTATAAACCATAAATGATGACAAAGAAATAATAACATGATTTTAAGATTGTTGGAATAAAGAATGATATATACTTTTTATTCATTCTTTTATTAAGTAGATATGATTTGTTAATTTGTTGATAATAAATGTAGAATTTATTGTTATATTTTTGTCATTGATTCATTTTTTTTAATTTTTCCCTTTTCTACTTGTTATATTTTTAATTAATTAATAAATATTTCAAAATCCTCTTTATTTCTTTTCCACAGTTACATTTTTTAGTATAAAAAAACAAATAATAAAATGCTTGATAAAAATTTTTCCTTTAATTTTGTCCGTTGTTACATTTTTTAAAATTTTATGTTATTAATTTTGATAGATGTTACAATATTTATTTGTATATATATAAGTATCCTTACTTGGGTTAGGAAGAAGAGTTTATCTTAAAATGGTGTTGCCTCAATGTGTTGAAGTTGACATTTGACACTTTGATTCAAAGGTTTTAGAAGGAAAGTGTGATTGAGCAGAGAATCAACATAGTTGAAGGGCAATATCTCTACGCCCAAAGTTGAACCATTAGAGTTGTAGTTTATAAAAATGTTTGGTAGATGTCAACTTCTTTATTTCAAGTTTGCTTTTTAGTTTTTGTAATTCTTCATAAAGAATGTTAGCTATGATTTTCATTAATTTACTATAAGGGAATGTGCATGTATGAAATATTGTACATTGATATTTCTTGAGTTAGTGACAAATTTTAACAAGGAATTGAGTTAGGATATGAAAGCTCATGCTATTAAGATTATGTTTCTTGGTGCTATATTTTGATCTATTTATATATGACGTTGCATAAATATATTATCAATAGGATAATGAATAAAACAATATTTTTATGGCTTATATCTATCCATATCCACTTTGGTTATTTGGAATAAATAAAGCGGTGCTTGTTAGTTATGTTTTAATTTTTAATGGTTATATTTTACAATTTTAATGAATTAATTTAACTTTAAAATGTTCTTTTCATAGCCAATTAGGTGATTTTTAATTTATAACTAATTAGTTATGCTTGGTTTTTTTATCAATTACTTTTTCTTTAAATTCTTTTTTTTTGTAAGTTACAATTTTTCTTTATATATGTATATATATATTTGTTTTTAATGCTACCATTGCAGAAGCTTTCATTTTTTTGTAAGTTGTTAGAGGGCAAATCTAAGCAAATAGTATAGTTGATTGTTCAAGAGAATAGAAAATGATTTATTTGACCTTGAAATAAAGGGAGATAAATTTGACAGTTTAGTATCATTTAATGAAAAAATACTTTAAATACTAATTTAAAAATCAAAATATAATTTAGGGGTTAATTTGAAAATAAACCAAAATTGTATTACTAAAATCCATCTTAAACAATCAAAAAATTTATTACTAAAATTTACTATAAAATATTACTATAACATTAAAGAATTATAAATTACATCAACTTATAATTTTTGGTACAAATAGACTAAATAGAATTTGTATATACAAAGAAAAATAACTTTTCTCATATATTCTTAAAGATTCGCGATTCAAATTTTAATTGTATTAGTAAAAGTTGGTATTGAAATTTTAAATGTTAAGTCTAAGTGTGATTGCGTATAAACCATATATAAATTCTCTTTCAAATTTATTTTGATTAATTAATTTAAGTTAAATTATTAAAATTTATTGCTATTTTTTTATAAAAATATTTTAATATATAATCAAACCACGCAAAAGGTCTAATATTCCTAATATAATATATTTTCAGCTCTAAAGAGTCATTAGGATTAAATAAGGTTAAAAGTGTCTTTTACAATTATCTATATCTATTCTTAATATATATTTTCAATTCTTTCTTAAAAAAGTGTTTTATTTTTTTTAAAGAAAAAACATTTTATTTTTAATCTATAGATATACTCAATTGAGTTTTAAATATTATTGATAAAAATATTTGATTTTCAATTAGCATTAAATATTTTTCTAAAGCTTAAACGTCTCCCAAAAAAATCTTTTCTCTAAAAACTCTATAAATATTTTATTTTTTTGGTTTTTTATTAATTTTCATTTTATTGATATTAATATCTAAATAATATATATTAATAGGTTAGTATTGAAAATTAATATTCTCTAACTATTTTTAGATTTAATTTTTTTTGTAACCGTTAAAATTTATTCTTTGCTTCGTTGTAGTGGTTAATTATATATTAACGTTATAATCTATATCTTATATATTTTCAGTTTTTACCTTAAAGAGATTTGTATGCACATTATTGTTTTTAATATCATGGAATGAATGATTTTTTTTTACTTTAAAAAACGTCATTTTTTTAAATTTAATATTGAAATTGAATCTTTTCATTCATGAATGGTTTAAATTTTTAAAAATTTTCTTTGATTACTTTGTTTATAATTATACTTTTTATTTTGACTATTGGTGACTTACCCATTTAAACAACGAATAAAGTGAAGAAAATAAGAATTGAAAATATCGAACACGCAAATTTTACGTGAATAAACTCATCAAAAGAGGATAAAAAATCATAGACAAAAGTGAATTTCACTATAATAAAGGAGAGTACAAAAGACGAAGAGAATTAAAAGAAAAACCTGAAGCCCCACAAGAAAAACCCTTCAAAACAAATAATAAAATTCTCTCAATCTAAATATTTTGTTGTTATAAAACCTAGATTAACTAAGGCCTATTTATAGGCTGAAATTTATATTATATACGACTACAACAACTTTTTTTTTTGAAAGAATGACTGGGTATTTATTATGAATTAAAAAGAATAATCCAATCAGCTCAAATCAAAGGGCCCAAGTCAAAGCAATAAACAGAAAAAGAAACAACCTAATTTTCGGCCTAAACAATCAGAAAAAGACAACCCTCTAAAAACGTCTATCAAAAACCTAGATAATTAAAAAGAAAAACAAAAGCATTAAATGAAATTAAAATCAACCGAACGAAATCCTATCCCAGTCAATAATCAGAACAGCTGGAAACCATAAAGGCTATTGAAGAGTCATTTCCAAGGTCCCATCTGTTGTGTCGATAGCTCTTCTCTACAGATTTAAACATCATTAAGCTATCTGTATTGGATGTTGCTCCTTCACCCATTTCTTCAATCCGGATTTCTTTGCCAATCTTCATCCAAGGTTGAAATATGACGTTCCAGTTCTTCTCCTATCAGGTAAATGTTTTCTTCTTTCGCAAGAGCTTTCTTTGCTAGACCATGTGCATGTGTGTTTTCTGATCTATGGATGTGCTTAAAAGTAAGATCTTGAAAAAAGGATTTCTTGTTTGAATATCTTTTATAATGGCACCTATTACCGATTTGTCTGTTGAAGTCGCCTTGCTCTTCTTTATGACGGTTTTTGAGTCTCCCATAATTCTAACTGACTGAGATCCTAATGCAATCCCTAATTTCATGCCTTCTAAACATGCATATGCCTCTACCGCGAATGGTGAGGGGACATTTCTATGGATAACTGTTTTTAACACTAGTAGATTTCCCCTCATATCCCAACCTACTAATCCAGTCGCTGATTTGGAGGTTCTACTGTCCAGTGCTGTATCAAATTTGATCGATATTCTCGGTACATTTTCCTGTATTCTGTGACTCTTGAAAATTTTCTCAGTTTTCTTCACAGCATTTATTCCTTCATATTCTGCCATATGTCTTTGAATATTCTGAGCTAATCCCCTTCCTGTTGAATTTTTCCCCTCGTGAATGAGTTTGTTTCTAAAGGTCCATATCAACCATAACGCATAGCAGAAAAGCCGACACTGGTAATAGTTGCTGTTCTTGAAAACCCAGGTTAGCCACTCCCATGTATTCTGACTCGTATTCTTCATGACCCATGATAAATTTAATGATTGCCACACTTCTCTTGTGAAAGGACACTCTCGGAAAACATTAAGACTCTCTTCTACTCCAGAATAACACCGTGGACAACAGGCAGTTGAAATGACCCTCCTCAAACTGAGATTACCAAGATGAGGGATATAATCCCATGAAATCCTCCAAATTGTAATTTCAATTTTTGAAGGCAATTGTTGGCTCCATAATTTTTTGTAAAATTTTTTTATTTCGGTCTGTAGTAAGTAGTCATTGGCTGTAGAAGCATCTTGTAATAATTTATAAGCACTACGTACTGAAAACTCACCAGATAGTTCTCCACTCCACACCTGAATATCCTCATGTTCGGTCTCTGCCAGGGGAATTTGTAGAATCTTCCGAGCAGTATCTTCTTGAAAGGTACTATTAATTAAGTCTAACTTTCATATTCTGCTTGAATTATCAATGAGGTCTGAAACTAACTGTAGTTCCCTTCTGTTTGTTCTATTATGTTCATCCACCTTATTGATCCCCTGAATCCAGTTGTCTTCCCAGATAGAAATGCTATTACCTTTACCAACTTTCCAACCCAATCCTCTTTGGAGTAGTCCTCTTGCTGCCCAGATGCTCTTCCAGGTAAATGAAGGTAAATTCCCCAACTCTGCATTTAAGAAACTTGACTTTGGGAAATATTTAGCTTTCAAAACTCTATCTAATAAAGAATTTGGAAAATTAATGAGACGCCAACCTTGTTTAGCTAATAACGCAATATTAAATTGACTAAGATCTCGAAAACCTAAGCCACCATTTAATTTTAGCAAACAAAGGTTTTTCCAAGTGCACCAATGAATTCCCCTTTTACCCCTTCCTTTCTGCTACCAGAATCTTGCTATAATACTCTCCATTTCATCGTAAAGAGCTCTCGGCAATAAGAAGCATGCCATAGAATAAGTTGGAATAGCTTGTAGAATGGCCTTAGCAAAAATTTCTCTCTCCTTGTGATAAAAACCTATTACTCCAGTTATCAATACGTTTTTTGATTCGATCCTTTAAACTCTGAAAAGCTTCTTTTTTCTTTCGCCCCACCATATTGGGTAGCCCTAAATATCTTTCAGGTTCACTTGTCCTACATACCCCTAACACATTTACCACCTGTATCCTATCCTCCAATGTGTTTTTACTGAAAAATATCGTTGATTTATCGAAATTTACACATTGTCCTGAGCAAACTTTGAATTCGCACAGAATATCCTTTATGATGTTTGCACCCCTCCTCGTTGCCTCTCTAAACAGTATGCAACCATCAGCAAATAAAAGATGAGATACCTGCGGACCGTATTCCTTTGAGACGATCTCTCTTCATTGCTAACCTCAGTAAGCTCGATAAACCTTCACCACATATCAGGAATAAAAACAGGCTTAATGGGTCGCCTTATCTAAGTCCTCTAGTTGGCATAAATTTATCTCCTCTGTGCCCATTTATGACAACTGAATAAGCAACGGATGAAACACATTTCATAATGGCATTTACCCAACTAAAATCAAACCCCATCCTTATCATAATCTCCTCTATAAAACTCCATTCAACCCTATCATAAACTTTACTCATATCGAGTTTAACGGCCATAAATCTTTTTTTCCCGTTCTCTTCTGCTTTAGCTTATGCAATATTTCATAAGCAAGTAATACACTATTTGATATTAACCTGCCTGGCACAAAAGCATTTTGGGCTTCATCAATACATTTGCCAATAACACTTCGAAATCTGTTTGCTAGTACCTTTGCTATAATTTTATAAAGTACATTGCATAAACTTATTGGCCTAAATTGCATTATAGTTAATGGGTTGTTGACTTTTGGCATAAGCACTATATTTGTAGAGTTTATCGGACTAACCTCCATATTTCCGTTTAGAATTTGTAGAAAAAAAGCTATGACATCATCTCCAACAATCTGCCAACACTTTTGATAAAATAATACTGGAAATCCATCTTGCCCTGGTGTTTTCGATGGTCCCATCTCAAAAATAGCTTCTATAATTTCATCTCTAGAATATGATTCTGTAAGTTTTTGATTGTCCTCCGCTTGAATGCAGCGCTCAATCCCTGATAGAATATGATCATAATTCCCTTTTCTTCTTGTTGAAAATAAAATTTGAAAATAAGACTTCGCAACACCCTCAATATCCTGGATGAACTCTATTTCTCTTCCCTCTTCATCTTTCAGCTTATGAATGAGATTCTTTTTTTGCCGTTGCGAAGCTTGACTATAAAAGAAAGCAATATTTTTGTCCCCTAATTTCAACCAATTGATTCTAGCTCTCTGTTTCCAGTAGCATTCATCTTTCTCAATCTCAAAATTCAAATTTATTTTTGTATCAATCAATTCAGCTAAGGTCTCATCATTTCTGTCTGCTTCAGCCAACTTGCCAAGTTTCTCCGTAAGAATCCGTTTAGTCTTCTACCTATTCTTTTGCAACTACCCAGTCCAAACCTGCAATCCTTTCTTTAAATTATCCAGCTTCTTTAACAATTCCTCTGACGAATTCTCCCATAGCTTTCTGACTTCTTCCATGAAAGATTCCTCCAAAAGCCACCACGCCTCAAATCTGAAATTGTTATCCCTTACTTGTTTTGCAAATCTCCTGGTATTAATAAGAAGAGGACAATGGTCTGAAAATGAATGAACCAAATGTTGAACTTTAATTTCTAGAAACATAACACTCCAATTTGTATTAGCTACTCATCTCTCTAAACGCACTTGAATGTTCCTTTTTGGTAAGTTGCCTCTCTCCCAAGTAAAACGATTTCCTTCAAATCCTACATCGTTCAATCGGCATTCCTCTAATGTTTTCCTAAAAATTTCCATCCTTCTTTCATCCTTAGGTAACCCTCTTTTTTTTTCAAATCCATACCTAATTTCATTGAAGTCTCCACACACCAACCAAGGGATTTCTCTATCATTAGCTAAACTTTTCAAAGCCTCACACGAATCATTCCTATCTTATATGTATGGGGAACCATAAAAACCTGTAAATCTCTAATTAACTCCTTTTTCCTTATCTTCAACAATCATATCAATATGTCTTTTAGAGTAACTACTAAGCATAACTTCAATGTCAATTCTCCAAGCTAAGCACAACCCTCCTCTCGTACCTTCTGACTCGACTTCGGTTGCATTTACAAAACCACACCTCCTGTGAGTAAATTCCATCTTTTTCTTACTAAGTTTAGTTTCCATAAAGAAGGCTATTTGGGGATTATTAATCTTCAGTAGATGCCGAAGTTTTCTAATCGTCCGCTGTCTCCCCAAACCACGGACGTTCCAGCTTAAGATTTTCATTGTGCTCGGTTGGCTTGCCTCTTGGCAGTTGCTGATATTAAAGAATGTACCCCTTCCATCTCCCCTCTATTTCTCTTTTTTCCCTCCTCCCCTATTAGAATTTCATCGTCCAGATCATGCTCCATAGCCATTTGCATCTGATAAGACCAGGGTTTATTTCCCTGTTGTTCTCCAGGTGATACCCTCCCTTAAAGGTTAAACCCCAATATTTGATCAATAAATTTCCCTTTCTTTCCCTTCGAAACCTCATTTTGGTGGTTAAACGCGTCAAACTTGTTCTCCATCCAGCTTTCTTCCAATTTCCCTTCCCCCTCCTCCCGCAACCAAATGCTATTCATTGATAGAGCTCTTCGAGATGGTGCCCGTAATGTTAAATCCCATCCCATTCCAGCAATCTCCCTTCCAACTCATTTTTTCTTCACAGAAAGAGTCATTATGGCCTAAACTTCCATAGAAAAAACAAAACAGCGATATACGCTCATACTTGAATTTAACATATGAACATGTTCCACCAAACATAATCTGCTTCTTTCTTTTCAATGGTTTCCTAATATAAATCTGCACTCTAATTCTCGTAAAATTTTGGTACTCCTTTCCCACCTTTGATACATCGTACTCCATGAAAACTCCAATAAAATTACCCAACTGTGTTGCTAGGCTTTCAGTAAATAAACCTATTGGGACGTCATGAATTTGTACCCAAAAAGGATTAAAAATTAATGGTACCTTCAATGGATTTTCTCCCATTCTCAGTTTGCGAAGTATTAACATATGATTATTAAAAGTCCACGGTAGACCCTTCAAAACTCTTTCCATATCCATATTGTGGAAAAATTTAAAAAGGTACCTTTTATCCCCCAGATCCTGAATTTGCACCCCGGGTGCTACAAATCTGCCATAGTACTTCTCATAGCTGGAAAGTGTATTATGCTTGCTGTTAAAAAGCAACCTACAAGCTGAAAATCCTCCCCTTCTTTTTACATGCTTGGTTCAGTCTGGATCTGTAAAATTTCCTCTTCTTATTCATTGAGCGACAATTGTGCTAATTCTGTTTCCATGATTGCAGGAATTGAATATCAGAAAAACTCTCCTGTCTTCCCTATCGGTCCTCCTTCTGAGAAAAATTGTGTTTAAAGCGCCGATTTCAAGAAAGAACAAAAACAATTTTCGAAAAAACCTAAAAACATCATACCAAAGGCGGCAGACAGAAACGTGCTAGGGTAGCAGACTTCATGACTATAACAACTCTAGGTTAATTAGAGTTTAAGTGAGAAACTAAAAATAAAGTTTAACTAGGAGAAGAAAAGTCAAAATAAATTTTGGTTAAAATAAGAGGAATTCTCCCACAAATCTCCACATTTACTCGTATTTAGACCAACTCCCTTGCTGAACCCTGTTATGGGCTTAATTGATTCTTCGTCTGATACTTACCAAGTTCAAGTAATGCTCAAAATTTGAAACTAGAAGGCTCTTTGTCAACATGTCAGTCAGATTGTGTTTTATGCCAATTTTAAGAATCCAAACATCCCCTTAAATATCCACCTCTCAAACAAAATGATAACGAATGTTTATATGCTTAGTTCTCTCGTGATGCATTTGATCTTTGGTAAGATGTATAACACTTTGGCTATCGCAATATACAACAGTTGCTCAGTTTTGACTTACCAGTTCACTAAAAGATCTCTTTCCAAACAATGACACAATTACCAAAACCAAATTGCTTATTTTACTTATTCTGTAATTGTCATATATTCTACTTTAGTAGTCAACAATGCTACTATAGCTTGGAGTGTCGCTTTCCAACTAATTACACAATTACCAAAAGCAAATAGGTAACCTGTGAGAGACCTTATTTGATCTAAGTCTCCTACATAATCAGAATAAACATATCATAGGGACATACATTCAAAATGACTAAGTCCCTATACATGTCATAGCTCAAATATTGATCATCATAAAATACCGAGTTGTTGTTGTTGATAGTGTGAGCACTCTCCGACATCTTTAAGATCCCCGAATTAGCTTTGCAATACTATAAAAGAATGAAAATAAAAGAAGTAAGCATAAAGCTTAGTAAGTTTACAAGCAAATAAATTACAACATTTAACACAAATAATTATACTCAAATGTCATGATCTTTAATTTCCTCTTTACTAACTCTCTTACTCGTTCACTTCCTTGTTTACTTAGATAACTCGTGATTGTAAATTACTCTTTTCTTACTGAAATGTTGGTTCTCAATTGATAACATAATATGTTCTTAATTCTTATAACTCACCTGAATTTGCTATTTATGCTTTTACCTGAACTTTCATGGAACATAATTTGTTTACTAGCCCGTTGAGCCACATTGGAATAATAAGGATACTTGGGTCTCTTTTCTGATAATAACATGCCAAAGCCATGTCCCAAGCATGGTCTTACAAGGGATGTTTCTTGTACTGCCAATGCCATATCCCAGATATGGTCTTACACGGGAGTTCTCATATCGGTGCTCATGCCATGTCCCAAACATGGTCTTACGGGAGACCTTTCATCTCGGTGCCAATGCCATGTCCTAGACATGGTCTTACATGGGACCTCTCATAACCTCAATGATGCCAATGCCATGTCCCAGATATGGTCTTACATGGGATCTCTTTACCCAAATGTTATGACATTTGTATCCGAACATTTCTAATGTTTTAACGGGACTTTTTAACACTAATTCTCTATCTTCTCATACTTGAGTCAACATTAAATAATTTCATAAAATAAATACATAATTGCTGGAATATAGAATCATTATTAATAATTATTGAAATATTTCATTTATTTACCGTAAACTTACCTCAGTACAAAATATGGCCAAATCAATCAACTTAGTCTTCAACCTTTTTCTTTCCTCGGTCTAACCCCAAATTTCATTCTTCTTGATCTATAATAGCAAATTTATCTTATTTAATGCTCACATTCATCAAAACAATTCTTAACTCAAAATTTGGAAAAATTACAATTTTGCCCCTAAACTTTTGTATAATTACACTTTTTCCTCAAAGCTCAGAAATTAAACTTCATCCCTTATTCTTATGTTTTATGACATGCTGAACATTTTTCCCTTCTATGGCAACATCGAATTCCCACTCTAACACTTACTTATGAACATTAGGTATTTTTACCGATTATGTCGTTTTACTCTTTTTCACTTAAAATCGCTTAGCAAAAGTCGTTTAACATAATTTCAAGCTTCATATTTTACCATAAACCATCAAAATAAACACATTTCACCTAAGAGTATTTTTCCAAATATAAATCCTAGGTTAAATTATTGCTAGAATAAGCTAAATTAAGTTACCGAGACTTCAAAAACGTAAAGAACATTAAAAACGGGGCTTGGAATCACTTATTATGGAGCTTGGAAGCTTGAAAACCTTAACTATGGCTTTCCCCCTTGCTAATTTCGGCCAAATGAAGAAGATGAGCACAATTCGTCATCTTTTTCCCTTTTAATTCATTTTAATTACCAAATTACCAAAACGCCCTTAACTTAAAAATTTCCTATTTCAGTTATCTCATGTCCATTTTTGTCCATAACTTAACCAATGGTCTAATCATCATATAAAGACCTCCAATTTAAAATTTCATAACAATTGGACACCTCTAACATGTAGAACTCAATTTTTGCACTTTTTTACAATTTAGTCCTTTTGACTAAATTAAGTGCCCAAATGTCGAAATTTTTGAACAAAATTTTCACAAAATCATTCCGTGAAATTGTAGGCCATAAAAATATAGTAAAAATAATTTTTTTCTCATCGGATTTGTGGTCCCAAAACCACTATTTCGACTAGGCCCAAAATCGGGATGTTACATAGTCTACTTTCTAATTATTCTAACTTAGGATTATTTGGTGCAACAAAGCCAAAAGTGCCCGAATGGACGTATGTTTTACAACGGGAGATAAAACATCATGAAAATCAACTCCCTCCATTTGACTGTAGCCCTTTGCAACCAATCTTGCTCTACACCTAGTGTCATTAGAACCTTAACCTTCCTTCTTTTTAAGCACTCATTTACACCCAATGATTATTTTACCGATGGGTGGTTTAACTAGCCTCCAAGTCTCGTTCTTTTGATGCGATTCCATCTCTTTCATTGCAACGAGCCATTTGCTAGAATTGAAGGCTTGAAATGTCTCATAATAACACAAAGGATCGGTTGAATCAATGCTCAGGAACACTTAGAGCATAAGCCACTAGGTTTCCTTCTCAATATTTCTATGGTGGTCGGATTTCTCACCTTTTCTTGTCACGAGCCAATTTATAATTAGTTAACTGAGATGGTGAGGATACCTGAGGGTCGGACGGAGCCCTAAACAAATCCAAAATAGCTTCAAGCATGCAAGAATCAGAATTTTGTTGTCTTGTTGTGACATCATATGACTCATCGTCGGGACGAGACCGCTGCTTGTCCTATCATTACGATGTTGGGCATGTTCTTATCGGGGTGTCACCCCTTGTTTCGGCTTTTGACTCCACCTTGCTCGAGACATTTTCCTTTGTTGTGCCTATACAAGTAAAAGTCCCCTTTTCTAATCGAAACATGGCAGATTCATCAAATGGAACATCTCTCTGCTAACAATTATTTTTTCGAATTTTGAACACCACAACTTAAAACCTTTTGTACGGAAGAGTATCCCAGAAAGATGCATTTAATGACCCTTAGTTTGAGCTTTCCCTGGCTAACTATAGCATAAGCAAGACAACCAAAAATTCTAATATTAGAATAATTGGGAGGATTACCTGACCATATATCCTCTGAAATTTTACCATTCAATGCTCGATGAGGAGACCGATTTATCAAATTACTTGTCAGGTTTACGACTTCAGCCTAAAATTCCTTCCCTAAGCCTGCATTACAAAGCATGCATCGAACCTTTTCCTGTAAGGTTTTATTCATTCTTTCTGCAATTCCATTCTACTGCGGAGTTCCAAAAATGGTTCAATGTCTTTTGATTCCTTCTCGTTGTCAAAAATCATTAAAATTTGACAAACAGATCTCGAACCCATTATCCATTCTCAACCGCTTCACGGATTTTCTAGTTTGTTTTTCTAACAATGTTTTCCACTGTTTGAAGATTCCGAAGACTTTACTTTTCTGTTTCAAGAAATAAACTCAAACTTTTCTATAGTGATCATCAATAAAAGTTAGGAAATATTTATTACCTCCTTTTGAGATTTCAGAAGATGGACCCCGTAAATCAGAATGAATGTAATCTAGAGTTCTTTTTGTTCTATGTATTGATGAATCGAAACTAACTCAAGTTTGTTTCTTGTAAACACAATGCTCGTAGAAACCTAACTTGCCAACTCCAGTGTCTTTGAGAAGACCTCTATTGCAAAAGACTATCATACCTTTCTTATTCATATGACCAGTCGCATGTGCCAAAGTTTGGTTGAATCAGAACGATGGAGAGAGAGTTACGTCGTGTTGTCGCGACGCTAGGCTGATTCTCGTCATGACGTGATGGTGATTTTAGCTTTTCTTCGGTAATCATCATCGCACCAATAACTATTGACCATTGCAAAACATATAGGCTGCCCTTTTTCTGTCCTCTCAACACAATAAAAGCCCCACGAGAAACTTTTAGGCCATTTCACTCAATGACTATCCTGCAACCGTTACAAATCCAAAATTCCTAATGAGATAAGATTTTTCTTTAAATTAGGAACATACCTAACATCTAACAGTGTCCAAATAATTTCGTCGTGCATCTTAATTTGTATTGTTCCAATTTCATATATTTTATATGGAAAGTTATTCCCCATCAGTAAAACTCCATCTTCAACTAAACTATACGTGAACCAATCCCTATTAGGACAGATGTAATAGGAGCACCCTGAATCTAAGGTCCATTCAGAAGTAAGATGAGAGCTTTCACTTGTTGACATCGATAATAAATCATCACCTTTGTCATTGGCTACACTAGCATTAGCAACTTCGACTTTCTACTTATCTTTCTCGTCATTTTCGGCATCCCTTTTGATTTTATTTTGAAATTTCCAACATTTTTCCTTAACATGGTCACCTTTTTACAATAGCCACAATATTTGTCACAATTTCTGGATTTGGACCTTACTTTAGACCTATTTTGATCTATATTTTTGGTTTGTTGTCTTCTTCTTGCAACTAAAACTGAGGTTTGCTTATTTGATTTTTTATTTGAGCCTAACTCATTGTCGAGTTTATCCTTATTTAGAAGATTTGCTTTCACATCCTTGAACGAGAGATGATCTCTCCCATAAATCAGAGTTTTTCTAAAAGTTTTATAAGAAGGCAAAGAGCATAACAACATAGCTTGATCATCGTCATTAATATCTGCTTCAAGATTCTTTAAGTCATTAAGAAGGGTAACAAACTCACTAATATAATTTCTAATAGACTCACCTTCGATCATTCTAACTTAAAGAATCTACTAGAAACTAGAAGCCTTTTCATCGAGCACTTCTCATTCTGACTGATCCATATCTATGGGCTTCTTCCCTGTAACAACCTTTTTCAGACCGTTCTAAACCAGTATTGTTGTTATCCAAACTTGCCACAAACTCAAAATTTTAATTCCGTTGAACTTCTCAATATTAAAGCTTGACGCTACCATCTCTGAATGAGTTGATTGCGAAAATCAAACTAGCTCTGATTCCAGTTTGTTGGGTAATTACCTCTTTAAACAACAAACAATGTAAAGAAAAGAAGAATTGAAAAGATCGAACATGCAAATTTTACGTGGAAAAACTCCTCAAAAGAGGATAAAAGTACCACGAAAAAAAAGAAGATTTCAATATAATAAAGGAGAGCACAAAAGCTGGAGAACATTAAAAGAAAAACCCGAAGCCCCACAAGAAAAACCATTCAAAATAAAGAACAGAATTCTCCCAATCTAAATATTTTGTTGTTGTAAAACCTAGAGTAACTAAGACCTATTTATAGGCTGAAATTCGTAGCATATATGATTACAACTCTAGGTTAATTAGAGTTAAAATGAGAAACTAAAAACAAAGTTTAACTAGGACAAGAAAAGCCAAAATAAATTTTGGTTAAAACAATAGGCATAGGTCAATAACTCATTATTTTGCATGTTTGGTGTGTTTACTTGAAGATAAGTAAAGACTTATGTGTCGGGGAGTTTGATCTGCCATAATTTAATATGGCCAATTAGGCTTTCTCAGTAAATTTAAGGAGCTTATTCTAGAGCAAAGTATTTTTTTTTTATAGTTTTTTGTACTTTTTAGATTTTAAGTTAATAAGTGTAAATATCTCGTTTTTTGTTCATTTTTTGATCTAATTTTTCCAATAGTACCATTGAGACGACTAACTTGTGGTTGAGTGGTGTAGGGACATGTTGAAGGTTGAAAATGGATGAGAAAAGAACCAAAGGAAAGGGCATCACGATATCCACAGCTTGGAATTACGATACCTCCAATAATATTGAATATTGGAGACCATCCTTCAGTGGTATCGATATATCCAATTTGGGTATCGTGATATCCACCTTTCAAAGAAGAACCCAAGGCTCGAAATTGCCCTTGATATCATAATATCCTCTTCTAGGTATCACAACACCGACATTGTGAGGGGACAAAATTGGACAAAAAGGGTAATCTCTTTCCTCCAGATCTATCAATCACCCAAGACCCATATAAGGGCATTTTTGGCAATAAAAAGTCGTCAAAATTCATCCTAAACCAATCAAATTTGGATGAGGAGGAGATAGACACGCATTAGCTTAGTTTTAGCTTTATTTTCTCCAAGTTTTCTCTTCTTTATCTAGGGTTTCTTATTTTTCATTTCTTTAGTTGTAGATTTTACATTTCCCAGCAAAGTTTCTTCTTATTTTAATTGTTCTTAGTGATAGTTAAGTTAGTTATCACTATAGTTTAGATTTATTTGCACTTTTAGTCCCATTACTTTTGTTATCACTGTAACTTAGATTTATCTGCATTTTTAGTCCCATTACTTTTGTTGTAAGATATTTTTAGTTTTAGTTTAATTTATTTCATTTTGTTTTACTTTCAATCAACTAAAGTTTGTTCATTTTATGTTTATTGCTTTAGATTTCTCTATTGAATGCTTTTAGTTTCATGCTTTTTAAGTTTTCTCGCATAAAAATTTGAACTTTTTGATTTTTCTTAAGCTTTACTTTAATGGTTGTTTGTTTTTCATTTCCATATTCATTCTTTTTATTTTTAACATGAGTAGCTAAACCTAAAAAGGAGGGGTTGGTTGATGGAGATACGGGTAAGTTGATTTTTGGACAAATGAATAAATCGTAATAAATTGGACTAAATAAATAGACCTAAAAACTTAGGAAGTGACACCCCTAAAGGAAAATCTAGGCAAGTGAGGTCGAGAGGTAATCTTGTTGCACACTCGTTCATTAGTCCCGGATTAGCCGATGAGATCGAAAGATAAATCAGAATTAATTTGTCTAAGTTAGTGAAATTGAGATTGAAAGATAAAATGGAGCCACTTAGTAATTTATATGATTTAAGTCCCCTGTTCAAGGACCGATGAACCACATTGATATGAACCAACCACCATTAGTTATTTATTGGATAATTTCTTAGTTTTGTGTTCTTTGCAATGTAGTCCCTATATTAGCATATTTAATCTTCTTAAAAAAGTTTCTTGTTATAATTTTTCGTGCTATAAAATTATATTAGTATCCACTTAGAATCTATCGTGTATGCTATTTATCACTCAATCTTCATCTCCTTTGGTTCGATCCTTGAAATACTTTGGTGTTCCCTTATAACACTACAAATATTATAACTGACATGTACACTACAGTTTAAAATTGTTTTATAAAATCGTTTCTTTTACAGGCACGTGTAAATGTGGTCATATCTAATAACTCATCTAATAAACATCCCTCACCTCAGTCAGATTGAAGTTCCTTGATGGGTAAACCTATTTGTTTCTCCACTTTCGCACGAAACTCTTTGAATTTATCAAAGGTTTCACTTTTACGGTGTATTAGGTATACATACTCATATCTGGAATGATCATCAATAAATGTTACATAATACTCATAACCACCTTTTTCACTGACACTCATGGGACCACATACATTAGCGTGCACAAATTCTAGTGATTTCACGGCCCTCTTTCATTTTTCTTTAAAAGATATCTTGGTCATTTTACCTCCTAAGCAAGATTCACATTGTGGAAGATCAAATTCTTTAGAAAACTTAAGATGTCGTCTTTCACAAGTCTAGTGATTCTTTCTTGGTTAATATGACCAAGTGTTAAATGCCAAAGGTACGCCTCATTAGAGTAAGAATTTTTAGGTTTTTTATTTTATATTTTAGTCTCAAGCAGTGTACACGTCTTTGGTTTGATAAATAGAGATTATTTCACATTCATCCATTACATATAAGATTGTGATTTCTAAATATTGCAATAATATTATTAAAAGTCACGGTCAAGTCGTCTTTATTAAAACATACAACAAAAATTTTCTTTTCAAACTTGGTACATAGAAAATGTCTCTCAAATAATCTTCTTAAAATTATTAAAATAAAGATGTAAATCTCCCACTATTTTAGCTGCCACAGTTGTCTCATTTACAATCCGTAACGATAGACTCTTATCTCCAAGATCTTTAGTCTCCTCGAACCTCTGTAGAGAAACACAAACATGATTAGTGGATCACGAATCAATGACCGAGTGGTCTATTGAATCCTACACTAAAAAAACTACTATCATTAAGAGTTCCATACATTTGCCTTCAGTGGCAAGGTATTCTTTCCACTCTTTACAATTTGCCTTGAAGTGCCCTTTCTTACTATAGAAAAATCATTTAGATTTAGATAAGTCTTTACGCTTTCTGATTCTCTTCTTGTCCACTTGTGGTGGCCTAGAGACTTTAGTCTGAACTTTCTTAGCATATTTTTCATTCCCTTTTGAGGAAGAAACAATAGCTATATTTGCTTCTACTTTTCGGACTGACGGGCCATCATTCAGCATCAACTCATAGGATTGTAATTCCTTCATAAGTTGTGTAAGCGTCAAGTTCTTGTTCCCAAGGTTATATGCAGTCTGAAAGCTTGTAAAAACCTTGTACAAGTCTTTGAACACCATCTCAATCTTAATATTCTGGTCTAAATTGGCCTCATTATCCTCGGTCTTAACAAAGTATTCCAAAAGAGTAATCATATGGTCTTTGACCAAAGTGCCGAGCTTTTGTTGGGTATTCATCAAACTAGTAATAGCAGACTATCAAGCCAAGATAGCATGTCCTCTGAACATGTCTTCTAATTTGTTTAGAATTTCTTTGGTTGTCTTATAGCTCACTAGTTACTTATAAAGGGTGTTAGCCACGCTTACTAGTATATAGCAAAGAGCTATCTCATTAGACTCTTTCTAGTGTTTTTTAGCCTCAGCTTGAGTAGCCAAAAGACATTTATTATCAAGAATTATTTTAACTTTCTTACAAATCAGGGTAACCATCAAGTTTTTTTTTTCATTCTTTATAGTTATTTCCATCCAGTTTGTTTTCAGTGAGTATGTTTAATAAAGGAGTAGGTGTCATTTTCGAACTAAAAATAAAACATTCATTCATTAATATCTTTTTATTAAGAAATTTTTGAAAACATTTTGCAACATTACGATATGCATTGAGAGGATGCATGCGTCTTACATTAAACCTTGAAAATATTTGTAATTCGTTACAACGATAATTTCTATACCCATTGAACCAGATCAACGTGGCGTGATCATGATCAACTAGTAAGGACATGAGTTTTCATCCAATTAGTACATAAACCTAATGCCCTATTCATTCACACTTACTGATAATCGTGTTACATTTGGTCATCATTCTAACTTAAGTAGAGCTTTGTGGGGAGTTTGTTGGGTAATGTGTCATATTGTAATAAACATGTAATTATTTTCTATTTATTTGAATGATGAACAAATAAATAAAGTTCATTTTAAATTTCACTATTTTGTCTTTTGTATTTATGCCTTTTATATTTTGCATGCATAGCGAAATTGTGACAAGTGATATTAGCTCATTGATTGTCTAAAGTTCAAACTAAAAATAAGTGGCATTGTAAAGAATGTTTACATTGCAAGAAAGATGACTTACTTCAGTAGATAATATAAATGTGCCCGTAATCTCGTAAAATAATCAAAGTGAGCATTTGATTCAAATATTGAGAAGGATTATTATGTCGTCTACAATTCTAATTGGGGAGATGACTCATCTTGGCTATCAGGGTAGTTGACTCCATGAGTAGAGAAATAGATGTATTCATTGGTAGAATGATACATTGGACTAGACCCAAGATGAATTAATTCTGAATCCATTTGTGAATTAATTCACTTGTGACGTTCATGGTGTGATTTGCCTAAATCCTAAGTTAGTCACTGACCATACGTATGCAACTCATGTGCTTTGATATAAGTGGAGGCTTATGCTCTAAAGATGATCGAGCACATAGTCAGTATGTTGGGTACATGGCTTGTGTATGACATGGCTTTACTAGCAACAGTGGAATTCATAGCTCAATTAAAGAGTTAATGATATTCTATCATTGGCATTGTGTGGATTGATAAATATGAAACGTGGCCACATGTTGCTAGTTCTCAAACGAGTAATTTATCAAAGTCATTTGTTGACAATGACCATATTAATCATTAAGAAGACACTATGGGAACAATGAGATAAAATATGACTGTATTGAGTGAACAGATTTTACTCAAAGGAATCAAGAAATCATGTGAGGGTAACACACACATGACGAGGTCATTGGAAAAAGTAGTTGGATGGATTATTTTCTTGAAAAGTATACGATAAGGAGTTTTCAATCATGGTACTTCTTGTGGACTGACTCCATGATTAAGTAATTGAGAATTATCTGAACAATGCTTCTGGACATAATTGTAATCACTAGAGCCTAATTGTATATGTCTGATTGGTCCCTCAATTAGCTCATCAAAAGCTCGATTGGACTGCATTTGAATCAGAAGAAAATTCTACGACTTAAGGAATAATTTAATTGAGTCGATTTATTCACCAAGTTTAATTCTTGAGAAAGTTGTAGAAAAACCTGTAAACGATCAACAACATAAGGGAATCAATCGTAGTGGGAAAGTTTCTAAGAAACTAGACTTCTTCATCTATGATGGTAGTATTTATAATATAGAAGCCAGTCATAAGGATGATGATCCACTCACTTATGAGGAGGTTATGCAAGATGTTGATTCCAAGCTCTTAAAATAGGCCATAAATGCCGAGATGGATTCTATGAAATCCAATACAGTTTGGGAACTTGTAAACTTATTGATAACTCTTGAAAAGAGTTATATGTCATGCCTTAAGACTTAGCTAAATATTTGTACTTAGGTACACTTAGTGGCATTTTAGGACATTTATTAGTATTTTTATCATTCGCATTAGGAGCTTGGACTATGTTTACATATTATATACTTTTAATTGCATGTAGAAGGGTTGTGTTTGGTGGCTTGGCAAGTACAGGATATGGAGAAAGAAATAGAGGATTGAAGGTTTGTTGGGGCAATTCAAGAAGATGATCGAGTCAACATTCAGCATATACCAATTTTGCCCAACTCTACTTGTATCAGAAAAATCTATCTAAAAAAGAGGAGAAGATATCGTGGGTTGTTAGAGCTATTTTAGGAAGAAAAAGCCTATCAAAAGTCGAAGGAGGAAGCCTTAAGTGTGGAGATCCAAACGCAACAATTGAGGTTAGCAATTGAGTAGAGACGAAAAGGGGAGACCGAAGACAGCCCCTCTCAGCCATCATAGGACGCTGTGTTGCTGGATTGAGGATTGGTTTGGTGACAACCATCGTCCTAGGTTCTTCCATTATTTGTTATTTTGCTCTCCGTGAATTAATTTGATCAAAACAATGTTGGATGTTATTACAAACTTGAATTTTAATCATCAACCCATGAGCTAAGCCTCATAGGCTTGGAATTACAAGATGAAGACTTTTATTTTCTTTAATGGTTGAAACATATATTTTATTTAATCTGTTGTTTTATTCAATTTTTTTTATTTCCTAAATGTATACGTATATTCTCTAGACATAGATGAATGTGAAGTATGCCCATAAAACTGAATCTAATTGTGAAAAGGTTGGATTAGTTGGACTATAATTGAATGATATGAGCAAGTACTCAATAGATACTTGTAGTAGACTCTAGACAGAAAGCAACGTTCATATGGGATGGAGACAAAATAGTGCAGGGTACCGTGATAAGGCCTATAGTTACAGGCAGGTAACTTAAGACCTTGCTCTCAAAAGAAGCAGGTCACTTCAGGCCTCTTCTAAGCATTAGATTAAGTATAATTATGCTGATGCATTGCTGAAAGTAAGGGCAGATTTTAAGTAGTCCCAACCTTCCAAATCAACATCGTAGATCTTCAATCTATTGCCGCAACATTTTTTCCATAGCATTCTTAGTTATTTATTTGTTCGCTCAATTATTCTCGTAATTTTCATTGCATTGTTATTCTTACTTTGCCATAGCATTTTCCAATATTAGTTAGTATACATTTTACACTCATCCTTATTATTTTAATTTATCACTGCATTCTTACCTTTGTTTTGCCATAGCATTAATCGTAATTTATTATAATAACTTGACCACTCTTGTACCTAATCTGATCGTTGTGAAGATGATCTTACTTATCACTTTATTACTTGATTCGATGTGTATACTTGTACAATTCGCATATCATATTCACACGCGAGACTTACCGGTTGGGATTAACCCCATAGGGTGTAAGTGGATCTACAAGAAGAAGAGAAATACAGAAGTGTGACAACCCAAAATTGACCCTAGTCGGGAAGTGGTTTCGGGACCGCTAAATCGAGTCACCGAAATGTTTGAATGTGATATTTATTGTCTAGAATATGTAATTATGAATGTGTGAAAATTTCAAGCTTCGATTTAGTCGATTGCATGTGAATTTAGTCAATAGGACTTATGTGAGAAAATTTTAAAATGTGATAGGTCAATGCGTAAGGACCTATTAGTGCAGGTGGAAAAAGGGGGGACTTGCATGTCAAATCCCC
This sequence comes from Gossypium hirsutum, assembly GCF_007990345.1. Lineage (NCBI taxonomy): Eukaryota > Viridiplantae > Streptophyta > Magnoliopsida > Malvales > Malvaceae > Gossypium > Gossypium hirsutum. Next base: position 50,307,143 of record NC_053437.1, read on the forward strand.
CCCTATTAGTAGTGGCCGGCCATGACAAGCATGGTAGACCAAGTGTGATGGGCAAGACATGTCATAGACATGTTGGGTTGGTGCATCATGGGTGGAAAAAAATAAAATAATGAGCATGGAAATTAAATAATGAAAGGGAATATGATGAAAACAAAAAAAAAAGTGTGTGGTTGTTTCTCCCCCCCCATTTTGCCGAAACTAGAAAGAAAAACAAAAAAAAAGTGCTCATCCTTGGCCAAAAATTTTAAGGAGGAAGGAAGAAGAAAGGTTGAAGAGGTTCAGCCATGCATGTAGCTAGGCTAAGGTATGTTTGATGATGTTCCATGAGATGCATGCATGTTTTAGTTGTTAGCTTGAGTTCTACCTAGCCCATGGTCTAAATCTTGCTATGTGATGGAAATGACACTCGACCATGGATGCATCATTCTTGGTTGATGTTTGATGTTGTGGTGATGAGGCATGAAGATGAGTTAAGATTCGGCCTAGGTGGATTTTGTGTTAATGCCATTGCATGCTAAATATGAAGCTTGTTAATGATGCATGTGATGGTGGATTGATGATTCTTGAATCTCCTTTTTAGCATTTTTGAGTGAGCACATATGTGCATTGGTTGCTAGATGGGGAAGAATCGGCTAGCAAGTTGTGTGCTAAGGCCGAATATAACTTTTGTATGTTAATGAGCAATGCATGTGTTAAATTGATGGAAAGGGAGAGGATGCTTTACTAGTGTATATATGTGTGTATTAGCCAAGTTTTGAACTTGAAACAAGATGATATTTATAATCAATACAAGTAACCATACTTGTAGGAAGTATTAAGCATATAATCGGCCCCAACATAGACATGCATATTCGGCCATAGGAAGAAGATTTGGTGTTGCATGTATTCGGTTGGAGGCAAGCATATTGATGCTTTTGTCTTGGCTTAAAAAATTCGGCCAAGGGGGAAAATTAGCTAAAATGTTGAGTTTGATTCATGATTCCGTACATATGTGACTTTAATGTCTAATGTATAAATATGGGCTAAGTGCCTTGTGTTCCTCTTTTCGATGCTCAAATGATTAAATCAATTTATTTGTTTAATTAAGCTCAAGAGCAAAGGGGAACTAAATCCGATAAAGGGAAGGAAAAAGTGGTCGAATAGCCATCGGAATCGTTCGACAACATCCGAGGTAAGTTCTTGAGTAAGAGAGCTTAAATTAAGATTTGATTAGATCATGTTTTAAGCAAATCAAAATCATGCTCTTTGTGTGTGGCTATTGAGCCGAAATTGCAAGAATGATAAATGTCTTGTGTTTGAGTTTTGCTAACGAAAACGAAATACGAATGTGCCATGATTTATTGTTAAATGTGCATGGTTATTTGAATGATGTCCGGGCTAAGTCCCGAAGGCTTTGTGCTAAGTGACCATATCCGGACTAAGATCCGAAGGCATTTGTGCGAGATACTAATTCCGGGCTAAGCCCGAAGGCATTGGTGCGAGTTACTAAATCCGGGTTAAGTCCCGATGGAATTTGTGCGAGTTACTAAATCCGGGTTAAGTCCCGAAGGCATTTGTGCGAGTTACTATAACCGGGCTATGTCCCGAAGGCATTTGAACGAGGAGCTATATCCGGTTAAATTCCGAAGGTACGTGATTTGGGAATGAATGATCTTGCTGTAAAAATTTCAGTTAATACTCTAGAAACATCCCAACATTGAGGTATGTTTCGTATGTGCTTGAATTTAGTTGAGCCCTTACAAATAAGTATTCGCTCAGTTGATAAACGAGCTACCGGCCTTTGGCTAAGTTGATCTTTTGTGTATGTACATAAGGGTTGGTAATGTGAAGCAAGTATGATATCGAAAATTTGTGCATATGAAATTATCCGTTTAGCTATATGAATGCTATACTTTTGTTGTGCTGGAATTCCTTGCTCAAAACTTACTAAGCATAAATTGCTTACTCCGTTTCATTGCTCCTCTGTTTTATAGATTTGGTTCTCCAGCTATCGGACTCGGGATCTTGAAGTCAAAGTCGCCCACACTATCAAAGCCCCCCCCCTTTTGGTACAATTTTGGTTGAACTTCGAAATGGCATGTATAGGATTACCCGTTTGTTGTGGGTCGTAGACCCTTTGGACTTGTATAATTTTGGATAGCCATGCGAAAATGGCTTATATGTGTTTAAGTATAATGTTATAATCATTTGGTGTGGATATGCTTGACAAGGATTGGCCATAGGAATGGTTAATCACTATCATAAATTGTGCTATTTATGCAAAAAGGGCTAGTTGAATCATGGAAACCATGAAATAGGTAAAGTCTACCTTAAAGGCAGATGCTGACAGCAGCAGTGATGTAGATTTGGAAAATCACTAAAAATAGTAGGAATGGAATTAAATAGTGAATAAACTATGTAAACGAACCTTGATGAATTTATTTTCATAGGAAAGTAACGAAACAATCATACAGACAGTATGTTAAGAGATATTCAGGTTCTCGTGAGACAGGGCCAGAACGGTTTCTGGATTTCCTGTTCCGACTTTGGAAATTCATTATAAATTCACCAGAGATAATTAGGAGTCATGCCATATATTTACAGATTCCTCTCTGAGTCTAGTTTCCATAGAAACAAACGGAATCAGTATTGAAGCTCTGTGCAGGGAGATATCCAAGTCGTAATGCGCAAAGGTCAGTGTAGTCAGTCCCTGTAACATGGGAGATTTTGACTAATAAACTGTACTAATTGGCCAGACCAAAAATTCTATAAAAATTCTACCATATAGGTATATGAGTCTAGTTCCAGGGAAAATTTACGGAACTGGATTTCGAGCTTCAGAACTCAAGATATGATTTTTAAGGCGACTAGTATGCAGATTGGCAGCTTGTCTGGGAAATGTCAAATAAGTGGTTTGAAGTCTGTTAACACCTCGTGTTCGACTCCGGCGACGGTCTCGGGTTCGGGGTGTTACATTTGATTGGTATCAGAGCTACGGTTTAGTCGATTCTAGGACTACCATAATGCGTTGGGTCTAGCTATACATGCCATTTTATGTGATTACTTGATAGTGTGGTGATTTCTGACAATTGTAAATGTGTTTATTTATAGTAATGGATCCCGATCCCGACCAAGAGGTAGCTGATGATCTTGAGAGTGTAGCGCCTGCTCCCGCACAAGGGACAGTGCCGGCGGACTCTCAACCTAATGCTAGTAACCCGAATGAGGAAGCTAGACAAGCTTTCTATAGCGTGATGAATGATTGGTTCAACCAATACATTCGAACTAATACGGCTGTTCCACAACCTCCCTTCCCGACTAATACAACCCCCGCACCTACAATACCTTCGGTAACTGACCAAATAAGGTCAAATAAGCCCCCAGTTGACAGAATCCGAAAACATGGGGCTACTGAATTTAAAGCTACAGATAGCGACGATGCCGAGCAAGCTGAATTTTGGTTGGACAACACTATCCGGGTACTCGATAAGCTATCTTGTACACCCGATGAATGCCTAAAGTGTACTATCTCCTTGCTATGTGATTCTGCCTACTATTGGTGGAGTACTCTGACTTCTGTTGTGCCCCGAGAGCAAGTAACTTGGGAGTTTTTCCAAACTGAGTTTCGGAAAAAGTATATCAGTCAGAGATTTGTTGATCAAAAACGGAAGGAATTTCTTGAGCTTAAGCAAGGTTCCATGTCGGTTACTGATTACGAACGAAAATTTGTTAGACTTAGCAAATACGCTCGGGAATGTGTTTCGTCCGAGGCTATCATGTGTAAACGCTTCGAGGATGGGCTGAATGAAGATATAAAATGTTCGTTGGCGTTCTTGAAATACGAGAGTTCGTAGTACTTGTCGAGCGAGCTTGTAAAGCCGGAGAGCTTAGAAAAGAAAAACAAAAAGTTGATGTGGGAACTGGAGAGTTTCGTAAAAGATCCTCGGGAAAGTCTCTTCAACAGGCATCGAAGAAATTTCGAGATGATATGGGCCGGTCTAGAGGCACTTCGGGCCTTTTTAGACGAGATCGTGATCGACCCCCTGTGGGTACACGAGGCACTTCGGTCGCCAGTGTTGGGAATGAACGTCGAGACAGAACGAAATGTCGATATTGCGGTAAATGGCATTCGGGGAGTTGTAGATTCCCTGACCGCTCCTGTTACAAGTGCGGATCAGTTGACCACTTCATTAAAGATTGCCCGAGGTTGTCTGAACAGAATGTAAATCAAAGTGGGAAACTGGGTGCTACCACTGCTCGAGGTAGACCATCTGGAAATACGGGCGATGCTAGTGGTGGCCAGAGAGGATCTAGAGATGCTACGACCAGATCCGAGGCTCGTGCGCCTGCTAGAGCTTATGCTATACGTGCCCGCGAGGATGCCTCTTCACCTGATGTTATTACCGGTACTTTTATTCTCTTTGATACTAATGTAATTGCTTTGATTGACCCCGGTTCTACTCATTCATACATATGTGAAACCTTAGCATCCAGTAAGACTTTACCTATTGAGTCTACTGAGTTCGTAATTCGGGTGTCAAATCCCTTGGGTCGTTACGTGCTTGTCGACAAAGTGTGTAAGAAATGTCCCCTAGAAATTCGAGGTTCCTGTTTTTCGGCGGACTTGATGCTTTTGCCATTTGATGAATTTGATGTTATTCTTGGTTTGGATTGGTTGACCGCGCATGATGCGGTTGTGAATTGCAAAAGCAAGACTATTGATTTGAGGTGCGCAAATAATGAAGTAATCCGAGTTGAGTCTACGAACTTGGAGGGGATGCCAGCTGTAATATCAGCAATGTTGGCCCAGAAATATGTAAGAAAAGGGTGCGAAGCATACCTTGCGTATGTACTTGATGACAAAGAATTAGAAAAGAAACCCGAATCTGTGCCAGTGGTTTGTGAATACCCGGATGTTTTTCCTGAAGAATTACCGGGTTTACCACCTGTTCGGGAGATAGAGTTTGGTATTGAGCTTGTACCTGGGACTACACCGATTTCGATGGCTCCGTATCGTATGGCACCAACCGAGTTAAAAGAGTTGAAAGCTCAGTTGCAAGAATTGACAGATAGAGGTTTTGCTCGACCAAGTTTCTCACCTTGGGGTGCACCAGTATTGTTCGTGAAAAAGAAGGACGGAACCATGAGGTTGTGCATTGACTATCGTCAACTGAATAAAGTGACGATAAAGAACAAATATCCGTTACCGCGTATCGATGATTTGTTCGACCAACTGAAGGGAGCCTCAATGTTCTCAATAGATCGGGCTATTATCAGTTGCGAATTCGAGAATCGGACATACCCAAAACTGCCTTCAGGACGAGATATGGTCACTACGAGTTCTTAGTGATGCCGTTTGGGCTCACTAATGCCCCTGCGGTATTTATGGATTTGATGAATCGGATCTTCAGACCATATTTGGATCGGTTCGTAGTTGTGTTCATTGATGACATCTTGGTCTATTCAAGAGATGAGACCGAACATGCTGAGCATCTGAGGCTAGTGTTGCAAATTTTGCGGGATAAGCAGTTATATGCTAAGTTCAGTAAGTGTGAGTTCTGGTTAAGAGAGGTTAGCTTCTTGGGTCTTGTAGTATCCGCATCGGGTATTCGAGTTGACCCAAACAAAATTTCAGCCATACTTAACTGGAAACCTCCGAGAAATATTACTGAGGTTCGGGGCTTTTTGGGGCTCGTCGGTTATTACCGACGATTTGTCAAAGGTTTCTCGATGATAGCCACACCAATGACGAAGCTACTTCAAAAGGATGTTAAGTTCGAATGGACGGAGAAATGTCAGAAAAGTTTCGATCAACTGAAAACTCATTTGACTGAAGCTCCAATTTTAGTGCAACCCGAATCAGTCAAAGAGTTTGTCATTTATAGTGACGCATCCCTACTTGGGTTGGGTTGCGTATTGATGCAAGAAGGTCGAGTTGTGGCCTATGTGTTGAGACAATTGAAGCCACACGAGAGAAATTATCCGACCCATGATCTCGAACTAGCTGCCATCGTATTTGCTTTGAAAATATGGCGACATTATTTGTTTGGTGAGAAGTGCCATGTATTTTCGGATCACAAAAGTCTCAAATATTTGATGACTCAGCGAGACTTGAATCTGCGACAAAGACGTTGGCTTGAGTTGTTGAAAGATTACGAGCTTGTCATTGATTACCACCCGGGAAAGGCTAATGTGGTTGCGGACGCCTTAAGCCGAAAGTCATTGTTTGCTTTACGAGCGATGAATGTGCACTTGTCTGTTCTACCCGACAATGTGTTAGTAGCTAAATTAAAAGCCAAACCATTTTTGATTCATCAAATTCGTGAAGCTCAGAAAGTTGATGATGAATTGGTTGCAAAACGGGCTGAGTGTGTTCCGAACAAGGAATCAGAGTTTCAAATTGATGATGATGATTGTTTAAGGTTCAGAAGTCATTTGTGTGTTCCAAGGAATTCGGAACTCATTTCGATGATTCTGAACGAAGCCCATTGTAGCCGAATGTCAATTCACCCGGGGAGTACGAAAATGTACAACGATTTGAAACGTCAATTTTGGTGGCATGGTATGAAACGAGACATCTCCGACTTTGTTTCGAGATGTTTAATATGTCAACAAGTGAAAGCGGAACATCAAGTGCCTTCAGGATTACTTCAGCCGATCATGATACCCGAGTGGAAATGGGATCGAGTCACAATGGACTTTGTGTCCGGACTGCCATTGTCAGCAAGTAAGAAGGATGCGATTTGGGTTGTTGTTGATAGACTGACTAAGTCGGCTCACTTTATCCCCGTGCGTACGGATTTTTCATTGGATAAATTAGCCGAATTGTATGTTTCTCAGATTGTGAGATTACACGGGGTACCTATTTCTATCGTGTCGGATAGAGATCCGAGATTCACCTCGCGATTTTGGAGGAAATTGCAAGAAGCTTTGGGTACCAAGCTGTATTTTAGCACTGCTTTTCATCCCCAAACCGATGGTCAATCCGAGCGGATAATTCAGATACTTGAGGATATGTTGAGATGTTGCATCCTCGAGTTCAGTAGTTCATGGGAACGGTATTTACCTTTGATTGAATTCGCTTACAACAATAGTTTTCAATCAAGTATTAAGATGGCACCTTACAAGGCTTTGTACGGTTGTAAATGCCGTACACCATTGTTTTGGACCGAGCTCGGTGAAAGTAAAATTTTCGGAGTTGATTTGATTAAGGATGCCGAACAGAAAGTAAAGGTAATCCGTGAAAGTCTGAAAGCAGCCACAGATCGTCAAAAATCGTATGCAGATTTGAAACGAAGGGACATTGAATATCAGGTGGGAGATAAAGTGTTCCTTAAAGTTTCGCCTTGGAAAAAGGTACTCAGGTTTGGCCGTAAGGGCAAGTTGAGCCCGAGATTCATTGGGCCGTACGAAATCTCCGAACGAGTTGGTCCGGTTGCGTATAGATTGATTTTGCCCCCTGAGCTTAAAAAGATTCACGACGTCTTTCATGTTTCGATGCTTCGACGCTATCGATCTGATCCATCGCACATAATTAGCCCATCAGAGGTTGAAATTCAAGCCGATATGAGTTATGAAGAAGAACCGATGCGTATCCTAGCTCATGAAGTGAAGGAGTTGCGAAACAAAAGGGTTCCGTTAGTGAAGGTGTTATGGCTCAAACACGGGATCGAGGAAGCTACTTGGGAAATCGAGAGCTCGATGAAAGAACGATACCCAAACTTATTTACCGGTAAGATTTTCGGGGACGAAAATTTCTTAAGTGGGGGAGAGTTGTGACAGCCCAAAATTGACCCTAGTCAGGAAGTGGTTTCGGGACCGCTAAACCGAGTCACCGAAATGTTTGAATGTGATATTTATTGTCTAGAATATGTAATTATGAATGTGTGAAAATTTCAAGCTTCGATTTAGTCGATTGCATGTGAATTTAGTCAATAGGACTTATGTGAGAAAATTTTAAAATGTGATAGGTCAATGCGTAAGGACCTATTAGTGCAGGTGGAAAAAAGGGGGGACTTGCATGTCAAATTCCCCCCCTATTAGTAGTGGCCGGCCATGACAAGCATGGTAGACCAAGTGTGATGGGCAAGACATGTCATAGACATGTTGGGTTGGTGCATCATGGGTGGAAAAAAATAAAATAATGAGCATGGAAATTAAATAATGAAAGGGAATATGATGAAAACAAAAAAAAGTGTGTGGTTGTTTCTCCCCCCCCCCCATTTTGCCGAAACTAGAAAGAAAAACAAAAAAAAAGTGCTCATCCTTGGCCAAAAATTTTAAGGAGGAAGGAAGAAGAAAGGTTGAAGAGGTTCGGCCATGCATGTAGCTAGGCTAAGGTATGTTTGATGATGTTCCATGAGATGCATGCATGTTTTAGTTGTTAGCTTGAGTTCTACTTAGCCCATGGTCTAAATCTTGCTATGTGATGGAAATGACACTCGGCCATGGATGCATCATTCTTGGTTGATGTTTGATGTTGTGGTGATGAGGCATGAAGATGAGTTAAGATTCGGCCTAGGTGGATTTTGTGTTAATGCCATTGCATGCTAAATATGAAGCTTGTTAATGATGCATGTGATGGTGGATTGATGATTCTTGAATCTCCTTTTTAGCATTTTTGAGTGAGCACATATGTGCATTGGTTGCTAGATGGGGAAGAATCGGCTAGCAAGTTGTGTGCTAAGGCCGAATATAACTTTTGTATGTTAATGAGCAATGCATGTGTTAAATTGATGGAAAGGGAGAGGATGCTTTACTAGTGTATATATGTGTGTATTAGCCAAGTTTTGAACTTGAAACAAGATGATATTTATAATCAATACAAGTAACCATACTTGTAGGAAGTATTAAGCATATAATCGGCCCCAACATAGACATGCATATTCGGCCATAGGAAGAAGATTTGGTGTTGCATGTATTCGGTTGGAGGCAAGCATATTGATGCTTTTGTCTTGGCTTAGAAAATTCGGCCAAGGGGGAAAATTAGCTAAAATGTTGAGTTTGATTCATGATTCCGTACATATGTGACTTTAATGTCTAATGTATAAATATGGGCTAAGTGCCTTGTGTTCCTTTTTCGATACTCAAATGATTAAATCAATTTATTTGTTTAATTAAGCTCAAGAGCAAAGGGGAACTAAATCCGATAAAGGGAAGGAAAAAGTGGTCGAATAGCCATCGGAATCGTTCGACAACATCCGAGGTAAGTTCTTGAGTAAGAGAGCTTAAATTAAGATTTGATTAGATCATGTTTTAAGCAAATCAAAATCATGCTCTTTGTGTGTAGCTATTGAGCCGAAATTGCAAGAATGATAAATGTCTTGTGTTTGAGTTTTGCTAACGAAAACGAAATACGAATGTGCCATGATTTATTGTTAAATGTGCATGGTTATTTGAATGATGTCCGGGCTAAGTCCCGAAGGCTTTGTGCTAAGTGACCATATCCGGACTAAGATCCGAAGGCATTTGTGCGAGATACTAATTCCGGGCTAAGCCCGAAGGCATTGGTGCGAGTTACTAAATCCGGGTTAAGTCCCGATGGCATTTCTGCGAGTTACTAAATCCGGATTAAGTCCCGAAGGCATTTGTGCGAGTTACTATAACCGGGCTATGTCCCGAAGGCATTTGAACGAGGAGCTATATCCGGTTAAATTCCGAAGGTACGTGATTTGGGAATGAATGATCTTGCTGTAAAAATTTCAGTTAATACTCTAGAAACATCCCAACATTGAGGTATGTTTCGTATGTGCTTGAATTTAGTTGAGCCCTTACAAATAAGTATTCGCTCAGTTGATAAACGAGCTACCGGCCTTTGGCTAAGTTGATCTTTTGTGTATGTACATAAGGGTTGGTAATGTGAAGCAAGTATGATATCGAAAATTTGTGCATATGAAATTATCCGTTTAGCTATATGAATGCTATACTTTTGTTGTGCTGGAATTCCTTGCTCAAAACTTACTAAGCATAAATTGCTTACTCCGTTTCATTGCTCCTCTATTTTATAGATTTGGTTCTCCAGCTATCAGACTCGGGATGTTGAAGTCAAAGTCGCCCACACTATCAAAGCCCCCCTTTTGGTACAATTTTGGTTGAACTTCGAAATGGCATGTATAGGACTACCCGTTTGTTGTGGGTCGTGGACCCTTTGGACTTGTATAATTTTGGATAGCCATGCGAAAATGGCTTATATGTGTTTGAGTATAATGTTATAATCATTTGATGTGGATATGCTTGACAAGGATTGGCCATGGGAATGGTTAATCACTATCATAAATTGTGCTATTTATGCAGAAAGGGCTAGTTGAATCATGGAAACCATGAAATAGGTAAAGTCTACCTTAAAGGCAGATGCTGACAGCAGCAGTGATGTAGATTTGGAAAATCACTAAAAATAGTAGGAATGGAATTAAATAGTGAATAAATTATGTAAACAAACCTTGATGAATCTATTTTCATAGGAAAGTAACGAAACAATCATACAGACAGTATGTTAAGAGATATTCAGGTTCTCGTGAGACAAGGCCAGAATGGTTTCTGGATTTCCTGTTCCGACTTTGGAAATTCATTATAAATTCACCAGAGATAATTAGGAGTCATGCCATATATTTACAGATTTCTCTCTGAGTCTAGTTTCCATAGAAACAAACGGCATCAGTATTGAAGCTCTTTTCAGGGAGATATCCAAGTCGTAATGCGCAAAGGTCAGTGTAGTCAGTCCCTGTAACATGGGAGACTTTGACTAATAAACTGTACTAATTGGCCCAACCAAAAATTCTACAAAAATTCTACGATATAGGTATATGAGTCTAGTTCTAGGGAAAATTTACGGAACTGGATTTCGAGCTTCAAAACTCAAGATATGATTTTTAAGGCGACTAGTATGCAGATTGGCAGCTTGTCTGGGAAATGTCAAATAAGTGGTTTGAAGTCTGTTAACACCTCGTGTTCGACTCCGGCGACGGTCTCGGGTTCGGGGTGTTACAAGAAGGGAACGTGGAAACACACAAAGCTAGACTTTTAGGGAAAGGCTACACACAGAAAGAAGGCATCAATTATAATGAGATCTTTTCTCCAATAGCCATGCTCTAGTCTATTCGCATACAGTTATCCATTGCCGCTGCTCTCAATTACGAGATTTTTCAAATAGATTTCAAGAAAGTATTCTCGAATGACTATCATGATGAGACCATACACATGGCTCAACCCACTGACTATGTTGTCAAAGGAAATGAGTAGAAAGTTTGCAAACTACTAAGATCCATTTATGGACTTAAGCAGGCGTCTTGCTCATGGAATAAAATATTTGATCAAATAATTAAGACTTTTGGATTTGGGAAAAAAGTTGAACAACCTTATATTTATAAGCATATAAAGGAAAAAAAAGTGGTATTCCTCATTTTGTATGTCGATGATATTCTACTTACCAAAAATGATTAGGAGAATTGTCGTCGGTTCAACTATGGTTAGCTCAATAGTTTAGCATGAAGGACTTAGGTGAAGCTAGTTATATTCTTGGAATTAGAATCTTTAGGGATCGAAAGAATAAAATGATAGCACTATCTCAAGCTTCATACATTAATAAGGTAGTAGAACGTTTTGTAATGATTGATGTAAAACCAGGCTTTCAGCCAACTGCATCAAGTTTTTATATTTTTTTAGATGATTGTCCTAAGATAGCGAAAGAAAAAGTACGTATGAGTAAGGTTCCATAAGCTTCGACAGTTGGAAGCCTTATGTATGTCATGCTTTGCACACATCCAGATATCAACTAACCATTCCTATTGCGAAATAGATATCTGGAAGTGTGCAAAGCATCGAATATAGATATTTGTTTCGCAATAGGAATGGTTAGTTGATATCAGGCGAATCCAGGTCTCAGGCATTGGCAAACTGTAAAGCATATATCAAGGATCTTAAAAGAACCAGGGAGTATACGCTCGTGTATTTTGGGGAGGATCTTACTCCTATTGGATACCAAGACTCAGACTTCCAAACCTGTAAAGATTTGATTAAATTGACGTCAGGAAATGTATTCGTACTAGGCCATGGAGCCATAGTATGGAGAAGTGTAAAAAAATTTGCACTGTTGACTCTACTATGGAGGCCGAGTATGTGCCTGCTTCTGAGGCAACGAAAGAAGTAATATGGCTTCAAAAATTCTTAATCAAACCTGAAGTTATTTCTGGTATGGAAAAAGCTATAACAATGTATTTTGATAACAGTATTGTAATAGCTAATACCAAGGAAATAAGAAGTCACAAGAGGATAAAACACATTGATCGGAAGTCTCACTTGATACGAGAGGCAATACCTGACGTAATTATAGATGTGATGAAAGTAGCTTCTAAAATTAACCTTGTGGATTTGTTTACTAAGACTCTTGTAACTAGGAATTTTAACAAACACGTCGAGAATATGGGAATGCGAAACATGACACATTTACTCCACTAGGGCAAGTGGGAGATTGTTGGGAAATGTGCCCATATTGTAGTAAACATGTAACTGTTTTATATTTATTTGAACGATGAATAAATAAAGTTAATTTCACATTTCACTATTATGTATTTTGTATTAATGTCTTTTATATTTTGAGTGCATAGCGAAATTGTGACAAGAAAATATTAGCTCATGGATTATCTAAAGTTCGAACTAAAGATAAGTGGCATTGTAAAGAATGTTTACATTGCGAGAAAGATGACTTACTTCAATAGATAATCTAAATGAGCCTATAATCCCGTAAAAGAATCAAAGTAAGCATTTGATTCAAATACTAAAAAGGATTATTATGTTGTCTACAATTCCAATTAGGGAGATGGCTAGTTTTTGCTATTGGAGTAGTTGACTCCATGAGTAGAGACATAGATGTATTCATTGGTAGAATGATACATTAGACTCAGCCCAAAATGAATTAATTCTAAATCTATTTGTGAATTAATTCACTTGTAACGTTCATGGTGTGATTTACTTAAATCCTAAGTTAGTAACTGATCATGCGTATGCAACTTATATGCTTTAATATAAGTGGAGGCTTATGCTCTAAAGATGATCAAGCCTATAGTTGGTATGTTGGGTACATGACTTGTGTATGGCATGATTTTACTAGCAACAATGGAATTCATAGCTTAATTAAAGAGTAAATGATATCCTCTCATTGGCATTATGTGGATTAAGAAATATGGAACGTGGCAACAGGTTGCTTGTTCTCAAACGAGCAATTTATCACAGTCGTTTGTTGACAATGATCATATTTATCATTAAGAAGACACAATGGTGAAAATGAGATAAAATAAGATTCTATTGAGTGAACAGATTTAACTCAAAGGAATTAAGGATATCATGTGAGGGTAACACATATATGACGAGGTCATTAGGCAAAGCAGTTAGATGAATTGCTTTCGTAAAGAGTATACAGTAAGGACTTTTCAATCATGGTACTTCTTGTGGACTGACTCCATGCTTATGTAATTGAAAATTATTGAAACAATGCTTCTAGACATAATTGCAATCACTAGGGCCTAATTGTATATGTCCGGTTGGTCCTTTCACTAGCTCAACAAAAGCTCAATCGGACTGCATTTGAATCAGAAGAAAATTCTACGACCTTGGGAATAATTTAATTGAGTCGATTTATTCGATGTAGAATTAAATTAGGTGGTCGTAAGAATTGTCCAACTAGCGAATTTGATTAAAGATTTTTCTTGAAAATTTAATTTGGAAGATCAAAGTGATTTTTGGAAAAATTAATTTTGATCAAGTAAAATTAAAATAATCAAATTAATTAAAATTAATATGATATTTTTGGAAGTTAATTTTCCAGTCAGACAATTGGCCCAATGCAAAATTGAACTTGAAAATTGGTTTTAAGATCGTAAACTGGGTTCGGGAGCCCAAAATCGAGACCAAGACCTAAAAACTAGTTGAATCAGGCCTAACATGTGAAATCGGACCAACGGTCCAACCAATGGATAGATCGGATTAGTCGGATCATCATTGACCCAGACCGAACTAACAACAACTGGATTGGCTCAGGGTGTCATAAGGGTGTTGCACCTGCTTCACCGAACACGGTAGAACCAACGGCTGCAACGGTGGCATCCTAGTGGCCAACAGCGGTTTGTCATTGATGGTTGAGCAGTGGATAAGTTACACTCGTACTGGGACTGTATCAGAAAATTTGATTTTAGATTAATTATTCCAAAAATAATATTATTTTAATAGTTTAATATTAAATTAAATTTAATACTTATCTTAATAGTGTTTTATTAATTTTATATTAAAGTAATTATCTTAATATTAAATTTAATTTAATGTTTATCTACAAGATAAACATTCTATTATTTTAATAAGATTTAATATTAAATTTAATCTAATATTTATCTTGATAAATATTATATTAATTTAATATTAAAGTGATTAAGTTTAATAATAGTTCAACACTCTCTCTATATAAAGAGAGCCTTGGGTCATTATTTACACACATTTGAATTCAAGAGAAAAATGTAGAGACAAAACTCTCTAAAGAGATTATTCCAGAAAATTTCTAGAGATATTTTTCTCATCACAACATGACCTAAAAGTTTAGAAAAATTGCAAAATTACCCCGCTGGTAATTTTTGTGAAAATTTTTCAAATTCGAAGCAAGCCCACACTCGACAGACGTGAGCTTGAGGATACCAAAGAAGACTACTTGGTCGAAGCGCTAATCCTAGACGAATCGAAAAGGCACAATTTTGATTAAGTGTTTATTACTTTAGATATCACAATCAAGATCTTATTTTGGAAAAGAAAATTAAAACTCTAGTTTTTTCCTAAATTTATTTTCCGCTGCGTTTTTCCAAAGAGTTACTTCACTAGAAAATCTTGAGTGTATAACTATCAACTCAACACCTATCACATCATGCATTAAAAATGAGTCATCGTGGGATAATCTCACTGAGTAGCATGTTGTGACTAGTTGTCCTCTTTGAATACAATTTTTTTTAAAATAGCGCATCATAGTAACTACCACAAAGTTTGGTCCACCTATCATATAATCACTAGAGAGTTCTACTTTAAGGAAATCTTCTCAATGAGGTCCGCATGACAATCCTACCGTGAGGTAGTTAAATTTCCATCCATCACAAGAGACCATTGATGGAAGTCGTAGGTCTTGTTTAGGGACTTTCTCCCACTCAATATTGTAAAAAACATGCAACATCACAAGTACATGTGGAATTCTTCCCTAAACTATATGACATGTTTATCATACATATGCATAAACATACATTCACAGTCATATAAATATCATAATGTTTATCTCAAAAGTAAAAGCATAAAATTTAAATGACTCTGACCAGCCAAAGTTTTCATGATTTCATCCTGGAAAAATAAAAATTACAAAATGCAACCAAAAGCATACTTTGGGTCTTCATTTTTGTCACTAATAGTACTTGAAAGAACATATGTTTTCTCCCTACTTATTGGTTAATTTGTCTCCATTTTTTCATCTTTAGCATATATTTTAGCATTTTCAGTTAAGTAGTTTACATTTTATAACTTAGTGGATCTTAGCTTATTTATCCTTAATTTTGTCATATTTTGGTATTGATGTCGCTGTATGAGTATTTCCATATTGTGCCCAAAATTGTCGCCACACCCGGCAGCTATCCGGATAAGAATAAAAATGCGTGAGCTATCCAATCTGGTACAACTAACTTGTACGTACAGAGGTGGCATGATTCTGATGAAAGGATACCTGTGCTATTTGGAAAAATATATATATTGACATGAAAAGAAAAAAAAAGAGTTTTTTGGAAAAAAGAGTCGTATTCAAGTCGAGTTGTCTAGGAATAGTATTCTCCACTTGTTTCTTTTATTTTTCTTTTCTAAATGCTAGTGATTACCTTCTATTTCATGTTAGTACGAAAGTACACATGATTTATGGGTTAAATGTTATTTTATTCAATCTTGCTTCTACTGTTTAATCTTTAGGTTTGAATGTTTTTAGCATGGAAGTGTTATTATGGTCATTGACACTAGAAGGTGCAATGAAAGTTCAAGCTAACAAGCATGACAATGGAAGTTGCTTGAGGATTAGAGGAATTTAATCCACTTGTTCTTAATAGTGTTACATTTCCATCATCGAAAGGTGTGGTTAATGTGCATGTTTAAGTCTTACATTAAATATAGAAGTTAAGTTTGGTAAGATATTCATTGCAATTTAATGCACCGACAATCACCTATCCTTTTATACCTTATGAGTACTTAGTATTTTGTTGAATATTCACGTTGGGGATCCTAGTTTATCAATATCATATTTTATCTTATTTTTTTCAAGTTATTGCTTCGACAAGTACTCTCATAATTTATCTCGTTACCATCCATTTAATGCACTGACATTGATAGAAAAAAGACAATCATCCTCGTCGGATCGATATCCGACAGACTCATATCTGTCTACTATACTTGCATCTATAGTGTACGCTTGCACATTATTGCTGTGATGTTAAACAGCCGATCAGCAATCACAGACTCCTATTGCGGTACCGATCACATTTGTTGTCACCGTCTTTTTGCCACCATTTTCGTGTTGCTTCCGTCGGCCACCACCGACCACTGGCAACCTCCTACGCTGAACCACCATCGGTCTCCCGCTGGTTTGGCTAAGTCGGGTTTAAGTCATCTCGATCGGTTCTTATACGTTTCGATTTTTAGGTTCCATCAAGAAAGAATATTACGAAATTCCTATTGTCATTTCCGTCTCACATATTTTATTCTAAAATAAATAATAAAATAAAACCCTACATGGAGATGATAGTCCACAATATACAATATACATATCCAAGAAAATAATAAATTACATTTAATTTTCTAGAAATCACAACTTTGACCAAATTACTTTATCATACAAAATAGTATCATACATCCATTCGCATACATTCCCTTAAACATGCATACAATTACAAGAATGTCACATCTTATCAAATATAATCATACATGAATAATAGAGAGAATTTTGGTCTCCATTTATACTATAAACATAGCACAACCTAACTCTAATACCAATTGTTGGGAAAAAATCCATTTTGAAAACGATTTTCTTACATAGCGAAAAATAAAAAAAAATTGAAAATCCAGTCGATTTCTGATATTTATAACAATAAACCCTTCATTGAATTCGCACCTATTTCAACCGAACAGTTTTTTGCATTATTCTCATATCACGAACTACTTCGAGTGTGGGCTCAAATGATTCGAATCAAAATACAGAACTAGAAAAAATTTTCTTTGTTTAAGTGTGATAATGGAAATCTCTTCTCAATATAAACCAACAAAAATTGTTATTCCTGAAACTAGATTTAATAGTTGAGAATGAACTCTCTCTATTTTTGGGCAGAGTAACAATATCTTCATGTTATGTAGATAGCCCTACCGGTGTCATCTATTTATATGGAAAGGATGTAGAACCCTTGTTGAATTGAAAAATTTTATTTCGACTAGAAAAGTTTATGTCCCCTTCATTAACATGAGGGGCTTTTGGGCCACTCTCATACCGGGTCTACTTCCTGAGCTTTAAACCCAATACTTTAGAATCCGATCCAACCCAATATTTGTTTTCCTATTTCCCAAAATAAACATATCAACATATTTACAATTAAATAATCTTCTCAAATAAATTCTAATTCCATTAAAATCATGACAACTTTACCAAAAAAAAATATATGAGAAAATATATTTAATATTTCTGCATTCAACTACTCACTATGACCAAATGATTTATTTCCATTTTTGAACATCCTTTAATTCGAAAAACATAAATTCGTTTTCAGATCATTTTCATTTTGATTTTTGTTAAACTATGCTTTATTTGATAAAATATTTTAACATAACAAATTTAAGTGTTTTTGAAAAAAAAGTTAAAATTAAACAAAATTAACAAAATGAATTGTTTAAAATTGAAGTCTAAGAGATAAAATTTTAAATATCTACTTTGAACTCTTAGAAAATTTTTGAAACAATTTTATAATCATGCTAAAATTTTTTTGACTAAGTAAGAAAGTGTTTTATCATTTTATCAAGTCAAAACAATTTTCAAACAAGTCAAAATTTCTCCAAGCCAAAAAGTTTCCATACCTTTTTGGCCCAGTATCGATATTTTATGAATTATCGATACCCCTCTTAAAAGCAATACCAAAATGGCATTCTATTTTTGTCAAACCCTATTAAGTATTGATACCATTATGTTAAGTATCGATATTTTCTAAAATATCGATACCTCATCTTAAAAACGATATCAAATTAGTATTTTTTTTCTCACAAAACTTACAAAGTATCGATCCGGTATCGATACCTTTTTTAAGTATCAACGAAATTGTTTTTTGTATCGATAACAAAACTCCAACAATCATTGAACTTAGCATTTATTGCAAAAAAATATCGATACCTTTTTATATGGTATCGATACTCAGTGTAGCAGGTGAAATAAATGCTCTGGTTTTTACATCCCCAACAATGTTATTCATGACACCAATAACTTCAACGGTTGGAAATCAATTAGGGGGTATAAATACAAACTTCTAAAGTTCCTACAACAACAAGAAAGCACTTTCAAGCTAAAATCATCAATCAAACAACCTTTGAGCTTACTATTTCCATATTCTTCTTACATATACTTGTGAGCTTTATTTCTATTCTTGTGCTCAAGTGTATTTCATTATATTTGAGATTAATTTGTAAACACTTTAATCTTGGGCTATGAATTCCACTACTGTGAATAATACTACATACTGCAGAAGTCGTATAACCAATGTATTAGCTTTTTGTTCCTTATCTATTTGAACTTAGGCTTTTACCTACATCAAAGTATACGAGTCACGCATACATATTCCATCATCCACTCAGGATTAAGGTATCTCACACTTTTAAAATCACAAGTCATAAACAGATCCAGGATCTATTCTTCTTGGGTCCAATCAATCACATCTATGTCTATATCTTCTGAAAGTCATCCACTCCGATGCTCAAGACAAGGCATCTCCCAAATTAGACGTAATAGACAGTATAGTTGTAACACCTTGCCCGATAAGGCCTTAATGTTTGGATTTTGTTTAGGAAATTAAGGCAAAATGATGTGAGTTTCGAATACATATAATACTAGAATTAGACAGATTATAAGAACCTTTGGAATGCGCTTATGATGACTTCATATTGGTGAACACTAGGCTGACACATAGTGATCAAAGAGTGTATTCAGTAAGGAGGGGTTCACCCCCAAAACCTTTATTAGCGTACTTAGGGTTGGTGGATTCCATTACAAGAATAAAGGAACTAAACCTTATGAAGTAAAGTTTACGTCAACAGTAAAGAGTACCCTGCAATGTTGGCCTTGAGCCAATTACGGTGTGAGGAAATGATAGTTAGGGATTAACTGAACGAGAACCAAGATAGTTAACAACCAAAGGGAAACACTTGATTAGTTTCTTGTAATTTGTAGATTTGGATAAGACCATCAAATAACTAATGTCGCGTCTATCAAGTTCCAATAAGGACTTGGGTTAAGTCAAGATTTTAAGCTCAGCTAAGAAGAAAATATCTTCTCTCTCTTCCTCTCCTTGAAGAAAAAAGAGGTTAGAAGGGAGTTAGGGTACTCTGAGCTAAATCTGAGGCCCGATGAGTAGACAAGATTGAGGTAAGGTAACGCTTGGTATAAAGGCGAGCTCTGAAATTTACAAGTAAACTAAAACGTTATCCGCCCCACTCAGACTCTTTACGTATACGTGGGCACATAAAAAATGTTGAAATGTGATACAAAATTCTCTTAGAAAGGAATTCATCAATAGGAAAGGAAGGTTAGCACTTTATTAAAGAAACTCAGATAATAGGGTCAACGCCAGGAAGGCATGGTGTGCCAAGTGTGACTAGTTGAACTAGTAGCTACGCTCAAACAAAAGAGGGGTTAAGACCCCAATGGCATCTATGTAAAAGTATGTATTCCCGTATAAAATTCTTTACAGCTGTCGAGCATCCACCTAGTGGATTATAAGGATTGGGACGCATGTCAAGTATCCATAGGAAAAAAAGAAAATATCTCATTAAATCAGATTAAGAAATGGAGAACTATTCTCCAACTTCTTCAAGAAGTAGTATTTGTTTATATAAGGAGGAACCGAGAGAAAATCCCTACCATCCTTGAAGATGAGTTAAGATAGGGATCAAAGCTTTTAGATGCCCCTTGTTAAAGTAAGATTCATGACCTTGTATGCTATGCTACCAAAGGGCAGACCTATTTAGCTTGGTGAAGAAAGTATGGTAAAGTTTTACTATGTGATTCTGGTATTTAAAGTGAAAGGAAGAATATGTTAAATAGACAGGCCTTGATGAGTTCTTATGGTTTATCTTTTAGGGGCTACTGATCTACTCGTTAGGAGACTGGTTCTTATGTCTAGAGTTGTTAAAGATCAAGTCAGGTGAGTCCTTGAGCTGAATCTTTCAAATGTGTTGTATAAATTTCTGTCAAAGTCTAAAAATGTATGAATGTAAGTCTATAAGACTGATTCTTAAATGCATGTTTGTAGATTAAATATCTCTATGCTAAATGAACAAATCATGAAACTATGACTCTAATAAGAATAAGTGAATATGTGTGATGTGACGATTTTGTGAAAACTGCATGTCTAATGAACTTGTATGAATGATCTATACGAATTCCAAATATGAAAATCTAAAGCAAATGGCCAATATGTTCTGAATAAGTAAAGTGTGCCAAAATTGTAAATAAGACTATCGTGAAAGGGTTTGTCAAGAGTAAGTCAGATGTGGATGAGTCTGTCAAGTGTAAGTCAGCATATGTCTGTCTCTGAAGTCATCTAAAGGGGTCTGTCAGGACTATAAACATGAATCTCTAAAAAGGAAAAGTTAATGGCACTATAAAAAAAATATAGTGTAAGACCGTAGTTGGGCTATGACATCATATGGGAAGAAGACCACATAGTGTAAGACCCTGGTTGGGCCATGATATCATATGGATATATGTAAAGGACAGTTGAGTGAGTACTATACAATGGGGGGCAAACCTCATGACGGTAAGTATAGGTAATTCCCTATCATCAAAAACACCATTTACCTAAAGGACAACCTGTGTGGCTAATCTCTAGATGCCTTTGTGGCTATCTATTAAAAGTGATATTTCATGGTGATCTCTAATAAAGAAGGCCTTTGTGGTTGAATATGTAAATGTGAGCTTTTGTGGCTATCTCTGTTGAATGGAAACCTTTTTGGCTATTCTCCGTTAAATGGAAGCCTTTCTGGTTGTTCTCTATTAAATAGAAGCCTTCCTGGTTGTTCTCTATTAGATGGAAGTCTTTGTGTCTATTCTTTGTTAGATGGAAGCCTTTGTGGCTATTCTCCGCTAAATAGAAGCCTTTCTGGTTGTTCTCTATTAAATGGAAGCCTTCCTGGTTGTTCTCTATTAGATGGAAGTCTTTGTGTCTATTCTTTGTTAGATGGAAGCCTTTGTGGCTATTCTCTGTTAAATGGAAGCCTTTGTGGCTATTTTTGTAGAATGATGCCCTTGCAGCTCTCTCTGTAAATGGATGCCTGTGTGGCAATCTCTACTAAGAAAGAGACGCCTTAGTGGCAGCATCTAAAAAATAATGGTTATCGCAATGAACATCTGAAGGCAATGCCTTTAGGTGGACACTGAATGAATGGCGAAACCTTGTACGATTATGAAGGATAAATGAAAGGCTAACGCGAGTCAAAGTACGTGCTAAGGTAAAAGACATGTATGAAAGTCATGTACAGAGAAAGTACTAGTGCAAAGGAAACTTCGGGTGAAGTTTGAATTGAATAATGGGTGTAGTCTACCCTGCCCAAAAAAATAATGAGGTTCATAAGTTGGTTAGTAAAGTAAGCAAGGTGATTATGTACTATGTAAAGGTCAGAGTTAAAAAAGTGTATAAATTATGAAAATATGTTACGTAAAGTACGCCTAAAAAAAAGGGAAAATGGTTCTAAAGGAAAGATAGTAGTCTAAGTAACATACCCACCTAAGAAGAAAGAATGGTCGAGGAATGTCTAAAGATGTGCAACATATCCTACATGGCGTAGAATAAAAGGAAAGGGTATTTTTATGTTTAGATCGCTGAGTTCTTATTAACTTAGAAAGAATATTTTATGTTTCAAGTTATAAAGGATGACGGGCTGAGGGACAATGCTAGGGCTACCCCAAGGAAGCGGCGCGTTAGGCTGTTGTGCATATAGAGGATAGCAATGGCGTGTGAAATTCCATGCATAAGTTATAAGTCACAGTTCAACATGTTTATAGATAAAGTTTACACATAGTTGAATAAGTCATATCTTAGTATGTACTCATCAGTTAAGATAAAAAAGTAAGAAAGTAGGAAATGTTTGTAATGCTATTAAGTTGTAAAGGCAAAAGTACAATGCATGCCATAAGAGTTCTGTTACATCCATAGATATAACTTTGTACATAGGTGAAATGTAAAGAAAAGAAAAGTTTATATAAATGAATAAGAAGGAAATTTTCAATTTACATCAGTTTAAGGAAGTAACACCCGAGATTCGGATCTAGTAGATCGGGTCAAGTCGAGTGTTACTTCCATAAATAGATGTAAACTGAAAATTTCCTTCTTATTCGTCTATGTAAACTTTTATTTTCTTTACATTTCACCTATTACGGCTTATTTTGTATAGAACCTATTATGGCTTATTTTGTACTATCACCTTTACATAATACTAACATTTTAGACTTTTCTACTTTCATACTTTCTGTCTTAGTCTAATGTGTACATATTGGCATATTACTTATTGAACTATGCGTAAACTTTATCTATAAACATATTGAACTTCGATTTATATGACTATTGCACTGACTTGACATGTCATTTATCTTCCTTTGTATGCATAACAACCTAACGCATTGTTTCCTTAGCGTAGCCCTAGCATTGTCCCTCAGCTCATCATCCTTTATAACCTAAAACAAAAAATATTCTTTGTAAGTTCGTAAGAACTTAATGAGCTAAACATTAGAATACCTTTTTTCATTTATTCCATGCCAAATAGGCTATGCTGCACATCCTTAGACATTCATTCATCATTCTTCCTTCTTTGGTGGGTACATTACTAAGACTACCATCTTTCTTCCTTTAGCACCATTTTCCTTTTCTTACACGCACTTTACATAACATATTTTCACTTTCTATATACTTTCTTAACTCTTACCTTTACATACTACTGAATCACTTTGTTTACCCTACTAACAGGGTTATGGATTTTATTCCTCACTTACTAATCTTATCATTTCTTTGGGCGGGGTAGACTACGGCCATTACTCAATTCAAACTTCGTCCAGGTTCCCCTTTACATTAGAACACTCTTTGTACATACCTTTTTACACATGTCTTTACCTCGTTATGTTCTCTAACACACAAATTAGCCTTTCTATTTATCCATTGAAATTATACAGGGTTCGTCATTCTTTCAAAGTTTGCCCGATGGCATAGTCTTCGAACATTCATCACGATAGCTATTCTTCATATTTCCCTAATAAGGCATCCCTTTCTAAAGGTAGTCACAGATGCTTTCCTTTTAGATTCTTGCCACAAAAGCATCCCATTTTTAATAGAGGTTTCCACAAGGGCATTTATTCTACAAAGATGGCTACATAGGCATCCATTCACAAAGGTAGCCACAAGGGCATCCTTTTATAGAGAATAGCTACAAGGGCATCCATTTAACAGAGAATAGCCACAAAGGCTTCCATTTAACAAAGATAGCCCCAAAGGCACCCATTTAACATAGAATAGCCTCAAAGCATCCATTTAATAGAGAATAGCCACAAGGCGTCCATTTAACAAAGAATAGCCAAAAAGGCATCCATTTAACAGAGGTAGCCACAAAGGCATCCATTACACATACAACCATAAAGGCTTCCTTCATTATAAATCAACACAAGGCATCTAGAGGTTAGCTACAAAGGTTTCGTTTAGGTAAATGGTGTTTCTAACAATACGAATTCACCTATACTTAACATCGTGAGGTTTGTCGCTCATCGTCTTATACTCACCCAACCATCCTTTACTTATTTTCATATGGTGCCATGGCCCAACCAGGGTCTTACACTATATGGTCTTCAGAGTGCCATGGACTTTTCCTTTACAGAGATTCGTGTTTATAGTCCTAACAGACCCTTTTAGATAAATCTGGAGACAGACACAAACACTTCATACAAACTCATACTTGAAGACTCGTTTACATCTGACTTTCTCTTTACAAACTTTTTCACACCAGACTTGCTCACACACTTTACTCATTCAAAACATATTAGCCATTGGCTTCAAAGATCATGTCCAAAGTCCACACAAATCATTCATGCAAGTTCATCAGACATACATTTCTCACAAAATCATCACATCATACATATTCAACTTACTCTTATCAGAGGCATAGTTTCATGATTTGATCATTTAGCACAAAGATATCTAGGCTACAAACATCCATATAAGATTTAGTTTAGAGACTCACATTCATACATTCTTAGGCCTACTCTCACAAGCGATTCTCACACACAAAATACATTCACAAGAGTCGGCTTAGGAACTCAACTGACTTGCGTCATCAACAGCTCTAAACACCGTATTCGGGCTTCTATCGAGTAGAGCAGTAACCCTTTAACAATGGGCATTTCAGAGCTTAGATTTATATCCTCACTCAACTTCAAAGATGATAGGTATTCCTCCCGATTATTTCTTATATAAACAGAGACTACTTCTTGAAGAAGTAGGAGAATAGTTCTCCATTTCTTACCTAGGTTAACTAAGATATTTTTCCTTTATCCCTATGGATGCCTGACACACGTCCTAGTCTTGACGGATGCTTAACAGTTTTAAACTGACTTGCATGGGAATACATACTTTTACATAATATACGCTTGGGTCTTAGCCCATCCTTTTTCCTTAGTCATTTCGTTAGAGCGTAGCTGTTATCTAAACTAATCATTCTTGGCACGTCATGCCTTCTTAGAGACAACCCTATTATCCAAGTTTCGTTATTACTTTACTTCTTTTCCTAATGGCTCATTCATTTCTAAGACGGGTTCTTTCCATAGTTTAATATTGGTTACGCACCCACTTATCACGCCAAAAGCATTAGTGGGGCAGATAACACTTCACCATTCGAAGGAATACTTGGTTTTCTTATCAAGTTTAGAGCTCGCCCAAATACCGAGTGTTACTTTTCCTTTAAGGAAATCTTTTTCAAACATTGTGATCTTAGACTAACCTAGAAGAGTACCTCATTTTTCTTTTAACCCTATTATCCCTGGTAAAAAGGAAGAGAGTGAAGGAATTTCCTTCTTAACCAATCTTAAACTCTTAACTCAACCCAAGTCCTTGTTGGGACTTGTTAAACATCACATCAGTCATTGGGTGGTCTTATCGAACTCTACAAATTCCATGAAAACCAATCAAGTGTTTTTATTTTGTTCATAACTATCTTAGTTCACATTCAATTGATCCCTAACTCTCTTTTCCTCACAATGTAACTAGCTCAAAGCCAACATTATGATGTGCTCTTTACTATTGATGTAAACTTTACGTCACAAGGTTTACTTCCTTATTTCCTATCATGGATTTTGCCCATCCTATGTATGCCAACAAAGGCTTTTGTTACACCCCGAAAATTGGGTTAGTAGAATTGAGTCATTAAACCAGAGGTTGTGTCAGATATCAAAAAATATGGTCGTAAATGAGTAATTTAAGTATGTGAGTAGCATAATCAGGTCTTTATTTTATTTGTTAGCTCAAAACAAAATTCAATTTTGAGGTCTAATTTGAAGAAAATGGGTTTTAATTGATTAAGGACCTAATTGGAACGAGGGAAGAATTGGGAGTGACCAAAAGGGAAAATTGCCCAATTTTTGTAAATTGGCTTTCAAATTGCAACCACTCACGTTTTCTCCTCCCCTTTTGACAACCTTTAAAACAAAAAATTCTCCTGAACCCAAATCCCATATTTTTCTCTCTAATTGACTCAACCCTTGTGATATTCTCATATCCATAACTCTGAAATCTCTCTCAATTTTTAAGAAAACCCCCAAAAACATTATCAATTTCCTCATTTGATATCCAAAAAATATTTTTGAGAAATTAATCTTTCATATGTTCTTCTCGATTAAGGTAAATTTTTTTCCTTGTTACATTTTGTTCTAGCTTCTTAAATCAAGTTTTGATTCGATGTAAAGAGAATTTCATGTTTTGATCAAAATTGGGATCTTTAATACAGAATCTGGGTTTTCCAATTAAACTGCTATTTCTAGGTGTTTTTTTACTTGTTTCGATGAGACTAGAAGGTTTTTAAACTCATTTTAATCAATCGTTAAGGGATTTGAAGGATTTAATGATTTTTCATTCAAAGTAGTCATGAACGTCGAAATTTTTAAAAAAATTAAATCTGAAATTTTTAGAGTCTTAAAGGTTGAAATATGTTCTTAAATGAATAATTAGGTGTTTAGAATCTATTTTAAGCAATAAAAATAAACTCAGATTAAGAAATCTGAGTTTCAGCTAAACTAGTCGAAATTTTTGGTTTAAAGAATAGCTAGTTAAAATCTGCGTTTTTGTTTGATTTATGGTGTGCTTATGGCTATTAATTTTTTTACATGTTGTGTGGTAAATATTTGTGAATATTCGAAACCATTTTAGGCCTCTACGAGCAAGGCGAAAGGCAAGGAAAAACTAGTTTAAACTTTTGGCTTATAAGAGAAAACGTGAATGGTGAGTGTTCTGGAGTCGCTAATGATATGCACGATTAATTGTGTTAAACTGGAGCTTAAGTTAGCCTAAACACATATCCTAAGTTCTGAGATTAAGCTTTCCTTTGCCTCTTTTTTCCAAAATGTGAATTTGTGTAGTGAGTTGTGGTATATGATGCATCAAAAACAACATGAGATATGTGAATTACGTCAGTATGTATTATGTGATTTATTGGTTTAACTACACTCATATGTGATATAATGAGATTGTGGCTCATTGAGCATTGTGGTAGCACTTGCAAGTACATTAATTGTGAGCATGATAAGCATGCTATGTGAAAGCGATTGTGTTGTGTATATGATGATTAAGAATAAAGATTATGTGCATTAAAACGGTAAGTAAAATTGTATGTAATAGTGGATATTTTGGCCTTGTGATCTCTTGAAACTTTTGGATATAGTTGGCATGCCATAAGATTATGAGTACTCACCTTTTGTTTGTGATTTAGGCGTTGAGGCCCTGGGATAGGTTGGAGAGATAAGGTAATGTCGAGCTAAGCTCCATTCTTCGGGACATGTTGATGTGTTGGAGAGTGTTTAACTTTATGCTACACTTATGGCATATGATAGACTCTTTGAGTCATTGGTGTGTTGGAGATCCATGTATCCAATCTGTGGTGGTAGAGTCCACTTTTACGTTTCATAATCTCAAGTTGTCAAATTATCGTTAATTTATTTTTATATAAATTATGTTGTATGTAAATGCACGTAAAAATGTAAGCTAATTGTTTGGGTCAATAAAGCATGAACATGACAATTTGCCTTGATCTGAATGTGTTTAGGATTTGTTGGTTTGACCTATGTTGATGTGTATGTCTTGTAGCAATTCCAAAATATTCACTGAGCTTGTTTAAATTCACACACTCCTCACTAAATCTTTGCAGATAAGTAGCACTTTGGTGTGACTGAAGCGGCCAAGGAAGTGATCTTAGCTAGGCAATAAACTTTCGAGTAGGTGGTTTTAAAAACTTTGAACTCTTTGAATAAAGGCAATGTGAGTTAGAGCTTTAGTTTGGTTATTATCATTATTTTATTAATTTTAATTTGGTATTGGATTGATGGAATATTGATTCTCTTTAAATTCTGTTTATGGACAATTTGATGTTTGAAATTGTGCTTAATAATGCATGTTGGATAGGAATATTGTTTTAGCATGAATACTTCTTTATTTTGATGTGTTTTTGGCATCCTGAGCAGAAGTATCGATACTCAAGGCAAAAATATCAGCACCACAGGGATGGAACATTTTTCCAATTTGACAGTAACCAATTTGGTATTGATACCTAATCACGAGTATCGATACTCGTGATAAATATATCGATATCCTTACCAAAGTATCGATAAAATGTTTTTAATCAAAAATTGGCAGAAAGCTAAAATGATATCAATTTTTACATTAGTATCGATACCTACTATTTTGTATCGATACCTATTTTGATTTCTTTGAAACCTTAAATAAATATACCCTAATTACGAATTAAATTGTTCCTATTGTCATATAATGTAAATTTGACACGAATGCTTATTTAAATGTTAAAATGTGGTAGCTTTGTTCTTGATTGAAGCTATGTGTGCATGTGTGTAAGCTTCGATGTTTGTTGTAGCATCCTGTTACTTCGGTCCGACGACTAGGCTGGGTGAGGGGTGTTACACTTTTGAGGTGAATCCTTCCTCTCAAGACACACTCCTTGATCACTATGCGCCAACCTAGTGTTCACCAACATGAGGGTGTCACAGGTGTATTCCAATAGTTCTTATACTTAGTCTAGTTCTAGTACTATACATATTCAAAAATTATCTCATCCGTCCTAATTTCCTAAACAGAATCTAGACATTAAGGCTTCCTCGAGCGGGGTGTTACATTAGTTTTTCAATCAGTTTCCTTTGATTAGATAAAAGACATGTTTAGGTTCATCTACTAATATAAGTTGTCTTTCTGTATTACTGTAACACCCCTTGCCCGACTTGATCAGCGAGTCCAAGGTACAAAATGTTTTTTGTTTCCAAAGCAACTACAATCAAATACTCAGTATAAAAATCATTTACACATGAAATTTTAATGTTAATTACAGTCATTTCATGTTAAACAATTAATTTCGGGTCTTAACTGATCTTATGAAAGCTCTTATACTAACCCGAGCATGAAATAGGACCAATTTGCAAAGTTTTTAAAATTCAGGGACGATGTCATAAGGTCATGTTCCTCACATCGTGACATTGCCAAACAGTTTTTTAGGTCACGACGTCAGGCCACTCGACGTCGCGACGTCACATTCTATTAATCAGTGTTGCAACGAGGAAAAATGGTCGTAGGGGCAAAGACTCCGTTTTTGGTAAAACTGAACCATTTGGTACCTATTTCAAGGTTTCCAACCAAACCTACCATTTTGTGCACCAAATACCAAACTCAATTGAATAAAAACACATCAAAACAATTCATTTAATAATTTTTAATCAAAACCAACTCAATATAAACTCAACCTATTACAAAACCATCCATTTTCATATAATCAATCCAATGCCATCCAAATCATCCAACCAATTACCAACCTTATCTAAGAAAATTCATGTTCAAACATGTTATTTCACTTCATTTCATAACCTTATTAGCCTTAAGCAGATCTATGGCATATAAGCCCTAAGAATAACCATCAACTTTCACATTTAGGCCACATTTTACAAGCATGCATCAAGTTACCAATGTTCAAACATATTTTCATTTCATTCACCTATTAACCAAATTACCATTTCTAGTTCATTCATGCCATTTCATATGTCATACCTTTGATTATAATCATCACATCTATTAGCATAAGCATACATATATGTCTATCAACATGTATGATTCAAATCACTAAATTAACATGATCGGTGAAAGTTAAAACAAACTTGTCATAAGTATACACGTTTACATATTAAGATGTACCGCAAGACATATACATGCCACAACCCTAGGTTCAAAATGATCAAACTTTTACCAATTCAGTGGTAGGGTAGTGTGAGCTTTAAAATGATCCAACTTGACGTGTTCCGCCAAATGATGATCTACAAGGAAAAGGGAAAAATAAACGTGGTAAGCACTTAGTAAGCTCATATGGAAACTAAAGCTTATCTTCATCATTCAAGCATAAAAAATTATTCTATTTTGCTACCATGTCAACTTTCCTTGGCACATTAATAATTATTTACATGCAACATTACCACAAATCAAATACATTAGTTACATTTTTGAATCGTAAATACTATAAACATTTAAAATAGAATCATATAGCAATCCATATGTCAAGGATCAGTACCATTACATTTTCAATTATTGATTTAAATTTCATTTCCAATAAATTGAACATTGCTCGATGGAACTATAGTAAAACGGACTCGGATACACGGGAATGTAATGCTCATACAAGCTGACAATATTTCAAGCTTACTCACACAAACTGACAATTTGACGAAAATGCTCACACAAGCTAACATCATATCAAGGTTACCCGTTCGGGATAAACCAATGATACGTATAATCCAAGAATCTGCAAGAAATGCTAGATCTCATAACATCATGTAAATCCCTAATAAATTTCGTGTATAATCCTAATGACATGTCATGCGTATCCTAACCTTTTACTAAGTTCACTTGGGCGTCATTTCTTGTACCCCATTTCATTTCTCATATAAAACATATATTTAGTCAACATTTTCATTTGCATTTTTTTCTATTTCCATATAACCAATATTCTCGTGAATTTACAATTCAGTTCTTTTTTAGTTATAAGTGCCAAATTTACTAATTAATTTCAATCTAACTCATAAATAAAATAGAACACAAATCAATATAACATAAAATAAAATAGTAAGTTTCATATGAACTTACCTGGTCAAAACTCCAAGTAAGTGGATTCTTCATAGACTAACCGATAATTTTGGCTTTTCCCGATTATATCTAGTTTGATCCAATTCTTGATCTATTCAATTATTCTATTCAATTTATCAATATTAAACATTTATAAACCATTTCATGACATGTATGAATCTAAATTATTTCTTTTTTTGATACCCTTAAATTTTTATATGTTATTCAATTTAGTCCCTGAAATCGAAATGGCCATAACTTTAAATTTTAAGCCTCGGTTTAAAAACCAACTTCAATTATATTCACTACAAACCCTCTACTCTCTACTTATACCAAAATTTCACCTCAATTTCACAATTTATTCACTTTAGTTCTTATGTACAAAACTAACAACCAAACATTATAATTTAGTCTTTTTTCATAATTTAAGCTTAAAATCTATCAAGTTAACACCACTTTCTTCAAGAAATCAATAATGGAAACTTTTAAAAACTTTAACAGCTTTGCAAATTGGTACATGGGCTAGCTAAATCAAGCTCCCATGACTTCAAAAACATAAACAAAATACAAGAAATGGACTTGGAATTACCTACAAATTGATGGCCAAAAGTCGTGAAACCCAAGGATGATTTTTTTGTTTTCTTTGCTATGGACATTTGATCATGGAAAGCGAAGATGAAAGCTTCTTTCTCTTTCCTTCCACTTATTAAGGTATTTATACCTTAATTAAAATTTATTTGAGCTTAATTTATTTCACTTAATTAATACTAATCACACTTAATGGTTTTAATTATCACCATCCACTAACTTATATTCCAAAATGGTTTATTTACCATTTTGGAACTTTGGCTATTTATGATTTAAGTCCCTAAATCTTTGGTCAATTAAAAACTTATAGCAATAAGACTTTTACAATTTAGCCCTTGTACCTAAATTAAACAATTAATAGACAAAATTTAAGGACCAAACTTTAATATTCTTTTATACCAACTCCATAAATATTTATACTTAATATTTATGGGTTCAATTTACATAATTAGGGTTTCAAAACCACATTTTCTAGCACCACTAAAAATTAGGGTTGTTACAATTATGATCCAACCACGTAATGTCGCTAGTATTAGTTAAATATCAGACAACCAGTGAGCTTGTAACAACCCGAATTTGGGGCTAGTTGAAATAGTGGTTTCGGGACCACAAATTTGACGAGGAAAAAAAATTATTTTCATTATATTTTTATTGTCTACGATTTCACAAAATGATTTAGTGAAAATTTCGTTCAAAAATTTTGACGTTTGGGCACTCAATTTAGTCAAAAGAACTAAATTGTAAAAAGTACAAAGTTGAGTTCTATATGTTAGAGGTGTCCAATTGTTATGAAATTTTAAATTGGAGGTCTTTATAAGGTAATTAGACCATTGGTTAAGTTGGTGGACAAAAATGGGTATGGTTAGGCATGTTTCCAAAGTTTTTCATTAAGGGCATTTTGGTTACTTAGTTATTAAAATGAATTAAAAACAAAATTAAAAGCCAATTTTTGTCCATCTTCAACCCCTAGACCGAAAATTGCACAGAGAAACCATGGCTTGGATTTCAAGCTTCCAAGCTCAATTGTAACTCCGTTCTATCCCAGTTTTTAATGATTTTTACGTTTTTAAAATCCTCGTAACAAGATTTACCTATTTTTACAATTGTTTTGAACTAGGGTTTGTGTTTAAAAATTTACCTATGAATGATATGCATGTATTTTTATGTTTTATGAAATAATATGAATTTTTGGAGTGTGATAAACGATTTGTACTAAGTAATTTTCGATGAAAATGCCTAAAAGGATTAATTTGTAAAATTTATAAAATATGTCACAAGTGTGTGAATAAGTGAGTATTGTGGACTTCTATAGCTATGAAAATGGTTCATCTAGGCCTAAAATACAAGGAAATTGAATAAAAATTATTTTACGAGCCTAGGGGCAAAATTGTAATTTTGTGAAACTTTAGGGGCAAAAACGTAATTTTTCCAAAGTATGATTTTTGGACTGGAATTAATAATGTGAAGGTTATATAAGTTAAATTTATTGTTATATATCAAGAAAGATGAGAAATTGAAATTGATCGATAAAAAGAAAAGTGAGAAAAAGTGAAAAATTCTCGAATAAACCTTTGGAATAAAAAGAGATACGAATGAAGTGACAGAAATGATCACATGTGTGGCACAGATTGTGTGTAGGCCACTATGTAAAAGTATATGCAGGCTACTACGTGTACCGAAATGATATGTCGCATGTGTAGTACTATGTGTAGTTTACTATGCGTATCAGATAGTTTCGATCACGTCTGTAGTACTATATGCAGGCTACTACGTGTATCGGATGGTAATGGTCACATGTGTAGTACTATGTGCAGGCTACTATGTGAACCGAACATCATTGATTAGTAAGGTGGTTGCTATGTGCTGATTCCACCGGACATCATTGATTAATAAGGTGGTTGCTATGTGCTGAATCCACCGAGTATCTGTTATTATTCTGAAGTGTTCATCGGGAAATTGACTAAGTGTAGTTGAATAATGAATATAGGTGTGGAATTGAATTGTATATCGACCTAGAAATGGAAAAGTGAATTTTGAATTGAATTGTGATTGAAAGTGAAAAGGTGAAATTATGAAAGAGTACATTTAGCAATAAAACAGTTTAGACAGCAACAGTTGTGTGACTTTGAAAAATCACCAAAAATTTTGGAGATTTAA
Organism: Gossypium hirsutum; assembly: GCF_007990345.1. Taxonomy (NCBI): domain Eukaryota; kingdom Viridiplantae; phylum Streptophyta; class Magnoliopsida; order Malvales; family Malvaceae; genus Gossypium; species Gossypium hirsutum. The sequence continues at coordinate 50,340,526 of NC_053437.1, forward strand.
TTAAAGTCTTAACAATATATGAAATTGAAGCTGAATGAGTATATTTTTACATAAAAGAAACAAAGCAAGCAAAAGAGTTATATATTTTTAGATATTTTAAGTTTAGTTAGACAGAGTCAGAATGAGTTTGGAATCCCCTATTCTGAATTTGGAAAATTTTCAAAAATTGTACACAAATGATTATGGGATAAAGTTTATATTTTTAAAATCCTCAGTGAATCTATTTTCAAGAGAAACAAACAGAAACAATATCCAAATTCTGTATAATGAGATAATTAATTTTTAGTGAAGAGAGATTAGAACTATCGAGCAGTGACATAGGGGAAATTTTAAAGAATAAACTGTACTATTTGGCTAAACCAAAAATTTTGAAAATTTTATGGTAAGAGGATATGTGAATTTAGTTTTAGGAAAAATTTTCGTATCTTAATTTGGAGTTCTGTAGCTCTAGGTAAAAATAATTTACTGACTCTGACTCGAATAGACAACTTTGAATATACATGTGAATAAATAGTAAAATTGTAGTTAATGTTGTTTTAGTGTGTTATACACATTAAGGATGTGGAATGGAGAGGAGGAGGGGGAAAATTGGAAGAAAATATGAATGATTTGTGTATAATTGGCCATATGCTTGATTATAATTGATAAACGATTGAAAAGAAATGATGTTTATAATTGTGCATTATTAGTTATAGTTAAAGTTCATGTGAGAAAATAAAGTTTCATAGTATGTGTATGTGGTATACCTGGTATATGATTTATGAATTAACTCATGTTGATAAGTTTGATACATAAATAAATGTGGTGCTTATCCATGCTTATAATGATTATACTATAAGTTTATTTAGCTAGCATGTTTGATGTGTATGCTTAGGCTTTGGCCAAATTGTGGCTGGATCACGCCACATTAAATTTATAAAATTATGCATTGATATGGTAAATGTCTAAATGGAAATATGCTTGTGATCATAAAAAGGTGGTAAGTTTTAATGTTTGTAATCTTTATTAAAATGGTTTATCATGTGGTTAGTCTTCAAAAAGACTAGCTTGCGACTATGGTTTAGTGTAATGTTTATATCTTGTGTGATATGCATAGGAAACGGGAGTGGAAAGGAAATGAAATACTAGGTTCATGCTTGAAGTGTAAAATGATGCAAAAAGGGGACGTTAAGTTAAACGATAAATATGTATTAGTATTGAACTTAATGAAATTGAATTGTACGTGAATTAAATGGAAATTGCAAATGATATTATTTAAATTAAATGAATTATTGTGGTATTGAAATATATAGGATTGAGAAATTGAATTGAATCTTGAACATGAGAATCGTGAATTAAATGAAATGAAAATGAAGTATTGAATTGCATGAGTATGTATTGGGTCTCAGAAGCCCTATTTGTTACAAATATAGTATTTTGAAGTTATAACGTGAAGATTTATAAAAGCATGTTAAAAATTTGAAGATTTTAAATTTGAATGAAATTTTATAACTCGGTTTAACATGTTTATAAGTGTATGTGTTCTGGTAATGCCTCGTACCCCATTCCGGAGTCGAATACGGGTAAGGGGTGTTACAATGTGACATCGCCAGATTCGGTCATAACGTTTAGACCGGATTTGGGGTGTTACAGAGCAAATATTTTCTTTTGTTTTTATTTACATGCAAAACCACGTGAGAACAATATACAAAGGGTATTAATGGAATTCATGAATAAATTTATTAAACAATATATTCAAAAACTTACAAGTGTACATAGAAGAAAATACTACACTTAGGGCACCAGATCCAACAGTTCCATCCCTTTCTCCTTACATAAGATAATAAACCCTAAAAGGATCCATCAAAATGCACCAATCTACTAGCCAAGAGCAATACTATAGAAAGCAAGCACCTCCCACTGAACGGATGGAAGGGAAAGGTAAAGCCCCCTATAACAGCCCATTCTTCAGTGGTGTCGAAAGCAGTGGTTTCGGGGCCACAAATCTGATAAGTAAATTCATAAATATTATTATTAATATTTACGAGTCAAATATGGTATTAAATAAATTTTGAATTGACAATTTATGTTATTTGAATGAACAAGTAAGTTCAAGTAGTAAGACCCTAAAGTCAAGTGGTTTTAAAAAATGAGATATCGGGACCTCGGTTCTATAAACCGAGCCGTAAATATTTTTATAAATATTTACAAATTTTTATTAAGGTTTTATTGAAGTTTCGTTAAGAAATTTTAATGTTTAGATAGTTAATTAATTAAAAAGGATTAAATCGTAAAGGATATAAAATTATCACTATTAGATTTGAGTGATTAAATGGCTTAATGAATAAAGGTAAATGGACTTAAATGGTAATTAAACCATTTAAGGGCTTAGTAGACAAATATGGACATGGATTTGGTGTTTTATTTAATTATTAATCAAGATTAAAATGGTAATTTAATAAATTAAATTAAATTAAACCAAAAGCTTTTATCATTTTTTAATTGTCTTCTTCACCAAATTGTTAAGGAAAAAGAAGCTATTTTTATACCTTAAAGTTTTGGCAAGTTTAGAAGCTAGCATGGTATGTGATTTTGGTCCCGTTTCTAATAATTTTTATATTTTTTATATCATTGCAACTAGGTCCAGCTAGCCTGTACCTTCATTTTTGAAATTTTTAAAGGTTTTGAATGTTTCCATTGATGAATATTTTTGATTTTAGATGTTAAATGATGAATTTTAGGTATTAGTTGTTATTTATAAGTATTTTGTTAAGTGATTTTGATGAATTTAACGTTTAGGGATTAAATTGTTGAAATAGTAAAAATACAAGGACTTGGTGTGAAATTGTTACAAATGTGGGCTGTAATGGATGCTATTAACATCCGAATAGTATGAATTTTCAATAAAATTAGTTTATTTGCATGATTAGGACAAAAGGGCTAAATTGAATAAAAATGAAAAGTTGAGGATAATTTTATAAAAGTGTAAAAAATGACTCAATTGCATAAAAATAATTTATTTTACTATCTAAATTAATGAATTGAATGAAATTGTTAATTTATATCAAGAACGAGTAGAAAATCAAGGAAAAGAGAAAATTACGAAATAGCCCCTATACCTAGTCTTTACTGCAAATTAGTCTGGTAAGTTCATATGAACTATAATCACTTAAATGTTGATTAAATTGATTGTTTAATGTGTTTTTCTAATGTAAATGAATCAATATATATATGTTATTATGTAATTTATCATGTAAAGAAATTATGGAAATCCAACGAAGTTACGACTATTATCGAACCCCGTTTGAACCTTAGGAATATATAGGATACAAATGACATGTCATTAGTGTTACCATGTTTCGGGTGCTAGTCCTGAATGTCCTACCAATGGCTAAGTTTCGACATTTGTTACGGATACTCGTTAGCTTGTGTGAGCCGCATCATGTAGCTTACATTCCAACCGTTAGCTTGTATGAGCAGACCCATTTTATGGCTCAAGCGAGCAACTATGTAAAGGAAAAGGAAAATGAATGGTTTCGATCAGATGTTTAGCACACTTTGTGTGAGCTTTCCCGCGTATCCAATATTATTCTAAGTGGTTCAACAAGCCTGAAAAGGGAAGGAACGGTAAGTGTTTCGATGGACTATGTCATAAATCTATGAAAAGGTATTAAATGAAAATGGATAATGAATGTATATCTATGTTTATGGAAACTACGAACTTAAAGGCATTATGTTCATGTAAATCTAGCTTATCTTGTGATAATTCAATTGAGTTATGTGTTAATGCACTAACATGTGTTGTTGATGATGCTTAGACTTGTGCCAAGCTTATGGTTGGATTATATCATGCTTAATTGTAATGTTATACATTGAAATAGTAAGTGTCCAAATGAAAGTATGCTTATGTTAATGAAAAGGTGGTATGAATCAAAAGATGTATTTTCTAATGAAATGGTTTATCATGTGGTTAATGTTTATGCTTATGTCTTGTATTATGCAAATGAAGTGGGTAAGAAAAGGTAATGAAATGGTAAGTTCATAATTGAGATGTAATGTGATGGAAAAAGGGATTGATGAGTTAAATGATGTACTTATATGTGAAAAATTCACATATGCTATGAATGAATTTACCTATGCCATGAATAAATACACTAATTCGTGATTTGATGTTATTTAAGTTTATGCTAAGTAAATAGAATGGAAAGTAAGTAAAGGGAGTAGTTCATAGTCTTATGAAAAGGTTAATGATGGTGTAATATGTCTTATAAAATCCTATTATGTTAGGAATGAATAATATATATGATGTTGATAGACTTACTCATTTGTGAGTTGATGGTTATGTAGTTGATAAATCTTGAGGCATTGGTATAAGTTTATATTTAACCTATAAAGTTCATTGTTGAAATGAAATGTTATGTTTAAAGTTTATATGAGCTTACTAAGCATTCATTGCCTACGTAATTACTTTCCTTTACTTTTCAGATTATCAGAAGCTCGATTGGTTTGGAAACTCGTCGGAGATCTATCAAACTATCCAACATAAATATCGGTAGTTTTGATGTATTAATTAAGGTTATAATGGCATGTATAGGTGGACTTGTGGTTTATGTTAGTTGATAACTTTGGCATGTATATGTGTTATTATGGTTGGTACACTTTTGGTACTTATGGCATCATATTGATGCTTGATATTATGGTTAGGTGGATGCATGTCTTTAATAGCCAATTTGGTATGTGAATGAAGTATTTGTAATGTGGTTAAGTATTTTATGTTTGAGATGGTAATAAGGTAAATTTGGTTGAATGAAATATAGTCAATTATGCATAAGTTTAGGTAGTTTGATTGTGATTGAGGTGTCTATATGGCATATTGCTTGAATGGAATTCAATCATTTTATGCATACTTTGGTATGCTTTGATGCCTTGGTTAAGGGTGCAAATGGCTTGTAGGTATATGCTTGAAGTGGATGAAGGAAATGGCTTGATTTTGGCCAATCTCTTGTCCACACGGCCTAAGACACGGGCGTGTGTCTCAGCCGTGTGTAACACACGGTCATGCGACACGGTCGTGTGTCCCCTGTAGGTTTTAAAGGTTTCAAGTCAGGTAGTTACACGGCCTAGCACACGGGCGTGTGAGGCCATTTTGAGTGTTACACGACCTGGCACACGGGCGTGTGGTTTGGCCGTATGACCCAACTCAGAGAGTTACATGGGCACAGACACGAGTTGGGACACAGTCCTGTGTCCCTATTTCGTTTGTTGTATGGCCTGAGACACGGGCGTGTCTCAGTCGTGCAACCCCTGCAGTTTAATTTTTCCAAATTTTCTTAAATGTTTCAAATGTTTCTGATTTAGTCCTGAATCGTTTCTAAAGTGTTTCTAAGGCCTCGAGGGCTCGATTAAGGGACGTTATGCATTTTATGGATGAATTATGTCATATTTATGTTGAGGTATTAAATGTATGTTTTAAAGTTGTGATCTTACGATAACACTCTGTAACCCTATTCCGATAATAGATATAGGTAAGGGGTGTTACACCCCTTTCCCATGAGCGTACATGGATAAGGATGCTAGGTTCTTTAACATCTTCATCCCATATGGCACTTAAATACTTTGGCATTTGAGGTTGGAAGAAATGATATTTAAAATCAGGAGACAGAGGCCTCCTACACCAGAGCAATGAAAGGACTCCACTTTCACCGTCATACATTTGATAAACGGTCCAGCCACTTCCCTCCTCTCCAACTATAGGGGAGCCTTATCCTTCCTTCCTCCTTCAACGGTAGAGTTGCTAACTTCTCCTCCATGAGCGGTGGACGCCATAATCGGATTTTAATGCAAGAAAGAAAAAAAAATAAACAAAAAGAGTAAACTTTTACCTATGGTTAACTTGATGGAAGTCGTGAAGAATGTGGAAAACTAAGCACAACAAAAAGAAAAGTAAGAAAAAAGGAAAAGAAAGCTTAAGGAAATTAGGGAAAAGCTTCAAAAAAACAGAGATTATCAAAAGAGTTTAACAACAAAAATAGAGACAAAGGCAAGCTTTTATAATATAAGGAAAGCTATACGATTCATTTTATAAAACAACCTCTCTTTGACAAAACCCAATAAAAAACAAATGCATGTCCTACTAAGGTGTAACAAGTGTCGTTCCATCATTAACACCGATTCCTTAAAAAAAATAATCAACCTATGCAATTAATGCTTGTACATCCCTTCTGTATCTTCTAGAAGTTTCCTCAACATACTTGAAAGGAAAATGCTACTTTATTTTCCTACACCCATTCATTAACAATTAAGGGTATTTATTTAGGCCATTCGTTAAAAAATGGCAAGTTTCCACTCAAACCATTCACTGAGAATGGATGGTTAACCATCCAATAATTCTTGATAAATAGAATTATTATGAATAAGAAGAAGGGAAGATGTGGCAAAATTGGGGACCACCATCCGTTACTCAGTAAAGTATCATAATCACAATTCAAAACAAGTTGTTTCGTGTTATCCAGATTTGCTATACATAGATATGAAGGGAATGCATAGCTAAAAAGCATAAAACAATGATATAACAAGAAAAGGATAATTTTTTATTAAATTATAATCATAAGGTTACAGTTACAAAGCCTTAGAAATGTTATATCTGTATTTACAAACAATTCTCCCCCCTCATCCCCAGTTGAAGTATCCTTCTATTGAGCACTCGGCGAGATTGACTCCCTACTCGTTGGCTCTATGTCTTTCATGTCCTCTTCTAACTCCTCCAAATAAGATCTTGACCTCCAAGTCTCATCTTCAATCGAGTTACTTCTTAAAGATTCATCGACAAAAACGAAAGGTTACATCTCTTAACGAAAATAACACCAACCATCCTCGAATGAGTAATTAATGTTGAAATCCAAGCGGTGGCCACACCTAATTAAATCAAAGAATGGCCTAAGTCCATCCCATGCATGCACATAGGGCCAAAGTCCACTTGCATAGCCAACATGACCTCCACGACAATAGTCGAGATGGCCACTTGGACATCTTCGAGCTGTTTCTGATACTTCTCTCAAGTTATACACACATGTTGAAGTTGAAGGCTCAGATCCTTAACTTCAACTTCGCACTCCAATAAAGCTTATCGAAGTTTTTGCTTGTCTTCTAGCAAACCTACCTCCGTTTTCTCAGATAGCTCGACATACAAACGAAGCTCAACATTCTCCCTCTTCAACTAAGAATTTTCCCTTTTTAGGAAGGAATTTTCCTCTTTGACCCTCCGTAGAAGCTCCCTCATTTTCCAATACTTATTTAATGTATTACCTTGGGTTGAATCTTTCTTATTCTTTAATCTTTGATTACCTTTAGCTAAATCTTTTTATTTCAATATGGAAATATTTGTTTATGGTAACTTATCTATTTTTTTAAATGAAATCTATTAACTACAATTATCATCATATTAGTGCACCAAATGATAGGGTATAAACTACGCTACATAAGCTTTGTTTCCTTTTTTGTAACCTCGTATTGTATGATATATATATGATTTCCAAATTCAAGCACAAATTATTTAAAAAAATAAAAGTAAAAAAAAATTAATTATTAACTCCTATAAATTTCTAAATCGTATAATTGAAAATGTGGAATTAGGAATATAGTGTGCGAGAATCATTTGCCTTAACAATGTCTCATATTGATGAGAAATTGGCTCGTAATTAATGAAGGCTTACTTTTCGAATTTGGTGGTTGGCTACTTGAAATTTGTTCACTAGAAGTTGTAAGGGTGTGAAAAAAAACTCTAAACCGAAGTGAACCGAATGAAAAAACTGAATCTTTTCGATTTATTTAATTTTTCGATTTAATCAATTTTCATATTCAATTTAATTGGTTTATTCGGTCAACTTTTGGTTTTAACATTTTAAACTGAATAAACCAAATAAGCCATAACCTATATGGCCAAAAGCTCATAAACGATTTATATACCTAAACTCAAATTTAAACCTTAAACCCAAATACTAGTTAAAACTTAATAAGTCTAAACCCATTAAAGTTTAAAATCCAATACCCATTAATATTTAAAACCCAATTTGATCATTTAAATTTTTTATAATATTATTTTAATTTTTATTATTTAATATATAAAAAAACCCAATTTGATATATAGCTTCAAGAACAATAGAAGACATGAAAATAATATGTTGGGCATGTAAGAATATAAATATTTTTTGAGTTCATTAAAATTGTTTGATATGATTTCTGATATTTTTATAATGAATTTGAAATAAAAATTAAAAGCAATACGATATACTAAAATAAGAAAAAAAAAGACAATTATGTGAAGAAAAATAAAGAAAATAAAATTATTAGTTCCTCAATTAGATTTTTTTTTTCAACTGAAAAAAAGCTAAAAACTGAAAAACCCAGCAGAAAATTTTCTATTCGATTTAGCTCCTTGATTTATTTGATTTATATAAATAATACAATTTATTCAATTTTTTATATAAAAAAATAAAGCTGACCGAATGCTCATCCTGACATTCACCAAGAATTTTTAACTTGAAAAATAATAAATAAATAAAAGTGCTGGTAAGTGGTAAGGATAGAGAAAACTAATCTATAATTAAATATATTCTTGAAGTCAGCAATGATTCATGGATTCTTTAACAGATCTAAACAACCCCCAAAGTCAACACTTAATCACAGCTTCCAATTGAGATTCAATTTCGGAAACTTGAAGATCTGAGTTGGAAAACTGGGAATCCAGATTTTCAACCCGACACCAACATTTCACGAGCCCTTCGGAAACTGCATCCAGGCTCAATGGCATATCTAATTCTTTTGAAAAGTTATATTTCTGATTATGTCAGACATTAATGTTAAATAAAAATATATCAAGAAAAAGCATATTTATTTGTCAAAGCCTCCTCACAATAGTAGGAAGTGAAGTTTCTGTGGTACAGGGATTAGATTGATCACTCTTACACATGAATGTTTTTCCCCATCTCTTATACATAATCTGAATGCAAAGATTAGAACCTAAATGAAACGACCTCTCACATGGGTCTATTAGTGTAAATCCTGTGCAATTAAATTGTCTATAACCAACATCCCCACACCCCCACTATCAAATGATGAAAAACAAGATTAACTGGGGTTAAATCTTAATTGATTGCCTCCTAATTATAACGCTTGAAAATAATGAGGGAAAAAAAATTGAAACTACGCACCGTAAATCATGAGCATGGTAAAGCTGGCACATGATGTTGGGTTGTGATAACCGAACTCCTTTGCTCTTTACGTACCATTGCACATCAGATGCCACCATAAATGAGAAAAAAATAAGTATTGCGATGTACAGTGTCAAAACAAGGCTCTGAAGTTATCGCCTCCGCTGCCACCAATCTGGAACTTTCAACCTTCTACTCCTGTGTATAGCAAGTTGGGCCCGAGGAAGCTTGCGCTTTACCTGTCTCCATAACATATTGACGCCATCTTCCTTCTTTGGAGGGTACTGGAATTCGAAATGATGAGAAATATTCTTAAGTTGCTTCCACATTTCAACCCATCGATCCTTGGGAAACTGACGCAACTGATTGACCAAATAACCTGGTTCTAATGCCTCTTTCATAGAAAAGAATATTGAGAATTCAGAGTAGTCAATTTCATCCTCATAGGGAAGCTCAATCTTATCACTGACAATCACTGGAACACAATGGCTCACAATAGCATCAAATAGTCGGCAAGATGAAGGGGTGTCACCTGCAGGATGCAGACAGAACTTCGAAGAACGCATCCCCTCCGTAGACTAACACACAAGAATGTGAAGAAATAAGATAGCATATTTTTAGCACAAAAATCTATTAGAAAAATGCAAAGTTACTCCAAAAACCCTGCAGCTTGAAAATGTGAATATTTGGTTCCAGATTTTGAATACGCTTGGAAGGATTAGTAACCATAATATAGTAAAATAGTTTCCATTTAATAGGCTTTCAACACAAAATAGTCTGAAACTACGTGCCAAAAGTGCCTTATCACATCGAAGCATCCGAAGAAAAAAGTACAAATAGAAGGCATGGTAACTAAAATTAGCACACATGATTTCTGAAAATTCACCATAACATGTATTGACAAGCAAGTCTGTTTCTTTTGACTACCAAAAATATGCAATTTGGAAACTGGGATTATCACTTCATTATTTAAATGAGAAAATAGTATACTTCCTAGGACCAAGGTAAGCAGCATACCATTATAATGTTTTTTGGAGTCGCAACACTCTTCTCATAATGAACATCATCAATACCAGACAAGATTTTTGCCAGTTTGATTCGAATTTTGCCTTGCTGCAACAGAAATGGTCAAGTTAAGTAGCATTTTCAAATTCAAAATAGTTCCATCAGAGGAATATTTGTGTTTTAAAAACTATCATACATCTTTCCTGACAGTATTTCCCCGGAAGAAAAGAAGTGTAGTTCGAGACTCATATGGGTCGAGAGCGTCATCATCTGTGAAGGAATCCACAACATGCACATACGGTGCAACCACATCTTTGCTTAAACTTGACATGGTTTTAGGATAGCGGCCAAAATCTACAACAATAAGGATTGATGCATTCAACTCTTGTCGAAGAAATCTGAAAGCATTTGGATGTGTCATGGGAATTACATGATCTCTGCCTCCAGATCTTTGATAGTACTTGGACTTTTGCAAGAATTCAAGTAACTCAACCTGAAATAAGAGATCAATTCCACTGTAATCAATAGATGTCAACTCCAGAAAACTGAAATATCATATAATATTAGCTGCGAAGGCCATAGAGTTGGGTAAAAACACAAAGCAAACACTACAAACTAAACACTACAAACTAGAGAAAGTCATCAGCAGCAGAATGGGAAAAAGTAGCTTTTTTCATATCCTTTGCATTGCACCAGAGTACTAACTAGTGAAGCAGGAAATTATTTGCGACAACCTGTGCAAGGTCCTAATCAATGATCGCTACTTGCTTGCATAGAGTAAAAGAGAGCATATAATGTTGCTTTAAAAGATTAATGAAAGAGAAACAATAAAACTTTACCTTACACTCTTCAAAATTATATCAGGAAGCATGTATGGATTCTCCTTTCTCTAGAAATCATTACAATAAAAAATAGAATTGGAACCATTGACTAGGGATTAGATGCATCATGATGAAAAGATTAGTTACTATGTCTAAACATGTCTGAAAGCTGCTTCATTAATCAAATTGAAAAAACATATATCACAGTTTATCTCCCACAATGGTTCCTAAACATCATTTCCTTTTCTTATAATCATTTATTGGTAAATGTACCTCTAATCCTTAACACGAGTCCCTTTTATGATAAGGAAATGTGAAAAGGAATAAAGTGCAATTAATGAATTGTTTTTGTTTTTGATTCAGTAGATGTAATTCTCATAAACCAGAAAGCCAAAATCTCATATTTTCGTGGAATTCAATATCAGTGAAGTGCTTCAAGTTGAAACTAAAACAAATACAAAATGTAGCTTAATGAGCTTATTTTATGTAGTTTTAGTATCAAAATAACTAGAATCTAACTCCCTACTCTGGTTTTATCCTTTCACAAAGCAACCGCCAAACAACACAAGAACCATAGTTGATAGAAATTAAATAGCTTGAATTGAAACATCAACATTTACAGTACCTGTAATCGGCGATCAACCTCCGTCTCAGGATCCGTCATGTTATGGCCGTGTGTATTAAAACTCAACGAGGAAAAAAAAGGCACAAAAAAGGACTCCGCGGATTCGGGATCCGAAACCCTAACCGCTTCCCTGTCTTCATTGCCGTTGCCGCCATAAAGAAGCGATGCCATCAGCCAATACTCCACACTGTGCTGCTTCTTTATCCCGGAGTTGGAGGGCCAGGGAGGGAGATTATCCGCCGTAACGGGAGCCGGTCCCTCGAAGCTCCGACGATCCATCATGCCGACGTGGAATTTCCTAGGGAGATCGTACATGTAAACGCGGAGAGGGGGGCCGGAAGCACAGAGTGAGCGTGGAACCTGGGGTGACTGAAGTAAGGGGAAGAAGTATGATCTGAGATCAACGGTGCCGACATAGATTGAACATGAAATCAGGAAGAGAATGACGAATGATAAACAGATTGCGGCTTTACCGTACATTGTTTTTTTCTGAAAGATAAGAGTTTTGGAAGAATGAGATCTCCTTTGGTTCGTTGCTCACTGATATTTTAACTGTGCTTGGATCTCCGAAGACAAAAAGACTTCAACTTCCTTTTATCCACATTTGAAGCAAACCAAAAGAGAAGAAATTATTTACAGTACCGTTGTAAGCTGTAAGTTCAAGGAAACGCCAATTTCGTGCTCCAAGTTAGCTGGAAAATACGAATTATTACCCTGTTTTTTCGTTATTTTCTTTTTGGTTTGTTCAATAAACCACTATGTTATGCTTAAAATAAACGATTTCTTTTAGGTAAATGGAGACTTGTGCTGGAAATTCCCTTTAAAAGTAGATCTAATAAATGTATATAAATATTGTAATTTTAAATATATGTTTGTAATATTAACTCACAAAAGGTGTGTTTTTTAATGTTAAAGGACATCTATCTACCTATCAAGGTTGATTCGGATATTCTCAACTAAACTTCCAACATAAATATTGAGGTCAGGCTTCTTTAGCAAAAGAAAATTGATTTTTTATTATTAAAAATTATTAACATTAATTTGATTTTAATACTAATGGTGTATAAAAACCCTAAAAATTCCTCCTCCTCCTTTTTACAAGTGATTTGCTTCTTCACTCTTATTTTGCTCACAATGGTGTTAAATTTGAGGTTAATTATCGACTGTCTTTTTTTCTCTTCCACCAACTTTTTCTTTGTTGTCTTCACAAGTTATGATTGACAGGTGATGGTGATTATCGTCCCTGAACCTCCACCAGCCACCAGCTGTAACACTCCTTACCCGTATTCGACACCGGAATAGGGTACGAGGCATTACCAGAACACATACACTTATAAACATGTTAAACCGAGTTATAAAATTTCATTCAAATTTAAACTCTTCAAATTTTTAACATGCTTTTATAAATCTTCATGTTATAACTTTAAAATACTATGTTTGCAACAAATAGGGCTTCTGAGGCCCAATACATACTCATGCAATTCAATACTTCATTTCCATTTCATTTAATTCATGATTCTCATGTTCACGATTCAATTCAATTTCTCATTCCAATATACATTTCAATACCACAATAATTCATTTAATTCAAATCATATCATTTGCAATTTCCGTTTAATTCACGTACAGTTCAATTTCATTAAGTTCAATACTAATACATATTTATCGTTTAACTTAACGTCCCCTTTTGCGTCATTTTACACTTCAAGCATGAACTTAGTATTTCATTTCCTTTCCACTCCCGTTTCCTATGCATATCACACAAGATATAAACATTACACTCAACCATAGTCGCAAGCTTTTTTGCTTGCTTTTAATTCATTCTGACTCTGTCTAACTAAACTTCAAATATCTCAAAATATATAACTCTTTTGCTTGCTTTGTTTCTTTTATATGAAAATAGACTCATTCAGCTTCAATTTCATATATTATTTAGCCTCTAATTCAATCTTCACCATTTTTGGTGATTTTTCAAATTCACACAACTATTGCTGTCTAAATTGTTTTATTGCTAAATATACTCTTTCATAATTTCAGTTTTTCACTTTCAATCACAATTCAATTCAAAATTCACTTTTCCATTTCTAAGCTGATATTCAATTCAATTCCACACCTATATTCATTATTCAATTACACTTAGTCAATTTCCCGATGAACACTTCAGAATAATAACAGATACTCGGCGGATTCAGCACATAGCAACCACCTTATTAATCAATGATGTCCGATGGAATCAGCACATAGCAACCACCTTACTAATCAATGATGTTCGGTTCACATAGTAGCCTGCACATAGTACTACACATGTGACCATTACCATCTGATACACGTAGTAGCCTGCACATAGTACTACACACGTGATCGAAACTATCCGGTACGTATAGTAGCCTACACATAGTACTACACATGCGACCTATTATTTCGGTACACGTAGTAGCCTGCACATAGTACTACACATATGACCATCACTTTTACTTTTCCATAGTGGCCTACAAACAATCTGTGCCACACATGTGATCATTTTTGTCACTTCATTCGTATCTCTTTTTATTCCAAAGGTTCATTCGAGAATTTTTCACTTTTTCTCACTTTTCTTTTTATCGATCAATTTTAATTTCTCGTCTTTCTTGATTTATGACAATACATTTAACTTATATAACATTCGCACTATTCACTCCAGTCCAAAAATCATACTTTGGAAAAATTACATTTTTGCCCCTAAAGTTTCACAAAATTATGATTTTTCCCCTATGCTCGTAAAATAATTTTTATTCAATTTCCTTGCATTTTAGGCCTAGCTGAACCATTTTCATAACTGTAGCAGTCCACAATACTCACTTGTTCACACACTTATGACATGTTTTATAACTTTTACAAATTAATCCTTTTAAGCATTTTCATCGAAAATTACTTAGTACAAATCGTTTATCACACTCCAAACATTCATATTCTTCCATAAAACATAAAAATGCATGCATATCATTCATGGGTAAATTTTTAAACACAAACCCTAGTTCAAAACAATGGTAAAATTAGGTAAATCTTGTTACGAGGATTTCAAAAAAGTAAAAATCATTAAAAACGGGGATAGAACGGAGTTACAATCAATATTGGAAGCTTGAAAACCCTACCCATGGTTTCTCCATGCAATTTTCGGCCTACGGGTTGAAGATGGACAAAAATTGGCTTTTAATTTTGCTTTTAATTCATTTTAATAACTAAATGACCAAAATGCCCTTAATAAAAAAACTTTGGAAACATGCCTAACCATACCCATTTTTGCCACCAACTTAACCAATGGTCTAATTACCATAAAAAGACCTCCAATTTAAAATTTCATAACAATTGGACACCTCTAACATATAGAACTCAACTTTTGCACTTTTTACAATTTAGTCCTTTTGACTAAATTGAGTGCCCAAACGTCAAAATTTTCGAACAAAATTTTCATAAAATCATTTTGTGAAATTGTAGGCCATAAAAATATAATGAAAATAATTTTTTTTCTCGTTGAATTTGTGGTCCCAAAACCACTATTCCGACTAGCCCAAATTCGGCTGTTACACCAGCAATTTCTCTTGAAAAGTAGGTTGGTCATAAATACTTGAATGATGGCTATTCAATGAAATCTTAATATGTTTTTGTTCTAATAGTATTTCAGAATAATAAATGATTTCATGGGTCAAATTAGACTCATGTTAAGTATTATATGTTTTTTATTTCTTTTCCATTTTGTCTTGTCTTGTACAAGTTTTTTAATATTACTTATGCATGTAGTCTTGCTTTTGCAAGTGGTTTTAGGGATGATTTTTGCCGCCATCTTCTCTTGTTTGGTGGATGTTCGATTCTTTTGTTGATTTTTCCTGCCGCTTTAGAGTATCTAGGGCTGATTTCCTTATCATTTTAAGTGTTTGCAATCACTTCAGATATGTCATGATTGATTTGCCATAAAGCCAATTGTCAACATGCAATAATTTTCTCTTGATGCTAAGTCTAAAGCCTTTTTCATGTTGATAAAGCTTGCCTTTCACTGTTGGCGATGAGTACTTTTTATTTTCCTTTTATTTTCCCCGAATTGTACGATCCTATTCATGGAACGAATTAATGAATTTTCCTCTAAAAAAGAAATATTAAAGGTGTTCAGATATAGGATCAGGCTAACATAGGTTTGGGTAATCCATATATAATATTAACACATTTTATACTTGCTTAAGCCACGACCCAAACTCACCTACTCAAATTATTTTTAATTTCTTTTATAAAAGTTTATGCTATTTTTATTTTAATAATTAATGTTTAGTGTTTAAATTTTATTTAAAATTTAAACATGACCATAATAGTTTCACAAAAGTATGTAATGTTACATTATAATATTATATATATAATCATATTATATATATAAATAAAACAAAAAAAAATTGCATAATGAAAAAGCTGCTCAAACCGAATTAAGTTCGAAGTTTGAAGATTAAAGTTTAAGTTCAATCCATATTTTTAAATTATTTTAATTATTTTATCAAAATAAATATTTTTAACTTAATATTTTTTTCCAAACCTTTTTAACTTTCAAGTGAGATTTACAAATATTCTACTCTTGAATATGTTGACTCGGCACCTATAAATCTTGAGATTTACCTTGTAGTTTTGATTCCTTTTTTCCCAACCCTTAAAAAAAAGTCTAAACCCTGATACTATAAAAACACTATACTCTTACCTTTCAATTAAACCATAAATCTTATAATTTCACTTAAATATTAAATATTTATTATATTTACATATTATTTGTAATATGTTTAATCTTTCAACATTATTAGTTCAATTATTTAAATAACACTAAAAGATGGGGGAATTGATGTTTAAAAAATTTGTCAATTTGAATAAAAGAGAAGTGTTAAGAAAATTTAAAAAGTTTCAGACTTGATTTGCTTAAATCCTCACTCTTAGCTCCACTTGCCAATGAATTTCTCAATTAGCATAGTAATACATTTTGCCCTTAACGATTGCATATCTTTACAATATTGCCCTTATTGTTTTTTTTTCAACTTATTTTTATAATTTTTAACTACCACATCAACCCTTCTTTCACATCATCTTACATGTCATCCGCCATGTGGATAAATTTGTTCCTATCAACACCAAGTTAACGGACAATCAAAGGTTTTAATGGAAATGTGCAATGAAGGACTTAATTAATTGTAATTGATAATTGAAGTTATCAATTGGGTATAATCCTTTTTAGAGATTTAATTGGTCCTTTAATTATTTTTCAAGGGCTTAAACATTTATTTATTTATATATCATCATCATGGGATGAAGTTCAACCAAAATAGAGCTTTAATTAGTAAAATGCCAATACTTGTATTTTTAAAAATTTAGTCCATTAAATACCATTGCATACTGCAACATGATCACCTTCAGTCTATTAGAAACTTGAGATTATGGATACAATGGAAGGAGATGTAGCACATTTTCCTGCTAAAGATCGTAATACCAAAAAGGTGCGCTTCAAAGATAAAGGTGGTGACGGAGAGTCTGATTCTGACAGGGTAGTGGATCGGGTTCCACTTGTTTCTACGTCTTGGAGGGACATGGTCCTAGGGAAAGGCAGCATTGATTGGGAAAAGGAATCAGACTTGGCTGTATTTGAAGAAAATGAGGATCTGGAATTCTTAGAGGGTGATGTTTTGAAGTCAACCATCGATGGGATTTTGTCGATTAATTTCTCTGATCATATCCAACAGATATTGGTTAAGGATATGGAACTCATGGTGGTGGTTAAATTGCTAGGATGGAATATAGGTTATGCGGTTCTATACAATCAAGTTAGCAGTTTGTGGAAGCCATCCAGACCGTTTCGGCTCATGGACATTGAAAATGGGTACTTTTTAGTAAAATTCCAGAGTGTGGAAGATTTTGACAAAGTACTCTCTCAGGGTCCATGGATCGTATATGGTCAGTACTTGACCATTCAGCCATAGATGATTGACTTCAACCCACTTCAACCGTACCCGAGCATGGTGTTGGCTTGGATCAGATTGTCTGGCCTTCCTGGACATCTGTACAAGAGAAAGATCATTCTAAAAATAGGGGGATTGGTTGGGAGAGTGGAAAAAGTAGATCTTAATACTATTAGTAGATTTAGGGGACAATTTGCCTGTTTAGCATTATCTGTTAACATTGACAAACCTCTGGTTTCCTAGGTTCGGGTCAATAGAGAAATCCAAAAGGTCGAATATGAAGCCTTACCTTTAATTTGTATTAACTGTGGCAAATATGGATACACGAAGGATTTGTGCCCTCTATTAATCGGAAGCCGGGGTCAAAGAGAGGAGAAGGAGCCAGCGGTGGGTCCATCGAGTTCGAATGAAGATCAGTCGAATGAACCAGCGGTCTTCGGTCCGTGGATGCAGGTTCAAAGGAAATCGTGGCGAAATATTAGGGATTCTCAAAATCAAAGTTTGAAGAAACAAGGGAAAGCGATGCCAGGGTTGAGATTTGCGATGCTAATTAGGCCTGATGAAAATGAAGAAGATATGAGTAAGGGCTACTTTGGCAATTCTTTTTAAAAGTATTTTTAAAAAGTGCTGTGGAAAACTGTTGTGGGAAAGCGTTTTTGAGAAGTGTTTTTGAAAAGTTTAGTTTAAAATTTAAATGTTTAGCATTGCTGTCAAAAAGTGCTTTTGAGAAATAAAATGTCCATTTTAGACATGTTATTATCAAGTAATAAATATGTATTTAAATAATATTTAAATTATTTAATATTATTATATTTTAGTAAGAATATAAAAAAATTATTATAACTTGTTGTTAATATTTTAATATATGAAATATATATTTTAAATATTTTTAAGTAATAAATATTAATTATTTATAAAATTTAATTAGAATATACAAACTATATTTTAAATATTTAAATATAACCATTAAATATTTGTAATTAGTATTTTAAAAAATATTTTTTTATTTTCAATTAATGATTTTAACACATTTGTAATTAAACACCAAGAAAAAAAAAGAAAAGTACTATGTTATTGGAGGGGTGAAAAAGTAATTAAGCACCAAAAGTGCTTTTGAGAGAGGAAAAGTTAAAATTTTTAACTTCTCCTTTTCAGAATTGCTTTTTAAAAGTACTTCTGAAAAACTAAAAATTTTAGCTAAAAGCAACTTATTCTGTGTAATTTTTCTTCAAAAAAAACTTTTGAAGTCAGAAATACTTTTTTTAAGCAATGAAAAACTTCCCTAAATCTACAGTGGCTGGTTTGAAGGAGATTTATGGGGGATTATAGATTGCGTTGGGTAAAAATCAAGAAAACCAAGAAAACAAGCCTGGGGTGAAGGGGATGGTTGCAGCCCAGCAGCTGCAGAAACTGCCCATATTTTGAATAGTCAAAGTGGGCCTTCACCTGATAGCGGGAAGGGGCCTATGGATTCGGGATCCAATATTATGGACAAGGCGTTGGGTAAAAAGCCAATCCAGGTTGATGGGCTGATTGTTCATGGGCTACCCTTTAATCCAGAAACAAGGGTTAATATGAGCAAGCTTCCTACGACTGGGCTTGATATTAAATCCCAACAAAAATAATGCTCGTTTGGAAATTTTCATGCCTGTTGAAATTAGTCCGGGGGAACCCGCGCCAAAAATGAACAATAATAATTTCAATTACCTTACTAATGATTTCCCTGCAGGTTCAATCTCATGTTTCTATCCTATAAAAGCAGTTATTTTAAGTCCAGGTGTTTTCGACCCGAAGAAACATACTGCAATCACGTTCAAGGAAAATGGTGACCATAATATTAATTATATTTTTAAATCAGGATGTGATAATTTTGCAGGAGGTATTCAGCTTAAACATGGGATAAAAGGACGTGGCTCTAGCAGAAAAAAATGAGGTTAGTTGGAATGGAAAAAGGCTAAATAAGATCTTTAAAGAACGAGGAGATCAATTTAAGGTCGTGGGTGCTTTGAGAGTTCCGCTGGCAGATTCGATGAAGTCCATGGTGGAATTAATAAGCACTCGGATTGAAAATGACTTGTGCAAGGACTCTACGGGTTGAGAGGGTACACAGGTCAAGGATTCGGGTTTACCCAGTAAGTGAAAGGTTAGTCTTCTTCCCTTTGATTTAAATTATGAATTTGTCAATTTTCACTTGAAATTGTCAAGGTTGTGTCAGTGTCAAGTTTCCTCGAATATTTCAGGAGTACAACTTGGAGTTCAAGCCTGATATTGTCGGTTTATTTGAAAACGTGTTAGTGGGGTTAAAGCATATAAAATCATAACTAAGTTGGGTTTTCAGTATTCACACCAGGTGGAAGCTATGGGTTTTTCTGGAAGGATTTGGATTGGTTGGAGAGAATCTATTCGAGTATAGATAGTTCATAATCATTCCCATTTTGTACTTACTCGGGTTTCCGGATGTGTGCCTACTCAATTTCTTTACATCGCATTTGTTTATGGTAGTCTTGTCGGCCAAAAGCGTAAGAAGCTTTGGGAAGGGCTAAAATTGACTATTCTAGTAGGTAATGTTCCTTGGATTGCCATCGAGGACTTTAATGCTTTGTTATCCTCTACCGATAAAATTGGTGGAAGAGCTTGTGGGAAAAGGTGCCCTCTTTTTGGTGACTTAATGGAATCTGGTGAACTTTAGAATTTGGGTTTTAAAAGACCCTCTTTTACTTGGCATAGATGAAGGGTTTTTGAACGTCTTGATAGAGCAATTGGAAATAGTTCTTGGATTAATGCTTTTCTAAACTACACGATTACTCGCCTTTCGAAGTTGAAATTGGACCACAGGCCACTCTCCCTCTCTTTAAATCCATATAGTTTTACGCCCAAAGGTCGACCTTTTAGATTTTTGGCTGGTTGGGTTGAACACCTGAATTTTTTAGATTTCATTAAAAATAAATGGGATTCTAATGGGAATATTTTGGAGTTTCTCGATCATTTTACTTCGAATGTCAAATCCTAGAACAAGCCTGTATATGAACACATTGGTGTTCATAAAAAAACTTTTATGGAAGCTTTCAGGTATTCAAAAGGCGATGGAAAACATAGCTTCTGATCGATTAGCGCATTTTGAGATAAAGGTGAGAGAGGAGTTGGAAGATGTTCTCCATCATGAAGAGTTATTATGGAAACAGAAAGTTAGATGTGATTAGTTGTGCTTAGGGAATCGTAACACCACATTCTTCTATAGACTTATAGAGAAGGAAACATAATCAGATATTTGCCTTAAAGAATGAAAACGATGAGTGGCTTTTTGAAGAAGCTGAACTATAGTTAGAGGCAATTAGTTTCTTTAA